>NC_066316.1:81673879-82317429 GCF_022539315.1 Serinus canaria
AGTCCTGAAATATGACTTATTCTCTCTTATTTTTGAACATTTTCAAGCAGAGCAATTGACTTTGAATAACTAGATCCAAACTCCTGAAAAAGCCCAAGACACTTAGAACATATAATAACAGTAGAGCAAGAAGCAAAAATTTTAGCATTTCCTAAAATCTCTTCCAAATGCAATCACTGTTCAAAATGGGTTAATGTCTTTTTTTAGGTGAATTTACCTAGTTCTAAGCAGCCACTCATGTCTTTCTGTTGTAACTGTACAGTATAATTCGACTGGTTGTCTAACACAGCTAAAAGAAATAAAAATAGCTGCAAGTAAAATAATTTTTCCCAGCTGAGTCCCACATGAGCTCTGGCTGATCTTTCTTTCACTCAAGTTAAGACAGTAATTTTCATGCACGTTACATTTTTCATTCAGACGCTAGAGACTTGTTTAATGAGTTGCCTGAGGTGCAACATCTTTACTTTGAAGCAAATTAAGCCACTTTCTACAACAAGAAGTAGGGTTGGTTTTGTGTGTATGTGTGTGTGTTTACCTCATTGCCATGACCACACTTCTGTGTGTACTTCTCCTACTACAGGCTAGTATTCCAGGCTCTGCACCAACGTAAGGATTGGTGCGGGCCAGCAAGGGTGACTCACTCGCTGTGGAGGCTGAGAACATGGGAATGTGCCTGCCTTTCTGTACCATCCAGTTTAGGGAATTCACAGAAATTCTAGGCTGAACATTGAGTCTCTTTACACAGAACAAGACTGGCATCTGGGAGTAGGGCAGCAGAACTGAACTTTTAAGCTGAGTTCAGCCTTGAGAGGCTGACCTGGAACAGAGGCTGGACAGAGTTAAAGGAATAAAGTAGGTATTTATTGAAAGGCCTTCAAAGGATACACCTCGGGCAGCACAAGAGCCTGGCTGGGGCTCTGCCCAAGATGGACCCAAGATGGATGCAAGGTGGACACAAGGTGGAGGACCAGTCATGAGTTTTCACTTTTATAAGTTTTGGTCCATATTGGGTCAATATGGACCCAATTGTCCAATTACAGCTTCAGGTTATGAAGTCCCATCATCCCAGATTGCTCTCCTCAGTTCTCTGCTGTTTGCACTTCTTGAGCCTAATGCTGCAACTGTGTCCTTGGTTCCCAGGCTGGAAAAGGATTGTTTTGACAAACTAAACTGTGAAGAGAACTTGCTGACACTTTATACGAGGTTCAGAGTCACACACTAAGGCAGTACAGATACTGAAAAATATGAAAACTAAAATTTAAAGCATCACAGGCGTGTTGTTTTGGAAGGGTGAGCAAGGTATGTGGACTTCCAGCAATGGGAGTAGCTGCTTTCTGGTGTGGTTTGCACCAGGGGTGAGTTATAGTAAATTATTTTAGCAGTTTGGCTGAACAGAATGCCCTGCATATTCTTTAAGAGCTAAATACCACCTATTCAATTTCATGTTCTGCTTTTTGCACTGTCTATGGGAAGGAGGAAAATTGTGTGTGATTTTGACATTGAGCTCAGCCTAAAGGATGTGCATAAAGATTACTGTGTTTTCATGAAGGTGCTCAAAGCAGATAAATGAGTGTGTTCTCCACTGTGACAGATCTGGTCTCAAACAAGGATAAAAGGAATTTGGTGGACATTCCCCTCAGGGAAGAGATTCAGTTTTACAGTGACATAATCATCAATCTCAGCCCACCAGTCACACCTGGAGAGTTGTTCAGAGAGACAATACAAAGGCATTTGCTGAACGGCACTAAAAGTTGTTTATGCTGTGAGTCTGAAGTGTCCAGTGATGTTGTATTTGCATATTCCAAACACCACCTCCCCAGCAGCCAGGTGCAGTGTATTGTGTCTTTCCTTTGTTCACAACAACATTCTGAACCGCAGCTTTGGAGATGGCAGGCACTTTAGGTCAGTTTTGCAGATGTTTTCCCTTCCTTAATCTTGCTGAGATAGGTTAGGAATATTTTCACATATGAGCAACTCCATAATACTCAGGCTGAGCCACCAGAAAGTATTATTAAATTAACCTCATTCCTCTCTGTGGAGCGCTTCACTCCAACCAGTTGAGTGCATTTTATTTCTATTCTATTAGAATCTGCTGTAAAGAGTTATGTTAGAGTGATTTCATTTTTCCAACAAACCTACTCACCATCTGCATTTGGCAAAACTCGTTGACATCAGTCTTTGTTGCTTAGCAATAAACACTTGTGCTGACTCCAGTCACAAAGAGTGTTCATTACTTTGTCATTCAGACATTTTACACAGCCTCCATGGCCTCAGAAATTGTTTGTTTACACTGGCCTTGGGAGAGAGGTGGAAGAGCTGAAAACCAAATGTGTAGAATGAGAGGAAAGGCACACCAGTCTTGAAAGCTGTTGGACACAAATAGTAAAGAAGCTGTAGTAGATCCACAAGTTTGATAATGAAGAGAAAAATACCGAAAAGAAATCAATGCAATACTATTACTATGAAACATTAAAGCAATTATAGAGCTTGCCAAACATCAACAGTCTTGAACACTATGAAAGTGTTTTGTAATAGCATCAGTGATCACATTCCATCAATATGTGCTATTCAGGATGTGCTAATCAGCAAGAAGATATGATATAAAAATGTTCTTTGTACTTACATTCTGTGTCTGTATGTGTAGAATACCTGGGTCAGGTATTCTAACTTGAACAAAATATCTAAAAAATTGCATTTCTGTAGAATTCTATGGTAATTGTATTGTTACTCATAGCTCCAGAATTAGTTGAATTTGACAATAACTTTTATGGTTAGTATTAGCTCAGAATTGATCAGTGCTGAAACCTTTGAGGAAAGTTTTATTTATAGAAAGTTAGTAGAAGAAATGCTTAAAGCTGCACAATTATAATTGCTTTACTCATTTAGCAGTACCTATGTCCCACTTCTGTTTAGTTATCTAATTTTAAGACATTAACCTTTGGCACTAAGACTAGGAAAATTGAACTAGGAGGGTCCAAAAAGGCATAATTAGAATTGAAAATTAAATGGGTCACTTGTCATGGAGCGTGTTACATTTAATAGATGAACAAGCTAACAAATGAATATGACAATGAGTCATCTGAAGTCAGAAAACAGCACGCTGTTGGAATGTCAGATGATTTATAGAATGCATAGGTTTTGCTTTATTTGTGCATATATTGTGCAAAAGAAGTTGATAGTTTTACATGGATAGCAGCAGAAATGCAGAAAAATTCAGAACAAGCCATAACAAATCTGTCATGGATAGGGCGTCCACTGCAAAACATGCAAGGTACTTGGCATATTTTTCAGGAAATGGCAAAGAAAACTTCCCCGAGGAGAACTTCATTCAATAATTTAGGACTTAAAATCTCTGTTTGCTTTACAAGTGATGAGTTTGATTCTTGTACACCAGTAGAAAATTTCACTTTCAGTCTTAACAAAAATAATAATAAAAGTATCCAACAACTATGAACTAGGAATTTTGAGTTAGGCTGCTGGTGAAGCACATTAACCTTAACAGATACTCCAGTCTTTCATATCTAAGAAAGATTGGGCCTAAAATGCTGATCAGGCATGTTTAAAGACCACAGCTGCCATGCAACCTTCAAGACCAGAATGAGAGATGAATGTGAACTTTGTTACAGAAGTCACACTCTTTCAAAATGTGCAGGAAGCTCAAAGGAGGAGAGCCCCTTCCATGCCAGCCTTAAGTCAGGACATAAACTCCCCACCTGCAAGGCACAATGCCATGGTGTCAGTGCAGTGCTGACCTGAGTTGCTGTGTCAGGGGCATGGTCACATTATCCAGACACTGACACAAAAATCCTGAATTTGAGACTTAAATGGCTGTTCTCTGAAAAAAAGAAAATGGATTTTCTTTGGGAATTTGCAAGGCAGCATTGTGTTGCGTGGCCATGCTCAGTCTGCTGAAGGGAATTTTTATGGCTGTCTGAGTGGATGTTCAGTTCAGACACATGCAGCTGTTAAGTGCAAACTTGAAAGCCTGACCCTCAGCCTTTTTGGAAATGTCTCCTATTAAATACAACATGCTGCTGAAATAGAAAGCAAAACATAAAGGGACCTGTGCTGATCCAAGATAAAACTTTTTCCTTCACTATGAAGGATAAAAATGTTAAAGCAACTGGACAGAAGGGGAAAAACCCTACTCAAAAAATCACATTTTGACAAGAAAATTGTTTGAAAGATGAAAGATGGTACTCTGAGGAGTCAGAGCCTGGGAATAACAAGAAATCTAAGGCTTCTCTTTTGGCAAGGCTGGTATTCTTCAATACCCTAGAGCATCTGTAAAAGTTTTCTTATAGAAAATGCTGACTTTTCTAAAAATGCAGTCAATGTAGGAAGAGCAGTGTATTCCCAGTGAATGATGGGTTAGGTTCTGTGCTCCTGACAAATCCAAATTCAAGCTGAATGACCAATTGCCCTGATATAGGCTTGGAACACTGCAGCACTGATTATATTGATAATTCCCCCCTTCTCTGCTCTTTTTCTCTCTCTCTCTCTTTGTGTCTCAGGGATGTGTTTTTCTTTTTATTTCTAGCTAGTTTTTCACTATTTTTATGTGGTAAAGAAAGACTTCAGCATCAATAGTAAACATTTTTTGAGGAAGAAATAACCTCCATGTCAAATTCTGAGTCCTGAATTGCTTAGACAGCTCTAATATGCTATAGAAAAATACCACCCAACTAAGCCTGAGGTGGGGCAGGAGTCAATTTTTTTCTTTCTTGGTTCAAACCCTCGAGAAGGTTCAATGTGGATAATCTCATGGTGTGTTCTGGATTTCGAGGCTGCAAATAAGGTTGATTAAATGCTAGGGGGACCCCAGGCTGTGGTGACAGAGTTATCACAGCCACATTTCAGGCACTCAGGAGAAAAGAGACGCAGGCTCCAAGAGGCCATCGGTGCAATTCGATACTCTCCTTTCCCTGGTTCTCTGGCAAACACCAGCTGCTCCTGATGTTTCTTCTTTTGCCCATAAAATTGTTAATCAGCAAGTCTGCAGCTGAGCAGAATTCTTGGGTAGGAAGCACTACATTAGGGTTGTAAGGAGCTGTAGGGGATTCAAGTAGTGGCAAGAAAAAACACAGAAGAGGCATCTTTACATGCAAGTTATGCCATTGGGGAGCTCTGCCTATAGCTTTTATATATTTTTCTAAAAGATAACTTATTCAGCAAATATTTTCAGCACTCAGTAGAATGACTGTGGAACTGGGATATTGTGTACTGCCACTAGTAAAAACACTAAATCAGGCATCACAAATATAAAATAAAAAGGGCTATAGGGGAAATAGAGCTGATTAGCTGTCATTCCTTTATTATGTCTTTTCCATTATGTATTTAAATTCATAATTTTTACAGTGTTTCGTGTGGTGCAACAATAGAGCTGCAGAAAAAGAATTTTGCCCCTGCTGCCAGTAAAGCTGCAAATTCAACAGTTTATTTCCTCCTTGAGGGATACTTTTTCCATACTTTTATCAACGAAGTGAATCAATGACTCACTGCTTGCCAATACAACTCACACTGCGTTTTCTCATTTCCCTAGAACCGAGACAGTCAGTATAAAAATAAATGTCTCTTCTCACCACTTCCTGTCCTGCTCTCCAAAAGAAGTGTTTTAGGCATTTAATTTCTCATCTTTGGCTTTCCCAGTCTCTCTCTCATTATTGATGGGAGTGTCCTGCAACAGGAAATGGCCCTGTCATGTAAGCTTCCATGCGTTAAGAACTTCTTCCAGCTAAAAATAAGTACCAGAACCATCTTCTAGTTTGTTCCTCTCCTTTTGTGTTAAATTCCAAATGTCATATATAGTATAGAGCTTAGAATAAACTCAACCTTTTATGCCATTTAAATGCAACAAACTGTTTTTAGCAGTCTGCTTTGCAAATGTACTTGAAATCCTATTAAGCGTTTGCCATGTTGCTCATGATGTGTCCATGTTTCAGGAAGAATTGGTACATGATGCATCTGCTGGCTTCTTTCAGAGATTAATATCTGCATTAGGAAAGCAGATATTTTGGGTGACAATCAAGAATGAGGCCACGCTGGGATTTGTGTATGGTCTTAGGTCCTCAGAAGGGAAACACCTTTGAGTTAATAGTTCACCATCCCAAAATCTCAGTGGGTTAATGGAAAACCTTATACCCAATTAAAGTCGTTACCAATGACATTCAAATCCAAACTATCTAATTGTACATTGAACCACTGTTAATCACCCTAACATTCAATATATCTGGGTACATATAGTACATATTCATTCTGCACATGAAAAATACAGTCTAATTAGCTTCTTCTAATAGAGATAAAAAAGATGCCAGAAAAGCACAATGCTTGCATTTATTGTGTAAAATATTATATAATTAGATAATCTCTGATAGTGAGTGGGGAAAAAGACTCAGGGCTACGAAAGTCACAGATTCTGATTTCAGCAGAATCTAATTTTATTTGGAAATGGTTGTTTCTTGACCTCTCTCCTCTGTACATTAGTCAATATAACTGGAAAATCCATTAAAAACAAGGCTCTTTGGAATTGCTTGTTCAACTTGAAGATAAAAAATTCTGCTAAAACACATCAAAATGTTTTCCACTATGAGAAGAGTCTCTCTTCTTTCTGGCAGTTCCTTAGTCATGAGATTAACGCTGTGAAGAAAAAAAAAGTGTGACACCAATGCCTTAAAAAAAAAAAAAAACAACAACTATTAATAATTACAGTTTTAATGAATGGCATGCTGAACATTTAAAATCCAAATTCAGTGGAGCAGCACTAACAGTTTATTCCTCCCACCAGCACAATTATCAGGTCAAGGCTGCAGAAAGGGAGAAAGGTTTAATTTTTGGAAGTGAGTGGGAGCGAAGGTTCTGACTGTGTGGTCCTGCAACGCATGACACTCTTGAGTTTTCTCTGAGAGTGCAGCTGAGGAAGAGGACCTGTTTTGGAGCATGGCCGTGACAGTGATGAAAAGCAAAAGGAACTGTTCAGGGAGAAGGGAAGGTGAATTTGACAGACACAGTGGGACGCCTTTGCCAGTTTCCTCACCGCCTGCCACAGCCCATGAGCATCATTTGGCCAACACGACAGAGACTTCCATGGCAGGATCTCACTTCCAGCCATTCATCACCAGTACAGCTGCTGGGCTTGGCTTTGTAAGGAGTAGAATATTGAGCATGTCAGTTTTGACAGGATCTCACTGGAAGATTTCCTTTAAACTTTGGATTGACTATGGTTGAGCTCCGTGAATTTTTTATGACAGTGTGTCTAAATCCACCTCTCCCCATGCTGGCGGGATTGCCAGTGCTCCCTGCAAACTATCTCTTTGTGTCTTGCCTGCATTTTTGTCCTTCTTTCATCTGCTCAGCCCTTATTTTCAGAACTGCTTATTCACCTTTGCATGCAAAATATCCATACCTTTCATTCAACTTTTTCTTACAGTTTGCTTCTGTCAGAAACCTCTGTCTAGAAGACAGGACACTATTATCCCTTTTTTCTTTTTGCTTCCAAGTTCTGTTTTGGTGTGATTTTACTAATACTACATGTAAATTGTAAAAATCAAAAGGGAAATAAGCAAAAAAATAGGATTTGTCAAATCATGAGTACATTTTGATTTACAGGGCCATGCAAGTGATCCGAAGCTATATTACACTTTCCAGCCAATGTCAGACAAATTGCTTAATGACTTGCTTCTAGGAATATACAATTTTTATTGCATTAATGGAGGATTTTCACCTTCTTAACTTCATGAATAGGCAGATATAGACACAAGCACATCTCAGTCCGAAGATAATCAAGTGTGTGGTGGGGTGAAATTTGCTTGCCTCCTGCTATGCTGTACCTAATGATGTTAAATCCTGAATTAAGATGCATGACTGCACAGTCCTTTTGCAGATAAGAATGATTTCTTTCCTTGAATGCTAAAATGGCTGCATGGCATCAGGTAGAAAATTTGTGGTGCAAAATATCTTGAGAAAATAATTGACTCAGTGAATAATTTATTGAATTTGCTGAAAATATTGACCTAGATTTAATGTTTCCACATTCAGAACACGGAAAATGAGTTAAATTGGTATGTGGAGTTAGCCTAGAGTGAGACTGTTGCAGCATGATTAATTTACAAGTGTGAGTTGTTACTCAAGAAAAGCCACTTAGCTATTAAACACTCTGCTTGGGTTAAGCTGACATTTTCTTCAAACTAGGACCGGTGGTCTGATATTGCCAACCATTAGTGAAGACAAGCTGTGAAAAAAATAATTTGGGAGTTATTAGCAGACTTGGGGATAGGTAAGGACTGCAGTTCTGAGCCTTCTAAGTCTTCACATTTATTTTTTTAAATCACCTTTGAACCTGATTTTTTATCGTGCCTCTATCAGCCTGGTAGCTTAACCACATCCTATCTCCTTCTGTATTCAAATTGCAGAGGCTATTACAAAATCTGGTGCACTAAAGTTTAAAGTCCCTTAAATAAGTACTAGCCTACTTCTCAGAAAAATGGCTGCTAGACCTGCCTGGATTTTTGTCCAAAAAAAGCATCAAATAGCAGAGAAAATTCAGAATAGAAAATTTTATTTCATGTCCAGAAGAAAAGGAAGAGCTGGAGATGGACAGTAACAGAGTAAGGCAATACAAAAGGAAAATTAAATAAAACTGATAGATGAATTTAGTTTTCTGTTCATTGTTTAGACTGATGTAGTTTCTTTTCATAGAGACTTCTTGTTTTAGTGTACATCAGATTGCCAAGCTCATATGATGTCAGGCCTTTCTAAGAAGCAGAATGAATCAGACAAAGCTTTCAGACTGGACATGTACTGCACCTGCAGCCATCTACTTGTGTAGACATACTCTTTCTCACCAGAAGGCATTTTCTCTTGCCTGATTTACACAAATTGTGCAGGTTTTGGCTGTGTAGAGCAATCAGTGAGCCAGCCTTGCCCAGCACCAGGCATGACTGTTGGCAAAAGTATCCAGGAAAAAAGCTGCTCGCTAAAATCTGTCAGCAGGTGAAGCTTTTAACAAATCTTATTTTACAGAAATGTTCTTTGCAGGAAGGAGTTCAGAAAAGGGGTCACTTTTTTTCCAAGGAAAAGAAAAATTGTGTCAGCAAATGCTGGCTAGAGGGGAAGGCTCTGAGGGGTGTTGGATTCAAAGTGTTGTGGTACTCATGAAAGGAATGGTGGAAGTGTTTAAGCTGAAAGAGAAAGTTAAATAATGATAGCACAAAATCTGGGGGGAAGTAGTGGGAATCTCCAAGATTGTAGAGGGATGGGAGGCCAAGCTTGGATGCTTGCCAAAAAGGGGTCTGGTTGGGGTTCAGGCTACAGTACCACTGGGTTTACATTCACCCTTTAAACTGCTATTTGCAGCACAGAAGTCATTAAGTAAGCTAGGGAAAACAGCTCCCTATGTGTTAGCAGCTTCACAATGATGATGATCTAAAGAGAAAGAGGGGATGGTAGAAAGGGTAATGTTTTATAACAGGATTATGGAAAGGAGAAAGGAAATGGCATTTTAATCTTTGCTTCATAAATAAGTGACCAGTAGTGGGAAGAAGAATTAAGAAATCCCACATTGTCCCCTACTTTTGACAAGAGTATTCCAAGCATTTATGTGCAGAACCTTTAAGTCCTAAAAAAGCATATCTCTTTCAGTGCAATGACAACAGGAGATTCAGGGAGTCCTTCAGTTTGCAAATGAAGACGACCCATCCCAGCTATCTACTTATGGGAGTTATGGTTTCAGATACAGATGTCTGAGCTCCCTTCAGAGTCAGTAGGGAGAGCCCAGGGAGTGGGACTTGACCTCAGGCTGAGCAGAGTCACTTACTAGACCAGCTGGTTTTCTAGGAGATTGGTTGTGTATGGAACACTGGACACCTCATTTGCTTCTAGACACAAATTAAGAATCTTAATAATTCTCAATGTAAAAAAATGCATTATCAAGTAAGACTTAAAATATCTATTTCTTGGGGGATGTTGAAATCTGTTAGAATGTCTGTAATACTTATCAAATGCAGGAAAGCAAGAGCTACACTAGTCTCCAAGTTCTCTTAACAGTACTTTCTTTGCACCATGCTGTCCTGCACAAGCAACTCATATATTTTGTATCTGAACTTTCCTGAACAGAAACTATTGTGTATAGGCAAAAGAAGTCTCCTCCAGAGACAGGAATACCAGCCTCTGCTGAAGATTTGCAGACCCTCTTCCACTCTTCACCACTTTTACTAAACCTGTCACAAGCTGAACACACTCACCAAGACAGTCCCTGTTGTTTTGCTCTTGGCCCTTGTAACCAGCAAGAGCTGAATAAAGTACCAGAGATAAGCCTGCTGGGTCCTTTCAATGTGTAAGAATCTCTTTTTCTTGGATTCTATGTAGGGCAGTCAGCCTGAGAGGATGCTCACAAACTGAAGGGAACAGCATGCCCACACTGATAATTTCCAACACTTGGTGTCTTCTGTGTCACAGAACTGCTGATGGTGTATCAGCCAAGATTCAACAGTAAAAAAATTTCAGGAATGGCCAAGGAACCAACAACTGAGCAGCAGGCGCTGAATATCTTTTGGAAAGCACATCCTTTTTAGTTCACAGGTGGCGTGAGGAGGAACAATTGACTTGAAAATTACAGCAGTTCTGCAATTTCTTCAAATTGACATAAATCAAGGAATAACTACTTAGAATAACCAACTCCTTACTCCAGGACATGATCAGAACTAGAAAATTATATTGAAGCTGGGAAGATGAAGAGATGTTTGGATATGCTGAGATCACAGTTTTCAGCTGTAAGCACAGGAGTGCACATTTTAACAATGGAGCAGATGCTTCCAATTATCTGCAATAAGGGACACTTGAAAATCTAGCTGATATTAGGTGGCTGTCAGAAGGCTCTTGGATAAGAAGAAAAGGATGCAAAGTACAGCAAAATAATTTTAATTTCAAAACACATTAATTTTAAGCCTGCTCTACTAGTTGAAAAACTTGTGTGTATTCTGATGACTGAAAGCAAAACAATCAAACTGGAAATCTTAATGTAAAATGCTTTTCCTATTTTAAACCATGACAAACTTTACTCATGAAATATTTCCTTTGATGTTCTACAATGTTATTCAAATTTTAATAGATTTACATGTTTAACTGTGCCTACTGCTTGCTCATGTAGTGCTTACATATGACCTGAAAATAAGATTCCCATAGAAATAGACAGCTTGTAAAATACAGAACTGTACAACAGAGAAGAGAAGAAGCTGTACAAAATAGAAGAAACATAAATGTAGCCCTTTTATTCTCTCTTTTGCAATTACTGCATGCCACATCCTGGGGCATGGTTTTGATTTGCTATGTGTTTAGCAGGGTGATGTTCAGGAAGGCTGAATTGCCTGCCCAAACCGTGCATGTGCTGACAGGCAAATTGATCTCTTGTCATTTGTTCCTTGGTCTGTAGTAACTCAGGCTGCCTGCACTCTCTGCTGAAGGCCTGTTTTTTTCTCCTGGACCTCATGAAGAAGACAAGAACCACAGACAATGCCTCTCCAGTGTGCCAAGCCTGTGTTCCAGACATGCCTTCACACCTCCCCACCTCTCTGATAGTTGGGCTATCACAACCTTCTCCATATGGCACACAGATGAGTGAGGGGTTACCAGAAGACACAATTGTAATTGCAAATATGCAGGCTTTGGATAAGGGTGCTCTGAAAAGCCAACACCAAGCTCAGGATCGCTCCACATTCACCCGTGCAGCCAAGCACTGACCACATCGACAGCACGTGCCAAGTGATCCAACAATGAAACCACAGCTGTGAGTTTGTTCTCCTGGACAATCCCAAATGCATTTTCATTTCTGAGTTCCAGCACTCTTCTTGTTCTTTGATTACCTGGGGTGGGGGGAAAGTCAATAAAACAGAAACAAGCTTTTGGTGAAAGATTTGTGCTCTTAGCCTTGTTCCTTTTTAAAATGCATCCATCTTGGCTGTATAGAGAAAATGTTATTTCACCTTGCCTCCACAAAAAGTATGAGAAAAATACATCATAGATAAATTTTATAGTAAAAATTATGAACTTATTGACAGTTGAAACAATATTTTGCCGATAAAATAAATATACCTTTTTAAAAGGTCCTCTCTCACTCCCCTGGTTTAAGATGTGATTGCTAATTTATATGCAGAACTTGCACACAGCGCAGCTTATCCACGCTTCAGATGCAACTGAAATATCCTGCAGGAAAGTGCTCTTTTCTTGGCAGTTTGTGCAAAACCTCAAAAACAAAAAACTAAAATTAATTTGAAAATCATTATATTGGAGCTATATGCACTCAGTACTACCACCTAAAATTGTGTCTACAAAAAGGAGTGTTGAAATTGATTTATGGTAACACATCCTTCATTCAGCAAACTTCTTAATGATTACTTTGGGTCAGATAATTGTTCTTACTCTTGGTGTTCTGCTAAGTACCCCGGATGATTTGACATTGGCCTTTCCTGGCTAATTTGTGGTGCTCTGAAGAAAGAGTGGATAATGAATTCTACATCGAAATTAGATGCCTCATTTCATTCTTCCTGAAGATCCACAGGAAGCTGCACAGCAGTGATAGTGAGTTAAAGAAATTCTGAGCAGCTGGTGAAAACTTCTTCCTCCAAACACTGATCCACTCTGGGCAAGCCAAGGAAAGGTAACTGCTTGCTTATTTGGATGTGTGGACATAAGTCTTAGAGGTTATTATTAAGACTTCATTGCTTGGTATCAATGTCATTTTGTAAAGAAAGTGAGTCCAAGTCAGTAGACTGGGTACACCATGAACAAGTAAGGCCTTACACCCTCATTTACCTGCCTGGGAAAAAAAGACAAGGATTTCAAGGAAGGAAGTCCAAAAGGGTATGGAATAGGTTTTTCAAACATATTTTGTTGTTTGAAGTTTGTTGAACAAAACAAAGTTCAAGAATTGACTACTGCAGAAGGCTAGACATGCATGGTCTGCTGAAAGGGCTGCCAGGGCTCTGCTCTGGCTTTGTGGGCTTTATGCCCAGTCTCTTCAGCCTCAGTATACACTTCAAATTTTTCCCTAAGTATTGTAACTCAAGAAGTTAAACATAACAAAATATGTGAGAATGGAGACAAAAATAAAAATATAATCAATGATACTATATTAACTTTTAATTACAATTTACTTATATTGTACTATAATACCAAGAGTACAAGGAACACTTGGAGTTGAATTCCTAGGCCTTTAATGGCCTTTTAGACATCCTGGAGTATCTGAGACACCTGAACATAATTTACCAGATCATATAGGACCTATGTGAGACTTCTGTCTTTCTGGAACGAGGAAGTAGGAAGGATGTCTTAAAATGATGCTAAATATTATTTTGACTGGTAAATTTCACCCCTTTTGTCTGGGATTACATTTGAATGGCAGCTACAGATAAAGCTCTTCTGTGCATCTGTTCTTGTCTGATTTCTACCATACAAAGCTCCTAAGTAGCTTTACTGATATGGGTTAGTAAAACAGTGGAAACAGAAGTATCCCATTTTCTTTTCATTTTCCAAACTGGCAGGAGGTGCATTATCTTCTAAAATTCTGCACAGGTGTATTGTATAGTTAATATTCTTTAATGGTAGTTCTCTGCATTAAATAGAGGTACTGACTGGTTCACTCTGTAAGTAAAGGTAATTTTAATTAGCTGGATAGCAACCACATCTGCTGCCATGTGCCAGAGGAAATGAAAAGGCTAGGGAGGAGCCAGCTGGGTGGGACTTCTCAACCAAAATGCTGTTTGTGTGGAGACTGTAATCATCTTACTTTTCCAGGACAATAAATCAGGAGAAGAAAAGAGTAACATTAGTGATGAGATTGATATGATATGTTATATGCAAGTTCATATATCATAGCCACATATGGAACACTCCATATTTTTTTAGCCTGAAGAGGAGAAGACTGAGACATATCAATGTATAGAAGTATTTGAAGGGAGGGTGCCAAGAGGATGGAGCCAGGCTCTGATCAGTGGTTCCAGCAATGAGACTGTGAGGCTATGGGAAGAAACTGGAACATGAGGAGTTCCACCTAAACATGAGGAAGAGCTTAACTGTGTAAGTGACTGAGCACTGGAACAGGTTGCTCAGACAAATTGTGAAGTCTACTTCTCTGGAGACATTCAAAAGCCATCTGGACACAATTCTGAGTAACGTGCTCTGGAGAACCCTGCTTGAGCAGGGATGTTGGACCAGGTGACCTCCAGTGGTCTTTCCAACCTTACCCATCCTGTGATTCAGTGTGTGATATACAATTGGCCTTCAGATTACTCAGTTAATTATTTTAATGTGCTTTCTTTAAAATAACATGCTGAGTATGTCCCAGGTAGAAGTATGTGGAAAACAGCACATGACAGCATTTTAAAAAAAATTTTCAGCATTTCAAAAGCCATTTCAATCTAACGCAGGTGTTTCACTGTTGATTGTCAAAATGCTTGCATCAAATATGTATCAACCAAATTGGTGAGGGAAACATTATTCTTCTACAATTTTTGCCACAACAAAAACATCATAAAGCCACATCAAAGCTAAGAAGTAAATATCTGAATTTAAATAGCTTTGAGAAGCCAGAAGTAACAGAAAATGAAAATTTAGTAACTAACTGGATTCCTTCTGACTCAAGTGCACGTGAAACAGTCCAAATTGACAGGCAACCAATTTTGGGAAAAGATAACCTTGTTACTCCATTGAGTAACTCAAGGAAAGGAAGTGCTGAGATCCATTTTCCAACTTCCAGGTTTGACTTCTAAATACTACTGAAACTAAAATACTTTCTGAACCAAATTCCATATTCAAGTGGATAGATCACTTCTATCACACAGGAGTCAGGGAAGAGAACAGTAAATACTGTTCTCTAAGCAGAGGCCTGGGCTTTATTGTCATAGCACAGCTTCCTACATAAAGTTGTCAGACTCAATAGAAGTTAAAGACATGTACACAGTACTATCTGAATTTGGGATTTAAAAACATATTTTTAACAAAAACTGTGTTTCAAAGCCATATGAAAAAACCCCTGACTTCTAGCAGTGCCAGTAGGACCAAGATGTATTTTGGGTAAGACATGATGAAACTAAGAGAAGTATGAGAGCATCAAGAGACAAAATGAAAGGTAATTTCTGAGATGTAGCAGCCATTTGTACTAATAATTTTCTTAGTCTGCACACATCTTCAGTGTGCAGATTAATATCCTGTGTGAAGAATCAGGCCATCCCAAAGACTCTCTGGGTGGTTCTTGCTGCAGAATTGATCAAACTATACAAGATAAGATACTTGAAAATAGTAGAAAGTGTTCCTTCAGCTGTTGAAATGACTGTGTAGGGCAATCTTATGCAGATAGAATATCTAGGATATGCTTCTTATTTAGTTTAAGGTACTCAGTGATGGATCATGCCCATGCTGGAGCAGTCTCTCAGGACCATGGTTCAGCTGACTATAACAACTGAACAAAACAGCAGTTTCGGGAGGGTCTCCTGATCCAGCTGAAGATGCTGCTGGAAGAACCCTTGCAAGAGAGACTCTCATTGCCATCCAGACTGGAACCAGCCTGCTTTTTTATGAAATTTTTTTTTCCCACCCTGTGCCAAAATCCATCAGTGTCTGTTCTTCTCTGCACTTCCTTACCAACAGCAAGTCAAAGTCAATCTAAGCCTAGATTTTGTAAAATATCAGCTAAATGTGAACAGGCTGGCTCAGCCTGAGAGAAGTGCAATTGCGTTAATAAGGTGCTTTCCCTGGGCTTATGGTGTTGCTCAGACAGGAGAACAGACCTGGGGGAGTACTATGCTAACACAATTAAAGCACTTCTAACATCTGTGCCGGCTGCTTAGAGGTAGCCTGAGAATTTTTTCAATACAGTTGCTCTCTCCGAGACATTAGAAAAGTAGGGCTACATTTTCTTGCTTTGCAGGAATTTTTCCTTTCTTTTGGCACATAGATTTTTTACTGCTTTGGCTTCAAAGAAGCAGGAATACAAGGGCAAAAGATGAGAGCAGATTTAGTCTACCTAAATTGACTTATTCCTTTTCTTCCTTAAAAAAGGCAATTATTATCTTCCTAGCACCATCTCAATAACATCAAATTATTTGCCTTGATAAACCCTTCTATACATAAAAGCATAAAGATAGAAAGGTTTATCAGTTTTGGTGAAATGAAACTCTAGTATTTCAATTATTTTTATTGATGTATTTCTTCTAATTTTATATCTTTAACTCCATGTTACTCGTGGCAGTATCTTGCCAAAGAAAGCAAGCCAAGACCTCTGTGTTTAAAGACAGGAATCTTAGTTAATTTAGTGCAGTGACAGGCTTGGATAAAGACTGTGTATTCCCTGGAGCCAATTTCTTCTGCTAAATTTATGACTGCTGAGTGCTATGACAGGGGTTGATTATAAGGACCACTGTGAACATCTTTCTGTGTTATTATCATTAATGTCAGTGCTGTGTTGAACTCCCATGTGCCCTTGCAATGAGTGAGAAGGGACAATCCTATTTTATATATTTTGTACATTAAATGTTTTGAAACCCTAACCTTGGTTGGAACCCCCCAGATAGAACTGGGATAGCATAAAAACGATTAAGGATGATAAAAGTACAACAGCAATTAGGGCAAATCACTGTGCCGTACCTTAGATCTTCAAGAAAGGGTTGCCTCTGTTACAGCATCATTTTCCAGTTATTTTACCTGCCTTATGCTGCTTATTGAATACCTTTCTTTAACAAAGGGGGGAAAAGTTCCACATGGTACAACTATATTCTAAGTGATCCCCAGTTCCACGGCAATGTTTCCTCATATAAGTAATTTCTGATCTAGATTAATAAAAGAAGAACAAAGTATCCTGCCTATTTTCTGTCTTCAGCAGATTTTCCAAAAACAGCCTTGAGTTACTCAGGTCAGAGTCCCTAACCTGCCCTTTCTCACTAAATAAAGAGCATGAAACAAAAGGGAATGGCAAGAGACTCTCACCTTACGGGGTAAAAAATGCAATTTTGCTGTCAGATAGCAAGTTTCTCTATCCAACTGGAAAGATGTGACTAAAAAGGAAAATAGAAATTGGGGTGAAAGATATTGAGAGGTGAGTCCCTTGAGGACCTGGTCTGTATAGAAAAGCCTGGCAGCGGGGGATCTTTTCTTTAAAAAATTAGGCTTATGCAATTGCTATGCAAAAGGAAAAGGCTCAAAAGTTTTCCAGTAAAAAGGCAGCACAAACCAAAAACAGCCAATGGGTTTATGAATCAGAAATTTTACAGCAAGTTTCTCTCAGAGAAGGTGGGTGATGAGTAGCTTCATTTATCCATGGCTCTGAGGAGCTTTCAGCTCCTTGTAAGATCAGGATGCATACAGAGAGGGAGAATAGGGTGGAGCTCCCTTTATCCAGGATTATGAAGATTTTCTAGGTGCCTCTAGAACCCTGATAGTGCACAGACTGGGACTGTGTGTTTTCTCTTATCCTTAGGTCAATATCCTTTCAGAAACTTGCAACATTCTCCAGCGGAGTGTCAGAGGAGGTAGAGAATGAGAGAGTGACATGGTCTGGCTTCACCCCTGTCCAGGTACCCAGATGTATTAGACAGAAGAAGCAGCAAAAGAGAAGCATCCACTCCCCATTGCCATGGGCATCAGGCCCAGCCAGTCCAGGCAGCCATCCTGGGCCTCCCATGTCACCCACAGCCCCTGTGACACAGCCACCAGCAGCATTCTACCTGCAGTGACTCAGCCATGGCATCAAAAGGATTGGTGTCTGGAGTTTGTGCTGCATCACTGTGACATGGCTATTTTTCAGTGCTCAAGAGAGAAAAAAAACTTGATGAATAATCATTATAGTAAAATCTGGGCAACTAGTAATGCTAGGGAGAAAAATTAAGTAGCTGCAGCAGAAAAGGACAGAGCTCAGCAAAGGTAGAAAGAATTAAAAGAAGCAGGTATTACCTACTGCTCACTTTTGAAGATTTTGGGGGTACTTGCAGCTGGGATTTGTAGGTTTCAAGACTAAATGTTGGAAGAATTAGGCTTGTCAAGTTGACTAAGGTAATATTTTACAGTTTTCTCATTAAAGCCTTGTCCAACATGAAACCTGCATCTACAAGAGGATGACACTGCTGAAGAGGTTTCATCATGCAATTTTATTTCTTTGCCAGAAATGAACCAATGATTTTGAAGAGACTCTCATCTTTAGCCATCACTACTTACTTCAGCTGGACTCTACAATGAAACACAAGAATTATCTTCCATCTACTTGTTTCACTGCAGGACATTACATTATCTTTAACTGACAGGACAAGAGGCAATGGGTGCAAACTGCAATAGGAGGTTTCGTCTGAGAAAAGAAAACCCTTTTGCACTCTGAGAGTGACTGATCACTGGTACAAGTTGCCCAGAGAGGTTTTAAAGTCTCCATCCTTAGAGATGTTCAAAAGGCATCTGGTCATGGTACTGGGCAACCTGCTCTAAATGAACCTGCTTGAGAAGGGGGTTGGACCTGATGAGCTCCAGAGGTCCCTTCCAACTTCAACTGTTTAATAATTCTGTGCTCTTTGGTGCATGAAAACAATTTATTTCCCCATATGTAATTCCTCCTTAATTATTTTAGTTTGACAATTGTATAAGTAAAATTGGGAGCAAGGAAAACTGATTATGTACGGAAGTGAGATGACCTTTAAGTAATCAAGTTCAACTGCAAATTATAATAAACTTCCAGTGAAATATGACACATCCTTTAACTGCTTCAACTTCTGTGTTTGCCAGCTGTGCTTACTGTTGACAGTCAGCAACTGGCAAGCACGGAAGTGGCTGGAAATTACAGGATCTTGTTGGTTAGAGATAGGGAGCAGGAATATTTAAAACATACTCCCGAACACCCTTAAGGACGTGGTATCCAGCTCACTCAGCTGGTGTGTAGAATATTTCTACTTGGTCTCTATGCCCTTCCCTGCTGTGTTTAACATTGACCTGAGAGCAGACACTGTGGGCAAGGTTATCCCATCTTCTCCTTTCATAATTGTTTTGTATCCTTTGCTTCTAGGATGCCTTGTCTAACCGTGCCCAAGCTGTTGCTGTGTTTCAAGATGCTCCAGGGATATTTGGCTGCTATTGACTGGACTGTTCTTTGTACATTCTACACTGGACAAGGCCAAAAAAGTATTAAGAAAATTAATACTTGCATCAAGAAAATCACTTGTTGCTGTTGGCTACCATGTAAGAGTTTCACAGTAGATCCTGAGAGCTCATGAGATCAGGTGAGGAAGTGTGGTGCTTCTCTTCCAGTGGCTGTGATGAATTTGTGATGATCACTACCTTGTCAGCCTATTGTCAGTGACAACATAAAATAATCAGTGTTTTATCTCCCAGCAAGCATCACAAACTTTCATTTTCTGTTTTAGTCAGGTTTTGTTTGTTTTTTTCAGGATAGGGTAGGACAACTTGTATAAAAAACCAACCAAAAATAGAAATGAAAGAGCATGAACCATCCAGTGCATTACTGCCATTCCTTTGCTGCTTCAGATGTGTTAACTTTATCTGTTGCTGGCATATGCAAACAGTCCCTGGGAATGTGGTTGCTGGTCAGGAAGCAAGGATTTTGTAAAAATAGTCACAGTAGTAATAAAATATGGTAGATGTTTTAAAAGATGCAAAGAAATTTGTTTCAGCTATCCAAAGAAACTTATGGTCCTATAGAGTTGAGAGAATTTTAAAACTTGCTTATCAGTGCACAAAAAAGATTATAAAGTTTCCAGAAGAGTGAGGGTGGGACAGGATATAAACAACAGAACACAACAGAAACCACTGAAACCTATTGAGGAAAGTATCAGTCTGTTTATTTTGGCTTTAATTGGATTCTCATTTTCCTTCCAATCTATGGATGATCTGGCTGTTGAATACTTTGAAAGGACTGTCCTGGTTATGTCACCAAAGGCTGTGACCTACTTCAATCCTCCCTCCTTCCACTCTTCAGAAACTGGTGTTCTTTCAAAAGGAAATGGAAGAGAAATGGGCCTGTCAAGATTTAATGATGCAGGAAACATTAAGGAAAACATGTTTTAATGTGATAGTCTTTGTATTTTACACAGGAAATACAAAAAGGCAAAAGGGATTTAAAAGATCACCTTAAAGGCATCCAGTTCTAAGGTTTCAATAAACACGCTGAAAAACAAGCCCTTTGATTATTTTTCTAGCTCACAGAGCAGCAGCAGTAAAATCAAGAGTACCGTTATAAGATGTGAGTAAGAAGCAGCACCCAAGGAAATGAAAAAAATATTAGTATTGTTATTATCTATGCTTACAATAGAAGTATTGCATAGTAGATAAGAACACTGGAAGGATGCTTTTTTCGTATCTTGCATTATATCTTTCTGAACAAAACCCCTCTGTAGACAACAGAAGCTGCTTCTAATAACAAAAATGTTGGCTGAAATGAAATTCTTGACATACCAATCATTCTCAGCAGCAAAGCCATTTTTCATATAAAACATGCTTTGGAGTAGACTTTAATGAAGGTCTCAAACCAGCTCATGTAGCTTATTTTCTCAGGGATGGGAGTATTTAAATAAATTTAATAGAAAATCTACCACAGAGACACCACAAATGTGAGCTGCCAAATCAGATTATGTATTTTTAAAGGACAAAAGGGTTCACTCTTCCTTCAAACCTACTTGAACACACATTTTTTTTAGCCAAAATGGATGATGGTTTTGATTAAAATTAATTGCCCACTGTGAAAACTCCTCCCACTGCAACACAATCGAGGAGAAAGTTTCCAAAATAAACAGTCTTCAGACCAAATGCTGTAAAAGGAGAAACTTTTTTCTGCTATAGCTACAGCTTCTCTCTCACTCTAAAGGAACGCTTATAGGCTAACATAACATAGTTGAGTAACTCCTTATATAATCTGTTATCTCCTTCTCTGGATTCATTTGCTATTATAACTTAATGGGAAATTTAAAGTGATAATTTAGGAGTGAATTCTCTAAGGTTTTCATTTTAGCAATGCTAGAAGGGAATTTGGTGCATGTTCTTTGGATGCCCTCAAGGTACTGCTCTGCAAGAGTACAGTCTGCTTCTCTGTGTTGTAGTTAAATCATAACTCATAAAGTAGAAGGTGTAAAAGCATAGCAAGGATCATGTCTTTAGGGTAAAAAATCATCAGTGGATGAGTTCCCACAAGGAAGGAAGGAAGTGGCGGAAGGAAGTGGCGGAAGGAAGTGGCGGACGTGTCGGAAGTTGTCGGAAGTGGCGGAAAGGATAGGCGGAAGGAAGTGTCCGGAGGAAGTGGCTGAATGGCGGAAGTGGCGAAGTGGCGAAGTGGCGGAATGCGGAAGGAAGGAAGGAAGTGGTGAAGGAAGACGTGGGGCGGAAGGAAGTGGCGTAAGGAAGTAAGTGGCGGAAGAAGTTGGGCGGAAGTGGGGAAGTGGCGGAAGTGCGGAAGAAGGAAGGAAGGAAGGAAGGAAGGAAAGGAAGGAAGGAAGGAATGGGCAGGATTGAAGTCAGGCGGAATGCAGGAAGGAAGGAAGGAAGGACGGCATGAAGGAAGGACTAATTACTGCCGGAATTCTTTCCTTTGTCCGTCCCTTCCTTCCTTACTTCCCTTACCTGACTTCGGCCCGGGCCGGCCGTCTTTCCTTGACGTCCTTTTCTCCCCCTATCCTTCCTTCCGTTTTTCTGCCTGCCTTCAGTGGCGGAAGGAAGGTGTGGCGGAGGGAAGTGGCGGCGGAAGTGGCGAAGGAAGTGGCGGAAGTGGCGAAGGAAGTGGCTGAAGGAAGTTGCGGAAGGAAGTGGCGGAGGAAGTGGCGGAAGGAATGAAGTGCGGAGAAGGAAGTGGCGGAAGAGTGGCCGGAAGGAAGTGGCGGAAGGAAGGAAGTGCTGAATGAAGAAGTGGCGGAAGGAATGGCGGAAGGAAGTGGCTAAGGAAAGGAAGGAAGGAAGTTTGGCGGAGGGGAATTGCTTGAGGAAGGAGTAAGAAGGAAGGAAGGAAGTGCGGAAGGAGGAGGGAAGGAAGGAAGGAAGGAAGGAAGGAAGAAGAAGGAATGAAGGAATTAAATTAAGCAGTAGGACGGAAGTCCTTCCTTCCTTCTTGCCTTCCTTCCTTCCTTCCGTCCGTCCTTTTCTTCCTTAGGAAGGAAGGAAGTAAGGAAGTGGCGGAAATGAAGGAGGCAGGAAGGAGTGGCTGAAGTAAGAAGTAATGAAAGAAGGCAAGTAAGGAAGGAAGGAAGTAAGGAAGGAAGGAAGGAAGGGAAGAAGGAAGCAGGCAGGAAGGAAGGGAAGGAAGGAAGGAAGGAAGGAAGAAGGAAGGAAGGAAGGAAGGAAGAAGGAAGGAAAATAGTCACTCCAATCAATTAAAAAAGCCCTGGTTTGATTTCTACATGGATAAATAGAATGCCAGTCTGCACCTCGGATAGCTTCTAAAAGTTCACAAGAAAAGTTTACCTATATATTCACCAGCCACCCTGGAACAAACAAGGTGCACAGAGTGATCTTTAGGTTCAGCTTCATTTTCTCAGTGGGTGCTTCAGGAAACATTTGAAAACCTGAAAAGAAAAGTAGAAAATAGAAGTGGAAGGCTTTTTGACTTTCCAGCCAGCTCGGTGGTTTTCAAGAGACAGAATTTAATTCCATTTACTCATATTAAAAAGTAAATCAAATTTTCTATATTTCTTGAAAAAGAAAGATTTTTAGCTTGTGAACTATAGGTTTGATATACCATGTGTCTCTTAGACAAAAAAACACCTCTGTGTTGTTTTTCTAGACAATTCAGCATTCCTCTGGAGGGAGAGAAATCAGCAAAGACATAAAGAAAACTGCCCTATAGCTGGAGGCTGTAAGGGGCACCAGGAGACAGCACTGACAGGCAGTGCAGTGCACTCAAGAGTAGCTGCAGCCTCCTGTCTCCACAGATTCAGGAAGCTGCATTTGTCTCATAAAGAAAGATTTAATGTGATCTTTCTCCAGCCTGTGTTAAATAATAGAAACACCATCATGACAAAGTAGCAGGCCTTTTAAAGACAGGGCAATTATGCCAGTTGTAATGATCATGCCTGACTAGTAGATTGGGGAATATAGGAAGGGCAACAGGAAAGGGTGGCAAAAGAAGCAGAGGTTTATGCAGTATAAATCCACACAAAAGGAACCTAAAAATTCTAAGCAATTCAAAAGGGAAAATTGCTTTGTGTCACATTGCACTTACATTTTATGCTGGAAAATAAAACAGGTCTCTGAAACACAACAGTTGGCTGTAGCAGCAAGTTCTTCCTGAGCTGAGGAAAAGAGCCAGATGTCTTATAGATAGGCAAGCAGCTGCTCTCCAGACATTTGGTTGCTATTTTATATCCAATATTCAGCTCAAATATGCCACACAGCTATCATTTATTTGTATCGCATGGCTCATACTTACAGGTTAGAATCTGACTTTTAAGGTATTGTTACAAATTTGTGCTCAAGCCTCCTTCACCTGCCCTGTTTTACATTCTATCTGTCCTCCTAAACCAGAAAACAAAACAATTATGTTTGCCTATTTAATCAAATGTATAACTCAAGTTCTTATTCATCTTTATCTGACATATTACTTCTTATTGGGTTTGGCTATTTGCAACCTGCTTCAAAATGTAAAAAATATCTCAGTGTAGCTTTTTTCCTTCAGCAAGTTAATTCAATCTCATGCACCATAATCCATTTAACCATTCTTCTAGTTTGAAGAAAAAAAAAGTAGGATTCAAGCCCATTGCACAAATTGCTATGGTGGCCTTAGGTAGCAGGTTCATTGTATGGACTTCATCTCAGAGGACCAGCTGGGCAGGTTGCAGACTTTTGGAGGTCATGAAGGTTTTGGTAGATCTGCTGCTTTTGAACACCTGCTGAAGCAATAAAGAGATTTTGACAGTGGTGAAAAATGTATAGATTTCCTCAAAGTCCTTCATAAAGTTACTGAATGTTTCTGTTCTTCTAAAAGAAAACATCAAAATCGGGAAGAAAATGGTATAAAAACATCTACTTCCTTTGAAAATTCTGGTTTATAAATGTTTTTCAGATATACTAACAGCACAATCTGACAGTACCTTAAATTTCAGGGTCACATGACACCAATTCATGATAGTGCTTGTTCTCATCTGCCCACCAATCTGTCATCTCTGATTAATTTAACATCCCAACCTCTTAAGAAGCTTCTAAATGCTTCCAGATTTAAAATTATAATAATAAGACAAATTTAGTGGAGTAGTCTGCTAGAAAACATATTTCTACATTTTCTTATCAAATATATGTTTCTTTCCAAAGACATCATGTTGTCTTGAGGACTTCAAATGGAGGATTTAATATGATTTATTAATGTTAAATCCATTTTTAAGGCCCTAATTTGTTAGAACTTAGAAGCTAAATCCATTTCTGTCTTTTAAGGTTGGGGGTGGATAAGGTAATGCATTATACAGTGACTTGGTCACATAGCAGAAGTGCTGTCTCCCATTATAGCACTCTCATATTTCCCCTTTAGAGGTGGACTTGTTTAGCTGTGCCTCAACTCAACCATCTTTTTGAGAGAAAGAAAAGAAAACCAAAATTATTCCAGCCTAAGTCATAAATAACTTCAAAACTTTCCTGAAAACTTTTGTTGTACATTATAGTTCACAAACAGAACATGATCCAGCCTGGTGTGGGACATTGACACTCCAGATATCAGCAATAATCTGAAATCTGATCTCACTTCTGTTACTGTGATATAAATGGGGAATGGCAGTGGCAGCATCGTTCAAAATTTCTCATAGAAATTTCTCATATATTTAGAGTGTGTCTATCTGGTGAAAGGCTTTGCTGGAGTTTGGAGCAGTCTGCTTTCTGTTACTGAATTGCACTGTGACATTATTTTTAATTGTCGTCCCCCCTCCCCAAAAATAACATTCAGCCATGGTGGCATTTGGGGGATTTAAATGCCTGGAAATGGACTTTGAACCAAAATCTGCTTCCAGAAACTACTTAATGGGCAGGTCTAGATAATAATATATCTATGGAAAGTGATGGTAAACAACTACTCAAGGACAAACCTTAAACAGAAAAAAAAAAAAAAGAGTTAACTCCTTGTGAAAATTTTAAGTAGTTCTAAGAGTGAAATTATACACTTTTTTTAAAAGGCCATTTGCTTTTCAGCAAATCTGAATCCAGTTCTAAGGCCCTCTTTGCAATAGACACTAGTGACATTGCTAACCAGTAGGAAAATTACAGGATGTTACCACTCCTAGACAGGACCAAGCTACTGCATAAATATTGGAATAGCATGTTTTCCAAAGAATTGACAGGTCTCAGTTTAAAAAGTTCAGGACTTACTAGATCAGAAACAAAAGGAGATAGTGCACAGGTTGCTCATGAGGATATTTGCAGTCTGAGGCATCACAGGATCTCACCAATGCCCAGCACCAAAGTGCAAGGCAGGTGGGGTCAAACCAGGGCAGGCACAGACCCCAGGGAAACTGATTTCTTTTCTTCCAGGATTACCACCACAATGCAAATGGCAAGTGGCTTTTTAGAGATGCATGTTTTACCAGCTCATGCTCATCTCATAATTTTCTATGAGCTCCTCACTCCTTTTCTGAAATAAATACACAACAACCACATGAGGACTCTTGTCCAGTGCTTGGATAGATGGCTATTGTTCTCAAAGTACAACTGACTTTTCCCTATTGAATTACCTCCTGGTTTGCCTCACATCTCTTCTCTAAATAGCCATGAGTGTTTTGAGTTTTAATCTGCTACGTGCATTCCCTCCTAACTAGGTATCATTTGCAAATATATAAGGCACCCGCACTTTTCCATCAGCCAAGTCATTGAAGAAAATATCAACTAATTCTGGAACAAGCACAGATTATTCCTGAAAAAACCCCACTCAATATATTGCCACAGTTTGATTTCTTTCCTTTACAGCCTTTTCATAAAGACCATATGTTCCCAGCTTACTTACAAGAGTGTTCTAGGAGACAGTGTCCAGGGACTCACTAAATTCAAGACGTGGTATCCACTGTTTTTGTAAAGCCATGTGAAGCATGTCCTATGACAGATTGAGTTTATTTTGGCTTGACCTGGATTTTATTGACAAATCCTTTCTCTATATATAGTATTTTTTAAATGTTCATATCTAATATGTTATTTTTTTCACTATTTCTACAGGAAATAAAATTAACTCCATGTATTATAATTTTAACCTCACTCTTCTATTACTTTTTAAATATAGGCACCTTTTATCTTCTGGATTTTCAGAATATAATTTTGGACTGGCTGATCACAAGATAGCTCATTTGCTTGCCTAACTTCAAATGTTTTCTTTTTTAAGTTCTTGCCCTTTTTGTCATGATACCATCTGCTTATAACTGACCTTTTGAATGAAACAAAAGAGCTGAATCTATCAGCTTTCCAGGCATTGTTTGCAAATGCCCTTCACTCTGCAGAGAAGTGGGCTAACTCTGTCTTTAGCTTCCTCTGCCTGTTGGTGCATCAATATGCTGAGAAGCATGCATCACCTGTGCACCACATGGTTTCACTCTCTGCTTTTGATTTTCTCTCTTTGGTCTCACATGTTCATCCATTCATCTTTCTTTAAATTCTTCTCCTTGGTGAGTGATCTGCAGCTCCTTCCCTTCCTCCGCACTGTCATAACTTGCAATTTTGCATAGTTTTCTTTTGCATAGTTTTGCATAAACTTGCATTTAACATAGTTCCTTTAAAGATCTGCCTACTTCATTTAACTCTCTCTCAGAATTGTCTCCCACAGGATCTCACTTACTAGTTCTCTGAATTCCTATAATCTGCTCTGCTGAAGCACATTGCATCTCTTCCTGTTTGTCATGAATTCTGCTGCCTCATCGTTGCTCAAGAAGTGCCCGAGTTGCTTTTAACTTTTGCTTTTTCCTTTATGTTCTACCAAATTAGAGAATCATATTTGGAAAATGTCATCTCTCTTTTCATTT
This sequence comes from Serinus canaria, assembly GCF_022539315.1. Classification (NCBI taxonomy): domain Eukaryota; kingdom Metazoa; phylum Chordata; class Aves; order Passeriformes; family Fringillidae; genus Serinus; species Serinus canaria. Next base: position 81,700,822 of record NC_066316.1, read on the forward strand.
TCCAGCTTCTACATAGAAAATTTCTACTAAAACTTCTCAAAAATTAGCCAACTGCCTGAGGGCATTCCTTCCAATGTGCAGATTTTTGGAATCAATGCTGGTGGCACTGAATGCTGGTGTTTGGATAATTCTGCTTACAAAAAGCTCATCATGTGATTTCCTGGCTAGCTGTCCAACTATTGACCCCCATCAGGGTACCAACACTTTTTGTCCTTTAAATTGTACTCAGAAATTATGAGACAACTTTTGAGCCTCTTTATTATTAACCTCAGAGCAAGAGATGCCTATGTGTACATTAACATATAAGGAAATACCTACATCCTTTTCTCTGTCTACTTGCTCTGAACAAATTCCGCCGCTTATATTAATGTTCCTGCTAGATGAATCATCCCACCAGGTCTTTATTAGTTCTACTAAGTCATAACTTTGAAATGTATTTATACTGCTACTTCCTCTTGCTTTTTCTCTGTGCAACTGCTGTTCAGATATTCCAGGGACAGAAAAATGAACCTGACTACAAAAAACTGACTAAGACTCCTAGAGAACAGCAGGCATCTGGCTCTAAGAGACATGCAGAAGAGAAAGAATATCTGGTGGCACTCTCTTGTATTGAACTCCTGGGGAAGAAAGCAGCACTCAGGCTCTTGGACAGTCTCCACCCATTGAGTCAAGAGGCTGGTGGAAGCCAATCTGCTGCATCCAAAGCAGAACCTGGAGCTGCATCCAATCAGCTCCACAGACAGATTCAATCCTTATGCCTACTTTTGACGCCTGTTCAGATTTTTAGTGGTGACCCAAACTCCCATATGAAATTCTTCTCCATCTGAGAATGATAGAATATTTTCTGTCAACAACAGTGACAAGTATCTTCTGAAGATCAATATCAAAAACTGGCCCCAAGTCCCTGAAACTGTTGAACCATCCAGTAATCTGAAAAATCTCTGATGTTAATTTATAATGAATGCTAGAAGGCCAGATAAGTGTCAATGATTGAAGAAGTATTAATATTGTACAAGATAGATTAAAGAGATGACAACAGTATTTACAAGTTAGCAGTTTGCAAATGGTATAGGAATTATAATGGAAAAGAAGCAGGATTAAGAAATTGATAGAAAAATGAAGTACACCACTGACTGTTAGATGTCTCACATATGTTCATGTATGAAAAAGACACATTGATAACCAGGCCATTCTTGTAAATGAAAAGAGAGTTATACCAGATTAATCCTAGATTCACAGCGTGTTCACTGTGAGAAGAAGCTGACTAAACATTTCTTTTTATTTACTGGCATAATCTGGTATGATTTAGGAGTCATTCCTGTGACATCAAGAGACTGAGGAGATTCAACAGGGTAAAACCACACCAAGACTGATATCAAATATAGACTGAGCAAATCAGACTTGCAGATTGACACTTGGAGCATTCCTGTGTCACATGATGATCCTTAGCACTGAGGGAAAGGGAGATTACTGGCCTGACAAACAAGTGACTCGGGGTGACTGAAGGATTTGCTGTGCCTTCAACAGCTTTTGGAGAGGAAACCATCTGTAAAGCTGAGTCTGCGACACTTGAGAAAGGAATCACCTTCCATTCTGGAATACTGGAATATCACCAGTCCTTGTACCAAATGAAATGCATGTTATACGTGTTTCCAAATAATGAGCTTGCTTGCATGTTAGGAATAACACTATTTTAAATAATGTACACAAAAAACTGTTACTAATAACTTTCTCTTAAAAGTGAGTTTGAGAATTGCTTGCATTCATAAAGAAATAAGATTGCATTCTGCCTTCCAGTGAGTTTTTCAAATTCTTTAGTGCTTTGGAAAACAAATAAATGTTCTTCATTCCTTGATAGTATTGATCTTAAAATGATAAATAAAAAAATCTGTAATTCTGTAATGTTGATAACAATTCAATGGATATACCAGGCAACACGTAAAGATAGCATTTTAAAAATTAGTAATTTTTCATAGCTGGAAACTGCTGCTTACAAATCTTATTGTATCTTTCCAGAATACTAATTGGAAACAACCCAAATTTAGCATACTGGATTGAATTATTTAGTTTGGAGATAAATTTGAAATAAAATATTGCTAAAATCAGTCTCAATTTTATTCACTAGATACTACCAATTACATTTAAAATACAGTAAGCAGAAATGAATCAAATGTTCTAGAAATAAACTGTTTCTTTCCACACTCAAAACATTTGAAGTACCTGTTAGTTAGAAAAGTGGTGAAGTCAAATTTCAGATTGGGCTGTAGCTGCTCAGTCCAAGTTATAAATTACAATGCCTTGTACTCTCTTATGTATGCTGGACATCTGGTGAGCAGGCAAAACATACCAAACATACCAAACATTCCAAACAGGTATGTGCTGCTAAAATATCTCCCAGGAATTTGCTCTCTGCTTGTGGAGGTGGTCTCACTCTCACTCTTTTGATGACTCTGAATGCAGTGTTGATGGAAGGTTTTCTAGAAAAGGTAACAAAAATGTGCCAGCTTCTATCTTAGGCAAAACAGAACATAGTGTTTTATTCTAGAAGACCTGACCACAGCCTTTATGTTTTTTGTGATGTGTGTATATATATATATATAATATATATACATATATATATATATACATATACATATATATATATATTTTTTTTTTTATTTTTTTTTAATTTAGGTGTCATCAGTAACCTGTTCACAGTCACACAGTTCACACAAAGAGAAGGACACAAATCAGCACTAAAAGCATGACCACTTCCTGAAACCACACTTGTCAGGTTTTTATATGCAAATAAAACCAACATTTTGCTGGCAGCTCTATGACAAAAATAAAAGTATGTAGGGTTTTGCACAAACCAACAGATGCTGTGCCAATTTGAGTAGTGTTGTCCTTCTCAATATCTGGAGTGCAGCACTACAAAAAAGCCTCTTTGATAAACAACTCCTAGCACATGCCCACTAAGAGGTGAATATACTGAGATATTTATTTCTACCCACCAATCACATTTGGAATTGATCCAGATAACAGAACAGGCTCTTTTTTGGAAGTTATATGAAGTCCATTGATGATCATGGTTTTTAGTAGATTTATATTACCACCACTAAGGTATTCAGCACTAGAAGACATCTTAACTTTTCTTATAAGGCAGAAATTCAATGAAAGCAATAGAAATAATCTCTGGGGCAGGGCAAAGAAGTCTGAATGACCATCCTTCAGACATGACTTTTCTTTAGGTAGCTAAACACAGCAGTCTGGATTTCATTCTGGCATAAGGCACAAGCACCTACTTCACCATCTTGACAAGCTCAACATTTGATCTGTTACAGAAGTTCATGCCACTTTCAGATTTAATTTTTACCAGCAAAGTTTTAAACATAAAAAATTGTAGGCAAACATACAAAATTTTCAAGTGTTCTGATCTGTCTCTCTTTTTTTCAATAAAAGGCACTGGAGATGTATTTCTTATTCTGTAACCACAGAGTGCTTTTGACTTTCCCAAAATGTCTGCCTTTGAACTGTGCCCTTGTAACAACTCAGTAATGCAGTTCAGTGGGATCTGCAAAACTGTAAATGCAAACTAATGTTGGCTAATGTAAAAATATGTTGTTTAACATTTCTTAGATTTGCTCTTAAGTATTCCATGCAGAATATTAATAATCTGTTCCAAAGTCTGATCAAGTTCTTTAGGAACATCATATGAGCAAACCATCACCTCTAACACACTTCCACTAAGCTACATGAATATTTGTTAGAGAATAGATTTCAGGATTCCATTTATACAAAGATCTTTCCACAGACTAATAATTTACATTAATACACAGTAATATTGTAATATAGATGTAAAATGAAAATTGGAAAGACAAACTTTGAAGGAAAAAACCACATTTGAAGTTGACCACAGCCTTGGACAAACCTTTTTTTACCTTTAAGCTGTCATGATCATTTGATGCCTGTAAAATATAGTAGGATTTGAAAAAAATGATCCAGTACATCACTATCCTGTTGATAGATTGCTTGTGGGTTGGTGATTCACATATATTTGTTTATCACCTTGCTTTTAGAAGGTATTTGCCAATTATACACCATATATCTCAGCAGATATACTGTAGCAGCCAAGAAAGAAAATGCAGCAGTCATTTCTCACTTTAAATGTCATTAACACTTCACAAAATCAATCTTTCCGATTAAAAAGGAAAATATGTCCTTGGACACTTGGAGCTTACTAACTTTTCTAAGGTTTCTTGAATACCATCTAAGATTTGAACCCTGGTTTAGTTTTTGTTTTTTTTTTCAAATCTTAAACCTATGCCTAAGCCTACAAACCTCAGCAAGGAAATGGCTTATCCAACCCAAACCTAAATACATCTACTGTCTCAGATGCCCTCTTTGCTGTCTGTAATTCTACAGTTTCCAGGCATCTGCTCCACTGTAGCCTTTGGTTAAGTCTGTACCAATAAACCACTGGGATCTGTCAGGGTGTTGATCACACCATTTATTTCTTATCATGCTCTATGGCTTTGCCCTAGACCAAGTGGCATTTCTCCTGTGTCATGTCTTAGATTTACAATGAGCAGGTGAGCACATCCTGAAGGTGGTATGGATATTGCTCTTTGTTTTGGGATGCCAGAGAACTCACTCCTGTGGATATGCTGTGCCAGGTGGCCCCTGCACAGAGACCAGCCCTCAGCCTGCTTTATTTACTACTGGAGACATTGACACATTTTCAAGTAGCTCTTACACTTCCACAAAGCTGTCAAAGTTCATCCCTACCAGGATTTAGTGGAAGGGTATGTAAAGTGTGTTCTATTCTTTGTACAGCACATTCCTCTCTCTCTTACATTTTTATTAAGAGCTCTTAGCTCTGCAGTGTCTGCTGCAGTGCAGCTCCAAACCAGCCTCTCTCTGGGAATATTGGTCAAGAAGAACTAGCAAATTAATAACATAACATTTTAACAGTGTTAAGTCATTTATTTTAACTCCTAACTTGTGTTTTCTTAGGCATTCCCTAGGCTACAAATAGGCAATAGGCAATATCCCTAGGCTAAAAATCTCTTCTAAAAATGTAGTCCCACAAGCCTAAAACTATTTCTAAATGGACTGCCCTTTAGGACCTGGCTACCTAGCTTAACATGTTTTCTGAAGTGCTGATTACCTGAAGATGTATTTATTTAAATCATTCTCATAGTTCAAAGCCACAATGTGTGGTATGGATTAAAATCCAGTGCACCAATTGGTTAATGCCTGTACATGCTATAAGCATCTAGGTGCTTAGATAGGGTGCTGGTTCATGCTGCTCCTTTGTTCTTGAGGATGTACCAGATTTTCAGAAAGTATTTGGTAAGATATTCTAGTCCTGAGGGGCCCTTGCACAGTTAAAAGAGACCTATTTCACTACTATCTTTGTTATAAAAAGTAATTTTAAAATAAACAGGAAAAAAAAAAAAAGCCTAATGTACTACTGGAGTACTCATAAAAATCTCCAGCCTTTAAATCTCCAGTTTAAGCAGGGAAAACTAACAAACTCCAACCTACTCAGGGTGATAAAATGTGCAAAAACTACTGAGCCCAGAAGAGGATGTAATTTACATAAAACAGAGGCGTAGAGATAATTTTCCTAGTTATAACCCGGACTGTCAAACTCCTGTAATGTACAGACCAGAGTCAAGATTTGAGAAAGTGATTTTAAGACACTGTAGTTACACTTCATTTCTAATATAATTCTATTTCTTTGTTCATGTCCTGCATGACATTTACCACACACGAAGCCATCATGGGATGTATAGTTATAATTATGTATCTACTGGTGAATTACATGCAGTTAGTCTCACAGAACTGTTTACCCAAAAGAAGTGACTGTTTTATAAAGGATGATTTTAAGTACTATTCACAGAATTGTTATTTTGAGGGACAGTGAATCTGATAACTGTTTTCTGGCTCCTTGAATATGTATTTTTAAGAAATGTTGCATCTTGCTCATGCCAAGCCTGGTACTGAAAACTCCTGTCATCTTCAGTTTCTGCATGAAATACCAGCCTGTACTTTGTAAATAATTTTCAGGCAGATGAAGAAATAGATAAAATTGAATGCCAGAGATATTCATTATTTGATTAACAGTAAATGTACTTCTCTGTGAAATGCATTGAGGCCTATTATCCATACATGAGATACTACACAATTTCTACTCACAGTAGCTGTATCTGGAATCCTCAAGGCATCCTTCAGTTGCTGCTTTTTCATTCTATTTTCTAGATGGAAAATAACTTACCTATGCCATAAATATTGTGTATACTGATGTATTCTATTTTCTGGCAATAATTTAGTCATTCAGTAGCATTTTATTTACTCACCCTTCACAGCACCCTTTTTCTTCATTTGCTGCCAACTTAACTAGCTCTATCACACCCTTTTCCCCATAAAAGAGGATTTTTCTGTATACTGTCTACTGTTCTACTTCTCTCTCAGCCTGCAGATAACTTTCATACCTAACAGTTCAGTTACACCTCAAGCTGTAGCTTAACAACTAATTCTTTCGTGTTTAGGCAGCTATTATTCCTTCCTTCCCTTGTTCCTACCCCAGTTTTGTGCAGCCATGCAGTGAAACAGCTCAGCAAATGCACTCACACTTTGCCATGTTCACTAACCCTGCTCCCACCCCAGTTTAACTCACTGTGCAGCTGCCCCACAGCCAGGACAGTATAAACTGACAGCATGTGCCCAAGAGCTGATGACCAAGGAGCAAGTTTTTCTACCAAAAGAAGCACTCTTCACTACTCCTTTATCTATTACTACTACACTCGTTACTATTCTACTCACATTTCAAACATTGCCATGTTACAGAAACACAGAATGTTGGACAGGACAATATTCTGAGTTGGACAGGGCCAACACAGATCACTGAGTCCAGCTGTACAGGACCATCCCCAAGAGTAACACCATGTGCCTGTGAGCATTGTCCAATTGCTTCTTGAGCTCTCTCAGGCTGATACTGGGACCCTTTCCCTGAGGAGCCTGTCCCAGCGCCCAGCCACCCTCTGGGTGAAAAACATTTCCTTGATATCCAGCCTAAACCTTCCCTGACACAACTTCAGGCCATTCCCTCAGGTCCTATCACTGGTCACCACAGAGAAGGGATCAGTGCCTGCCCCTCCTCTTCCTCTCATGAGGAAGCTGTAACTGCAGTGAGGTCTGTCTTCAGTCTCCTCCAGGCTGAACAGACCAAGTGCCCTCAGCCACTCCTTGTCTGGCATCTCCTCAAGGCCATTCATATTGGAATATTTCAGTATTGTTAGGGAATTTGCCTAAAAACCAAAATAATACAAAATAAGTTTAAATTCATTCTATAGGAGAAGAGAAATTCACAGGCAATTAATTTTTTCCCAAACGATTTGGAAATCAATGACAGGAAAAACATCTTAAGCTATCAAGACACAACGGTGGCACACTCCTTGAGGTGATGCCTGAGCTCCTACCTAGCATGAGACTGGGTTGAAGTCATGGAAAATATACATGATCTGGAATGGGGACAGGAATATCTTCAATCTTTGACAGCAATCTATTTTGCCAGATTAATATGATCTAGTTTCACAATGAGACTGTCACTTGTAGGCGTGCACACAGGCAGCTACAGCTCAAGTTGGCCCTCTCTGGATCCCATGATTGTGTCACTCAGGCTGATAATCCTGTTTGCTGGAGAAGTGAAGAGCTGTCACTCATCAGCACAGAGACAACACAAAGGGAAGCTGAAGGGGAGATGCACACACACATATACACAGCTGCTTTCAGGCAGAATTAAGTAGCCACTGATCTCAACCATTGATCTCAACCCTCTGAGGTCTGCCATGGCAAGACTGTGCATCCCATTTTTGAGTTGCGTGCTGAAATCATGGGAGTGAGGGAAGAGAAGCCTGGGGTGTATGTTGGAGATGCTGTGATTTGATACTGGCCCACCCTGGAGGCCTTATCAGACACTTCTGAGAGCAAAACTGGTGATAGGTATTTAGCTTGTTCCTTCTGCTTGTCAGGAAGCTAGTAGTATTTAAGGGTATAAAAAGCCAAAAGCCAAGACAGTATGCATTAAGAGCTTAAGTCTGGAGCCAAATTTTCTTCTCCCTAACCCCTGTAAAGAAATCTGATAAGCTGAGTAACTGCTTACTGTTGCCAGTGCCTAAAGACGGATTTGCAGGCAACTACATTGCATAATTCTTTTCATAAACTGATCAAACACCATTCTCAAATGCTTTTTTTTTTTTTTTTTCCCAGCTTCTCAAAGGGAAAGGATTTTTTGTATTAAAACATTCTGTTGATTAGGAATGTCAGTTGAACTTCCCACTTGAATCTATTCATGGCTCATTTAAACATATATATGTACTTGTGGCAAAACTGTCCTTAAGTATCTCTTTTCCTTCCCTGGTGTTTATCTGTCCCCCTCAGCATGCTGACAGATGATAAGCATATCTGTTCAGTTTTTCTTTGGCTGAATAATTCAAGCTCTTCTACTATTTTTTCTTAGACTCCCTATTTACACAAGTATCATAATAGCCTGCCTCTATACTTACCTTGGTTTGAATTCACCTTTCCTAAACACTGGCAACTAGAGCTGCATAGATCTTGAAGAGCCAGACAGTCAGGATTTTGACAAGTTAGGCATCCTCTGCCAGTCTGGCTATAACCCAGCAACTTAAACACAGTCACAGAGACAGTCTCTGGGGGAGAGCAGTAACCAACAGAGTCTGTCTCCCTGGCTTCCCCCCTATCTCTTTCTTAACTAAGTACCCTTCTGAATGTTTTGATAGAATTCTAGAAGTCTGGCATCCATTTTTTTTCACAGGAGTTTCACAAGGGTTGGACCTGTCTTCATTACACATATTCTTGATCCTTCCCTTGACAATATAAATTATGCTTCTTTATTAGAGTGCTGTTCCAGATCAGTTTTTGAAGACTCAAGCAATACAATGTAGGCAGACCTATGAGTCCTTTACTCTAGGTTGGATTTTAATGAATTTTAAATTTAGCAACAGTTTGGACAAGAAATAAAAAGTTGAAAGGAAATTAAAGCCTGTAGAATTCTTATCACCTTTTCTTGTCTGTTATTCCCTTACTCTTATCTGAACTCAACCCCTTTATGCAACAACAAAAGTCTGGGATGTGATTTTGCTGTAGGTGTTTTGACTGCTTGACAGAACTCTATGCAGAAGAGAAACATCTTCAAGTTCAGTATTTGGACAGCCATGCTGGGACTCAGCAGTCTGAGCTTTTTGCTCCAGTCTTGAAACTGCAGAGGGAGAAAATATGTCTCTTTGCAAGAAAAGATGCTAATACTTACACAGAGTAATCAGGTGATCACAGTTATAACTACCTTATGTCCAGCACAAGGAGCAATTTGTTGGTAGGAAGGCACAGGCTGAACTACTGTTCCAAGAGCAGAGTTTCAAGCCCAGGAATATCAAAATATAATCAAAATACTAAAAAAGTGATAGGCTCATTTTGAAGGCATGACTAAGACAACTGCAAATTTGGTCCTTTACATTTCAAAATAAAGCTGTCATTGTAAATATGAACCATGAAATTTCTTAATTTCTTTCATCTGAATTCCAAAGCTGCTCATCAACATGATAAAGCAATTTAGTTTAGTTAGGTGCACCAGATAAGTGCTTATTTTCTTTCCCATATTATTTAAATCAGTCTCATCTCATACCTAACTTTTTTCTCAAAGTATGTCTCATGATATTTCAAAACATTAAAAAGGAAATTAAAATTATTTAAAAAAAAAGAAGCAAAACTTGTCCATCAGACACTCAACAACTAAATCTACTCAGAAACAACAATTTGAAAGGAAAATCTATAAAGTAAGATGTGTGGACATGGTTTCAGGTTTTGGTAGAAAGTCAATCTATAAACTCAGTGGAGCAATTTTAGAGATAGCTTCAGTCACTAATTTTGAGCTTAGCTCTGTTTTACTTGTTTTGATTTGGAAACTTGTATTCAGATGTAACTAATTTTCCATAATTATATCTCTGCATTCTTATGTGTACTCCATTATGAAACACATCTTGGTAAACGATGAAAAAACAATTTTAATTGCAGCAATGGTCAGCATCCATGTTCTACCTGCACCACTGGAGTGCAGCTGAAAACCAGCCTGAGATTTTTCCAGTTTACAGCTTGAATACAGAATTAATCTGAAGCTCACAAGAGTTACAAGTCATTCCCACACCTGCAGTGCCTTTAAGATGCAGTGGGGAAAGTCTTTAGTCCCTTTTAATGTGGAAGAACATTGAAAGATCTGCTTAAAAAAAACTCCTTTCTTGATACTCATCAGCTGAGATAACATCTATGCTGACAATCAAAACAAGGCTGGGGAGTGAGACTGGACTGAAATTACTGATTTCCAGAAGGCTTGTTCCCCTGCACGATCGCAATTTTGGTCCAAGCAACGTCTGGGCAGTGCTAGGCAAAGTTTGGGGGACACAAAGGATCAGGAGCTATTCTCAGAGGATCAGACACTATTTCTAGTAGGCACCTGGAGCTGCAGTGGGTTTCACTGGATGCTGTGGGTAAGGTTATCTGGTCCAATCTGCATGCTCAATGAAGGGTTCCCTAGAGAACCTTACTCAGGATTGTACCAAGATGGCTCTTGAATATCTCTAGAGAAGGAGATCCACGACTTCTCTGGGCAACCTGTTCCAGTGCTCAGTCACTTTCACAGTTAAGAAGTTCTTCCTCATGTTCAGGTGGAAGTTCCTGGGTGTCAGTTTGTGCTCATTGCCTCTTGTCTTATTGTCTACCCTACACAGTCCTGCAGCACAACTGCAGGAGGTTTATCACCATCAAACATCCATGCAGCCTTCAGCCATGATCTGCATTCACTGCATTAACCAAATCTCCTCCTAAGGGCTGCAGCAAAATCCCAGCATCACCTCAGTGATAAGTAAAATAAAATATAAAATAAAAATAATAATAATAAAAAAATTAAATAACTCACTTCACAAGTTAGAAAGTCATATTACACATTGTAGTTCTGGAAGGGCCCAATAAGAGGTCCAGAGAAATATGTGACACATCTAGCCTGTATAATTTGGCAACAGGACGAGCAATGATGATGTTAAACAGAAGTCAAAAGGAGTTATGCATGGTATAGTATATAAATAATTTTTCAAAATCTAGGAAGAATATCATGGAATTTAGAGACAAATTGTATATTATATTCTCTCTGAAAAAAGCTTTTTCTTGCTGGAAGAAGACAGTTTCTAATCCCAGAAAACTGAATCAGAGATCATCTGTTCTTTAGATGCAATACTCAAGAAAGGACTTGGAGCATCCCTGCTAAAATACTTTTCTCCACACTCAATCATTCTCTGTAGCTTCAGTGAATATGATCTGAGTTGTGGAAATATCAGAAGGATGAGAAGAAAGGACAGGAGAGGTGTAGAAAAAAAGATGAGTGTGAGGGCATTCCCTGTATTGTGCCCAAACAGGTCGATTCCACCTTAGCTGAGAGTCAGGGTGCCATAGGTGTGCAAGAGTTCCAGTGGTCCCAGCCTCCTCCTGCTCCAAACCCTCCATGATTTTACCAGCCCTTCAGTGACTTGCTCCAGTATGTGCATGTCTCTCTCTTGCTGGAGAGCCCAGAACTGGACTCAGCATGTGTTTCACCAGTGCAGAGTGGAGGGTTAAAGATCACTTTCCTCCACCTGATGGCAATGCTTCCCTCCTCATGCAGCCCACAGTGCTCTTGGCTTTTGCTGCAAGGACACTTTGCTGACTCATGATCAGCTTGCTATCAAGAAAGCCCCCTAGCTTTTTTTTCTGCACAACTTTGCCAGATTTTAAACAAGATGGGAAAAAGACAGTTTGGCAAGTGAATTAAGAATAGCAAATATTTGCATGTATCTCTCTAGCTTAGCCTTAAAATGATAAGCCTGCTAATGAACCAAGTGTTAGAGCAAGTAAGACACTGCCTTCTGGTTATTTTCAGCAAGTCTCTAATGTGGCCATGTAATGCACCATTATGCAAATATGTGACATAGTTTGGGATCTAATCAGAAAGGCACTTTTCCTTGAATGAGCAAAAACAATTGCACACCAGTTGCTCATATTCTGTGAATAATATTTCCAAAAATATTATGCCATGAATTATACCTTTATTCCATGAATAGTATTAATGATAATAGTTAGAAACCTATGAAACACATAGAAAGTATCTTGGTGTATTTTAGGAAAAATCACATTTTTCCATTTCTAATAGTTGTTGAACTTACATAATTCTCCAGGTAAAAATGGAGATCCTGAAAAATATGCTTCCTTTCCACAATAATAATAAAAAATCCCCACCTTCCCGAAGCTGAATTTTCTAGACATTGAAGAGCAACTTGTTCCTATATTTTTCTCCAAGTCTTTTATAAAAAATAAATCATAGGATTATAGAATGGTTTACATTGGAAAGGATCTTAAGGATCATATTGTTTCAGTCACCCTGCTGTTGTCAGGGACACCCTTCCACTAGACCAGGTTGCTCAAAGCCCCATCCAACCTGGCCTTGAACACTTCCAGAAATGGGGTGTCCAAATCTTCTCTGGGCAACCTATTCCAGTGCCTCACCACCCCTGCAGTAAAGAATTTCTTCCTAATATCTAATCTAAACTTACTCTCTCTGTCTAAAATTATTACCCTTTGTTCAGATCTGATAATTTTTTGCAAACTACTAGAGCTTTGCTGCAATGCAAAAATTTCAGAAAAGTCACTTTGTGAGCCTTCAGTAAGTCAGTATCTAACACTGAGTGGCTGATGGTGAAGTTGTAGTTAGGGGGTTAAAATTTTCATGATTATAATCTGAATTTTTGGAGAAGAATATATAGGAAAATAAATGTAGTTGTTAAGGACAAAAAAATCAACCTAGTACAATGTTGCTTGAAATATGCAAGTGCTTGTCCTTATATTAATTATAAAATTAAAGGAAAACCCACATGAAGTTCAGGATGCTAACATGAACAAACTACAGATTTACATTTTAAGAAGGAGCATCAGCAGTACCCCTGTTCCTGGAGGCTGATAAGGCTGCTGGCTAGATATGCCTAAAATCCTGGGGTCATCCCAAACCCAAATCTACTTTGCAGAAGCAGTGGGGACCCAGCCCTGCTCACAGCACATGAGTACTGACAGCCACATAAGCTGGCCAACCTGACCAGAGACCTATAAAAGAAGACACAGCAAGGGACATTTTAAAAGAGATATGTTAAGTCCTAGAGGTATATGAAAAAAGAATATGATAAAGCATTTATTTTTCCAGTAAATTGCTCTCAAGTCACACCAAATGATTCTGGCAAATAGAATAGCTGAGGTGAAATCCATGTTTAAGACAGAGAATATTGGTTTAATTCCAAACAAAATTAATATTTTTCCAGACTTCCATTTGCTATGTGTCATCTGCATTTATAAGATAGCTAGTTTTCTTCCCTTACTTGTTTTAATTTTTTTTTTTTTGCAGTATTGTTCTGCCCTGTGTTAGCAGAATGCCTCTGCAGAATAAGCACTGCCACAGTCTAAATATTGAATCCTAGTAACAGTAAATGAAATGTGACAAGCTGGTGTGGTAATTGCATTGTACATGCAAAAGCATCACTCCAGAGTCACTTGTATATATTTATACAGTCTTCAGAGATCTGATGGTTTGCAGATGAATTTTTTTCTTTGTAGGAACAGGACTGGGGGTTTTTGGCTTACCCCATTTCACTGAAGCTGCAGGTCTCACTGGTAACTGAGTAACATCACACAGAGCAAGAACAGAGTGGTCAAACAAGCCTCAGAAAAAAAATGAAAAGAAAATAAATCTGTAGTAGGGAGCAAATAGAAAGTTTTTTGTTTACAGAGACATTTTAAATTCTCATCTTCCCTATTTAGGAAAGTTCTGGAAGGCACTTACTAGGGGGCAAAAAAGAGAAAAAAAGGCAGTAAAAAACCCCAGCTAGTTGTTCATAATCCATTATATGATGAAGATGACAATCAGGACTAGTATTTCACTCATACAGCCCATTGTCAGAAAATTAAAAAGTAGTCAATGGTTGTGGTTTTTTTGGTTGTTTTTCAAACTAATTTTGCAAATCCACCAGCATTAAAATTGCAATTTTGATTAACTTTGTGTTTTCAGATGACAAACAGCACTTATCAAGAATCTAGTAATTTTGAAGCCTTTACATCAAATATAAAGAGGAGGCACTCTTTTACATCTCATAGCTGCCAATGACTGCCAGAAACAGGAGAGTCCACACAGATTTGTTAGTGTTCTCAGGCATGTCATCCAAAATGAAACTTCTACCTTTTACCTTTACATGTCTTCTCCCAGTGCTGTGACAAAAACTGTGATTCCTTTTGCTCATTTGTTCCTTCTAGTGCATTTTTCATAACAGCCATTCTCAAGAAACACTTTAAATGGGAGAATTTACATAATAAATAAGCATGCTTTATTCCATAATGTAGATGCTATAGGTAGTATCTTAGCTTTGCTTTAAAGCATGAAAAACTCATGCCTCAGTACAATGTCCTCATGTTTCTATGCTGACACACCATCACATTTTTAAAAGTATACTTTTTTCCACAGCTAAGTCAGTTGTTCATGATGACAAAAAGTAGCTTGATTGGACTGTATAACAATAAATAAAAAGTTTCTTGGATATCTAGTAACAACACTAACATATGTTATTAATGCTTATCAAAGTAAGACAGTTGAAAATTCATTAGAAAAGCAGATTAATCATTCTCAGAATAGATATTTATTACCTATAAGAAGAGAGGCAAAATTCCTTTTCTGGTGAAGTCCATAAAAGCATCAGAAAAAATTCCAGGAATTCAAACATAGCCTTATCAGAAACTGGATTTTCCCCAAGGGATTTCTACAAAGCCGTGTCCTGGTAAGATATAAAATTACATGGGATGAGGTTTCAGAACCCAGATAAAGCAGAGGGTGATTCAGGCAAAAATTTAACATACATTTAAGTATTTGGAAGGATCCAAATTTTTCTAATGGATACAATTTTTACAAATTCTCTTAAGTGGCATTTCTGTTTAACTAAACCTGCCCCACATAACTGGTAGGATTTGAAGCTAAGAGTGACTGAGCTTAGCTCTGCTGAGATGTGCCTTGTTTCAGTTTGCATACTCAAACAGAAGACAACAAGTCCCTGCAACTGGATTTCAAGAGAGCAATTTAAAGCTCCTAGGAGAAGCTGTGCTGACAGTGGCTGAGCACGCAGCATCCCTCAACTGAGGCACGACACAGCACAGCCAGGGAGATTGCCTGGCTGCCTACCTGCATACATTTCTCCACTCCTAAGGAACACGAGGTTTTATTTCTACTACGGGAAAAAATCTTTGCAAGATTTACTCAAAGGCGACAGCTAGAGTATTGCCAGAAGATTAGAAGAAGAGAGAGCTTCAAAAGATAGACTAAACAGAAAGAATTGCCTTCGTCCCTGGGATGTGCTCATCCATACTTAGTGAATTTGCTGTCAAGGCTTTACTTGGTTTCATTGCCTTAAAACAATCCCCAAAGAGAGCTCCTGTTAAAACACATTTTGAAGAACAAAAACCTTACTTTGAGAGTAATGCCACCCACACAGGCTTCAAATTCAGGGGCTAATGTCTCTTGGGGGCTTAGGAGTTTTTTAAACCCTTTCCTTTATGTAAGAAAAGTCAGAATTCTTTTTTCAGCACCCTTCTTAAACATTTACTGGGAAAAGGAAATAACAATTAACAATGTCAGTGATCTTACTGGTGAATTTTTCAAGAGACAAGTGAGTGGGTTGTTGTGATGTTAAGTGCCTGACGCAAAGAGTTTACTCATGTATTTGCTATGATGTATGTCCACAGTACATCTTCCAGTGTTTTGAAGAAAGATGTAAACCCCAAGAAAAACACGCATCAAAAAATTTCAGGAGTGAGAAAAAAAATAGTTTTTCAAATATTTTATCATATTGACCAAAAACGTACAAAGAAAAATTGAAAATTACTGCATGCAAAATAAAAGCAAATGGCTCTTCATTACTGAGAATATCTTCATCTCAGAAGAAATAAGAAAAAAAGTCTGCCATATCAGTAAAGAAAACAAAATGAATATATGCAAACCCAGAAACTTAAAATTAAATTCATAAATTTTGGTCCTTGCTAGTCCAATTCCCAACTGCTAGCAAAAGTATATTTCAGTGCATTCCAATTCAAAAAAGGAAAAATATTTACAAAAATGCTTAGTGATATTCTGAACCATAGAAGGGACTCTGTATTGCCATATGCATTAAAAAAACATGACTCTAAGCCATAACATAGTTCAACTTTATTTTAACCCCCTTTAAAGGTTTTACTTTAAACTATAATTTTTTTACTTACTAGCCATGATAAATATCTCCCTGAAATTTCCCAGTGCTGCTCCTAGGAGTGCTGATAAGGAAATATCTTGGGGTAAGCAGCCCATGGGGTGATGTGTTTCAAGATTTGTGGCCATAGCAGTGTTGATAGCACATCAGTGGTTTAGCTGTTGTAGACTGAGGATGCACAAGTATTTGGGAGGAGATTCAGGCAGGACACATGACCTGAAGTGACCAAAGAGATGTACCATCCACTATAGCACTGTGCTAAGGATTACAGCCCAGAGAAGTAACCCTTGCTCTGAGACTGGCTGGGCACCAGTCTGCTGGTGAGAGCTATGGAGAGATTGCCTTTACGTCACTTGATTTTGGTTTTGTTATTTTTCTTCACTTATCAAGCTACTTTTATCTCAACCTATGAATTTTCCCTGTGATTCTCTCCCCCTTTCTGCTGTGGAGGGATGAACATACAGCTGGGTAGAGGCTTTGCTGCTAGCTGGGGTCAGCCCACCACACATATTTTTGTCCCCTAATGGTGATGTTAGGTCTTATCTGAGCTGAGGCTCAGGAAATGGCTTCTCAGGAAAGCACAGAAAGTTGAATTTCATTGACCTGAAACAAAGCCATGATGCTCCTGCTCCTGGCACAGGAAAACCTGGGGGAACCAGAGAGAGAGAATGTGAGTGCCCTGAGAAATCCAGCTTGATGGTCCTGTTCTTTCCAGACACTTGGAGAGGTGCAGACAAAGCAATTGCTGGTGCTGTTGAGGGAGTGTGCTCCCATCCTGTGTCCCACCCTCCTCCAAGGACAGCCTGTCTTGCATTCACCTTGCATTTGCAGGCGCAGTGGCAGCAGCCAGCCTGGCTTCCCAGGGGTCGGGAGCAGAAGTCAGAAGCAGTGCCTGTGCTGATGCCCCAACAGTCTGCTTTCCTGGGGAGCAGTGTGGTTTGCCCAGGCTCATAGCCAGCCTTGAACTTCAGGATGCTTTTAGTGGGTGGAGCAATCTTCCACTGCCTTCAAAGCGCCCTTGTCTTGAGAAGGACGATGTATCAGCCATTTTCTGTGAACACTGTGACAGAGATGGCACCACTGCTTCTTGCCATTCAGGGATTCCCCTCTTCAGAGAGAACATTCTGCTAGGAAAAATGAGTAAAAAACCATCTAATCTTCATAGCCACGAGTCCCTCTTGGCATGTAACTCATTAGCAGCTAACTGTCTGGCAATTTTATGAGCTCTTAAGGTTTGGAAATGGGTTTGTGTTTTGCATTGGAACAATACACTTTCTCTTTGGTTTCAAAAATGGTACCCTACTGAAGATGTCTTTTTCTGATCAATACCAGATTTTCATTTCAGATCTCTATTCCAAGCTGCCATTAGAAGTGACCAGACTGCCTTGGATCTCATAAACAATTCTATTGCAAAAACTTCCTCAAAATCAATACCTCATTGCAAAAAATGTCTTTCCAGACAGTCCTATTTTCTCTTGGATAATCCTAAAGTGGCAGAAAGAACTTTCTTTTATATGAACTGATGGATGAATATTTCAGCACTGCTAGCATGTTTTAGTAATTTTTTTCAGGTACTTACCTGATGAAAAGCTGTTTGAAGGGTTGAGTTCTTACTTCTGACTGAATTATTTCTGAAAATAGAATGTCACCAAACTGGTGAGGCAAAAAAAAAAAAAAAAAAAAAAAAGTAAGACAAAAATTCCCCAAAATGAGAAATAGGATTTTTTCAATGGCCTGAAAAGCCAGGATGAAGAATAAGACCAAAACCATCCAGGTGGCTGCATTTAAAACAAACACCAGATCACAATTCAGACTGACATCCAACTGACTCCAAGAGAGAGGAGTTGAAGTACAGATAAAGTAACTCAGACAACAAGTTTCTAGTGCAATTTGAGCTGGAATGAGCATGTGATTGCAAAAGCCAGTGACTGATAAATTAATTCTTGAGACAGCCAAAAACACTCAGAAAGACTTAAGGAATTTGACGTCAGACTTCCTAATGAAGCTACCGGAGAAAGCGGCATAATGACGTTCAGCAACGTGGTTACATCCTGGTGTTTATAGTGGCAGACTTTGACCAGGCATATCTATATAGAGTAACAGAGAGGAACATTTCTTGTAATTTTTTATATCACCACCTACAGATGATGTTCTGTATCTTTATAACAAGATTCTCAAGCCCTTGCTGTTCTCTTTTTCATCCTCCCACTGCTTTTATTCAAGTAATAAGAGAGAGATAGGCTAAAAGATATGTGAAAAAGATCACAAATGTTTCAAGAATGTAAAAATTTAAAAGTACCTCCTGTGCATTTTGTAAATGTGATTGGCAGGTTATTCACCAATTAAAACTCAATTTCTAATGCCAAACTGCTGATGTAGAAGCTGCTGACAGAAGTGAAAAAAAGATCCTAATACACATCCACTCCCCACGTCACCTCAGAGCTTGGGATCTGATTGATGCAGACACCTTTAGAGTGAGAAATGCTTGTAGGATCATAGAATCAAAGAGTGGTTTGGGTTAGAAAGGATCTTAAGGATCACCTTGCTCCAGACCCCTGCCATGGGCATGGACACCTTCCTCTACTCCAGGCTGCTCAAAGCCCCATCCCAACCTGGCTTGTTCATTTTCAGGCAGATGTTGTCAGTGGGTGTGTCTGCTTGGCCAGGCAGTGCTGTGTGTCCTGCTGTCCTGGTGCCCATGATTGTGCCCTCAGCCATCCCCTAACTCCAAACCAATAGGAGAGGGGTGATTACCTGAGCCAAGGCAGCAGTGGGAAGGTGAGCTGGGGTGCTCTGGGTAGCTGGGGCTCCAGTGTGTGGGGAGCACAGAGGAGTGCATTCACTCTGTGGCATGCTCCTCAACGCACACTTTCTATGCATGTCACTGATGACTCACCTCCTCCCCTCCATTCCTCAACCATGCCAGCAGAGTGGAATACAGCACAATGGTGCAGAGGATTGAAGAAACACAAGATAATTTATGCTGGAAGGCAGAGCTTCAGCCACTCATCCTTTCCAGGCCCTCAGCCTTTCACCAGTCAGAGCAGATGGTCAGATGAATGATTGTTGCCCTCCCCAGGTCTGATGCATTTCTTGTAGTTTTTTTATTTCTTTGCTTTTGTTAATTGTTTAGGTTTTTGTTTGTTTGTTTCATTTTGTTCCCTTTTTTTTTTTTTTTTTTAACATGCCCCTCTCTGTGCTCCTTTAGTTTTGGCATGGCAGATTGTGTTGGGTTTAGATGGCTCAGGCCATGATGCTCTCATCAGAATTTCTTCTTTCTCCAGCTGAGGAAGGGAAGTGATAGAGTGGATAGGTAGGTACCTAGTGGCAACCCAGACACTATGCAACACATAGATGTAGGTTTTTTTTATTGCTGAAGATCATCTGTTTGAAATTGTTCCAAGTTACATAAAGTCTAACTCAAGAAGTCTACTCTTCTTGTATCTTCATGGAGGTTAAATGAGTTAAAAAAAAATAAAGGGGAAAATAGGTGAGAAACTTCACTTGTGTCCTAAAAAATTGCATGCCTTCCCAGCAACTTTAGTGGCTTACTCCACCTCTTCAGCATCCCCAGCTCCCTGTGTTCACTACATTCAGTACAAGGAAAGCATATGTGCCTGAGCCAGTAGTGCAAATGCAGCTCCTGAAGCTGCTCTACCCCTGGGACTGGCACCAGATCACCAACAACTGTAGCACTGAGCATATAAATTTCCCATTGGAACTTACCCCTTATCTCTCGGGGTGATAATTCACCTCCTCTGAAAATTCATTTCCTTCCTGTGGATGCTGGGGTACCTCTGGCTCTGGACTGGTATATATTTCCACAAAATGTTTTAGACTTGAAGACGCTATGTTTTATGAGGTAAAACAGTTTTTCTGAAATAATTACAGTCCATGCAGAACAATGCTGTATTCTTTCCTCCCACTTGCCTCATTCCCTAGAAAAAAAATAGAAACCAGTTGGAAAGATTTGGATGTCTTTTTGTGATAAAACCACTTGGGATCTTCCTACGAGCAGGAAGAGAAAGCGTGAGATTAAAGAAACTGTGCTGCCTTTCTCACCTCCTCTGTAATACGCAAGACTGGATTCATGTTGCCACCTACCAGTGCAATTTGGCACTGATGGAGTTTACAGATTTCCATTTTGTTAATTCTCTTTCTCTTACAAGCCCTCTGCTCTTGTATGCTTATGGGAGTCCAATCTGGACAATTCTCAAGCAGAGTAAAAGTACTGTTAACACAAATATCATTAAAATTGTCATCAAAATCAAAAAACATTGTTCTGTTTTCAGGTCAGGAGACATGCTACTTTCCCATTCTTTCAAAGACCCATTTGTACTATTTTTTTTCCTCTCCCTGAGCTATGGAGTCTCTGTAGCTCTACATTTTTGGACTTCTAATTTGGGAATATATGAGCAGGTATTCCTTTGTGCTTTGGACATCTGCTTAAGCTCTTTAAATTTAGAAACAAAGTATTCCACCAGCAATAACTTTAGATGAATTAAATAGTATTTATTAGCAGCAGAACATCAGGAAAGTTCTTCTCTGTCACCAAGATGAATAGCACTAGAGAGTTATGCTAAAATTTCAGGATGGATATGAAGTCTTGTACATTTCAATCAATTAACTCAGGTCCCTATTAACATGTCTTCCAGTTGATAAATTACTGCAGCTTTGGGACTGCAGCAAAAACTGTACCTATCTTCTATTTTAAAATTATTTTAATTAATAAGTCTTCTGTGGTTTTTATGCAACCACACTCCAAAGGATTCTCCAGTTGGTCAGTTGGGTGATACATCTGACTTCAGAACTCTAAAATTTTTCAGATTAATAACCAGTATTGAGCTAGTCATCATAGCCAGCTGAGATGTAAAAAATCAAAACAATGACATGTCCCATACACAAAGAGGAGAGAGAGAATAAAGAAAGTAGCTGAAAATATTAGATGTCTATTGTTCATATGCTAATGCATGATAGATATGAAGATTATTATGAATAGTACTATTCATCCTTATTATCCCCCTTAACTATAGTATCATTATTTCCTTAACTTTCTTTAGAATAAATGTGAGGAAAAAACTTTACTGAAGTCTCCTTATAAGCCAGTTTTGGTGGCAGCTACTGTTTAAAAAAAAATCTAGTTGGTATTTTTTTTTTCTCCAACATAATGACAACAAATTAAATGTTTCACAGGAAAATGTCATGAATATGCCTGTATTTCAGTCAGCTCTTTAAATACATACAGTTTAGGACATATGCTCCTGCAGTTTATGAAACAAATACATACTGCCCTCTCTCTGAATCTTCTTTAAAAATTTACAAACCTCAATTAGATGGGCCTTGATCACAAACTTGGATGTCTGAGTACTTAACAGACAAATTTGCTAACTGAAATGGAAACTAATTTGCTAAAATATTTTCAACTTATTTTCTGACATACAGAAAAAAAAAATCCACATTTTGGTTTTCAAATCTGAACATGCCTAAAATGACTAAAAAATGACAGTTTCAATAAAAATTATTGGATTATGAAGGCAAAAACAAAACAGTGGTAGCACACTGCAATAATTCATATCCCTGCTGAGGTATTTTTAACCTTATTGCAGTCTTACTTTTTCTGACAGTTCTTACTTATGCTTTCTCAATAATTAAAATAAGAAGCAAGACAAAAAAGGGATCATGGAGGTACCTGCATAATTTTTATGCAGTGTCTAACCAGAGCCCCCAGTAGGAGGAAACATTCCTCTCTGTCATAAGTTTGGTGTTACATCTCTACATAAATCTTGTAGATAATCACATATGGCACTATTCTGCAAGATGGCAGGTGCTCCGTGTGAGATGCTCTGTTTTCTGAATGTTGAGTGGGAGTTGAGAAGTGGTTTGAACTGTGTTACACTATGATGAGAAGCTGAGCAAGAATTGTTTATTTTCATGTTTACAGTTCTGACTTATTTGAATAGGGGAAAAAAAAAGAAAGAAAAGAAAACAGACAGAAACGGATAATTAAATTCAAATTCCTGTAATTACTTGACCCCTTTGGAAGGAGACAATCCCTCATAACTGATTCAGAGAGCTTAAAACCAGAGGCAATGGGTGTGCTTAGGCTTCTTTAGAAATCCCCTTCTAGAAGGGTTTTACAGAAGATCCAAAATCTTTAATGCAAAAAGTTCAGAACATTTTGTCCAGCTGAAAAGATGAAGTACTTTGGGGAGAATTAGCTCCAGCAAGAGACAGAGGAGGAAAAAACCCCAAACTGCTGGCTAGGAAACATTTCCTGTTCTGTACTTTCCTAGTCTTTGATATCAAAGCAAGAATTGCAATTTGAGTAAGATGAAAACATGTTCTTGATGTTCTGGTATCCCTGGCAAGAATGGGTCCCATCTCAGAGACAGCAGTCCAGGAGCCTGACTGACTAAACTTCATGATGCTGCAGCAAGGAGCAGGTGCCAGCAGGCTGGAAAGCTTCATGGGAGAATTATACTTTCTTGTTCTGTCTCACCAAAAGGGAAATTATTGCTAACAAGATAACAGTTGTTGTTCTATTTAAATTATCCTGGTAAAATCATTTTTTCTGACACCTATTCCCTATAATACGTCTAAACAACACATGAGCAGGCACTGTGCCATCCAATAAACTAAGCAAGACAGTTGTAAGTGCAGGCAGCTTGCAGATGATTCATCTTTGTGATTAGTGGTAATGAGCAGCGCTCTTTCTAGAAATGAAATGATTTCTGTTGACCTAGTTTCATGGACATGAATATAAGTTTGAAAATAAAAATCCTTATTCAAAGCTTGTTCTGTCAGGTGTGGCACTATGGCTGGTGAAAAACTTGCATGGGATTTTATGGTGACTTTAACACACAGCCCGCTGTAAGTCAGACTCTGACCGTCAGTGGGGGATGGCAGATGAGCTCTGACTCACTGGGAAAGTTGATGTGAATGTGGCAGCTTCGACACATTTTGGATGACAAGACTGTCTGACAGTTTGAATCCCACAGCTGGTCTGGTATAAGGCAGAGTTGGAGCCCACCATTCCTCTGTTAGGGCAAGCAGAATTGCTGGCCATGATCTCTTTCCCACCGTTGCTCCAGGGATGCTGGGACAGACAGTGATCATCTTTCATACAGGACAGGGACAAGGCATGGGACCAAACTGGCATTCCTCAAGCACTCATACAATTCTAATTATAATTTGCCTAATAAAGTCTGCCTCTGACTCAAAAAATCCCTAAAAAGCATTTTCCTGGCTTTAACAATTCTCAGATCTTTGCTGATTGCATGTTGCCTTCACTATGAAAATGATGAGAAGAATTATGCCCACTAAGAATGAAAACTAATTTATTTGCTTGAATCTCTTGTTTGCTGTAAGTAAACCTCCTAGCAGGCTGCCTTCATCCTTTTAGGTGGGCAAGTTTTAGTAATATTCTTATTCGTTAAGAAAATGTCCACTCTTATTAATTTCTCCACTCATTTGTATAATTATGGCAGTTATCAATTGCAATACAACAGACTACTTTTAGAAGCTCATCTGGTAAAATAAATCATCTCCTCCCCTGACCACTAACACCAAAATCCCCACCAAAAGATCCTGCAGTAGCTAGCAAGAACATAGCAAATATATAATACTTAAAACATGAAAAATTCACAATAAATAATACTTTTAGAAGTCAACACTTGAATAGAAGGTCTCCCTGAGCCTGAAATACAAAATAATAGAAGGTCACTGTTCAATGGAGAGGCTGCTAAAGTATTCCTAAATTATGTGAAATTCTAAAGCATTTTATTACATTCTTTTTGATCTTGATTTTGCACAAATACGGATTTAATGGAAAATCCGTTTTTTACCCTAAACCAGTAATTTACTAAGGAGCTCTGAATCAATGGATATTAAATACTAATATTCTTTGAAATCACATGTGATGAAGAATTTGCCTTTTCAACTTTGATGATAGGGTTGCATGGGCTTCATATAAAAGGTTTTAACTGAAATTTGGAACACAGGAGCAAGAATGGGGTATAATTTTCTGCACTGTATGGAGCCATTCAAAGTTTTAATGTCTGTGCAAGGTACAGAGATTATGAAAAATGTCAACCCTCTGCCATTATCTGGAAAATTACATGTACTCAGAGGGGAATTCCCTCTGTTTTCTCTCTTTTTCTCTGTCTTCCCAACTTCTCAAAAAATTGAGAGCCAGAGACAAAAATCTTCACATCTATTTGAAAACCAAAATGTGAGAGCAGAAGTTGGCAAGCTTAGTTTTTTGGGTGCCATGCTAATTTAGGCAGGCATTCTAAGGGTACAGATAATGATTTTTTTTTTGTTTGAATAATACAAATTTCACAAGAATTCCCACAGAGGTCAGATGCTGTACAAGAAAATTTGTTGGCAGATCTTGGATAGAGTACCCAGCAAACTTCATGGAGACAAAAGGCCCAATCACAATCCAGCAAATATTTGAATCAGGATGAAACAGGAACATGCCATGTGGCCTTATCATAAAATGTTGTAAATATTTTTTTTTTTAATTTGAAAAATGCAGAAAGAATTCATAAAGTCTTCAGATGCCTTGTTCAAAAATAGGTTAACCTCAGAGGAAACTTGTGCTTATAGGAAAAGTGAGGTGTGCATTTTTAAAAGATTTGTTGGTAAGGTATACAAAATTGGAGGCATGCAGACAAGGAAGAAGGGCAGAAAGAGGAAATTCTTTATTGGAAGATGGAATGAAGGTGAATAAAACTCTTAAGCTATCTGCTGGAGAGCACAGGAGCTGACTCAAGCTAAGGGTACTCTCATGAGTATGTAGGTTTTGTAGCATTTTAGTGCATTACTATAGAAAAGTCTGTTTAAAGATAGAAATAAAACTGAATTGAAACAAACAGTAAGGGCATCTTTATGCATTAAGCAAATGTTTGAGTCTGCCTGAGTTGGATGACCCCCCTCTGGGGAAACAGGCTATTTGAGAAGAAGGAAATGATGCCAAATATATCTTGCTTCTGTGAAGTGTGGTTTGTGTGGACTGCTTGTTATCTCCAAACTGGAATAAAAATTAAGAACCACCTAAAGCAGCTGCAGACTATCAGCAAGCTGGTGGCAAACAAAACAGCATACAGTGTCAGCAGGACCTGTGCACCAGAGCCATTGGCAGCTGAGCACAGGAATTCCAGTGTGACCTCTGTATAAAAAACTGATATCAGTGATCCTAAGGTAGGTTTGCGTACATCTGGAAGCAGACTATGCTAAGGGGGCAACAAATCAGCAGTTGGACACCTCTGAATGTACAGCTAAATAAAATAGTGTGGGAGAAGCACCTTCATTCATCCCTACTTCTTGACTGAGTGCACACTGTTGCCTTGTGTTGGATGTCACTCAGAGGAATAGCTTAGACTAAAACTAGCACGTTCTGAAGCAACCCCTGGGTCCAGTTCAAGGCCAGTAAGTGCCACAGACCATTGCAAATGCAGTGTAGAAAAAACAGATTTGCATCCTTTGTCCAGCACAACCCAAACACCTCCAGTTTCCTGAAAACAATCACCATAAACCAGTTTGACAGGCTGGACATAGCTTCAGCATTATTTCAGAGACTGAATTAAAAAAAAAAAAACAAACAGTGCATCCTAGGATTATAGCACTAGAAGAGCATCACACAGAGGCAGTGAGGAGACTCAGAACCACTGCAGTGCAGTGTGGATGCAGCCAGTCTATACCACTTCATTAAAGGCCACTTCTAGCACTGCTTTATTTAGCTTTATAAGCACAGTCTTTCAGGGACAGTAGTGAACTCGTTTTGGTAGCCACTCACAGCACAGGACCATCCTGTTCCTGCTACTGAGCTGGTCTGGGTGGTAGATGCTCTGCTCTCTGCTCTCTGCCAGCTCCACAGAAGGATGGATTGCTCTCTTCCACAACTCTGCCAAAGCTCTGTTAATTTAAAGCCATTTGATTAACTCATTGCTTGAGACTGAAAAAGGCTCCTTCACTACCGAGAGTCACTCAGTTTCCCGTGGGGATCCTTAAGCCAAAGAACTCTAAATATTGACTGCGGGCTTCCTTGCTGTCACATTCTTGGCAGATATCATACAGAGGCCATCAGCTGACCTGTGGAGAAGGGGTAGAAGGAAACTTGAGGTGAGTTTGGAAAAGACTCATTTGAGGGACATACTGGTTTGGGATTTATAGGGTATAATGGGTAAAATATGAATATACATATATACAAAGAATACATGGTACCAGGTATCGGACATGAACTCCTGGTAATCACCAGGAAGGAAGCAGTACTTTAGTGCAGTTCCTGTCACTTCTGAGTTGATCTAAAGAAATTAACTTGTTGGCCATACTGCCCTTTCCAGTCATACACACCAAAAATGCATCAAGCCTTCTGCATGGTCAATGTTTTTAAAAGCCTCTACTCAGTAGACACTCAAAAGTGAAGTAATAGAGAATATATTAGCAGTTGTGCTATCAAATTTACTGCACTGGGGTCAGCTCACTTTCCCACTAAAATCCCTTCCGTATTTTATAGGAAATAAAAATGGTTTAGTATGCCAAGTGTTTCACAACTTCCTAGCTGAAGAGCACCAAAACCCAAAAACATAAATATGAAGTGGATATTTACCGAGGACGCTTTTTTCATGTTGCACCTCTCTCTTCTGGCAGCAGGAATGTACACTCACAGTGTACAAACACACACAGTGGACAAACAGGACAATATACATCAGGGAAATTCTACCTTGCCATAACTGTATAGATTTGTAATTCACTAAATTAAACTTGTTCTGACTACAAGCACAGTAAACCAAATCACATCAATGGCTGTGACAGAAGCATAAGGGAATAAATATGGGACAAGAATCACCTCTTAAACAGTACATTTAGCATATATATTAGACCAGCACACCTTAAAATAGTCTGAAAAACACTATATCCATTGCACTTTAAAGACTGAAGACACAATAAAGGCAATCTTTAAATTTGTGGTTTGTCAGGAATAGTCTCCATTGTCTCTTCATTTCATTCCAAATGTAGTGTTTTAACGTGGAATCAAGAAAGCTTGATACAATGACAGTGAGCTGATCGATGCCCCTTCTTCTCCACTTCCATCTACCCAAAGGCTATTTGGAGAGCTATTTTTCTTATGCCTTAAAATCGTAATCCCAAATTTATAATATCCTACAGCTACACCAGGACATCTTGGAAAAAGAGGAGATTATGAGGAGACATATTTTTTTTCCTGGTTCCACTATCTGACAGCTTCAAGGTTTATCAGTATGGAATATTTTATAGGCAGGAAAGAAATACCCTTGCCACAGTCCAGCTGTTAACTTTGTCCACTGTAGCACCTCAGGGTCCAACCATGGAGCTATGCAAGCACAAAGGATTGGCTGGTCCCGGCTCCACACACCTTAGCATTGTGAAATGAGGCTGGAGCACATGGGGCCTCAGGCACTGCACTGCCACTTTAGACCACTTTTAAGACAGGTGTACCCCATCTCATCCAGCAGCCCTGGTGGCCTGTAAACTGACCCAAAGTCAAAAAATTCTAAAATTCCCTAAATTCTGCCAAGAACACCAGGCTGAAAGTCAGGTATTGATCAGCTGTCTCTTCCTGTTTCTTCTCTCATCATTCCCTGCAAGATGAAGAATGGAGGAGGGCATTGCTTGTGCTCCTGATCCCTTAAACACACCCTGCATCTGACACCTGAGTGCCAGCACGTTGCCCCTGGAGCTGTCCCTGGGCAGCTGTGTCATTCAGGGAGCATGCAGAGCTCAGAGAGGCCATGGCTTTCTCTGGGGTGGATGTCACTGCTCTCTGGCTGAGCTGGAAGGGCTTCAGCATCCTTCCTGCACACTCTTCCATGTGAACTGCTGCCCAAGCTGCCACACCACGCCCTTGTTGGCAGCATTGCTTGTTATCAGCACTCCCTAAGGGCTTCTTTTATACATTGTGGGGACTTGGCTCCCATTGCTCCTGACCCCAGAAATGTCTCACCAGGATGAGCTGTGGGTCCTGGCAGTAGCACACATATATATGTTTAAGCAGTCTAGGTATATTCAAGTTTAGAACATTTTTTAACTAATGTGTGTGTTTTCTTGCAGTGATAGTTTGAACTAATTACACTGAAGCTGTTTCAAACTGCAGTCAAAATAATATCTAAAGCTTTAATTTCTACTTTTTCCTCTCCTGAGGAAGGCAGGGAATAAGTATTAGAGAGAGTTGCCGTTACATTTCTTTATTTCGAAGAAAAATTGTGTATCCTTTGAAACACAAGAAAGCAGCAAGAGATTCTTTCAAGACTCTGCCTTGTTCTCCTTCCATGATCTCTTTCATGGTTTACAAAGGGGTGACAGTGTGCCATAGCATGAGAGTAGCAAAGAACAAGATGAAGGACTTCCTTTTGGTTTGCTGCTGCACAGTCAGTGGGTGGAGCATCACAATCAGGGCTCACGTCGCACATCGCCTGCAGCAACATTCAACTCTGTAAGAGTGTACAAGTGAAGAAATAACTCCCAGGTAAAGAAGAGAAAGTGGTAGTGATTGACATCTTTCTTACTTCATGTGCTTCCACTGAGAAAATGTTTCTTCTCATCACTATTTTTTTTCTCTTCTGGTGAGAGCTATTAAAAAACTAGAGCTGAAGACAAGCTGAAAGAATCAGTCTGGGTAATGCTTTGGCGTAGAGAGGTAAAGGATAAGGAACAAACAGAACTGAACATTTATGAGTTGCAGTGGCAACATTTTTGAATTATTTGTGTCCATCAACTGAGTCCATGACTGTGCTCACTTAGCATGCCCCAGCCCCCCCAGTAAAAATGCGGCTTCCTAAAACTGGGCATGTTCTACCATAGTTTAGCCATTAGGGAATCACTTGATTCACTCACTAATTGATTGCAGGGACTTAGCTCTCACCTTAACATGGTACCACGGAAACCTGAATGTACTTTTATGTGTTACAACACTCACATGCTCTGGAAGGATATTGCATTGGCCTACTCAGTTTGAGACTGGTTATGGTTTAATTTACATACTGAAGCTAGCTAAGTCTCAGGAATCCATGAGATCCTTCCTATCAGAAAGTGCCTTCCTCACCTCATTGATACTGGAAACAGCCTTATTTGGGATGTATTAGGTCAGTAAGGCTCAACTCCTTTGCTGGCAGACGACATTAAAATTAAGACAATTTCTTTGAAGCTCTGTAGCTCTTAAAGTAGTATGGCCACAGCATCCTCTACCCAGGCTGCTTTGGGGACACCACTTATAGACCAGCATGGAAGAGGAAGTGTGACTCTCCTCTCACTACAGATGGGCAGCAGTACTGTCATGTTCTCCAGCTCAGTCCCTCACACTGTTTAGTATCATTTAAGGGCTAATTAGTGAATCAAGTGATTCCCTAAGGGAGAGGCTCTGTTTGTCGTTACTTTTATACATGAAAAACACAGTAGGACCTCTGAGGCTGTGCAGTGTGGCTACTGTTACAAGCCATTATATATTTCTGTATTGTCTTTGCTTATTTTTATGCAAAAAATAGTTCAGACAATTGTTACATGTTTACCAAAACAGTGTACTTTCTCTTAGACTACTCAAAGTAGGAAAGTTGCATATTAGAGTAGTAATATCCATATGTTTTAACCTTGATGTCATTGGGATGAGATTGGGATGAAATGTCAAAAGGCAGAATCAAAAGCAGAAGTGTTATTAAGTGTCTCTCAAGAGTACAGATGTTCATCAAGAAAGAGGAAGTGAGTTTTTTGCATTACTAGTGCTACAATTCAAATAGCCTGGGATGAAAATAATCCTGTAGGTGTAATAGAGACTTCTATGTACCCTGCAAAAATTATTATATCTGCAAATAGATGGTGGAGCAAATGGAAAAGAATTATTCCTTTAATAGCACGTCCATGATCCCCTATGATTTAGGAAACATAATTGCTCTGCAAGGTCTGGAGAAGAAACATAGAAGTGTTAATGTATTAGTCTCATTTAATTATTCTGCTCTTTTCATATTCTTGTAATTCAACACTTAATTTATCCTGAAAGCTAATAGCTTAGTACTGGAATTCAATATCTGTTCTTTTTTGTCTTGGAACCTATATTTTAACAAAAAAAAAAAAAAAAAAAGAAAAGAAAAAGAAAAAAAACCCACAAGACTGAACATATCTGCAGAAATGCAAAAGAAAAAAAAAAGAGAATAGATGAGTGTTTTAAAATAGTCCCAAAATTCAATTTTGTATTCTTTCTGTGTTAAATACCATTTGAGAAAAAGTTAATTCACCAATGCTCCTGATCCTGATGAAAGATATATAGAAGATTTGGAGAGAAAAAATAGTGATGAAGGATACCATGCAAGTAATTCAGGATAGTCACTGAAAGCAATTCTTAAACATATATTATTTTATGGTCAAGAAATCACACATTATTAATTATAAACAGCAATTCTAGTAGAGAAACATTACCCTGATTGGGTGGCACAGTCAAGCAGTCAGTGAACTAATTGATATTATTTATATCTGCAATTAAATGTAACAAAATGGTGCTACCATAATTGATAAGGACAAAAGGAAAAGCAAATTTAGATGTCAAGTTCCAATAACCAAATTTCCTTTTGAAATCAGAGGAAGTGTGGCCTAAGTTCCAGTGCCACATTTTGGCTCCACATTCAACTTAGTTTGATGAGCTTTACTGGGCAATGTGTCTTAGGGAAGTGAGTCACTGTGAAGATATGATGTTTACAAACTGGGGGAACTCAGCACATGCAATGACTTCATCACCTGGAGCCTTGCACAGATATTTTTAGTAGCAGTTTTAGAAAGTATCTGTCATATGTATGCATTTCCAGAGGTACTAGGGATTAACTTCTATCCACAAGGGAGGCAGTTTCCATTCATTGCAACCCTGAAGTGTGAACTAGGAGATTGAAAGTGAGAACATAAACATCCTAATCCTTGTTCTCAAGAATATTGCTACACAATATCACTAATGTTCTGAAACGTGCATCTAAACTTAAATAGCCAAAGCTATATATTTTGATTTTTAGATATACTGTGGACATCATGGGGTACCTTTATTTAGGAACAGGAGAAAAACATCCATGTAAATATTTAAGTACTAATGTGATTATGTTTTCCCCCAGTGATCAAAAATTCGGGTTTTAGATTTGAAATTTCAGCAAATGTATTCTCCTTCTCTTTGTGATTGAAACTTGTATTGAAACAAAGCACTTTTCTTGTTTTATTTTGGATTGGTTTTTTATTTTAGCCAGAGTTGTATAATTAATCAAATACTCATACAGAATTGTGAAGGTTTATCTTATAATTATTTCAGGACTTGCTAAAACTCCCCATCTGTTAAAAAGATTACTACTGTTGGTAACTCAGGAATAAGCTGCAGACATCTTTTTTCAGGCACAAAGCCATTACATGATTTAAAGGAATTAAGATATATAGAGAGGAGATTGGAGTCCTTCACAGGCCTTTTCTGCTAAAGGGAGTTGTAAAGTTCTGTGCAAGCTCACAGAACTCTTCACTTAGCAGTGGAATTCTGCTCCACTGTAAGTGAAATAAATCTAAATTTCCTCTTCACACTTTTACTTCCTCCCTATTTAAAAACATGTATTCCTCTCTGCTTTGCAGGAAAATACATTTTGCACTGGAAGGGTTTGGATGCTCCAGATATGAAATTTGCTTTATGCAAAACACAATTACAGCTGGCACTCACCACCTCTGTGTGCTGCTGCTCTTGTCCCCACTGAGCAGGAGCCTGAGTATTCCAGGAAGGAATGTTTTTTATTTGCTGGGGATGTAAGTTCCAACCCAACATGAACAGGGTCTGCTCAGTGAGCAATTAGTTTCTCTTCCAGTTCTTTAGTTTTAAGAGGCCTTTGGGATTGTCAGAGCCATTGAGCAAAATAAACAGTAAGTGTTTTAAAGAAGGAGTCTGTGGCTTCACAATCAGACACAGACCCTTGCAGCTCTTGGAAGTGTTTTGTTAACTATCCCTTTCTGGCTCCCTCAGGCAACATGCTGGACTGAGCTTCTTGATGTTTCATGAAACTGAATGGATTGCTGATTAGTATTGCATGACTTTTACTTCCCATTTTATTTCTATGTCTAGCTTTGACATTGCTCACACCCCTCCTTTGCAATCCACACCCCCTCAAAAAATGTTCTGACTGAAGCCATAAGGCAACAATCTCATTCTCAGGCAAGTTTCAGCATCTCCTTATGGTTCCTGGAGAACTTCACATTTCTTGCCAGGCCTAAGTATGGATGGGAGTGTGAGAGTAGGTGTATGGGTCTTTTCAGCCAACCCTGGCAGCAGGAAAAGCTGAGTTAGTCAGAGGTGCAGAGGAATTGCATGTGATAGGGAGGGCTGAGAGAACAAGTTGTGAGCAGAGGTTGGGTGTACTATTGAGAACCCAAAAGCAAGATAGGAGATTATTTTTATACATATTGTTCCAAGCCTGCAAAGCTGGCACAAAAGGCTTGATCAGAGTACATGAAACAGGTACAGAGTTGTACCATTTTAGGTGTCCTAAAAATTCCCATGTCAGCTCTTACATGAAGAGTCCTGACTAAATTTGCAGGCTGTTTCTTTGGTAGATTAGTTTAGCATCTGTTGATTGATTTCAAAAGATTCACTGTTCTTTACAGTGAATAAAAGAGAGAGACAAGAAATAAAAAAAACAACAAGACAAATACTAAATTAAGGACTGAATCATAGTGGCACAGGGTAGCTCTTCTGACTTGAATGGTGGGGACCTGCCTTCCTTTATAATGGACACAATCCCAACTGAAAATTCCCCAAAGGGACCTAACCTGTGATACCCTTCTGCTCTTAAAATGAGCTGTTCTGGACTATAGTTTATGGTATTACTTCTCAGGTCCTCTCTTCTCACAAGAAAGCATGTAAGCTGGGCATGGTCTATTTTGACAACTAAAGATTTATGATCCACGTGCACTGTGGGAAGTGCTTACACTGTTGGCTGTCATTTTAAATTGAGTGCGTGTTGAGCCCAGTTTGCATTTATCATTTCTGCTGGGTTACTTCCTCAACTGTCACACTAAATCTGTTACAGAAAAACCCTGTTTTTAAATGGAAGTCAAGCAGGAATATTTGCATTGCTCACAAAAAAATGAACTCTAACAAAACAAAAGCTTGCTGTCAGTTTGCTATGCTTTTCATCCTCTTATTGTAGCCTGAAAAATTATATTGGCCGAGAGATTTTAAGAATGTCAGCTTGCAGAAAGAAAGAAGTAATCACTTACACATATCTTTTCATAACCCAAGCCATTTAATTTGCATACTCATGGTTGAAATGGGTCATAAATTCTTTTTAAATGGGGGATACTCTGTTCAATTGGTTTAAAAGTAATTGATTTGCATATTTTATTGCTTCTATATTTATGGCACTATTATGGTCACAGTGAATTTATAAATCTTCACATGCATGCTGTAAGACCCAAATCTTGCAAATCTCTTTATAAAACAAAAAATTTCAAAGGGTGACACTTTATCACTTTTCTATTTTCACAAACAAATAAGAAAAAAGGCTTTAGGACCTTCATATCCATTTAACAAATAAGGAAATTTTCTGGGTCCAAGTTTTGCCTCACTTTCATTTCTAATATGCAGAGCACTCCATTTCTTATTTGTATACTTCCAGTCCTCTCTACATTCAGCTCTGCAACTGGAGTTTGCACCAGCATTCCTCACCTTCCCCAGCTGTACAATGGGCAATATATTCCCCTGACACTAGCCAGGCAACTTTCCAAAGTGAAGAACTCAAATGATTTCAAATATATATAATATGTAGAAGTGTTTTTAAAGCGAGGTATTAATATTTTCACCACAATAAATGTCATAAACTAATAGAGACACTTAAATATGATAACACAACAAATTGTGCATTGTGTTATATATATATATATATTTTTTTTTTTCTATGTCCAGTAAAAGGTTTTTTTGGAAAACTAAAACTCTCCTCTAACTCTGAAGCTAAAAGCACATTGAGTCATGCTATCATTCAGAAAATTAAAACTAAACAATAGGCTTCTATTAACATAAAAAATAATCAGAAATAGAGAACAGTCAGTTTATAGGAAAGAGACATAAGGACTCAATAGATTTACCTTTTTGTTCAGGGGTTCAATATTTTACCATAAAGGATTTTAGCAATGTTTTAGTTGGTTGTGATTTTTTGTTTTGCTTTGGGGGGTGGTTGGGCTTTTCTGTTTTTGTTTTTTGTTTGGTTTTTTTTTAGGGAAAACAAAAGGGAGCAGGATGTGGTAAGGAAGTAATGACTAACAGGATTTAAAAAACTGTCAGAAGTCAGTGAGAAGAGAATGACATACTCATTTGCATCGCTTTTCAGCCAACAGAACCTGTCCAAAATCCACATCCACAAGAGGCAGATTAAGTTCCTGCCCTTCCCGGAACAGGATTGGCACTCCTTGTGCCAGCCTCTTTCACAGAGCATGACTTCATATGTAAATCAAATAACAAAATCCCTGCTATTCATCTTGCCAAAGAGAGTGGCGTCTAAAGAGTAATAGCTCAAGTGTTCCTGTGCCTCTCACAAGCACCATGAGGCCTGGATGTACACTTGTGGGAAATTATGAGCATTTATGGTCTGGTGATATTAGCCTTTGGGGATTCAGCTTCATCCAGTCCCCTCCCACACCATCTGGGGACCTCTGAAGAGCAGCCATCTCCTGCCTGGGATTTGCTTTCAGTGTTCTGCATCGCCTCGGCTCACTGGAGTATGAGTTATGCTGATACTCAGCTGATCATAAATAAATAATCCATGCAAAAGCTATAAATTAAACAACAGCATGTCTGTACTTATATTCCATTCCTACTTCTTCCTGCAAGTTTACTGCCTCTCTATAAGGCATTTTGTTAACCTTTGTGTCAAATAATCAAAAAGAACCATCAAAGGTAATTCCAAAAAGCACCCCACAGCATTTTTCATTTCTCATTGAAACACTTGCAAGGGTAAAGCCTCTGGACATAACCAAATAAGTCCATGAAAGAATATAACTCCAAGGCTGTTTCGAGGTTGATCCAAAACCTGTCTAGGTATTTCTGTTGAGCAAACAAAATAATTTGCTTCAAAGCACCTTTAAATGAAGTTCCATCAGTTTTTCCTCTTGCAATGCTCAAAGAAAATGCAAAAAACTCATTCTCTCTGGATCCCTTAGACTGGTCCCTCACAGTGGACTACATTCTTGCTGCTGTGCCATTACCTGTGTGATTGATTGCACCCCACTCTCCAGGCAAGTTCAAAGAAGGAAGAGAATTCAAGCTGAGCAGCTCAGAAACATCTACATACAGAGCCTTGATTTGAAAACCCCACATCTTTCAATCTGAGACTGAAAAAATATTTTTGACAAAAAATGAAAAGTAGCTATAATTAGTAGCTCTAATTAATGACTATAGTGGCTATAATTAGTGAAAAATACCACAAGTAACCCCCCACCCCCATCCCATCCAATTTTAAATCAAAAAAGACAGTCAGTACAGGGAATTTGTTAAGGTGCAATAGTATTTTCCATTTACGTTGTGAACAGAAAGTGTAAAATTAGAGTTAAAATATTAGAAAAATATTTTAGAGAAGTAATCAAGGCCTCTTGTCTGCTGGTTCCATAAAATTTCCCTTTTCTGCCTTCTTGATATACCTTGCCATCCTTTCTTTTGCCAGTTTGCTGCCACCTGGAGCATTTAACACAATGCTCATTTTAATGGGCCTCTCTCAGAGTACAATGTTTCCATTGGAATAGCTAACGCCTACAGATGAGGCTTGAGTCAGTAATGTAGTCAATTCTGAATATAAAATAGACAAAGGAGGTTTGATGTAAGTTGGGAAATACTAATCAAGCCCTGTGAATCAAGTATTAAACACCACCATTACTCTTAAACATATCAACACAAAGTACAAAATTACTGGTTTACAGGACTCAAGCAATGAATGCATGACTTTGGAGGAGGTTTGGTTATATGAGTTTAGGAGGAGAAAATGCAGCAGTTGAAACAAAAATACACCATGTAGAAAATTAAAAAAGAAAAAATCACTAACTTCCCTTTACCAGAGTAAATTTCAAGTCAAATATGTGCTGAGGGCTTTACGATCAATCAGAATCTGGTCTTGATGAAAAGCAGACAAAAATAAGCAATGGCTTGCTTCAGATTTGTTTCTAAGTCTTTCTTTTTTACTGAAAGGAAAGTCACATATGTCCTTAGGGGAGAATTCAAATTTTTCTCTGATGTTGTTGGTCTGAGAAGAAAAATGAATATTGAGACACCATGTTCCTAAGTTCTGGAAATGCCATGTGGACTTGAAATACATGGTTTGCATTTGTAAGTGCTGTCACATGGACATTGCCTCTCATCTGAACACCTCAAAAAGAGAACAGCTCATACCACCAAGGACTACTGTTTGAAGAGAGAATGTAATTTGACACAAGGTCGCTAAATCTGAAAACACAGAGGATTTAAAAGAGTTCAGTTTCCCATATCTTTTTGGTTTAAACAATTTAGACAGCCTTAAACATTTCGATGATTGATAAACACATTAATTGGGAGTGGGATTTTGGAGTCACTGATACATTTTGACAAATTTTGTTTTATTTTTAAATAGATGGAAAAAATTTATTTTCACTCCCAATTTCTAGCAATTACCATTCTTAACAGCTGTGTTGTTAGAACCTGCAGCTGCTTACTAAAATTAAATTCTAGGCAGTCACAATGTAAATGTGATAAAGAAATCAACAAGAACCTGAAAATATTGCAACCAACTGCAGAGTATTTCGAGGCTCTCACCTTTGAGACAATCCAAATAGTAAGTTAAAATGTTTGCAGGCAGTATGGAAGCTGATTAATGTCAGTAGAGGAAGAAACACAAATGAACATCAATTTTATGAAGCTGAATGTGAAATAACTGTGTTGTGATTTCATAGCTGCTGCTAAAAAAAAAAAAAAGGAAAATTACTAAAGAACTATGAGTTGGATCAAAAGGAATTGAGGAAGGGAGGGAGGGAGGAAGGGAAGAAGAACTATTGAAAACCGAAAAAAATGTACCACTATTTGCTTCCCAGAAATGCAGGGAGTCTTACTTGTTGTGGGCATGAGAAGTAGACTCAAGTTTAAATATGAGAAGAAAAAAACTTGGGGAAGAAAAATGCTTAGATAAGACTATTCTGAAGTAATTGAAATGTTACATTGCTGAAATGCTAACTGTGATATGCAACTTTTGCCAAAGGATGGAAGGTGACAAACATGCCATCAGACTTTAAAATGAACTTTTGGAGGTGTCCTGTGACTGACAGGGTATTTTAAGCTTGAAGTTTGAAAAAACAGGATAAGCAAAAAATACTTGAATGTTTATAAATGGGTAATTATTAAAGCCTTTTAAGGATACAACAAAATGTTTGGACCAGGGAGTCAAGTGCATAAATCTGTTAAAAGTTCTGTGAAGTCCATAAATGCATGAATAAGGTTACTTCAGGGAGTACACAACTGCATGCAATTTCTATTTTCAAGAAAGGTCTTCCCCAGATTCTCTTTGAGAAGAAAGGAGTTGTCCCTCAAAGGTTCTTTCACTGGTAGGAACCCAGGTGATAAAGGCTACACACATAATTATTGCAAATTGTCATCTTTGTGGGCGACTTCCAAGAGGATGTCCAAGAGATTCACTCTGCAGTCTACATTTTTAAGGATATCCTTAACAACTATGAAGAAAAAAAATGAAATAATGTCATGAGAAAGTTTTATGATAAAAGCCAATAATTCAGGATAATAAAAATTTTAACTGTCTATAAGATTTGCTTGATGATCTTATAATTCTGTCTGACTGGCAATAAAAGGACAGATTCATTCAGTGTTGAAAATGAAAAAGATGAAAAATGAAGTGAAAAAAGTCCCTAAATAAATATACATAATAATTGATGGAAAATTAAATTTCACCACTTTGGAGGAAGATCTAGGAGTCTTTGCAGATGGTTACCTGAAATGTGAGCTAAATGATAATTAAAACTGTAAAAACAAAGGCAGGAATTATTAGGCAAGAAATGGAGAGTGAAGCAGAAAGATTCATCCTTCCTCAGTGGAACTCTTGGTGCAGACACCTCACAAAAACCTTATGACTGATCCAAACAAAGGCACATGATGGAACTGGAGGGATGAGTAGAAAGGCTTACCAGGAATGTCCAGAGAAAGGATTAGGGTTCCTCAATATGCAAAAGAGTTTTCAAATAAGGAATGCCTCTCTACTTCTCATGTTATATATGCTAACAGGCACCTAGGGAAGTGAAAAAGCAAAAAACATCAAAAGAACATGACAAGAAATATTTTCACAAGATAAATCCTGCAATCAGATCAGCTTAATCCCTCTCAAAAAGCCCCAAATTTATTAATGTCCAAAACAAATAATGAAAATTTGCACTTCTGTGAGTTGTCAAGATACACTTTCACTAATTGTCAGTTTTGAACTACAGTTATTGCCTTTTAGCACTATTCAGCATGAACATGGGCTTGAAACCTTCCCACTAGGTATTCCTACATGTCACAGATGCAAAAATGAGCATATTTTAATGCACTAAAACTTCAATACATAGAAAATAGAGAAAAGCAATTCACACAAGAAAATAAACAAAAATAATTACAAATATCTGTTTGCCCTGTAAATCCATTTTTTCAAGCAAAAAATACATTTTTTGAATGCTAGAAGTTAAAGCTAATGTCAGATGAGGGGGTCCAAAAACTGTAATAGCTTCCCAGAAAGGGGGACCAAAAGAAATTACAGGCATTTGCAGCAAGCACACTTTCAGATATACCTTGACGTGGGTCAGCCAAATCAAATGCCTAAAACCTGCTTATATCAGCTACTTTACAATCAATACATGCATAATTTATATCTTCTAAGTTAAAGTCACTGAAGCATTTAACTTTATCACCAGAAGAGTGAACCTTTGAAAATAAAAAAACCTGTGTCATGCTTCATTTATTCTTTTCCCTGACAGAACAACTGACCCTGCTAGTCTGTTCTCTCCAGGCCTCGAGTAAAACAGTGAAAGTTAGAAAGGAAATCAGTGATTCCTGTGTGGCACATTCTGGATGCACCTCCTTTTACATGTATACCTACAATATTTGTGCAAGGCAATCTAGTGAGATTCTAGATCATCTTCTTGTACACCAGTCTCAGCTGAACTCTAGTCTGTGGTACCTCAAGGAGCAACTCTTTCCTCAAATGTTTACTCTCTTGAATATTCCCTTAACAAGTTCAAGAAGCTTTTGTCTTCCTCTTATAACCATTGCTTCTTTCCAGCAGTGAGTAACTAGCACCAAGATAGCTGTTTTGCACTCCTAAGCCAAACATTTGCTTGCCTGCAGAGGAAAAAACCTTGTGACAGCATATGTGTGGCTCAGCACAGCACTTGGAGACATCTGCCACAGTGAAATGTTTCACCAGCTCAGACCACCAAGGACCAACTAAGAGCACTAAGTTAGTCATCAAGGCTAACTGTAAGACATAAGTCCCTGGTGCTGTCAACTCACAGCTAATTTAGGATATGACTATTGAGGACTGAGTGCTGTGAATAGCTAATGATAATGGTTGCTGAAAGTTGAGAAATTTATTTTTGGGGAAGCAGACTGTTATGGAATTTTAAGTTAGCACAGTTGAGTTCTGAAGCGCTGACATGGCCCGATTTGCCATCCTCTGCACACTTGAGACATTTCCACAGTTTTCAAATATCTCAAATAGCAAAAAAATGCTCTTTCTTCCAGCAATATTGCCAACTGTCTACTCCTCTGTTTCTTTCACATACCTGAGAAAAGCTTTTACAATATCCATTCTCACTCCAATATTTCAAAAGACATGATTGCTCACTATCTTCTTACTTGATAGCTTATTTCTACTGTTCATTTCTACTGTTCAGTTGTTTCCAGTTTCTGCCTAAAAGTGTGACTGTTCTTTTCATCCAAGCTTTTCCACTTTTTGAATCTCCACCTTAATTCAGACCTAATTTCTCTATTTCCTTCACAGAGATTTGCTTTATTTTAGCATAAAAAATCCATAAAAGGGTGTGTTGAAAAGCTGCATTTTCTAATTTTTGTAGTAATTTTTCAGATTCTCTTAGAAGTACCAGATAACTTATACCAGATAATGAAACCTTTTAAACCTTTTTCATTTTTCCATGTTTTTATCACCTCAGTGTTCTTGCTATAATCTGAACATTTTTCAGTTGTGCCATTTTCTGTCCTTTCTCATGTGCTCTTGGCAGTGCTTGGTTTTGTTTTGCACTGCCAGTCTGAAGAGTGAAAAGGAAGGAGAAAACTATCTTTGTCATAGATTGAGCACTAACAGTGACCTGA
The DNA here is from genome assembly GCF_022539315.1 of Serinus canaria. Classification (NCBI taxonomy): domain Eukaryota; kingdom Metazoa; phylum Chordata; class Aves; order Passeriformes; family Fringillidae; genus Serinus; species Serinus canaria. The sequence goes on from NC_066316.1 coordinate 81,741,544, forward strand.
AGTTTGATGTGTGGGCTAAAAATTAAATTTGATTTATCACCAGACTGCATTGGAGAGTTCCTACCTGAGCTTGCTATACTGTCTGATTTCTTTTGATACTTATGATCCATTCATCAGCTTTCAAAATGTCAGTCTACACAGGAAACATTTTAATATTCCCAGCCAGAAAATGTCACTCTGAGCTGGATTTCTTTGTGAAATCATGTAAACAAAAGGCCGTCAAAGCTGGTGAAATTGAAAATTCTCTGAAGTTAAACATGTCTCAGAGGCCCATTTTCTGCCTTCTGGCACTGATCCTAAGGAACACAAGTTCTCTGAGCAGATCTTCTAATAGTGTATGCTAAAATTAATCTATGGTATTACTAGCAGGGAGAGGTGTGTTGGAGATAAGATTAGTTTGTTTTGAACACTTTGCTTCATTAAGATGCAAAAATATCAAGCAAAAGAAGGAAAAGAAATAATAGTGCCTGGAAAAAAAGAACCTTTGTCACACAGTCTGCAGGGAGTATCCATGCAGACAGGATCCCGCTCATACAGAAATAAATGCCCCTTGAAGCAAGTAAAACTCAGCCATAGCTAAGAGGAATCCTTCAGAAAGGAGAATAATTACTGTGTTATCTTAAGTCACAAAAAACAAATAAAAATTGGCAGAATGTTTGGATGTTTCCTTTAAAATTACTTCTTATAAAAATACATGAGGAAGAAGTGCGTGCACGCACACACGGCCACATCTGCATGTACCCTTGAAACTGTGCAGTGCAATTAGTTAGTGCCAGTAACTGATTTGCCTAATGACCTTTGTGGGTTTTTTAGCAATCAGTGCTCCTTACTTTGAATATTAACGGGAGCCTCGAGACGGGGCACTGGAAGGTTAGTGCCTTCTGAAGCAATCACCCATTTGGAAGGAGACTAATTAACAGACTGCCTTCAAGACTGTAGGGTGGTAAGGGTCTGTGGGAGAAGATCTGAACTTACTGGTCAATTTAGAAAATAATAGACAAGCTTTGGGTTTCAAAGGCCCTGAAAACAAAAATTTCAAAGTCACTTATAAGCTGAGAAAAAGTGCTTTGAATTTAACAAAGCAACGTTAGATCAGCCACGAAAGGGAAAAGGTAGCTGTATTATGCAGGGGGGTAGGACTAGCAGAGAACAACAGCAGGAAAAGGCGAGAAAGAGATTATCTCCTATAGATAAGCAAGTGAGACAGGGTATTTATCACCAGTGGTGAATGGAAGGGCTGTCAAGAGCAGGGAGGAAGATTACAGTGTGCTTTAAGACTAGTATCCCTCTCTAGTTTAGGATTTTTAGTATCTCATGTAGTTGAAGCTTTCTCACACCTGTCTTTCTGGAGTTGCTGGCTATCTGTCCCTCGAGGATTAGCAAGACAAGTGATTGTTTCATAACAAAATTGTAATTCCCTGTTTTGCATGCTTTATGAGATCCTTGTAAGAGTTATTTCTTATGGATGGAAATGACATTGATTTTTTCACACTTCTCACATTTGGTAGGTTGCTGGAGTGCCTTGTGTTGTAGTGTGCTTGTATTAGACCTGCCTGTAAGATTTTGGTCATTCTGCAATATGCAATACTGCATCTAGAGACAATGCCACCCTACCTGTCACCTGCAAGGTTTCACATGGCATTCTCTTTTCCTCCCTCAACAACCTCTTGTTGAGGTGAAAATAGAAGAATACAACAGGATAAATGAGAAAAAAAGATTGATATATTCTTTAATAAAAAGAAGATGGGAAGTGAAACTAAACTCTAAGTCTCTGTTAGTACTGTAGTCTGTTCAGATAAATAATGTTCACAGTGAAGAAACAATCTTGATTTTGCAGACAAAAGACAGGTTTTGCACTAACAGGTCCAGCTCAAGAATGGACTCTTGTGGATGAAGTATTTTGATGAAAATGACAATTCAGTGCTGATCAGGACTAAGCACTGCAAACAAGATGTAGAAGCTGGGAAGAAATGAGTAAAGCACTACCTTAAGACTTTGTAAGGCCTGCAATATCTCGAATACTCTATGCTGGTCTATGCATGTCAGAATGCATATTGTAAATTAAACCAGGAAGGGCAGCAGGAATAATATAGACACAAACTATGAACTACTCAACAATGACTCTCTGGCATGGAAAAAGAGAAAATAAGGAAGAATAAAACAATTATGAGTGACACAGGTGCTGTCAATAAGAAAGAGTCAGTTATCATCTTTACAACCAGAAATAAAATGTATGAAATAGAGTTACTGCTTGGCAAGTTCTTACTGATAGTGCACACTTATGGGTGCAGGAGATGCTGCTAGTTAATATGACCTCAAAAACCCTTTAAAATATTCATGGAAGAAAAAATGCCTGGAAGATAAGAATGCCACATGATGTATGGAGTTCAGCAACTGCTTGGGCTTCAAGCTGCTAGAAATCAAAAGACCATCCCTGGGTACTGGACTAAATTAGACTTCTGCTTCATTCAGTAAATACATTTTTCTGTCAAGTTCTTCTGTATTCCATCAGGATGTCCACTGAGTTCTGTCAGAGGCCTCAGCAGGTGCCTTGATGCCTTTGTACAGTCATACATAAAAACTGATAATGGCACCTCCTAGATATTTCCCTAAAGACATCAGTGCCTGGAAAGAACTTACAGGAAAAAGGGGGCAAGACTATTTACAAGAACATGTGGTGACAGGATAAGGGGGAACAGGTTCAAATTCAAAGAGTGGGTTTAGAGGAGATATTGAGAAAAACTTCTTCACTGTGAGGGTGGTGAGGCACTGGAGCAGGTTGTCCAGAGAAACTGTGGATGTCCCATCCCTGGAAATGTTTAAGGCAAGATTGGATGGGACTCTGAGCAACCTGGCCTGCAGAAGGTGTCCCCACCCATTGCTAAGGGCTTGGAACTGAATGATCTTCAAGGTCCCCTTTCAACCCACACCATTCTAGGATTCTATGATTCTATTATCATGATATCATGAGACATAATGGGATTAGAAGATATTATAGGAGTATTTTTGAGGATAACAAATCCTCATTAGAGTACCAAATCATAGTTGCTTTTATATCACTGATCTCCTTACAGCTATTGTAATTATCTGTTGATGGTATAATCTGAATGTAAACAAAGACATTTGAATTTTTGTCAACTTTCTGTCCTTTTCCACAGCAGAAAATCTTTTACTGGGAAAATAAATATTTCTGCCTCTTGTATGTTTACAGTGAGCCTTGAAAAAAATAAATATTTTATATTAAGTCCTTGCTTTGAAGTCACAGGATTCTTTAAGAACCTCTGCTTTTATTTAATAAAAAATAAGTCTTTTGAAGCTTGGAAAATGTGTTAGATGACAAATAAAAACAACCTAATAAAAAAATACCCACAACTCAGTTTATTAAAATTGTATGGTAAAGAACAAAGAAATTGTGAACGTTATGGTTTACAGTACTGAATAAAATGTCCTTGACCCACAACTTATTATTGATATTCCTGGTACATACATTTTTCCCATTTATGGAATGAAAATTCTTAATAATGACAATGAAAAATTCAACAAGAGTAGAAAAAAAGAGAGGATGCTTAGCAATGAGTTATATCAGTGCTCTTTACATGACCAAAAAAAAAAAAAATACAGTATGGACACAACAAAAAAATACTTATGTAGGTCCTATGAGTCACTGAATGAAATACATGGTGTTTTCATTGTCACTTGGCCAGAAATAATATGCATATGTACACCAGGGTCATTTAATGCCCCCCAAAAGTGCCTCAAGGCTTAATAGAATATTTTTGACATGAAGATTGCATTGCATTTTCTTACATGCCACACAGAAATGCAGAACACACAATATGGAAGTGCATCAAATATATAACTCTTACACACCAATAGAACATTTTGCCTTTAATTTCACATAAGGAGAGATGTAGAAACAAAATGCTACAAAAAAGTTTGTAGGAGAAATGTGTCAGTTTTTGCTCCTCTCACTTAAATAAATACGAGTTTTGGCAAAAGCATCACACCTGCTCATAAGTCTGCTGAGCAAGTCAGAGATGCAAAATCTCACTCTTAGTTGTACAAAATGGAGTGAAAAGCCTGTAGTACCAGAATGATTTTTTTTTAGCATTTGCCTAAAATCTGAAGGACAAATAATGCATTGTTGTAATTTTTCCACCCAGACTTCCTTATGAAATAAAGTGACTTGCCTGTCCAGACTGTTTTTATGTTTCACTCCACAGCATTAGAAGAAAAGAAATTATTCACTTGGTCAAGAAGCTGAAACCAAACAGTATTAATGGTCTTTTCCAACATCCCATCTGATATATTTCAAAATTAGAGGTAATGTTTATACATCAGGCACATTGAAAAGGGGAACTGGGAGACACACTGCATAAACACTGTTGAAAAGAATAGTTCCAACTCTCCTTTCAAATCTAGACTTTTCTGTGTTCTTAATGTCAAGTGGACAGAAGGAGTACTGGTGATGCCTGCAGATTCTCCAGGAGTAGTTTTTGCAGTGATACATACAAGTAAGGAGGTGAACAGGAAAATGCCAGCTGTGGAGGGGTCACTGGAGATAGCTAAAACAGAAAAGGGAGTGGAGGATTCAAGAACCTCCTGACCTGGAGCAGGAGCAAACTGAGACCTATGCGACATTTTTGGGAAGCTTCCAAAATATAGGAAATGGGGAAGGGGCATGAAGAGGGCACTAAGATGAAGTTCTTGGTGCTTGTCAGTTCCCTCAATCCCTGCAGCTGTGAAGTGTGAGGCACAACAAGGGCTAAAATGTTGTTAACAGCAGCAGCAATACAAACATTGCACTGCACTGATGGTGTGGACATAGAATGTTATCAGTTCAAGCACTGGGGTGAGACTTTGATGGTCATCTGCTCAAGGATTCAGTGGCTTTCACTCTTTCATATCTGACAGTCAGGTCTGTGGATGCAGAAATCAAATTACCCATTCTGGAGGAACTAATTAGGGAGTTGCAAGCCTCTCGGTGATTGCATTCATTTTAGATTTGGAAACAGCTGAAAAAAGTTTGCATATCACAAATGTTTGCTGCACATGAATTCACTAATCATTATTGAGCTTGGAAGATTGCCAATAAAAGAAAAAGCAGCAGTTTCAACAGGTGAAAATAGAATTATTTAGTTCATGCCCCAGTTTGGGCTGTTTTTAATGCAGTGTTGAATGTCATAGTAGAATGCTTGTTTGGTAAGGGACTGATCAAAGAAATAGAGACAAGAATATATTGCAGAGACAACTCCCTGGAAATTTCATTAAACATGCTCAGCTGGTTAAACAAGAAGCAACTCCAATTCTAGGAACATTTATATCGGACAATTTTCGTATTACCTTGTCTTCTCAGTTTGGGACCTTGATACCTTGTCCTTTCCCCTAAAAAAGAAAACAGGACATGGCTCAAGCTGCATGATAACCCCTTCTAACATTCATTGGCATGACTAAAAATGAAGCTATGTTTAATGAACAAAATAAAATTAACTATAAAAACTATATAGAGTATTTCCAGCCTAGATATTTCTTACTTGTAGAAATCAAAGTACAAAATGCTTGACTTGATGAGAAGAGGTTGAATTTTCCCCATTAAAAAAAAAAAAAACCAAAAAAAAAAAAAAAAAAAAAAAAAAAAAAAAACCACCAAAAAAAAAAACCAAAACCCAACCAACCAAAACATCCCAGACAAAATCTCCTGCTCCCATAATAGCTGAATGGAATTGTCAGAACTTCCATATTCCATAATGAGAAGGAAAGGGTTTGCCACAATATCAGATTTAAAATCAAATAATATTGAAGTAACTTTTGCCCCATTTGAATCCTATAACAAGTATATACTCTCTTTATTATCTTAAAATTTGTGTGGATCTTAAAATAGTACAAGTTACAGACCCAAATCTCCTGCCAAAGAACTTGCACTTTGTGAAAAGAAGTGGAAAGGCCAAAGCAAGGATTAAGTCTCTCATCTGCTTCTTTTTATGCCTAGTTTTTCAGGGAAACAGAAGAGCAGCTAGTTCAGCCAGGCCAGCACCTTGCATAAAAGGAAATTTTCCATCCATGGAAAAATACAAAAGACTAGGGACTTAGATAAGAGTGAAAAATTCAAATTATCAATAAGACTTTCACTAGAACTTTGGAATATCCTGCAGTCAACAAAACAATGGGATCAATGCAAGGATTCAAGGTGCAAAAGTATTATGGTCAGATCAAGACAATATTGATAGCTGTATTTGGAAAAGCTGGGAGAGGGAATGATATGTGTATTATCACAGAGAAAACAAGACCTTATCAAATGCAGCTATTGTAATATATTTATTTTATTTTTGTCCTCTTCTCACATTAAAAAATTTCATCTTTTTTTTGTCAGCTATCAGAAAAGCTCTAGCCAAGACTGAAAAGAAAAACTAATTTCTGTAGGATCAACAGGGCCCAAACAGAATAATGCATGACTTGTACTTCCATCATACAGGAAAATTTAGAAAAGGAAAGATGGTTTTCTTTATAGCTCTCTCAAACAACTATGAAATTGTACTCTTCCCATAAGCCTAGAGAAGTTCAAACTTACAGAAAAGTTCTCTTAGTTCTGCAGATTTTAGTGTTATTTACAGAGGCTTTTTTCCCTTTTTTTCTGAAGAACAATAATTCTTTTTTTTTTTTTTTTTTTTTGTGAGATACAAGGAATACCAATATGCTTACACATAATACAACTATAATGGTGATAATGCCCACAAGTGTCACAGTCAGCAAATGGTAACACCAGTATTATTTTCAAGACATCACAGTGTAAGTATGCATTTATATACTGGATCCTGAATGTTGGCTGACACTGACAGTAATTTATTAATCAGCAATACTGCTTGCAGTAATGATATCAGTGCAAAAGAAAATACTTCCATGACTGTCTCATATCCCACATGCTCATTCACAACAGACATAAAACAATATAGATGTGATTTTAGTATTATTAGGCCAGAATTTTGTCTTTTGTTGTTAAGATCCTCCCTTATGGAAATTGAATGTAAAAGCAACCTCATAAAACATCAAAGTCCTGCTTTGAGCAGGAGGCTGGAGAGATGGCCCCCTGACATCCCAAATTTTCCTGTGTTTCTGTGACTATAACAGCCCCACATATATCCATAGTTTCCGAAAATCAGTCTCAGCAAGTATGAACATTGATTTAAACTACCCCAAAATATGCTGGGTTTTAGAAATGTGATATTTTGTTAATGCATTAAACCAAATTATAAAGAGAGCCCATGGGCCTTGAAGTAGGTCAGGATATTTGATTCTCTTCCCACTGCCCTCCTTCTGTGTCATTCTGAAGTACTACTTTGATCCTGTCTTATGTCTTTGATTTTTCTGAATGATAAATATAACTTTGAAAAACACCCTATAGAGAAAAGTTTGATGCTGTTGTACATAATATTTAATCTCTCCCAAAATTATCAATTCTATTTCATTTGAAATAATTAATTCCAGATAATTTTATCAACATCCTTTTAAACTAGGATTTCTATAGGCCCAGTAACAGATTGAAACAAACATTTCAGCAGGAGCACAATAAAATGACATTTACACAGGCATATATGGTTCTGTTAATTCTCTCTGGCATCACCCTGCAAAATAAATAGCCAGCTAAGATAAGACTGGGTAAGTTTTCGAGTGATTTAATAGCTCATTTGTACAAAAAACAATGTTTTCAGAAAAATACCTTTTTAATCCAAGTCTATCTGTATGTGAGTCTATGAGGCCTCAAGCTAAATTTGATGATACTGCTCTGTTCTTCCACAGCTTTCAAGAGCCACACACTTGACAGGCTTAAATCACTAGAAAAGTATTGATTTAGGAAGGTGTTGGTGGGCATCAATCCAAAAAAAGGAAGGATGGCAATAATTCCCAACCCTTCTCTGTCTCTTAGATCACAGCCAGCCTGCTAAAGCAGGATGACAGAGTACAGTTGCCAGCTTACCTGGAGCAGACCTACAACTCTTCTAGGTCAGCATAAGCCCCATGTCTCCTACCCACAAAGCAGCACTGTCTGTGCCAGCACTTGCTGACCACAGGTGCTGATGCCTTGTTGGATAACAACACCTCCAAACCGTACAGACAGTCCCTATCAGAGAAAGAAAAATGCCCATGAGCCAGCTCCCAGGTATGAGCACTGCCCTAGCAGAGAGGAGGGAGCATCAGCGGTGGGGAAGGAAAGGTGGTCAGGAAAAAGACAGAGAAGAAAGCATTTGGGGATGGAAATGCAGGAACTACAATGGAGATGCTGGCTTTGAGGGAAATGACACTGTGTGGGAAACCCTGTTGGAAGAAGTCCTGCTGCTGTATGTCATTGAGTAAAAGAGGTCTGGGAGAGAAAGTGCTGGAAAGAAGCAGATGGATGGATGCATTACCTGAAGTGGCTTCACTAGGTAGAAAACTATAAAAAGAGATCTGAAAGCCATCATCTTATTTTTGATGTACTGAAGTGGTCTTACTCCCTTTCACGAAATTTTTCCAGTAACATATTCTTGTCTCTGAGGTGCAGATCTTTCCCCTAACAGCCCTCATAAAAGACAAAAATCCACACAGCTATTTGAACTGATATATTAGATGTTGTTTTCTTTTGAGATGGAGATTTTCATGCAGAAGTTTTTAAAATGTGCATTATGAAATTCTGTATACTTTATCACACTGGATTGAAGACATTTTCCACCTCTGCTGTACATTTTTACAATTTCTGTTTACAGCAAACCCATCATTCCTCTTTCTGGATTGTGATATTACACAATGTGCCTCTGAAATGTTCAGTACACAGAACAGCGGGTCACCATTCCTTAATCTGTGTTATTCTCTCCTTTAAAATTTCCAAAGTGGGAAGAAATTCACCATCTTCACTCTGCTGACATTTAGAAAGTTGATGTCATATTAATTTTCAAATATTTTCAAGTTCATTCACACTTTTATCTTTTATCTTTAAAAATGTTAGAGGTGCAACATAGGCTGCATGAAGCAAAAACAATTTTGATTATCAGCTTTTGATGGCTCCTAAATTGTTGGTATTTAACAGTTACAAAGTAAGAATGCAAGACTCTTTCCAAATTCACATCATTATTTTCAATTAGTGCTGTTGAATCCAATTTCTACCTTACATGAGGAAGTTGGATACTGCAGGATAGAACTAAGGTCTCAAGAGGCAAAAGAATATTTTCTTTCCTCCACAACTAAAACAAAAGAGTAAAAGATGTAAATTAATTTGCTCTGTATTAATCCTATGCTGATTTTGTTTTTTGTTCTGTAGAAAAAAAATTCAAAGTTGCTTCAAATTAAATAAGCTGAAATTTATAATAGCTGTAAATTAAACAAAGGACTGTTTTTCTGAAGGCACCCTTTCCCCAGTGACCCTAGTCCTTTCAAAATTGCTGTGGAAAGCAATCTTTCTTTTTGGCAATACTGTTAAAAATTGCATCAAGAGATATTTAATGCCATGGAGTCAAACTTCAGCTTACTTTCTCTTTCAGAGGGCCTCCCCATGCCCTCCATCCTTCAAGCTGGAACACGTTGACAGCACTGACCTAAAAGGTCAAAGTGCTGTTTGTGAAGAATCAATGCCACCTCCAGCAACTGGGGTTCCTGGTGGTAGGGCAGGGAGTCAGGCACCCTCCACACTGGTTAAAGAAAAGGAGTAATAGGATCACACAATGGTTTGTGTTGAAAGAGACCTTTAGAGGTCATCTAATCCAAGCCCCTGCAATGAGCAGGGACATCTTCTGCTAAATCAAGCCCAGAGCACCATCCAACCTGACTCTGACTGTTTCCAGGGATGGGACATTGCTGTGGTTTAATCCCAGCCAGCAGCCTCTTGCTCACTCCCCCACACACAGAATCAGGGAGAGCTGGAAGGGTAAAAGAGAGAAAACTCATGGGTTGAGATAAAGACATTTTAATAGGGAAAGCAAAAGCTACAAAGAAAAGCAAAACAAGGTGGTAATTCAGTGCTCCTCATGGGCAGGCCATGGCTCAGCCACGTCCCAGAGAGCAGGGCTCTGTCACCTGTGATGGCAACTTGAGAAGACAAATGCCATCAGCACAAATGTCCCCCCTTCCTCCCTTCCTCCTTCTCCCCCTTTATGTACTGAGCATGATGTCACACGGTCTGGAATATCCCTTTGGCCAGTTTGGGTCACCTGTCCCAGCTGTGTCCCTTCCCAGTCTCCCAAGCATCCCCAACTTCCTTGCCAGTGTGGCTGCATGAAAGCAGAGCAGACCTCAGCTCTGTGCAAGCCCTGCTCAGCAAGAACAAAAAATCCTTATATATTATCAACTCTGAGTTCAGCAAAAGGACAAAACACAGCCCCATTTTAGCCACTCTGAAGAAAATTAACAGTACTCCATCCAGAACCAACACAGGCATCTACCGACTCTCTGCGCAACACAATCCAGTGTTTCACCACCCTGATCACAAAAAAAAAATAATTCTTATACCTAATCTACCATGCTTTAGTTTAAAAACATTACCCCTTGTCCTATCACTGCTCTGTTAAAAACTCTGTCCCTATCTCTCTTACAAATCTCCTTCCAGTATCTTAGGTGAAAGAAGCCTTTATCCTCTTCAGCAGCTTCCCCACAAGCCTAATGATAGTTTAAATTTTTTTAACATATGGTCTGCCTCAAGAAGCAGAGGGCAAAACATCAAATATAATGAAAAGGGAACTTTCTTTCTCATTTATGTGACCTGAGAAAGGCAGTGAAAACAAAATTACATTTGACTGAAGAGAGGATAATAAGATCTTTGGGTTACAAGTGGAGTGGGAATTCTCTATGCCCTGTCCTGATAAGGGCAATTAGGAAGGCATTATCACAATAAAACCAAGTGTTCTCCAATAATCAGGTGCAATTCTAGAGTGTGCTGGTGCTGATAGATCACAGTCCAAAGGCAGAGGCAAATAAGCTGTTGTCTAAGCAACATCTGAATAAAGATTTTCTTTAGAGAATTTGAACTAGAACATACACCAGTTAAGGAGATAGTTTAGAAAAAGAATTAGCTAGTAAAGACAAGAAAAAAATGGGACAAATGTAAAAATGATTGTCATAAATATACATTAAAAAGTTCATAAGGTAGATATCTTCAACAAAGCTTTATCTTTAATCATGAGATTGCCTATGCTTCTGAGGTACTGTAGTGCATGGAGTGCCAAACACTTTGAGCAGTCTGAGAAACAGTTTCTTCCAGGCCAGAAAGTGCTCTTTCTGCATTAATTATCCCTTTGAAAGAGTTTGTTAATTTTTATAGTTCTCTTGAATAGAGGGATGGAACTCATTTTTAATGATACCCAGAGGAAATTGTCCCTGCCCATGGGAGGGGGGCTGGAAGTAGGTGAACTTTGAGGTCTCTTCAAACCCAAATCATTCTATGATTCTATGATGACTCTATGATGTATATTAAAAAAACACAGTTAAACTATTCATAATGCCTTTTCCAGGTGGTTAATAAAGCCATGAAAAGACTGCAGCTAGCACCGCATTTTTGGTATCAAGATAGTAAAAGTAGAGAGATTTTTTTTTGCCATCTATGACAGCTGTACAAAACCTGGCAGATGATTTATGACCAAATTAGCATGCTAATAAAGCACTATCAAATCATCCCTTTCATCATGTACCTATTCATCATCATGGCTTAAGTGAAATTATGGCTCTTGCACACTATTCTCTAGGACAAGGCACATATGTCTTTCAGGACACGGGACACTCATCTCCAGGAGAAACCATAATGCCTTAGAGATCCACATACTGTTTTCACAAGCTCTGCTTCTCTCTTTTTGCAAGATTATAGCTTTTCCATCCACATGGTTTTTCATGGCTGCAGAATTACTGCTTGAGTTTTGCAGTTGTGTTTATAGCTGTCCTCCCAGTCTTTCCTCCAAAGAAACTGAGACTCTTCCATGAATAAGAATTCCTCTTCCCCTCCTGACCCTGCAATTCCTGCATGAGAGATAACTGGAGTAAAGACTCAGATCTCAGCTTCCAAAACCTATCAATTTTCAAAGTAAAGACACCACTCTGACTTCTGTGTCAAGAATATTCCTGTTTCATACTCTTTATAGTACTCAAGATGTGCAACCAAACCTGTTCTTTTGCACATTAATCACATAGGGGCCATGTGTGTAGTGGAAGAACTAAACCCAAATTTGAACAGAGAAAGAACTCTGAAGACAGGCCAACAACAGCTGCTGCAGTTACTGACAAGGCAAAACAGAATTAAATAGGTTAGTATTTTGCATAAAAAACATACCTCCTACTCAAGGTGAAAAAGTTCAGCTCAAGTGCTTCACAAAGCAATTTCTTTATCAATATTAGTCTTAATATTGATAAAGACAGGAATATTCCTGTCTTTTTCCAGTTAATATTCCTTAAACAGGAATAGATTCAAGGACTACTATACTAATGAACCCTGAACATAGCTGTTGTCTTGATACCAAAATTTAATGCAAAAGACAGAGGCAGAAAGAAAATAAAATAAGAATGTGAAAATTCATAGGAGTATAAAAATCAGAATAGGAAAGGTAATAACTATGACATCACAAGAAAAACAGAGAGACTTCACATTTTCAGAAGTAAGAAACCTTTCCTTAAGTAGATTATTCAGGTGAGCTACCAGGAAACAGTATCATTTCAGAGAAGCTAAAGCATAACCTGCAAAGTCCTTGCTCCTCCTGACTAATTTCTTACACCTTCAAAAGCCCCATTGATTTCAATTAGTGATTTCCTAAGGAGCTCCAGAGGGAAGTGCTGTATAAGGTGATTATCAGGAGCTAGCCATAATAATTTGTTTTCTCCAGTCCTCTGTGTTTCATAGAAGAGAATGACAGGAAGACATTTGTGTAGGGCATACACTGACATTGCTGGATTAAATATTTGTGTTTCCACTACCATGCTGTACATGATTCCTATAGGCTTTGCTAATCAGAAAATGAACATAAAAACATAGGTGAGCATTCTGTTAGTCTCAAAAGGTCTTTTGTATGAGCAGTGTCCAAAGGAATAAACCTGTCTGATTCTTAAGGAGCAGATTACTTAGCAGCAGTTTTAGTGAGAGGCAATCTATGCATATGAGTCAGATTTGAGGAAAATATTTAATGATATTTGTCTAAAAATTAAGATTTTATTAACACCAAAATAGTCAAGATGTTGAATTGAAAGTTTACTAATGTCAAGCTTTGACATCAGATTATAAAAAATGGCATAACTATGAAAGATAATTATTATTAAATGAACAGTCATTATTATAGTTGTTCTTATTAATCTCTTCTGATGATATTTTTTTTGTTCTCTTTTCAATAAGAAATAATTACAAGTACATAATAGGCATCAGACTCTCCTCCTCTCTCCCTAGAATATAATAAAACCAAAATGACAACACAAGAATACATGAGTTAAACTTCTGTGAGCATTTTTAAAAAGCTTCAAAAGCCTACTAAAGGCTCTTGTTCTGGAATTGTTGATAATGAACTCTATCCTAAACATAACAGATGAGATCAAAAGATGAAGGTATAAGTTAAAACAAGGAGAAGAAGCTAATACTGTAGTGCAAAGGAACAAGAAGGGCTGCAAGCAGGTTTGTTATTCAAAGGGGTATTCTGAATGCATGCAGAAAATCCCTGTATTTTTTTCAAGGTGAAAAAGATATCACAGCAAGGGTTTGAGAAATATAACTGGAACAGTGGGAGAAGAAAATGAACTGCTGTGAAATAAAACACAAGCTCAGGTTCTGTGGAGGTCAAAGTCTCACGTTTGTCAGTATGACACAGCTCTATGATAATTCTTATGACATCCACTAAAACCTCTCAAAATAATGATAAACCTCCTTATCACCAGCCATTTTAATTATCAGTCTAGTGGTAATTTTGGGCTGCTTTTTCCTCCAAGCTCTGTCCATCATGTAAACATCACTCTTGCTCTCATAGCAATTAATTTTTAATTAGAAAATAATAAAACATTCTTTTAATTTGCTTTTCCTCATACAGTTTTGTGTATTTTTTTAGAATTAAAATCCCAGTTCTAATCCCAGGTCAAGTAAAAGTCATACAGAACCAGTTCAGTGGGTGAAATGGGCAGTGGTCTCTCCTTCTAGTGCAACTTGTCTCAAATAAATTGCACAGACAGCTACCATGAAAAACCTGTTAGCATTCAGAAAGGAGCCTCCTCTCACTAATGCAAGTCTCAAGTCTCAGAATGTCTGGAATGTTCCCAGCTGCCTTCACTCCAAAGATGTAAATATCTTTGCAGAGATGTACTTATCACACTGAGATTTGAGGGTACATGAAAACAAACACCAACTTTTGCCTGAAAATTCTAGGTTTTGCTGTGATTTTAATAGCTTTATTCCTGCCAGAAAAAAACTCTGTGAATAAAAGAGCAAGAGACATTCCGTTATTGTGTCTGGCACAATATTTAGGTAACATATGTTGGGAGTAGTCACATTTATTCTTCTTTTAGGAATACAATTTATTTCTTAGGTCTACAGATAACTTTCAAGTGGTTTCACATTGCAATTGGAAGATGACTGACCCTCAAATAGGATATGCACCTATGGTAACTGTAAAGATGTGGCATTTCAGGGTATTATCTCACGTTAAACAAACTCCAGCTAGACCCTCAATTAGATTTCCAGAAAATTTGTTCTCCAGCCACCAGAGAGGAACACTCTCTTTAATATTTTTTTTTATACCTTAGTCTCTTTCATATATGTTTTTCTGTAGGTTTTAGATGTGAAATTAGAGATACAATTTTTCTCCATATCCTACAGGCAGTGAACACCTGTGGACACAGACATGGGTCTTTGCAGCGTGCACAGTGTACAAGCTTTGTGTTGATTTAGTGCAAATACCACAAAAGAAACATCTTTGATTGAAAGCAAAAAAGGATCTCAGGGAACATCAGAGACTAAAGTAGACGTGAATATATCGACAGTTGTCTTCCTGCAAATCTACATTTATTGCTTCAATCCCACTTTGCTTCTGAGATAAAATCTTTTAAACACAGTATCAGTAAAATAAAAGGGCTCAATTAATTGATTTTTATTATTCATTCATTTATGAATGAATGAATTTCATGATGAAAACTAACATCTGCAAATTACTATAAACCTCTTGTGGCACAATGGAAAAGCTCAATGTGAAATCCTTTTGAGCTCCTCTTATTGGTTTTTTTCTGTCAGCTTTATAATTACCAGTTTCTGAATTCATGCAATCAGCTTTTGCTGCTTTCAACCTGTTGAACTGATCATGTTGTTGTTGACTCTGTTTTGTTCATATTGACCAGCCCTGATAGGAACACAATTTTATTTCAGAAAGAGGTCCAATCTATTGCTGATTTATGAGGAAAATCTGGCTTTTGGGGCAACATCAAGGTTTGGATGATATTATTCCATTTCAGTTACAGATTACCCAAAACCTGATTTAAATAAGGGGTAGTCAGCAAATAATTCAGTATAGTAGTTAAGAGTTTACTTACCAGAGATACTTTATATTGTCACAAAAAAGACATCCATCATTAAATACTACAATTTATCTGCTTTGCTTTCTAAATCAAAAGTCAACATCTACTGGTAGTATTAATGCACTTATTTTTACTGAATTTTAGGGAACAACTGAATTAAAGCAAATCCAGGTCAGAACTGGACTGCTGAAAGAATTTACATTAAAATGACAAGGAATCAAATATTACTGAAGTTTTCCAAAGACATTTTAGCAGTAAGTTACAAGCTTCAAGTGAAATTTAAAATTCAGCATGTTAAAAGTGCTGTACTTAGAATATTTTTTTGTTGTTGTTGTTTTACAGTGGGTTGACAACTCTTTTATATTCTAATCAAACGCTGGGAAAAGCTCAACAGGCAAGCAAAATTGCCAAATTCTCTAATCAATTCAATGAAGGAAGTCAATATGTTGACAGAGTGTGCAAGGATGCACTTGACAGTTCATCAAAAGCAGCATATTTGTATATAGAGTAACAGGGATTCACAACAGGGATTAATTTGGGATTTCATCTTGATTGCTTAATAAGGAAATTAAGCATGAATTCTTCTCTGGTCAATTGGTCTTTGCCCACCTTTTTGGTTGAATTGACTACTCACTGCAGTGGGATTGGACTAGATGGCCTTTAAAGATCCCTTCAAACCCAAATTGTTCTATAATTCAGTGATTTTGCTTTTTGAAAAGAAATATATTTATTTTCTTCTGCCTCCACCAGTAATGAGGTGAGTGACTTACACAGTATTCCACACCCAAAATTGCAGTGGTCTTGAATATGAAAGTATTCTGACCACTCTGGACAAAATCTATGCCAGTGATACATTGATCTTGGCTACTAAAAGGATAACTTAATGCATCAATTCCTTTGGAAGCTGCTAACAAGAGGAATTTTTCACTGTCAGTTTAGCCAAGTGAATCTTGATTTTCCACAGAATTACATAAATTAGCTATAATAGGTTAAAGAAAATGTCATTCTATCCTCATGTCATGAGGATAGAATTATCTAATTCTCTCCTAAAATAATTGCCATGAGAAATAGAAGAAAAAGTATACAACAAATGCAAGAATATACTTTCCCTCATAGGTTGCAATAGGAAGAGGTGATCATGGTGACAGTAATGAAGACCAGAGCTTTCTGCTCATTGTTTGATGACCATCAAGGGAACTGCTTGGGCACAGCCTTAAAAATTGCTCTGAGTAGTGTAACTGATAAGGACTGGAAATATGAGAGTTGGGGAATATTTCAGGCTACTTGTGTGAAGTTTCTGATGAGTTTCCAGAAAGGGGTTGTGGGGCTGTGTAAAATATTTGCATAAAAATGTTTAGGGAAAGGGCCAAAGATGAGGAAAGGGAAGGCTATAAGTCAGGCCCATAGCTGTGTGTGCCAGTAATTTGCTATTGGCCAGACCTCCACATCTGCCAGGTTTGGGTGGCTCTGCAGAACCTTTGACAAGAATGTCTGCTGCAATTCTATGATCTCTTTCTGGAATGGTGACAGACAGAACAGGTAAAATAACTGCCTGTTTAAAAGGCATAATTTTCTTTTCTCCATATCTTGACTATATCTGTGCTGAGTTCCACCTGTCATTTTACCTGTCAGTCAGTCAGCATCACAATGCCCTTCTGTGACTCTGCAATAGGTTGTCACTTTTCATACCCCAGATAACTTTGTGCATCTGTACATTTTGCTGCACTGAGAAAGCTGACCATCAATTCCAGCTCTTAATTTTTAATGGGCTACATATCTATGTAGTGATCATCTCTATAGTCCCAGTTGCACCAAAGTTGATTTGAAAATCTTTCTGAGCCACTACTCAGAGAAGAGATGCCACCCAGATTCTGCTTGATCACATTGCCTGTGATTAATTCAAACAGCTGACAGATTTGTGAAGTATTTTGTAGGAGCCATATTGACACTTCTCCAACAAACTTAACCATGTTTCCTCATTACAGCCTGTATCCTCACTTCTTCCCTTCCCCTACCCTTCCTCCCTTTCTCTGAATCATCTCCTGGTGATTTCATCTTATATCTATGTTCATTGACAGCTTGGCAGTCTTCTGTCATAGTTCATAGACTTTCTTATTCTCAAAATATCTTCCAATTATTTTTAATATCCTTCCTTATTCCTCTGGAGGTCTCCCCTGAAAACTCTTCCCTTGACTGAGATTAAGTTGCTTAGTAGTATAAGCACCCTTGACTTTGGGAAACCCTGGACCTCTTGTGCACTCAAATTCTGAGTACTTTCATTCTTTTTTTCGTTTTTAAACTTCCCTCGGTAAATTTAAATCTGGACAGAACTAATCCTCCTGTTTATATTTTCACCAAAATTAAACTATCAACTTGCAGAATGTTGATCCAAACTTTTTCCTTAAAGTTAGGTCATAGATGAATCAGTTAGCTAAAGCAGGCCCAAGACAGGATTACCTGTTCTTACATTATGACCCAATTAAAGAAAAAAAAAAAATATTGTCAGAACCAGAAGTGTTAGACCTTAAATTAGGAATAGTATGTATTGCCTAGCAAGTATTTCAGAAGTTAACATTTGTCATAAGGACAGCATTTCTAACAGCATTTGTCTCTGCAGAAAAATTATCCAGGTCTGATAGTGGCATTCAACAGCAGGATTCAATCATTCACTATTGCAAGAGACGTCTTTATTCTTCCCCCAGTTATGCCTTTTTAGGGGGGTTCTGTTTTAACTGAGGAAATGCTTCCAGTTTTGTACTGCCATTTAAAGATAATAGAAGAGGATAGGTAACCCACTATTTCATTCTCCATGAGCAGCACACAATTCACAGTTCTGTTTCAGTCATTGCTTTCCAGGCCTGTTTCTGTAACTCCACCCTGTGCTGAATTTCACCTTTTCTACATCTCCTGTTAATTCTTCCATTTGCTTGCCTATAGTCTTGCAATTGCTTTATAAATGCTTTATACACTGGTGTGTTAAACTGACCACTCTCTGTCCCAACTTTCATTAGGTACTAATTGGATTGCAACACAGTTTTTGCTGTTATCAATATTAGCACTGTCTTCCTCATTGATCTTTCATTTTCTTCTTAATGGTATTACTTCATCTGCTGTCACATTTTAATTCCTCTTTGTTTTATTGGAGGTTTTATGTCCTTTTTAAACTAAGCTCCTTGATCAGCCATCATGTAGTTTGGCTCTGCCATGCTCCATTATCCCTCAGTACTCCTTTGGCTGCAATCAGAGGCCACTCATGCAAAGAAGTTTAATGGAAATTTTAATGATCTAAGAAGCTTGAATGAGGTGCTTTTGAAATCCAGGTACTGACTAAGCTAAACACACCACAAAAAGATGACAGAGTGGTTTACAAAAATAAAGGGACAATCTTAGTATTATTTAAAACTGTGTAATTGTTTGACTGTTCTCACGTTGAAAAGAGGCTGTTTCAGAAATGCAATACTGAAGTTTAGTCCATTTGTTCTTCACTGCAAGGGCTGAGAAAGCTGGGCAATGAGGATTAGCATGGGACACATTATTTCATGTTAGCTGTGGCAATGAAAGTCTGTAATTAGGAGGTATTTGAATTAGAGACTAGACCAAGCACCAATGAATTTAAGAGAAATGTTTCTACTGATTATTAAAAAAAATATTTAGATTGGTCTGTAATAGTCAGTTTGATGCAGCTGGTAGTGAAACTAATGTTGATTAAGGGGAAGAGAAGCCAGTTTAAAATGTTCCTCACCTGACCTTCTGTACATCTTAGTGTTCTGAGGTCTCAAGAATGTCTGAATAAGGATATGCACAATAATAAGGATAGAGGGATGTTTTTCTTATTCAAGTTTCCTTAAAAATTGCAGGAATCCTCTGCAGGTTTTGGCAATTGAGAAAGGTATTACTTTTAACAGTAGAGGTTCAAATCTGAATTTTACTTTCAAATTTATTTCATAGTCTCTTGAAAAATAGTTTTAAAATGTTCACTGTTTTTCTGAGGGATCAGACTGAAAAACAAGATGTGACATGAATGATGAGGGTCCTAGAGAATCAAAGAGAAAGAGAAAACCAGAAACCTAGTTGAGAAATGATGTCTTTTCAGAATCCCCAAGAATACCACTCCGAAGTATGAGGTTTGCTCTTGAAGTCAGTGCAGCAATTGTGCCAGGAGTCCAGGTCTCAGTTCCCATACTTATTTAGCTTTCTCTTACACATAGCAGATGATGCTGTGAACTGTGCTCTTCCCACAGAAGTGCAGTCCCTCAGTAAAGAAACTTTTTTTAGGTTTAAAGTTTTCAGCTGTTTTTTTCAGTGTGAGATGTATGCAGTAGAGGAAGGTTTGGAAAGAAAACTGCTTTGGATTGGAATTAAAATTAGGTAATTATAGGTTTCTTTCAAGAACTCAGGACTCACCTGTTTATACCTTAACATAACTTTTGGGCTAACCCTTTACTGAAAACTCTTAATAAGAAATTGTAACAGTTCCAACCAGTTAATTGCACGGTTAATTAAATTAAACTGTATTTTCATCCCCCAAGATATCTTCTTTATTAATTAGTCCTGAAAGGTTATTTTCCATTCACATGTTTTATTTGTGATGGAAACCTGTAAAATAAGCCCGACAGAAGAGAGAAGATATTGAAAAGGTAGAAAATAAGAGAGCTAGAAGCATGATTTTTTGATTTGCAAAGTTATGGCTTGGGCCTAAAAAATAGTTTGTGAAGTTGACAGCACAAGGCAAATTATATTTTTTTCTGCCACAAAGCCAGGATTAAAGCCGTGAAAATAGTTTTAAAAAATTCATTCCAGCCATGCTGCATACCAAATGGACATCAAAAATTTATCTTATGGCTATAAGCTACATATATAAATAATCTGATACTCCTTTTAGAATAAGAAGCTGCAGAATAATATGAAAAGACTCTTTGTTGTGATCATGACAAATATATTGTGGGGTTTGCTGACATATTCAGAGCCAGCACACTGACTCCTTAGAGATGTATTTTGTTGTGACAATCTGAGTCACAAACTAATGAAAAATGGATTCCTCCAAGAAACCTCCTATGACCCTCTAATCCCTTCCAACCTGCTCCAGTTCAGGAATTCCAGCATTTACCCTTGTGATTGCTGTCTTCTGCAGTATCTCCTCCTATTGGAATCAAATCCCAATATTGCTGGGTGGAACGTGCCTGGACTCGTCCAGCCCTGCTCTGGACCAAAGGTGGCAGCTGTGGTGTTTCACCTCAGAGACACCTTTGGCTGGCTGGAGGTTGCAGTCAGGCACTTGGAACAAGTTCAGGCATTGTAGAAACTCAGTTTACCTCTGGTGGAAAAGGTTCAGGCGACAGTGAAGAGGAAAGGGAGCGGATTCCACCGGAGGGTTAAATCCAGAGTTTATTCCAGGGTCACAGAGCTCTGAATCTTGGTATCAGCTCCAACAGAATCCCAACCGCATGGTCTCCATGACTTTTAAGCCCACAGGAGGGTGGAGGGAAAGGATAGGTGAGCCACCCACCAGGTGGGAGAGGGAGGGTCTCAAGGGACAATGACACCTGGACAGGCCAATGACCCTAGGTCTGAGAAACATCTTTTGAACTTCTGCCAATCACACCACGCCCTTGCTGGTATGTAGAGCTTGAAGGACATTACTTCAGAAAGGGGGCAAGGGGGAGGGGAAGGAAGAGGTTGACACACCTGAAAAGGAACTGGGACAGGATATTGCTTCACACCGCAACATCCTCCCACCATGCCCTACTAATCTTTCTCCTCATCATCATTTAAACTGCTCCCACAGTTCCCGGCTGGTGAAGGCATCCTGCTCCTGGTCGCATCAAAAATGGAACCCCTCAGATCCTGATGGGCTGGTTGGCACCAGCTCAAGTTTAACAGCAGCTATTCCTCTGCTGGGTGAGAGAAGAGGGGACAGCAGCAAGCTGAGAAGAAATCTCTCTCCCCCTTCGCCTTTCATAAGAAGCTAAAGGAGCACAAAAGCTTTGTGATCTCTACTGAACCATCACATAAGGCTGGAATTATTCAGTCAACTCCCGAGTTCTCTGGGAAATGAGGAGAAGATAAAGGAACAGAAACAGTATGATTTAAAAAGCCCATTTTCCTTTAAAAGCAAGGTTAAGAAAATATATATATTTGTGTTCTCAGAGATGGTGTTTCTTACTAGATGTCAGATAGTACAGTCAGGTTTTCTTTTGGGAGTAGATTTTGCAGAACTTAGATGGTAAAGAGAGCATCCAAACATCAGTGGCTAACTGTTCTCAAATGTGACATCTTTTGAGGCTTACTGTATTATTCTGGCATTGACTGAACTAAAACTGCACACTTTATGCACAACGGAGAGAAATGCTGAATACCAAAGGGCTATTTAATCTAGTGGAGAAAGGCATAGCAAGAATCAATGGCTGGTGCTTGCAGCTAGGCATATTCAAACTTATAATGAGGCAATTTTTTAATTGCAGTGGTGATTAACTACCAGAGCCATTAAGTAAAATGATGATATTCCCCCAGTTGTTGAAATCCTCAAATCAAGACTGACAGATGTTCTGGGACAAGCTTGAGCCCATTTCCAGTTATCTGGCTTACTACAGAGCTTAACTAGGTGAAACTGTACTGCTGGTACAATTGCTGGGGTTATATTTAGCACAGTCTGACTGATCTAGTGATCTCTGTTGGCCTTGAAATGTATGAACTGATGAAGTAAAGCTGACATAAAAAGCTGGAATTTGCAAACAGGCAGAGTTGAGGGAATAGAGGGTGTTTCACTTTGGCCGTTGAACAGTAAAGAGAAGAGTGGCTTGCACTGACTGAAACACATTTTATGCAGAATTTAAGCAGTGCTAAAAAGGAATGAGAAAGGAAAATAAATAGGTTAATCCAAATACTTTGGTTTATTCTCAGATTATTTTTTTTCATTGTGGACAATTATTAAATTAATAAAAATTTCCTTCAAAACACTGAAATTAAAAAACTTGTGTATAAAAAATTATTCACAACGGAAGTTGTGATGAATTGGCTGCAAAACTGCAATTAATATCTGGTCATAATTCCTTTTTTTGCTGAATATACAGTTTTATATACACTATATAAAATCAGACAAGCATCGAAAAGTTTATTGATAAGAAAGGTTACAAATGTAGCTATAAATATTAGCATGGCATGTCCTCAATGAGGAAAAAAAGGTGGATTGACAGTTGGAGATTACTCTAGGGTAAACTAAAAAATGGTTAGTATGACCATAAAGAAAAGGTGCCCTACCATAGATGAAAAGTAACGTTAGTTTCAAATAAAACCTTGTTAATATTTTACACATCATTTCCAATATGAAATTAAGGACAGAGGTGAGGGCAAGCGTGCAATTTATTCAGATTAACATATTTATAAAAATTAATCCAATGCAATTCTTGAATAAGTGTCTAACCAATATTTTTTCTACCAAAACTAATAAAAATATTACTCATAAGACATTTAACAACTGTTTGTGATATTTTCTTAATTTATCTATAACTTCTACTAATTTATGTTCAAAAAATTTGCCCAGTACAGGGCAGATTTTTCTACTAAAACAAGTCTTTTGATGCCAAGGTGACAAGTGGCTTTTTTTACCTGTCTTCATCCCATGGTTTCCCTGGGGCAGCGGTACAACATCCCATGGTTCCCCTTCTATCACTGACCTTCCTACATGGGCAGCTGCATTTCTCCAGGTATCTTCAAGGATAAACAGTCAGCTTTATTTCTTGAGAATAAAGAAAGAATATCAAGGACCATGAGCAAGGTCCCAAACCTGCCTTTTTAGCTACTCTATCTATAACAGTCTCTCAAGAAATTCATCAGAAGTGATCAAACATGTAGATTCACCTGCTCGCTGCCTTGAGACTTTGACATTGTGCTGATACAGCGTTATGTATCCTGTTTTTTGTTGGAGCAAAATTTAAAATCAGCCCTGTTAAGTTTGCTTCTCCTCAGTAGCAACTAAAATTGTTTTCATGTATTCACACAGAACTGAAATCTCAACAGAAACCACAACACATCAGTACGCAGCTTCACGAGCCATCATAAGACAAGGGTCTGTTTGAACATGTCAGCCCGTGCCTGTTTTCTTCACAGATTTTGATTTTGCTGATCCCTGTGCTGTACACACAACAAGTCTAACACTTTAAATTCCTAATAATTTTTAGGCCATTGGTGAAAGTGTTTGCAGATAAGAATGCAGTGAAAATGGCAAGGAAAAACAACGACTACAGAACTGAGAGAGGTGGTATATGAATTTAAAAAGAAGTGGAAAAATTCTACTGTATAGCAAAGTAGGATATTTTTTCCTACTATTTGTTTTGTATCTCTTACCTTTTAATCCCATAAATATATATAAAAATGTAACTAAAATTTTACCTAATGCTTAAACTGAGAAATCACATTAATATTTTTCCATAATTTTCCAAGAGAAACACATGCAGACACAGAAAAACACACATATATACAAGCTGAGCAGCAGGAACCTCTTAGTTACCCTTAAGTGGATCTTTTGTACATTCTTATTTACAGAGGATTATGGGTCATAAATTTTTAACTATTGCTATTTTTCACAGCTGAAAAAAAGCTGAAAATCATAAAGCTGAATTAAAAATCCCCACAACAATATGTTGTCTTCTGTGGTTACCCAAAAATGTTAACAAAACATCATGGAGACCCTTGTTAGAGCTTAGTTCTGACACCTTTAGATGAGTTTAGTTTTGTCTTCTTCTTATACAAGATTTCAACTTCAAGCATTACCTTTCCTGTTCCAAGTTCAGCCCTGACATTGACTTTCTTCTGAGTACTTCGTCATTCTGCTGTCACAGATCACTTGAGACTGCCCCTTCATTCTTCAGGTCATCATCAAAACAATGATTTTATTTTTCCTTTCAGTCCTCAGAAAAAATTCACAAGCAATGATGACCTTGCATTACATATAACCTTGACCAGAAATTCACTTAGAAACACTCACAGAAAACTTTCTTTTGTTATAGGAGCTAGCCACTGGCATCTTCTTGTCATTAATGAAATCTTACAAATCTTACTAAAACTCTGTATAAAGTGGGAGGGGGGTGTCTCAGATGCTATAGAGCCAAGTTTTTGAGAAGAAAATTGCAGTCTTCTGTGAGATCACTGAAATGAAGACCACACTGAAAATTTTCAGATTATTCCTGTCAGTGAGTTTAACCTCACACACTGCAGAAATTAATCAAATTAGTCTAGAGAAGCATGGAACCAAGGAAATCAAGATTTGAGATACATGTAAATGTCCTTCTTTTGGAAGATGATGTTTAGTACTGCAGAGAAATCTGCTTGTAATGGACCTCACTGTCAAATAAACTGCAAGACTAACTGGTAGCCACCTTTTAAAAACCAGCCTTTCCCTAGGGATTGCTCCACCATTTTGACTGACTAAGAGAAAGACAGCACTTCTTTCCCGAATGCAAAACATCAGTGTATACTCAAATAAATTATTTAAATACCCCATGTTCTGCAGCAGTAAGACTAACTTGCTTTAAGATATTTACTTTATGAGATACTGCAAGCACAGTTTTGGCTAGGTCTTCAGTGCTTATCCTGACCTCAGCAGATCAGTGTGCATGGAAATTGAGGGAGCCAAAATTTCCAATCATTTTTCCTTCACCTGTCTTAAACAGACACTGTCCAGTTTGCTGAATGCCAAACAGATACAACATAGGTGAGAGACTGATCTTTGCTCATTTCATCCTCTTGAGCACTATAGAAATCATACAATGGTATAAAGAAAAACTCTGCTCCATGTGCTAATTCACTCTCTGTCCATAACCCTAGGCAGATCCTTTTCATTCACACATAGTACAACTGTAACTTGACACAGCTCTATAAAAATCACTAATGACTTTCTGCTCATTCAGATCTTTCATGTCAGGCTCCCTTTGATCTGCATTTTAACAAAACATTTGAGATGTTAAAATCAGACTAAGTATTTTCTTCCTGATCTGATACTCCCATGACACACAGAACAACACAGCTCAAGGATCAACACTAAATCCACACACCATGTTTGGTAGGATGCTTTACTTTAAGGACACCACATCAAGCTGGAATCAAAGTGGGCAAGAAAAATTCCTTGTGCCATAACTTTATGAAATATGCAGACTCTGCAGTGTGCTCCACATGTGCACCCACTGAACTTGGGATATCATGGAATTGTAGAATAGTTTGGATCAGAAAGAATCTTTAATGGTCACCTAGTCCAATGCCCTTATACAGACCAACTCTCTTCAGTCCGAGGAATTTTCTTCAGTCATAAAATTAGGACAACTGTCTTCTATAAACCAATATGAAAATTATTTAATTCAGCTAGAAGTTCAAACCTCAATTTCAGTACCTAATTAAAAGTCAAAACACCTTCGATGCCACTACATGATCAGGGTTTTTTGGGTGGTAGTCTTCACAACAAAACATAAGTTTGAGGGGAGCTTCTAACAGATATATTTGATATTTCTTCAGAGGGTCACTTCAGTTGCTCAGCTATTCCCGTAAAACAGAAATAATTACAAGCTGCTTCAAACGTGGGTCTGTAAGTGCATTGTGAATCACAAAAATTACTAGTTCAATACTTCATGTTAAATAGACAAATGGATAGAGTTGGTTGGCCAAACCATCATTTTGAACTGTTTTTCACAAGCATTCTATATTTTGTGTTCTCTCAATCATATCATCATGCAACATGCAGCTTAGTTGATAAAATCTCTCTGGCAACTTCCTTGCATTATTTTGAAAATTGATTTTTTCTTTTTTCCATTTTTATTATACTTAATTTTCTTTCCATTTGGTTTCCAAGTTTATATCCAATATCCAAGGTGAAATTGTGTTCTGTAAGTACTGAACATAATTGAGTGGCTGCATTCTGCCCTTGAAGATCGTATTTTCAATATGTCTATGTGTCACCTGTCACACCCTTTGTGATTCCCAGCCTCTTGTGAATCAGTATCATTTATTCTAGTATTTTAATGATTAGGTAGCCTGTGACCAATATAGGGGACACTTTTACAATGGTCATGTATAATTTTTCTAAAATTGCAACTCCTTAGCCTTCTGAAAACACTCTGTGATAACTTGATATGTGGTAACAAATGAAATTATGTTATTCTGCATATGTCAAAATAGTCTAAAACTAGAAGATGGCTAGTAGAAAATTATACTGGCCTAAGAATGGAAGAAGAAAAGTTTTTGCAAAAGGGGGAATACAGCCATTTTTGCCTAGCAGATTCAGGAGCTGTCTCAGCTGCCTGAAGCAGAACATATATCTTCAGATATACAAAATCATCTGAATGTTCTTTAATGTAGGCAAATATACATGATACCCTCCCACCTAAGTAACGGGGTTTTTTAATTCATAGTCACTTGATTACTGACACAAATCCCAAAATTTCTGTTCAGTAAAAGCACATCTCTTTGAGCAGTTCTTATCCCACACTCAAAATAGTTATTTTGTCTAAATTCAGAAAAGGAATAACCAGGAAAGGAGGAAAAGCATTGACTATGGAAAAAGGCCAGAAAGAAGGTCAGCCTGAGAGCATTCAAATATTCTCTAACAACTGTTACTGCAAAGACTCATACATCCTGCTACTGAGTGTGTCTAGTTGCTGGGATAGAAATGAAGCAACCAGAAGTAAAGAGCCATACTCCTCATGGTACAGACTTCCAGTAGCACAGGGATTTCCTGAAGAGAAACACACACAAATGTGTTTCAAAATAATGCAAGGAAGTCCTGATTCACACACACTTTTTAATAGCCATTAGTGACTGCATTATCAAAAATTTGGATAATACTAAATGAGAATCCCGTCATATTTTTGCCACCTACGACATCCTCTTATTCAGCAATTACTTGTATATCAAGTTTATGTTCCTCTTCAGTCTTTTAGTAGAATCAAGGTGAAATGACAGAGCCTGGAAAGACAAACAGAAAAGCCAGTACAAGGTACTTTAGTCAGTTTCTCAATCCCAATCCAATCAGATTATTTTCCCTGTTTTGACCAAATCCCAGTATTCCAGCTCACTGTTTTGGGGCACCTTGACCTGGCATTACTGCAGTTTCCAAGAGCAAGTACAGTAGACAAAACTCATCCCTCAGATGACAATTTTGTACAGATTCTGAGAAAGATAACTGAAGAAAAATTATTTTCTACCGGGAAAACAGACAAGCATCCCAATTCTTAGTGTGTGTGAAAAAAGAATCACGAATGACCCACAGGAGCTATAGAGACACTCCATATGTTAACCATAAAACTGCAGCTTATTAACCATAACAAGCTTATGGAACATTGTGTACTAAAGAGTGCTATTACCACTGTCAGTGCAAGGATGCCACATGAGAATAACAGTGATGAAAGAAGATGATATATCATTAGACTTAGGAAAAATTAAGGATGTTCAGTTTAATTTCTCCTCTCCTAAATCCTTTCATAACTAGTGTTTGAATCAAATCTTTGCCTAGAGCAGTTACAAAAAACCCTAAACCATATGAGTTTTCTGAGAAAAAGGAGAACTAGTCTAGGACCAGGAAATATGAAATCAGTAAAAGTTTTAGACATTTTGAAAAAATAAGCAATAGCAGCAGGTAGGCTTAGAATTAGAAAAAAACCCACAATATTTGAGGAAATGATAAAACAAAGAATACAAGGAGAAACAATTTCACATAAGACAGGCAAGAAAAACCTGAATATATTTCAAAGCAGCTTCACAGATATCGCCAAGAGAAATTAATGAAGGAAAATTGGAGGACAGGAACAGAAGAGGAAAAGAAAATTACAAATCTTAATAATAGAACCTGTCAAGAGAGGAATGAAAGTCAAGGTGCAATACTTATGACTTTATGCTTACTGAAATGGTTTGCAAGTAATGCATCACCTTTCCCTTAAACTCGACGAATGCTATGTGCTTGACAAGAAGAAATGCTGTGCGCAAGAAATCCTACAGCAAATGGCAGCAGAGCAGGCGGGGTTTTTGTTTGCCTCTACTCCATAAAATTCATGACTGGCTTGTTCTCTGAACAAGAGTTCACAGTCCTGATCCATCCTTACCAATTTAACAAGATGATCAAATATCACATTCCTAATAAAAAAATAATAATAATCTTTGTCCAGTCTAATGTGAACATGGATGTTCTCTCCATCTACATAAATGCTTCATCATTTTTCATGCCTGGTAAATTCTTGGCATCAGTGATATTTTGTGACAGAAAGTTTAATGGATTAAAAAGTCCTGAAGGAAATGCTGCTTTTCAAAACATATAATTTAACTTTCAATTGTATTTACTGAATGGTAGTTGTCAAGCATATACTTTGCCTTGTCAGTCAGTATGATTAGTTGTGTGATGCTTCACTGCTTTAGTGCATCTCTAATAAGCTACTACCTAGCAAAAAAAAAAGGAAAAAGTCTTCAAAGGTCTGGAAAAAATCATTATCTAGTTTTCTCTAAACCTTTGACACCATGCAGTCTGTACCTTCTGAATTGTGGTTTTTCCCTTTCTGAAGCCTTTTGTCAATAGTAATTTTGACGAGGATTTACTATTTTCAAAATATTCACAGCTTCTTTTCAAATTGAAATCAATAACAAACATTAGAGAAGAGAGAGAAAAACAGCATTACACAATCTACCCTGCATTTTCCTTGAGAAAAGAAACCTGTTTTATGCTGGATGGTGTCATTTAAGATTTTATAACAAACACCAGTAATCTTGTCAGTTACCAAGCACTGTGAATAGGTGACAAGTATGGGATGTATATTTTTCCTTTTTTCTTTTATTTTTTCTTTTTTTTTTTTTTTCTTGTTGCCCATGGTTAGTCTGGGAGCACTGCAGTATGACATAGACAGATTGAGGACTGCAGCCTTGTAACACCCCTAAACAGAATGCACTTTTTATCTCTCCAAAAGCAAATTGTCTGTCTATTAAGCAACAAGTAGATAATACATTTTATCAGTGGTGTGCTTTTAAGTTACTTTAATAACACAGAGGAAAATTGCATATTAGTTTGCTGCTTGAAGGGTTTTTTTTCCTTTTCTCTCCTCTGTACAAACCTTCAGTGCAGGTAAACATGCATATTTCATTTCTCCAGACTGATACCACTTTAAAAGGAGGTAAGTCTCATCCTGTCACCTATTGCAACTTGTAAAGCTGATCGGTTTTTTCAGCCTATGCAAATCTTCCAGACTGGGTCCAGGGTTTGTTGTGCATGGTGTTTGGTTAATTTGTTCTTTGCTTGCTAAGTCCTGTACTGTGTTTTCATCCTGGTGCAGGATAGCAGGGAGGAAGCCTTGTCCTGGCAGCTATTTTGAATTAAGTTGATCCCCCTGAACAGAGTGCAGGAGTTTGTCCATCGTGGAAACTACTGAGCATGCCAAGAGCAAGCAGGCTCCCAGGGACAGAGGCAGGCAGAAAAAACCAGAGCTGCCATGCAAATGCAGAGAGGGAGACTGCTGGCAAGGAGGGAACCTAGGGCCAGTCCTTCCAGTTACAGTGGAAAGACTTGTCTTTAGGATGCACAGACAACTATGCAGAATTCATTTCATGTGTGAATTCAACCCTAAAGAGGAAGAATCTGACTGACAATTAACTGATGTACAAAATCTTACCTTTGCTTTAGTCATTTAGCGAGTACTGGCTTAGTTAGCTCTTCATTAGTCTTGTTCACATTCACCTAAAACCCAGCTGAGATTCCAAACTAGTTTTCTAGCTCCATGTGATGTCTCCAAGAGGAAAACATAGACGCAACTACCCCATCCAAGTTAGGATCCCTTCAGGCCTTGACTACTTTTAGCTAATTTTTAGCCCTGTGCCAAAGACAATCTGACAAGGGGACATGGATTAGTCTTCACATGTGTCAGCTGACCACTGCAAGCTGAGGAGACCTACAGGGAGCAGGAAATTTCACAGAAGTATTAACTCCTGTAATATGATGTAGGTAGGGGATACAGTTTCACCCATGCTGCACAAAGGCCTGACCTTTTTATCTTTGGCATAGAGGATTTAGCTCTCAATGGAGGTAGGCTTAACTGAGGTCTTTTATTAATCCAAAATTCATACCTTGACATGGTTTTTTTCCTAGTGGAAAAAAAAGTTCAGCAGGGAAAATACTAAGTTAAAGACTGGTAGCTGAAGGCACTAAAAAAATCAAGATTTTGTGGCTGCCTATGTCAGAGATGTTTTCATCAGATGAAAAGGAAGGGCAAGAATTGTTCACTAATAATTTTTAGTGCCTTTTGGCCTCATTTTAAGACATGGTCTATTCGTAATTTAAGAGAGAAGGATAGGACTTGCCAAGGAAAACAGAAATGCAGGGATTCACAGTTGAGAAGTGTTGGCAGTATGTGTCCCTAGAAACAAACATTTTAATGAACATTTCAATACTGTTCCTATACTCAAAGCTTAATAAAAGGCACTGCTAACTGTGTGTCACAAATGTGATAATAAAATGAAGCCAAATAGAAACAGATTCAAATAACAGTTCTGTAAACATTAAAACAAATAGAATATTTTTAGTCCTTTTTCTGAACCACAAAACAGACTCGAGATTCAGTTGATAAAAAGCACTAATTATCCTGACTCAAGGAGTCCAAGGATACCTCAGGAAATGCACATTACAAAAAAGATGGCCTGGTCATATGTATTCTGGCAAGGTTTTTGGCTGATTTAACTGAAGGAACCATGGTAATTTTAACCCCTACATAAAGTTAGGTAGTGTTAGGACTAATGTCGTTGAAGCACACAAAGGTCTAGATTGTGCTGTAAGGATAAAGCAGCAAGCAAATGAGGACACTGAGAAATATGATGGTGTGGCAACCAGAAATTATTTAAACTCCTGAAAGCAGAACCTGTGATTTCTGCTATCTTGGATTCAAAAAGGATTTATAAATAAAATAGAGAATCTTGCCTGCTGCAGGCCCCTGGGATATCAGAATGCAAGAGCACTGCCACTCTGTCGCAGAAAGGACATAACCATTGTGCAGAGGCACAAAACCTTCCATGCTTTTCAGACACATTTAGCTATTATCTGTACTGAAGTACCAACCTTTCTCACCTTTGTGCTTCCTTGAAAAGCATGGCAGGAGGCCAGAGAAAGGATGCCTTTAATGATACCAGAGTCTATTGCAAAACTCAAAGACTTTGGAGTTTTACAGCAGTCATAGCTAGTTCCACATACAACATGTCCCAGAGGAGTGTGAAAAGTGGGGACAATAAAGGAAGCATGCAACACAAACAGTGTTCAGGAAATGCCACAATAAAAGGAGTGGGGAGTTTGAAGGGATAAAAATTTCTCTTCAGAGCAAGAGATGACCTGCTTACCCTCAGCAGAGTATGCAGAGTGCTGTATGCAGCCGTAGCACATTTCATAACCCCAAATAGCCACAATGAATCACACTGAGCTTTATGTCTGTGCCTATACTCAGGTTGTCTATCAGTTCTGTCTTGCACCCCCGTTGTGTGCCCAATACAATATCCTACAAACAATACTGCCTGCTCCACATGGCGCTATGTAGAGAGATTATGAAGTCCCTTTTACTTTGGGCATAGAGTAGTGACTGACTAATTAGAACTGTGATGGAAGGTGCAGGTCACACCCAGGTTTCTTTTTCTCTGAGCCTCCTCAGGATAAAATGAGCCCTGTTCTCTAAGCCATCTGTTATAATGGACACTGCAGCAAATTATGAGACTGTAGACTACCCCTGGGGGCACCTTCTTTCTCATCCATCACCAGCAGAGTTGACTGTGCCCCAAGGAAGCAGGATGCTGCATTTTTGCAACTGGAGTGAAAGAATCAGATCTGCAGGGAGCAGCTCTCCCTGAATCAGAAAATGCTCCTTTATACAGGCCAGCAGGAAGATTATCTCACAATGCTCCTTTCTGAAGTGTTTAAGGTTATCAATGTGCTCTGGAATACCTGAACAATGTCCTGGCTTTTCATCTGTAGCTGTTACAAGGTGCTATTCATCACTAAAGGTTAGTAGCTGGAGTTAAAATCACTGATAAGAAAACAATAAAAAAAAAAAATCTGTAAAGAAACCCCAAACAAACAAACCAAAACCCCAAGCAGACTCCAGTTTTGTTCCCTGCTCTCTGAAAGAGGTTAATCACAGTGAGACTTGACTGCAATACAAACAAAAAATTTTTACAGGTGTGAGTTAACCTTACCTTTCTCAGCAATGGAATAATTCAGATTGTTATAATTCTGGGCCACTTGTGATGCTAGCCCTTACTGCTGGCATTTTCTGAGGAAGTTCAATGTCACGGCGTGGTCTTTGTCTTCCTAAAAGTACCCACAGCATTGTGCTGCATGATATTCAAGTCAAGAACTTAATACAAAGCTTCTCCAGAGGTGCTGAGTGTGGAATGCCATACTAATTCCAGAGAAAGCCCAGGGACACAGATGTTTTCTTTACCACTGCCCTTTCAGTGTGATAAAAATGAACCAAATTTCCAGAAGTGCGATGAAAAAATAATATCAGCAAGTCTGTGGTTTACAGTGACAGTACTCTGGTGCCTTATTACATTTACTGATAATTTCCAGAGGCTGCAAGCTCTGGAAACATACACATAAGCAAACACATATACTCAAAAAGAAAAATATTGCACGTTTAGTAGATTATCAAAGGAAGTTTGCTATGGGGTTTATTCACTAGGTCTCATCTTTGCATCTGAAGACACTGTGCTAAAAGTGGAGTTACTGCAAAGAAAACATTAACTCCTCCATACTCATGGTGATCACATAGGTCTTTAGAAGGAAACTGCCTGCACTGCTCCCAGATGCTTGCCCTTGCAACCAATGGTGTCTCACGCCACTGTGTCCCACTCTCACCTTGCCTTCCCTACTGGATCTCCCAGATCTTCTCCCTTCTTCCAGTGTTGAACAAAAAGCATGAGTCACCTGTTAACCATGGGTGTAACTGTGGTAGGTGGTGTGTCACATTGTTCACAGCGGTCCCAGGATGAGGGAAGAGATGAGAAAGTTGACTCTATGTTTAGAAGGCTTGGTTTATTATTTTATGATATATATTGTATTAAAAACTATACTAAAAGAACAGAAGAGAGGATTTCATCAGAAGGCTTCTAAGAATAGAAAAGGAATGAATAACAAAGGCTTGTCTCTGACCGAGACTGTTTGGACACAGGGACTGTGATTGGCCATTAATTACAAACAACAAGATGAGACCAATCACAGATCCACCTGTTGCATTCCACAGCAGAAGATAAGAATTGTTTACAGTTTGCTCCTTAGGCTTCTCAGCAACTCAGGAGAAAAAAATCCTAAGGAAAGGATTTTTCATAATACATGTCAGTGACAGTGGTGTGCAAGTGGGACTCATGAAAATATCAATAAACAGAACTGGAGCAAGGGAGGAAGCCAAAACTCAGTAAAGAATACACTGCTGACACTTCTGCAGCTGGTGAACTAGGACACCAAGATAGGCAGAGAGCAGCTGCAGAGGACAACTGAGATAAAACTAGCATTATATCCTACCCATTTACTCTCAACCGTGCACCTGCATGGCACATCCCCATTTATCAAGGTTCAGAAAAAGAGTCTGAGGCTGAAGTTCTAAAGCCTGTTCATGTAAATAAAACCGATTTTGGATCAACCTCTCATTTGTAAAAGCACCAGCCACTCTTCTCACAACTCAGTTTTCAGCATCAGCTACCCAGGTCTCTTGTGGCTCTCAACAGAAATATGCATCAGGTTCACTCATGGCAGTTCTGAAGATCAGTAGGCCCATTTATTTAAGAACTTAAATATTGACACAGATCTGAGCAAATGCTGAGTCCATCAGCATTGACAATTCTTGTACTGAAAAGAAAGCATTTTTTACTCTGTGTCATACAGATTTTAACAGTGGAGACATTTTAGCTGTTTATTCTGATACTACTTCTTAAAATACTAATCACATCATGGATGGTGTGGGTTCTAATAAAAACAACTAGAAATTTTATTCCTGGGTAAAACCCGGTACTTCAGTCTTGATTATTGTGATTGAGATGCAATTACCTTGAAAGAAGCATGATGAGAATCAGTTCTTGCATTTTTTAGAATCTGGAATGTGTCCAACCAGTACTTTTTTCCCATACCTGCACTGGACTCTTTAGAAGTGAAAAAAAGAATGAAATGTTTGTTTTAATCAAAGCCCCACAAGTGGTGTTGGAAACCAGGAATTGTTCAGAAGAGGTTATAGTTGATTTAATACAATTTATAATATGGACAATGTTGTTTCATCCCATATTCCTGTTGCATCAGGGTTCGTTCATCCACAGCAAGAGCTGGTTTTCCTTCAGCTGTTCTACAACAGTGACTCTCAGAACCGAGTTTTACAAAAAATACAAACTTCTGCTAACCAGCTGCTGGATATTCATACAACATCATATAAAATACCAATACCAGCTGTCATTCCATATAAAAAGAACCATTCCTCAAAAGTTCCCAAAAAGCAGTGTCTTGGTTTCAGGTGAAAAAAAAAAGTAAAATCACAAAGAATTCAAACTTTATGTATCATATGCATTTTATGTTAAATACCTACTGATTTAAGATTTAAATGAGATATATTAAAAAAAATATATATATATATATAAAATTTAAATTTAAAATATACACCCCAAATTTATATAGAAAAATATATAAAATATAATATAAATATATATATGTGTAAATATATAAAATTAAAATCCTGAAGCAATAGAGTTTTTTGTTTTCACTTTCAGATGTTGATTCAATATTAAATTTGGCTAAATGAATCTTAAGAACCCATTCCTATGAATGCAAAAAGCTACCATTTCAGCTAAAATCTTGATAAATTCTTATTACAAAATATAAAATTAAACAAGTATTCATCCACAGCCATACTCATCTTCATTATGAGACTCAAGAAAAACTTTGTTTTGCCATGCTGAGCATTCAGCTTTCTGAAGATGCACTGTCTTAATACAACTCATCCCATGAGTTCTAATTTAGTAAGCCAGAGTGACTTGACTGTTTGCAAGCAAGCATTTACATGTTGTATTTATGAAGTAGGAAGTTCAGTGGTACGTTCCATTTAAAAGCTCTTTTTTTGAATCTGTCCCAATCTGAGTTATCTTCCTTGAATATGATATTGCAAAACTGCACAAGCTTTGCAAAACAAGTCCTACATACTGGTGTGATAGAAAGCAAACAAAGGAGATTAACTCCCTTTCTTTGACAACTAAATTAAACTGACTGAACTCTGATTTTGGGTAATATGCAACCTCAAAAAGTATTCACCTTCAACTATTCAACATGTTTTATCACTGTTTGCAGATCTTGAGGCTGAGTTTTCCATGCCTACATTAATGGGTTGTCACCATCTTCTGACAAATATGCCCAGTGCCACTTCTTTGTCAATTTCAATTAAAACAATTTGTTCTA
This sequence comes from Serinus canaria, assembly GCF_022539315.1. Classification (NCBI taxonomy): domain Eukaryota; kingdom Metazoa; phylum Chordata; class Aves; order Passeriformes; family Fringillidae; genus Serinus; species Serinus canaria. The sequence continues at coordinate 81,777,458 of NC_066316.1, forward strand.
TAAAACAGGGGTTCCTTCTTATAAGCTTTTAATTAATGCTATTACATTTCATCCTAATATCTTTGCTTCATTCCTCAAAGGTTTTTGTTATTTCAAGGGAAGGAGGAAAAGAAGGAGGGAAGGAAGGAGGGAAGGCAAATCCATGAAATAAAAACCACATGATTTTTTTCTGTGGTTGGTTTTGGTTTCTTTGGTTACTTTTTGCACGGGAGTACATAGGACCAGAAGAGTGGAGACAATGAGGAATAAAAAGATTAAAAAAAAAAATATTATTAAGTTGTATATGTCCCTAATAAAATAAAGATGCCTTCATGTTAATTGCAGTAAAGCCTGAATTTCTAGAATAAATGTTTTTACCAATTCTTGAATAAAAACCAACAACATCTGTGTGTTGTATTTAGCTTCAGAATAGGGCAAAGAATTACATTGCCTCTGTTTGTAGTTTCCTCCATGTCCTTCAAGACAAAGAACCTTTCTGAGGATCTATGCACTTCTTACAGCATTAATTACAAGTAACATGCATTAATTTTCTGTAGATTATTTTCTTCTTTGAGGCTGGAACCACCTCTTGCCAGGCTTTTCACACCTCTGGGTAGCTAGCCAAAGGTTTTTTAAATTTGATGTCTCCCTCTGCTTTTATGATCAGTGGTTTAGATTATTTGAACACATGTGACTTGACACTCTAAGACTTCCCAGAAGCCACAGCTACTGCTTGGTGGTGCTCTTGATGAAGTGACTTTTGTCATGTGCCACTGTGTTTTGACTGAGCAGAACTTTGATCTGCTTATAAATGCAGTTTGAAATAGGATGGTTCTCCTTCAGAAAATCTGGTGCGATTAGCTGTGTCAGAAAATTGCTCTCTGCAGGCTTTGACACAACAGCAGAGATCAAGTGAAGCACTTTTATGCATGGTCTACAACTCATACCTAGTCTGTGGTCACCAGAGACTAACTGCCTTTAAAATTAAAGCAAGCTGGGAATGTAAAGGGAAGCCTCCCTCAGAAGCTGAGGGTAAACAATTTCAGAAAAACATATTACACAGGTCCCACCACACTTTCCAAGAACATAAGACTGTGGGCTTATAGTACATATAGCACAAGCCACTAACTGATAAAATCCCCATGCTCAATTAATCACACTGTGTTTACAGTCTATGTGGGCAGTCCAGGCTTCCTGAAGCTGGCACAGCGATGAAGTTGCTCTAAAAATGAGGTCAGGCTGCAACAGTCTGTCCATTTTGTTCACTAGAAGCGAAATAATTCTATAATAGAAGTAATGGAAAACAATCTTTAAGATTGCCCAAGACCCAAACTATATTGTTTTACTCTTAAAAAAAAATGGAGATACAACTCTGAAAACACTGTCAATTTCCAGTTATGTGCAGGTGATGTTGATGGCACATGGACAAGCTGTGTCTAGGTGTTTAAGTCAGATGAGTCCAGGTGAGCAAGGCATATTGACTTAAACTCACTTAGCTTGAACTCAATGCTCAGTCAGTGTGATTATTCTCCTTGCAGACGCATCTTAGTTCTGGTGAGAATATTGCATGAGAGAGGTTCATTCCAAGCATTACTTGAGTTTTTTCCCCTTCAGCTGGACTATTTGAACTACTGATTTTCCTGGGTGATGAAGTTTAGGTGTGGGAAACCTCATAATTTCCATTGGACTACAACACGGTTTTCCAATAACACTTCACTCCTGCCTGCAGTACAGACACACTGTTCCTTCAAAGCTGTTTTTAAAGAAGTACAGCACAGCTGCCCTAAGGCTTTACAAATTAATTCAGAAGGTTTTTTGCAAAGCAGCTGTGCATTAAACCATGCTGGAGTTGGTTGTAAGAAAAAAAGTTTTTAAGCTATGGTCATAGTTCCCTTCCTTTATTTAAAATCCTGCTTACATTCTAAGTCACCTGGAAAAAAGAATGAAATCAGAAAACACTGCATGGGGAATGTGTTCTTTCATAAGATGCTCTTTTTTGCCTCAAAAAAAGCTTAAATGCTAATCAGGGATCACATGTTATCAGCCTCAAAAGAATTACAGGTTTCACGGTCTAGTTGTACACATTTCAAAATAATTTCTGCAATTTATCCAGCATGCCATGTTTTTTTAACTAAGTAGTTGATCACACATCTCTTTACAAAGTAATTAGACTATTTGTTCCACATTTTTTCTTTGATAAAGAAGAAGAATACAATATCTGCTGCTTCAGGTGAAAGATATAGGTAATTGCTATGACTCAGGAACTGACTATTCTAGATGCATTTACAGTTTTAAAGTACTAAAGATCAGCAGTGTTCATCCCTCCCCACCCCAGTTAGCAACTGTTATATTATATTATACTGTATTTATATATTATTATATTATATTATATTATATATTATTATATTATATATTAGTTATATTATATTATATTATATTATATTATATTATATTATATTATATTATATTATATATATTATATTATATTATATTATATTATATTATATTATATTATATTATCTTATATTATATTATATTATTTTCATATATTATTTTCATATATTATTTATATACATGTTCTCCTCTTTGTCAGCATCAATGGATTTCCAAACAATTATGTGTTGACAGGAATAATTTCTCAATAGCAAAATTAGTTCTGCAAGCTTCTGAATAACCACTGACATTAAGCAACATACTCAATATAAAATTTGTCATATCAGGTGCCAAGATTTGCCTAAAATACATATTTTTTCTGAGCATAGTGTTTTTTGTTATCCAGTTGTGAATGGCTGTTAACATTAGCAAAACTGCTGAGTGACAATTTCAAGGCTGTAAAATTTTAGCTGTGCCTACTGTACGTAGGTCTGCTAACTGTAATTCATGACAAGAAGTTTAACTTCTCTTTCAGAAATAAAACACAGCAGTGAAGATCCTATCATTTTCTATCTCTGGACTGTCAGGTAAAGCTTGTATATTTTACAGTGCTTATCAAATGGCAGCCTTCTGAGAAATAAAGCTGACAATTAAGTGAGTCTCAAAATTAGATGAGTGTAAATTCCAGAGTCACTGTCAATATCCTGATTACAATCCAATGACTGAAAGCTGTTTCTTGTGTGAGTATGAAAATACTCTAATCAGGCCTAGGGGTGTCAGTAGACCATAACAAGTAAATATTTTATGGTAATTAGAGAATGAAGAGTTAAAGTCTCCATCTGTTGAGACCATGTACTGCACACAACCTGGAATTACCCCAGCACAAGGTCTGGAGATGAGCAGTTTGGCAAGAGTCTGGATTCAAACTCCTTGCTTCTCCACAGTGAATTTCACCTGCATAAATCATTTGTGAGTGCTCAGATCCCACCTCTGCTAAGATCCTAGCCTAAATGTTAAGAGGGATTAGGAGTGGTGCACTTATAAATTTACAGGCACACAGGTTGTGTAATCTTTAATAATTGCATTAACACATGTGTGTGTATGTAAGACAAAATGATAACTTTTCACAGAATCACAGAATGCCTTGGGCTGGAAATCACCTTAAAAACAGTCTAGTCCAATCCATTTCTGGCACTTACAGATGGCATCCTCTGACAATTAATTATTAAACCATGATTCCCATTCCATTTAATTTTTTTCCAAACTTGAACCAACTATATCAAGTGTCTGGTCTAAGAAGGATTCAATAAAGAAGGCTTGAATAGACTTCCTGGATCTCAGGCAAGAAAACATCTTCCACATCACAAAGAGAAGGACTGGTTTTGAATGGAGAAATAATAGTTTACTCTTCTGAAACAAAGACCAGTTTGAGCACTAAATCGTTGCTCTCAGCACGGGTTTAGCTTTGTCTTCTCCATCATAAATCCTGTGCTTTAGAGGCCTTAATTATTTGAGTTTGATGGCATTCCCAATTACCTTGTCTTATCTTCACTTTACTCCCTGAGAACTAAGGCTCAAATAAATTAAAGCCAAAACTGTCAAAAAGATTCACTAATATGAGGCACTTTATTTAACAGCATTAAGCCATCATCCTCCTGAACACTTAGCATTTCACAGGACCCTGTATGTTCAAAGTGCAATTTAAAGTGATTTCAGCCACAGTTGTGAGCTCAAGATTTCCACAGATCTGTTCCTGGATATTTCATGCTGAGCACACAGAAATATAAAACTAACTCCCAGTTAGTGGCCCACTGTGAAAGAACTGACTTTTTGCTCTTGGCTCTGTTTGATTTTGCTTTGCTTTTAAAAAGGACTAAACCAGATCATCATGCACTACACAAACCTTATTCATTTTAAAGCACAATTAATCTCATAGGCTAACTACTAGTGGAAAGAAGAACTTCAGGAGGCCAAAAAGTATTAGTGAGGTTTGGATTTGTGTTTTAGAGAGATAAGGAGATCTGTGCAAAAGCAAAGGGCTCAATAATGTCAGCAGGGTTTTGGCAGTGAAGAGTAAGGTGTGAAAAGGACAGAGTGTGAGGGAGGATGGGTGAACTCTCTAACATCTCTCATGAACCTTCAATCCCCCATTCAAGCTGATCTGATCTTTGATGGTGTCTTGTCCCCAAAGTCTGACTTCGCCACCTGTGTTCTGCAGGCTACTTCTGCAGCAGAAATTACCCACAGCAGAGGGCCAGGACAGACCCCCCCCCCCCCCCCCCACCACGGGATGTGAAAAAGAATATGGGGAGAAATGTCAAATGCTACAGGGGGAGCCACCTTCCTTTTCCCCAAACCACACAGCATTGCTTTATGCTCCCTTAGCAGCAGTAGCAGCAAGCCTGGTTGTGTGTGAGGCTGTGCAGGCAAGAGGCAGCCTGGCTGCTCAACAGCAAGTGCTGCTATGACAGATGGCCCAAGCTGCCTTGAAGAGGAGACAGAAGTTATAGTCAACAAAGCTAAAAACCCTTCAAAGAGTCCCAGTACTGACCTTCCAAGGGACATTTAATTTTAATTTTCCACTATAAGTAGCCATGAACTTTGTGGCCTGCACTGTCCTTGTCTCCAGATGCATGTCCAGTATGGAAGGCAGGTGGTTAAAAGTGAGTAAAAGAGCCTTTCAGACACTTCCTCTTTTTCAGCCAATTGATTTTGCAGTGAAACATACTTTTTAAAGCAAAATATTTTGGATGCATAGACACCAAACATATCTAACAAATATTAGAAATCTCACAAAGCCTTGAAGAATGCCATTATCCCGCAGCCTGAGAAAATAAATGGACAGGCAATCTGCTCTGCAGGATCTTTTCATCCATCTCTGACTAATATTCAGAAAAAATCTGTAATACCCTTCACCCTGCTTTCAAACTAATAACACTTGCATACTAAAGACTCCCATTAAAGTTCACAGTTTTGTTGATCCTGTAAAGTGCACAGAAAAGTAGTTTAACAAAAGAAGGATTACTCTCTCCTTTTTTGTGTACTTTGTAGTGAAGGTAACCCCATATGTCACAAATACTCAATAAACCTGATAGTTAATGTCCCCTGCCTGCAAAGAAATGTGCAAGAAGACACTTTAGAAGCCCCAAATTTATTTATATCTATTGATTCAGCTATATTTTCACTTCTTTGCTTTGGGAAAAGCAAAGAAGTGAAAATATAGGACTGTCTAAAACACAAACAGACCATTAAGGAGATGGTACTGCATGAGTCCGTGTGCCCACTTCCTTCATCAGATTTCCACTGTTACTGGACATCTGCAATTATTATCTCTTTCTACAGAGTTCTCTACTGGGATGTTTGTTGCTAATTTCATATGCAGCAGAGCTTGGTAGCTTTGTGTACACTGTGCTCTGTCAGGAGGCATTTGGGACCAGAAGATGCTATTGGAGCTTAAGCTCGTTAAACTGCCTATGACATGAATGAGAGCTGCTTGCAAAGATGAGACACATGGTGACCTCAATGAATACAAAATAAAACAACTTTAAAAGAAGGTCTTCCTATAAGAAGCTGCATCATTAACTGACTGTGTAACTTGAAATTGTCTCTGGGGAAATATGTATGCATATATGAAAAGAGAAGAATGCTAAATACATCCAGCCTTGAAACATCAGTACAAGATCAGGAAATGATTGAACTTTACTATTTAATTTTTTCCCCTTGAGAAAATTCTAGATTTTTTTAATGGGTTCTTTCCAAGAGAACAGGAACATTATGTATTATAAAAATCCTCTCCCCCTAATATTCACCCACGACAAGTTGCGATAACAAGTTTAAGAGGAAAATGTTCTCATTACAACAATCAGCTTTCTTTTATCTCTTCCACTTTCAGTCATGCTCCTACAACCCAATTTACACATCTTCATATTGCCCGTTTTCTCTTTATTTGTTTTAACTTCCTTCTCCTGCCCTTTGAATAATTTAGAGATGGTTACCCAACTATATATGGTATGATCACGCTTCTCTTCAGAAAGACAGAATAAATATCATTTTTAGATGCACAGTTCTATCAATTAGAAATTATTTTTTCTTTTCAAATCAAATACTCCTTGCACAAACTTATTTTACTAAGAATTGCAGTACTCCTTGCACAAACTTATTTTACTAAGAATTGCAGTTACTTAACACTTCTCAATTCTTACTCGTCTCCTCCTTCTGACTATACATTTGTCTGTTCTTACAATGTCTTAAATCAGAGCCTTATCTCTGTCAGCACTATATCAGTGCTTAATACTCTACTTTTCCTGACTATGTAGCTGGACTTTATAGCATTAGTTATAATTTGACCCCTATTTCCAAAGCCTCATTTGCAGCCAACATATCCAAACTTGAACTGAGGCAAAATTTCACCTGCCATTTGCAGGTAGTTTAAGATGATTTCTTTATAAAACTCCAGTAGACTGTCCACATTGCAGATTCATTTCACATCTCCCTTTTGCTCCTCATAAGCACCAGCTGTCGGTGAAGGCTCCACATAGATTTGTCACTCTGCAAACTCAAGGTCCATGGGACCTTCTCTGCCATTGCAGCCCTGGATTGCTGAGGGCTGCTGTAGGCTTTGCTGGAACAGAAGCTGGGAGACATGAACTTTGAAACAGAAGTAATTTATTTCCTTACATCCCCAGTGTAGCTTCAGCCTATTGCACACTGTTTCTTACACTAGCTTTTAGAATGATGTCACATCAGTGGAAATGTCGAAAAAGAAAAATTAAAAGGAGAAAATAAACTTTTCCAGAAAGATTAAGAAGAAGGAGAAAGACTGAAAATGAGGATGATGGTGGAATCAAAAACAAAAACAGCATTTGCACTGAATGTGAGGAAGAGGTAGGGGAAGCTGAGCTGAGAAGGGAGGGAGAGAGAGCAAGACCTCTTGGTAAGAATTAGTTCAATGGTAGTCAGGAACAGAGCAAGAATCTATAAAAAAAGAATAAAACAGATTAGGAAAGTGGAAATCTGTAAATGTCTGGTGTTGGATGGCCACAGGGTTTGCGACCCCGACTTGCGTTCAAAGGATCAGTCAAAGCTCTCCAGTTTTTTGGTCTCAAGGTTGTTTATTGCATCTTATCTATAAATTTTCCTCCTGCCCAGCCGAGGTCCATTCAGCAGGACAGCCAGAGGCACTCTGCCTGCCCCCAGGGCAGTGTTATTTTTATATACTACAAACTACGTATAACATGTTTATAATTATTTTCCAATACCTATCACCTATGTTAGACAGTGAGCTTCTACTCTAAACCAATCTAAAAGTGCCAACATCACCAGTGAAGATGGAGGTACAGAAGGAGAAGAAGAGGAAAGGCTAGACACACCCAAAACCTTCCATCTTGTCCCCAAAAACCCCTATACTAAAAATCCTAAAACCTACATTTGCACCCTGTGAGTACTTTACTCTTAAACTATTTAAACTGCCGTGGCTTTTATCTCTTCATGTAAAGGTGGCAATTTGCTCCATGGTAATCAAACCCACTGGTGTTCTGGGCTGTGTGCCAGGATCTCTGAGCCCCCTGGCAAGGGTCCTGGCAACTCCCGACTCCCAAAGGGATGTCCTGAGTTCCAACAGTCTGAGAGACAAAAACAAGAACTGGAAGCCAGGAGACATAAGGACACAAACATCTGAGCAAAAAGATGAGAAGGGATGAGAAGCTGCCATACAAGAAAGTCTGGGGAAAAGGGAAAAGACACAACATGTGAACCTTGGAGGAAACAGTGACCAAAGACCTTGTGATCCAATACAGAAGTTTCCGTGCTCACCAGTTCTCTGCTGTCAGCAGCACAGAACAGCAGCTTTGCCATGCAGGGACATGGCACCCTGCTCTCCTTGAGCACAGGTCCAATGATAACAGTTTGTCACATTCCATTAGACACTTTGTTAATTCAAGTGGGAGAAGTCTCTGCAGAGGATGAAGAAACATTTGCCCCTGCTGGTGATCCCAGCAGGTGTAGATACAATACCATATGCTCTTATGACTTGAGTGCATCTTTTAGAAGAGACATACAGCTTATAAAAATTAAACTATGCCTTTTTAAACTACTTCAGACTAAATTCCTGTAGATTACAAATTCACCAGCCATTTTATATACAATATTTTCATTCTCCTTCTCCAACACTGGAGTCATATATTACTCTTTTAAAGGATCTTTCCTCTCTGGCTGTACTGAACAACTAATATTTTGGGAACAGAGGATATGCATCACCCAAAGAAGACCCACATATATAACACCTGCCTCATTTGTTTCAGAATGAGCACGGCAGAGATATATAAAGTCTTTCTCCTGGGGAATTGCATCTACCACAGATTATATGGGCCTACATGGTACAACAGCTCCCCTATAGAGGAAGGGCGACACAAACTTCTCTGATATTTTTCAATTAACATCTTTCCAGTGACAGTCATAACATGGTCAATATTTTTGCTGGTGTAATTCTGAAAAATCCTGATAGAAAATCTGTAAGGTGGTGAGTAGGCAGACAGCAAGTGAATACATTAATGAGTATTAAAAGCTTTTAAAAATATTTGGATTCAAGTTTACAATGATATAAAATCAAAGCAAATCATTAGTACTTAGACTTTATATTCTATCAATTTATACAGGCACATGGAAGTACCTCAGTCCATTTGTCAAACTTTCTCTTAAGTTTGGCAAATGGACTATTCTTCAGAGTGAATACTTAACTAAACCCCACATTTTACATGTATAATTGCAAATTTTTTAGGGATCTCAACAGAACGAGCATGCAGAAAACAGCAACTGACATCAAAGGACTACAAATCCTTTGTGTCAAAGCTCAGGTGAAACCTGGACTGTTAATTCTCATAATCCTTGCCTTCTGTGACAGGGGCAGTGTGACTGGACTTGTTGATGAAGACTGAGGTAAAATAAACATTGAGTAACTCAGTCTTCTACATATCCCAGGCAACCAGGTCTCACATTTCCTTCTGGAGAGGTCCTATACTTTTTTCTAGTTTTCTTTTTATCACCAGTGTAGCAATAGAAACTTTTCTTGCTGCCCTTCATGTCCCTGGCCAAATTCCATCAGGGCTTTAGCTTTCCTAACCATTCGTCAAAGCTGAAGGCTTTACTATGTCCCTGGACAACTAGTGCCACTGTGCTTAGTCACCCTCACAGTAAGAGAAAGAAAAAAGCTTCTTCCTATGTCTAAATGGAATTTATTCTAATTCAAACTCTGCATGTTTCCTCTGGTTCCATCACTGGGTATCACTGGAAAGAGTTTGGCTTTGTCTTCTTTAGTCCCTCCATCAGGTATTTACCCACAAATATGTGTCATTGGGCCTAAGAATATGGTGTCAGGGAGGGAGTAAAACCTGTGAGCATGCATGAGAGTAATAAGTTTTATTTAAATTTCACCTGGCCTTATGTATGGTCTTGCATTGATTTTTATTACATTAATAGCCTAAATGTTCTGCTAAACAGAAGCTTAGAATTTTTCAGCCAAAGAAAATAAGTAGGCATGAATGTGAAAGATGTATACAAAACACTGAACATCATAAACAGAAAACATCCATGAACAATGTGACACATTCAAGTCAAGTTTCAATAGATTAGTCACTGCTGAAGCAGAAAATGAATACAGGTGGTAAAGTGTTGATGAACAACTCCCAGTATTTGTGTAGGCAGCCACAGAGAGAGACACAAACAACTTCAACAACACACGTTCCTTCTGAAGCTTATTTTTTCACTTAATCTTTCATATTCAAAAAATACAAAGGACATGCTTTAAACACAGTGGAAAGTGCTATAAAAAATCTGGATTTTCCTGAACCATAGAATAAATACTTTTAGTTGTGTTCAAATAAGTGGTCCATATAGTTCAGTAGAAATGTAGATTTCAGACCTCACTATGTACCTATAATATTATTTCCTTTGCCTATGTTTCAAGGACAAAACCACCCTGCTTCAGCAGAGGCTTGCCACTATATATGCAAGTGACAGCTAGAAACTGTGACAAAATCCATTTACACAGATATGAGGTTATAAGTTAAAGTAAACACACTGCTGTTCAATCTAAATTCAGATTATTTTCATCACTATTCACAACAGAGACTGAATAATTCTGAAAGTTTTTTAATACATCATATTACAATGAATATTCACAAAATAAAGACATAATAAAAGACCTAGAGTTGAATAGTTTAGAGAGGACATTTTCAAGTGCTGTAACAGTGTATTAGATTATTTGACCCTTTTTTCATGCATGCCTTGTGTCATCTGAGATATAATACCATGGTTACAAATATGACCATGTACCTAACTGGCTTACTCTGACCTTGTAAAACCACTACAGCCTTTGCAGTGTTCAAATACACTACCACATGGCATTATCAAGGCTGGAAACTAAAAGTTAAATAAATGCAAACCTAAGATTTTGTCATCAGGCTACCTGACTTGCATACCTCAGCTAAACAAAATAAAACTATTCTATCAGGCACAACTGGTGTTATTGCTACAGTCTTCCATCTTGAAACTTGATTTGACTGATTTGCTCTGAAAAGTCTAGAAGCCTCTTAAATAAAAGCTGTTGCATATAACTACTTGTCAATACTTCTTTCCAGGAAAAAATATTTGTGATATAACATGCACAAATGCTTTCAGATAAGTGCTCTTATAAATTTCTATTTTAAACCCTGGAAAGGTTTTACAAACAGGTCACGATCTCAAGGTCTACAAGCCTCTGGGGCTTCATGGATGTCCACTCCACATTAAAGCTTGACCTTGCTGAGCAAGTTAAATTATTTAAATGCTATGAATGGAAAAAAATCAGAATTCTGTTGCCACAAGGTTTTACACATATAGTCGTGTAAAAATTTGAACCATTTAAAGCACTATTATAGTTATTACATACATTAGTTAGTATACATTGAATTAAGTATACCTAAAAGGAGATCCCAGTGTGATTGACCTACTGTAGGTTCATAAATTTGTATGCCCATCAACTCAAGAAAGTTTATTTTTGCAGCTCTACCCATTTCTATCCATTAATTTTTGAAAAAAACCCAGTCTTTTCCATTTCTAGAATGTTCATAAAGAGATACTTAACACCAAATTTACTGTGATATGTACATACACATTCTGCTTTTGCCATGGAATAATTACAGCTCTCAACATTTGATTTTGTTTAAAAAATATTCTGGAATTACAAAATTATAGGGCATCAGCATTTTCAGTGGAGAATATTCTGTCTTCATCAAAATTTACATAAGACTGAAATATTGTTCAACATCAGCTTTTGAGTTCCTTGGCCAAATAGAGATTCTTTCCCTGGAGTGATTATGGCTTTTCTCTTCAGCTAATGAAGAAACAATTATGGATGTCTGCAAGCAATTAAAAAATGTCAGTGGTCAGTTTAGCCAATTTCTAGACAGCTAGATGAGATTGCCTGTCATGTCAAGCTGCATGCCACCACAGCTACACAAGAAGACCATTCAAAAAATCAACCTAATCAAAAATTTACATTTCTGTAAATTTTGTTTAAGGAACAGCTCAAGGTAAAAAAAAAAAAAAAAAAAAAAAAAAAAACAAAACAAATTCTAAATATACTCCCTATTTATATTTCCCTACTTACCTTCAAATCAGCTATAAAAAGGGAATACTCTGGTACTCCCAAAGTCACGGAGACTCTCGGGAGAGGATAGACAGTCTGTCCTGTCCTGTGCTTGTTTGCTCATGTCCCTCTGTCCTGTCCTATGCTTGTTTGCTCATGTCCCTCAGCCATATCATGAGAGCTCAGGGTACTAAACCTGGGGATTAATTAACATCAGGAGTGTGGCAGGCAGACTACTGTACAGAAGTCTGGGAAGTCAGCAACAAGACAGACAAAAGGGAATGTAGGAAAAGATGTGCACTTCTGCTCCCATTGCCAGACCCAAAACTGACACTCCTGAATCATCACAACAGGGTCCTGTGGAAAAGAAATACTGAAAACACAACAGTGAAAGGCACTGGCCCAATCTCTCTGCCTTTCATCTTTCCCCTCTCGGTTGGAAGCCTCAGGGGGGAAGAACATTCAGACTGTCAGAAGTGTCTAGATGGCTCAGATACAGATAGTGGTGAAAGGCAGCCACTCAGAGAAGGTGTCCACACATAGAGACACCAGTCTGGGACAGGAAGAAATATTTCCTAGATTTCGTTCCTCCTCACTGACCCGAAATATGTGCCTTTGTATCTTGCCTCTCTCTCCCATGCTAAGTTACACTTAGGTTTGGGCATGAGGTGTAGCCAAAATTTTACTTTCATAGCCTGACAGAAAAAGATGAGACAGAAAGTAATTATATTTTTAAAAGTAACATATGAACAGTAACATTATTCTTATACACTTTTTTCTTTTATTCTTTTCTATATTGAGCTACAATGTAGATTAAAAAAATCCCAATTTTAACTAAACCAAGCCACAACAAACCAACCAAAACACAATAAGCAACAAACTTAAACCAAAAAGCAATAGATTATGCCAGTGAAAGATCATGTTGTATGATTTTTCTCATGTCATGAGAAAGAAACTTTTGTTCTTTAAAAGGCAGTTTGACACAGGTGTGTTTCAAAATGCTGTTAAGGAAATAACCCATATTAAAATGACCAGAATTATTTTAATTTTAACTAAAACATATGCATAGTTTAGTAATTTTACTGCAACATAATTTTTCTCACTACAGATATTTTAGTTCCCTACTTTGCCTGTAAGAGTGACACTGCAGTCAGTGATTAAATGCAGAATTAGATCCAAACTTCTAATTTAAATACAGCCATAAGAAAAGCAACTGCAAAAATCACATTTTAAGACAAAGTATTAATTTTGCTCAATAAGAGTGAGAATAAGCAGAAGGTTTATCAAATTAACAATGTTTCAAAAACTTCTGAAACCCTCAACTCTTCCTTTGTACAAGTCTTCTAAAAGTAATTCATAGTAACAAGAATTCCTAAATATTTTCTCAAGGAAAAGCTAATAGGCATGCTTGATAGTGTCACACACCCCTAAATCCCACCTCCTAGGTGAGTAAAGTAGAACTACATAAATTATGGATTTTTGAAGGTCAATGACAAAAAAAAAATTAAAAAAAGGAATAATTTTGGTAGGATTGATAAATTAACTTGAATCCAACACTACTTTTTTGCATCCTTCTGTTAGTGAAATTGAAAAAATACTTTCTGGTCACTGTTAATTAAGAAAAAGAGATAATAAAGAATTAAGATGGCAAACTCAAGGGAGATGATTGCAGCCAGGTCACTGTAGAAATAAAAAATCATTATAGTAACTCACAACTCAAGGATAGCTCCTAGCTGATGGACTACTACAGCAATAAGCCTCTTAACCTTATCATTGGCAAAATTTTACTTGGAGCTGCCCTACCCTGTATCCCTTCCTGTATCCTGTATGTAATGCGTGTTTCCTACCACTCTCTTTGTCAAGAGGAAAAAAAACATACCACCCTTACTGACATTTAGTGAAACTGGCCTGAAACAGGGGTTCAGTTTCTCTAGACTGTTAATGAAATTCCACCAAAGGGATGAGTTTTTATAATGAAACTATAAAAATGAAAGGAAAAGGAAAAAACAAAGACAGAAGGTATTCACTCACCACTCCACTGATGCTTTGTCTTGGTGGGCAAATTACATTATTTCCCTTATCATCACATTATGTGATAAACTTTTCTGTATACCTTCTATGCAAAGGTCATCTTGTGGGACTGATGATTCAGGGACAATATCTTTTTTTTTTCCCCATAACACAAAAAGCTGCTTTTTTTCAACAAAACACAAGACCTGTTCTAAAGAACTTTCTTGCAAGAGATCAAGTCCTTTAAATTTTTCATCTGCTTTCTGAGAAGCACCTGGAATGGTTAGATTGTGGAAATGTATTGTGAATGACTCAAACCCTTAAACTTTTTTCTTTTTTTTTTTAACTGAAATTCAGTGCTATGGTAAAATTTATCTCCTTCAAAAGTTCCATTCACCTCCTACTTTCAACAGGGAGCTACAAGGAAATATGGGGCTGGGGAGGGGGAAGATTAATATAAATTTCAATTAATTTATTTCCTGGAAGTGGCAACGCCTTTTGGGATAAATTTTGAAGGCAGTGGAATTTTTGGGCTGCAGAAGAGCTGACAGCACAGTGGTGACTGCACAGACATTTCCACCACCCCAAAGGTCATTTGCAAACTGCAGTAACTCTAAAATGTCAAATAACTGATGATGGATGGATGCAAGTACTCCTATACTTTACTTTGGCACCTGGATTGTAAACTCTGTAAATTGCAACCTGGCTATAAAATGAAGGAAGTTCAGCATAAAGGAGTTGCTGAACAAATACAAGTACTGCATCTTGCCTGTACTAATTACTGATGAGGGCTAACGAACTTCTACTGGCTGAGCTTCTGTTCCTTCTGTTTCTTTGCACTGGAAAGTCAGAAGGGAAAGGGGAGGGGTTATTGTTCCAGTTTGGTTTGGAAAACAAAATTATCTGTAGAAATAGAACAGAACATTTTTATACATCCTGTCATTCAGCCCTGTGTGGGGGAAAATTATGTGTTTAGTGTTTGCATACAAAGAAAACAGCTACCTGTTTTCAACCAACAATTATCTGATCAGTTCAGGCAGACTTAAGTGTGAACACAGTTTTTATAATGCATATATTCCAACTCATGGAAACTTCCCATAAATAAATGAACAGCAAAAATATCATACCCCTTTTTTTCAGTAAAAACCCCTATAGAATAGAGTGAATATTAAATCAGTGGAGTTCCACAGAAGAGGTACAATATTCTGAACAAATCATGGGAGAATCTACAGCATTTAAAGATAATTGGAGGTGTCTGGATTGCATAAATATATCCAGGGGTCTCAGCTCATTGGGCCTTTAGAATAAAGTCTCTCCCTGACTTCAGTTTTAGTTACTTTATCTTAATGTGAAACAACCCATGTTCCGCACTAATAAATTAGTGTTTTCGCAGGTTACAAGGATTATAAATGCATTCTATTGTGTAGGCAAGGAATGAGTACAATTAGCAGAATCCCAGGGGACCTCAGCACTAGCATATGAATCTCTGCATGTTCTTAAACTGACAGTAGTTTGGCAATCACTGCTAAGGGGACTCCAAGAAAAGCTGGAGCCTGCGAGTCTCCGTACCAAAGGAACACCAAGAGGAAGCTAAACAAATTTGCTTTGTTTGAACTGGGTTGCAAATTCTACACACATAAATATGGCCCACATCTGTTGTTAAAATATGATTTCATGGAGAAATTTATTTCAAGAAGTGATATTTTGTTAAGGAAAAGGAAATAGAGTACTCTGTAAGCCGAAGTAACACTTCTCCAGAACATTTTTCTTTACAAGTATTAGGCTGCAAATTTTCACGTGCAGAAAAATACCATTTTCCAGTCATGGTTCAGCATCAGGGCCCTGACCAAAATACAAAGTAATGTTGAGGCTTTTTAGTGTAAAATATTCTATTACCATCTCTCATGGTGTCCTAATCAAACCATGTCCTCTCAAATCAATGTCCACAATCTCTAAGGCAATTTAACTTACACCAGTAATCTGAATGAAAACTTAGGACTACCATTTGGTTTCACAACTCATGCAAATCTGATATAGAACCAAATTCAAGGAAAATCAAGGAGCAAGGATGTTCAGTCATCCCATTGCTGAGACTTCTTAGTCTTCTCCATTTTTCAAATTGGGTATTTCATGGAGAGTTTAAGATTCAAATTTATTGAAGCAAGAAGGAACAAAGGTATAGAACCATTGCATAGATAAAGAAAATTAGTTTAAAAATCATTACTACAGCTCTTCTAAAAAAAAAAAAAAAAAAAGAAGGTAACTTCAGTAACAATAGAACAGGCAGCTGAATTCTGTCCTATTTGCACTTTTAAAATGAAGGCACTGAAACAAAGATCAGAGACTGCTTTATCATAGGTCAAGTTATCCCCAGCTGAAAGCTTTGGTACAGAATAATCACTAAAATGATCAGTCCTCAGAAGTGTCAAGTTATACTTAAGGAAAAACATTTGCAGAATTGGGATCTAAAACATCTGTCTCTGAAGTAATTCAAGGAACATTAGTCACACTAATCTTTTTCAGATTTCATTTGCACTTGAAGGGATATATTAAAAGTATTCAACCAACAACAAGCCAGTTGTTCTGAAATGTACTCTTTGAATCAAACTGCACTAAAGCAAATCCTACACAGGGCAGGCTGTTACAGGATTCATGTTTTCCCTGCAAATTCTCCTCTACAGATTATCTAGGTAACTTATTCAGTGGTAAAAAACACTGGAAGCATCTGCTTCCATGGTTAACATCTTAAACTTCTCATGAAAATTCACCTAGATTTTTAAAATGTGACAGCAAGGACTGTCTATGGAAGAACCTGAATCATTTGTTTTGGCCACATTAGGAGTTACCAGTGGGTCAAGGGAGTTGAGCTTTGTTTTAACTTTGCCTTCTACTCAGCACTGGTGACACACACTTGAAGTGCTGTGACTCCTGTCACCCCAGTACAAAAGAGATCTGGAGAGACCACAGAGTCCAGGAGAGGGTCCAGAGACCTGTGGATGCTCAATGTGTGTGGAGTAGGCACGGGGGAGTTTTATCAATTGCATGAATATCAGAAGGCAGGGTGTACAAAGACAGAGGAAGACTCCTAGTGATATCCAGTGACAGAACCAGAAACAATGGGCACAAACTCACAAACTGAGACACAGGAGGTCCTGCCTGAACATCCCTATTTTACTATGAGGGTGATGGATCACTGACAAAAGCCATGCATAAAGTAGTATGGGAGGCAGTGACAGGAATTACAGTTGGTTCTCTTCCAGGGGAGTGTCCTATGTGACAGGATCATATCACTTCTTACTGACTTTACCTCCTGCCCTTCAAATGCTATATTTGTCTCCATAAAATGGGGCCAGCATGCCAAGATGAGTAGAAGCTTGAACCTAGGTTACACAGATCTAATTTCAAACCAAGGCTGAAGGCTGAACCATGAAAAATAAGGGTTTGAATTCTTCCATTGGCAACAATTTTACCTGCAGTGAATGTTGAACAATTTACCTCTAATAATGAAATATTTGAAGGACTGCTGTACTTCCTGCTCTGGACATCACTACTGGGATCTGCTATACTTGCTTATATTATCTTTTCCAGATAAAGCCCCTTTAGGGACTTTGGAGGGCTGCCTTTTCTGGGAACCCTGAGGGGCAGACAACTGTGGAGATTCTCCATTCTGCTAATAGGGTGGCAATTTCTCATGCATGGCTGTAGGATTTTAGCCTTTTATAAGTCTTCCAGAGAAAGGGGAGTTTCTTATAAGTTAAATATGATATCTGGACAAGTCTGTCTGTGATCTTCTCTGGAGTGTCTCAGTATGCACACCTATTTCTGAAAGGCATAGCACGTAGTTATAGCAACCTGGTCTGATGATAACACAAACTTAGCCATATAGTATGTCCTTACTTTCCATTCAGAAACACATTTTATTATCCACCTGTTTGATTTTGTACTGGAAATATCATTCAGAAAGTTTGTGTAGTTTCCATCCTAGGCAGCTTTCAAGGGCTGACTAGATGAATCACTGAGCAACTTCTGATCTCAAACCTGCTGCTGCTTGGAGTGGGAGGATGAACTGCAGATATTTTGCGTCTCTTCATCTCATTTTTCCTATGACCCTATATCAGGTTTTCTGCTTAATCCAAATTTTGCCACAAGTTTTGCTGGTGCTTCTATAAAGGTTTTAAGTAGAAGATAAAATCTGACTGCTCTAATATTGGACCAATCATCAGGTCATTAGAATATGAGTGTAATTTTATTCTGATAGAAAGTGTATGCTAACATGATCCTTTCTTTTTGTTTCTAATTGACTGGAGTTGAATGGACTTTTTTTTACCAGTTTGGACAGATAAACTCAAGACAAATTCAGCAATGGATTTTGTCTATACAAGCAAACACTACCATGGACACACACTAAAATATCCAAATATTATTTGCATTTTGAGTTGTGCAAATGATCACCTGCATTGCTCAAAACAGCTTATGCTTCCTTCATTAGATGGCAGAGCCTTGTAAAAGAAAAGCTGCCAGATTAATTTCAAGCTTTTTATGATTCTGCTGAGAGAGACAGAAAAATAAATGGAGAATTATCATATAAAATAAATTCTCTTACTTTCAGTTTGTCTGAGTAAATTAGCCCAGGTGAAATTTTCTGGAGAGTAATGAAATGAAAGATCTCTTCCAATGCATGTCAGAGCTCTTAGCTACTTTCAGCACTGCATATGCCATATCCTTCTGCAACAATGTGCTTTTCCTACATAAACATGCTGTATGGTCACACATAATACAGGCTGTATTACATCCTGTAATGATGAAGTTGCAGTTGGCCTCAAGAGTTTCTATGTCTTGTTTTTTCACTGGATTAATTGCACCCAAATCTGACAATTGGCATTGAGGCTGGGGAGCCTCAGTCAAAATCTTTCTAAGCTGCATTTCAAAAGCCTTTTTTGTGTCTTGCAAGAACAAGTCATTAAGTGGACCTGTTACTGAGAGGCAAATTATTCTAATAGAAAGCATGTTTTAAAGCAGAGTTTAGCATAAAACCCTAACCCTGTAACAAGCATGCAGATGGCATGTCCCTTACCAGGTTAATACGACTTTATTCTGCTATCAGTTATGCAGGATGGTGAGCACCCTATATGTGAGAGAGAAGTGGGAATTAATGGGTATTGGAAGGGCTGATGAGCCAGCTGGGAGCTTGGGGAGAGGAGGGGAGAGGATGGGGGTGGTGAGAGGGGAGGGCACAGGGCTCTTTTGGGATCTCAGTAATGAAGACCTAACCACAATCAGCTTCATAAAGACAGAATAAAGAAAGGAAGGCAGATATTGTACATAATGTCTTGTATCCCTTCAGATGGCTGTAACCCCATGGTGGTGCTGCACTGATGGATGGGATCTACACAGCAAGTTATGGGAAAGCCCATCTAGGTTTTGTCTCTCTCTCCTCACCTCTGTCTGCCTTCCTACCCTGCCCAATGCAGAACATGGGCAAGGCTGGTTAGTGTTACACCATTCCCAGCAGTGCCTCGTGAAAATGTAAAGAACATGAGCCCAAACTGAATTACAGGAAGTTACAGTCAAACTCAGCAAAAAACATTCTTTGCCATGAGTACAGACAAACTCTGCAACACAGTGTACACATGTAGGGGCTGTTGAGCCTCCATGCTTGGAGACACTTGAAACCCTGCTGGCTCTATGGAGTCTGTGTTGGCTGTGTTTTGGGCAGGGCAGCTGGACCAGACCATCTCTAGAGGTCACTTCCCAACACCCTCATGCACTGATTCCATGAACCAAAGTAAAACATGTTTTGTAGCCTTTGTAATTTAAGCCATTATTAAGACAATATTTCTAAACAGAAGCCAATTTTTTTCTACTCCAGCTAGTATCTTGCCCAGAAGATTAAAAAAATGAAAAGAATGTAGGATGTGTCTGAACCAAATTATTCAAAAGCTGAGAAATGTAAATTCTGTGACTGCCTTAGCAAACTTTTTTTGACGCTTGCTTGAAAGATGATTTCTAAAAAGTTCCTGACTATCCTTATCCAATCTTTTTAACACTTTAATCAGCATTAGTCATTAGATCTGTCAGCTCTTCTAATGAAACAATGAATACAATATCACCTATCTTCTTGTGGGCACGTATTTTGATGCAAAAAGGAGATGGTTCAAGATTAAACTTTATTTTTCTCATTTTTACAGACAGTGAACAAGCAATGATATTCTAGTCACTATTAGCTTTGCAGTAGCAGGTTAGAAATACTCTTGTGTCTTTAAGACGCAGAAAAAAATCTTCATAGCAATTTATATATTCAAAACACATCTCCAAGCAACTCTGCCTGCAGCTGTGATTGCTCAGCAATTATTTAACCAAAGCATCAGGTATCAAAAGTTGGATCCCTTGATAATGCACTTTTAATGTCCAGTTCTGAAGATTTCTACTTAACTAATTTGCCCTTTCTCATATCCTAACTTTGGGGCAGAGGCAGGGACAGAAGGCAATTTACCAAGCTTACATTCATCTTCTTTAACCTTTCTAGTTTTTACTATGTCTGCCATCACCCATATTCTCTGCATAACACTTGGCTTCCTTATCCAGTGAGGCAAGGAAGGACCCAGCTACCTCTGCTATCCAACCTTAATTCACCCAAGGGCACTGGACAGACGGACCCTGGGAGGTAACAGACCCATGCTGCCTTTTGGAAGAACTGTGGCCACTGAACAGAGATTACCAAGTACACAGCCTGATAGCTGAAACATATTTGAACTAAAAAATCTCAGTTTCCTGAGTAGTTATGACAACCCCAGCCAATACTGGATACTTCCTTGCAGCACTGGGTGAGCATATGGAAAAATCCCCTGTGCTCCTTAAAATTTAAAACCAGAATGAGAGGGAAGAATCATATAGAAACAACTTGAGTTCATGTTCCTTAAAACAGAAAGGGTGTTAAATCTCCTACATCCACCTTTTAAACCAATATACAGCTGTAGCCACAACACTTTTCCATATGGAGCAACCACAAGATGGGAAAAAACTGCACTCCTTGCTAAAATGTCAGTGATTTGTTGATCCTGGAGATATGGCAAGGCACCAGCTCCTGAGCAGTTGATTTGCAGGTGTATTTTTTCAGAACCTCAGCCCTATTTATCTGTTTTGGTTCTTCTCCTGTCTTTGTTATATTTTTTTTTTGTGGCTAGTGCACTTATACATGAATAAATATTCAGTGCAGTTTAATCTTTGTTACTGGGTACTTCAAAACTGTCATGATCTCCACTACACCCTGCAGGACTTTTGACTGGATGATCTTCATTTTACCCAAATACATAAAGACATTTCCCACCCCTCACACTTTAATATTGATCACCCTGGTCAATCACATTCTACCACTCCTCCAGTGTCACTCCATTCTACTTGTCCACTCATCATCAGTGACCTTAAACTGGTCCTCAAGAAGTGATTTTTCCTAGGATATCAATTGTGTGCTCAACAGAGAAGAAGAAATGACCAAAAAAAAAATAAAGTAGAGGGGATATGCTAACAAATTTGGGTGAGACAATGCACCCCTGTATAAGTTCCATTACTCTGGAAGAAAGATTGCTGAAAAAAGAATATCATAATAGCCTCCACTTAAGATGAGATCCCTGGCAGCCAAATTCCATGTATATTTATAAGAACAGTTTGTGATGATAGTTAGATTTCCCAAGGATATTCTAGTGGAAAAAAAAAAAAAAAAAAGAAAAAGCTCCATGCACACAGAGCACAAGCAAAAAGAACTGCAATGCTCACTTGTTCTGTTCTCCTTGCTGTACTGGAGCAGTATTTATTTTAAACTCTGACTTGATCACACTTCCACATTGAAAATATCTCTATTACTTGTTGCATGTGTGACTCAATCATTACTTATGGTTTCAGTTTAAGAGTCTTCCTTTGACTTAAGCAGTGAATTATCTATTTTTAAGTTTTGTCAAAGTCTTTGGTCTAGATATAAAATGACTTTCAATTACTTTCTTTTAAAAAAAAAGAAATAAAAATAAGTTTATATCATTTAAACAATATTGTCAGCATTTCCTTCTTCATTCAAAAAATCTGTGGGCCAGAATCACATGTGAGCTACAAAGTTCTACATTAATTGGCTTAATTTTTAAATAAAAATGGCTCAGAATAATTTCTCAAGATTGTAGAGAACAGGTGTAAGTGAATTTCTGATAGAGTCAATCTCACAGGAGCAAAGTGAGTCCTTGTTAAACTAGCAAACCAATAGGAAAGGACTGTTTTGAAAGAAACAAAACTGAGTTCCTGTTTGCAGACAGCAGGAGTAAAATTTAACAGTTTTCCCTTGGTGAGAAATAAAAGGAGCTATCAATAACAGAGAAATATTGAGTAGAGGAAGCAGAAAAGAAACTTGATATGCTCAAGCTCCATGGTAGCTTAAATGACAAAGTTCCCTGTAAATGGCCTGTTACTTTTTAGCTCACTGCCAGTGACTTCCAGGAATTCCTCTAGTTCCTTCACAATAAAGCATGATCCAAACAACAATAATGAAGCTCTAGGTTGAACCAAATACCAACAAAAGTCACGTTAGCAGTCAAGGGTCTCACTCTCCTAGAATCACTTGTGTTGGAAAAGGCCTCTAAGATCACCAAGCCCAACTGTTGATCCAACACTGCCAAGACCATCACTAAACCATGTCCTAATCTTGAACATTTTTGTTCTTTTGCAGAGGTCATTTTCCTTCCCTCAGTGTTGCTTTAAGGCCTCATTTCTGTCTCTGCAGAGGGATCTTTATAGGGCCAATAGGCCTCATTCATACAGGGAAAAGCTATAGTTCAGAGTGAAAAATAATTTCTAAGCAGGTAAAAACTTTCAGGAGTGTTTAAATGACTCAGGAACCACAACACTCTCTAAAAATAATACTGGCTTTTGAAAATGCCCATCTATTCTTTCTTTCCCCTGAAAACTGATTATGTCTGCAGTTGGTTATACAGAACCAAAACTAGGTGGGTTCAGTGTTTCTTGAAGATGAAGGACCCATCTGCTGAAATGTGAAATAATTGAAGTTATCCCAAGTGAATGCATATAAAAAATATTTCATTTCACAAAATAGCTTACATTTTTCTGCTGAAGAAGTTATAATTCTGCTTAAGCAATCAGTATATGATTGAACAGAAACAGCCTGAAGTGAATATTTCATTATAAGGAATTTTTCCCTCAACTATACTCAATAAAACAAAAATTACTCTGACTTGCTTGTAAAACAAAACCAAATTTGGTCTTTTACTTTCCTGTTGTCTTGCAGTTTTAGTACGAAAATCCATTCCAGGCAACTGGCTACAGTTCTCTGCTGCATTTAAATGCATCAACTGACCAATGTAAGTAAATTTCAGGTATATAAAATTACTTTTGTTATGCTACCATTCTCTCCTATAAATGTTTATAACTCCATTCAAGATATATGAAAAATGGCAACAGTACCACCTGAGCAAGAATTTCAAGTGTTGATGTGTTACACAGTAGTTATAAATTAACACATTATTTCCTAGTGATTACTCAGAAATAGTAATCCTCTTTTCTTGCTCCTTATTTAACATCTTGGAGCAAAACAATAATCATGTAAATTCCACAGATTTTTAAAAATAACTATACAGAACTTCTGAAGGAAGAAAAGGTTTCACTTCCGTTTCTGGTAGCAAAATGTGTGTCATCACATTCCTGTTATAGAACCCTGCATCACAGAAGTGAATGTGGAAGACATATGCTGTCATCTCTGCTGCAAGGCAGCACTTCTTGAATAAACATTTGAGAGCAGTAGACATAACAGCACTGTAGGAACACTTATAGTCCACATAAATAGGCATATATATATATAAATTCACATACTAAATATTGAAATAGATGGTAGAAGGTATTGAATTGACACAAATATTCTGTTACATGAAATATGAAAAGGATAACCCATGTGTTTAAAAAATGTTAAATAATTTTACAGTTTTAAGAAGATTTTTTTTCTTGTCTTATTTTAATTGTACTGTTACCAGTATGAACTCCTTTTGGTAATGTTTAGCTTTATGCAAATATCAGTAAATTCAGTTTCATATCATTGCTATTAGAATTTATTTTTCTTAAGATTATCAGTTAAAATCATTTAGTCAAGTGCTTCCATTACTTCTGGGATCCATTTTTTATAGTAAATCTATTGGCATAAAAGGGCATTCGCCTTCTGCTTTAAATCTCATTTACACATATTTGTTCTTCCCACACTTTTCCTTCCCTTTCCCTCCTATACAGATTACCACTTTCATTTCAAAGGAAAAACAGGGTGGAGGAGAAGAACAGTTCTCAAAAGCTAGGTTGGGAATCAGCTTGCAGCTATTTTCACAGAATTTTTTTCCCAAATCTTTATAAGCACTCCTTTTCTAACTAACAGAAAAAAAAGTTGTTTCATAAGATAGGCTTATGAAAACAGGCAAAAATTCAGCAAGGTGCTATGTGGATATCATAGTAAAGGAAATATTCATATGGTTTTTCTTTCACAAAAGGGTCAACTGTATAAAAGCCTGCAAATAAATCAGGGAAATACAGTGCTTTTTCACTGAGGATAGGACAAGAACCAATGGATTATATTACTAAAGTGCTTGATATTTAGGGTACCCCATAGGATACTGAAGTTAAACTGCTGGAGTTTTCATCAATGGACCGCTCCTCTCCTCCTCTCTCCCCTCTTCTTCTCCCCTCCACTCTACTCCTTTCCCCTCCCCTCTTCTCAGTTCCTCTTCCCTCCCCTCTCCTCTCCAAAGCAAAGCAGTCATGAAAGGAGTAGGGTACAAAAAGGTTTTTTGCAGGTTTTTTTATTAAAAAATCTTTTAGTCTGGAGTTCATCCATTTGCAATCTCTTTTTTTTTTTTTTTTCATTTTTAACCTAAAGAAGAACCACATATTTAATTCTATGCCTTTAGGAGAGCAGCCCCAGTTTGTTGAAGCAAAACAAGCAAGCAGCATTCCTTCTGAATTCCATTACACATATTTTCCCATCCATGCATGGCATTGGAGCTAATAAGGGAGTCCCCACGGGCCAGTCATGGGAAAATTCTCTGGCCACAGGAGAAGCTCCCAGTTCTTACAGGGAAAGAAAGAAAGAAAAAAAAGCAGTGCATTTCAGAAGGGGCTGCCCATGAGGGCATCTCATGTGTGGTCTCATTACCCCCTCTGCCCTGCTCCCACCCTCAACCCCAGCTTCCCAGCTCCTCTGAGGGAGCTACCCAATGCAGCACCCTGACACCCTTTCTTATCCATTTTCTCAGAAACCTTGCATTGTTACTGAAATAAGGGCACAAATATCCAGAATTTGAGAGAATTCTTGCACTTCCCCAGTTTCCATTCGCAAATTCTCTTGGCTTTCTGGTTTTTCTTTTTTTTTTTAATTTATTGTTATTTTTTAAACCTGATATAATTTCTTTTGATAAAACTTGAAATGAAAATAGAAAATGTTTAGAATTTTCACAAGAAGGCAGTAGTTGATGGAAAAAGGGAGGAAAGCCATAGCATTTTCATTCATTGTTCACTGGTGAAAAGGTAAACACAGACCTGTCACAGTGTGGCTGCCATCTCCCCAGGAGTAAAGACATTCTCACTTTCCTCTCAACTCCACCCAGCTACCTTTTATATTGCTTTCCTCAGGGCAAAGCCCTGCTAGCCATTCTTACCTGTCATCTATGCCACACCCAGAGATAGTGACAGACCACCAGGAGGGAGTATGACACCTGCCAAAAATGGGGCATGGCTCCCAAAAGCCCCGAAGAGGTAAGACATCTGCTACATTAAATGTTTTACCATAACCAAAAGAAAGCATGAATGTCAATGGAGAAATTATTCGAGTTCAAAATTAATATTATAAATCTTCTGATGCCACCAACCACATTTGCAGGTTTAACAGTAATTACTGCATGTTCATTAAAAGAATAGGTTGAAACTTTTGATAGAGTTTGGTTTGTTTGGGGAAAGTTATGCTGAACCAAGAAATAAGTGGTCATGCAAGAGTGACTGGAAGAATGATTGGGAATTGTCCCAGGGAAATCTCATCCTGTGTCTTCCACACTTGTCAGATCTAACATCCTCAGAAACTTCCTATCCACAAATCCACCATAGGCAAGAACAGACTCTCTGAGTGGATGGATGCCACCAGCTGTTTTCAAATGATCATGCTGTAGGCACCACAAAGGGGTTTATGAAAGAAACTCAAAAGTGGACCTGCAAGTTTGTTGCATGCAAGGGACACAACTAGAAGTCGTGTAGCCTTGTGTAATATTAAAACATAGCATATCATTGTGTTATGCTGTTTAGGAATGGTCTTCCTCAATTTAGTACTCCTACTAAAACCACATGCCATTTCCCCCCACCCCGCCTACTGGAAGTGCAAAAAGCAAAGATCATGGCTGTGATAAGAAAAATTCGCTGGAAACATCAATGAGATAAGAAAACAAACCCTAAATAGCAAAAATAGCAATGACAGAGAGATTAATAAAAGAAATTACTGATACAGGAAAACACCAGATCATAACAGACAAATACTGGATGTCTCCCTCCACCTGACTAAGCACCTTCTCCCTGGAAAAGAGCCACTTTCCCCTGCCCCCAGCAATCATGTGAGGTGGTACAGCACAGCTGTGTCCTGGCCATGTCCCCTTCTGTCTACTGCAAAAATTAACCCTGGCTGGAACCAGGACATCTGTCTAGAGATCCCACCTATGTACAATTCTAGGATTTCTGCTGTAAATGGAGCCCTTAACACTGCCAGGTTTGGCACCACAGCAGCTCTTTGGGAAACTCATCACAAAAATCCACTTCAAATAATCATCCTGAAACATAATAAGACAGTTGAAATGTTTTTCTGGATAAGTCAGGCAATTTGAGATGAAGCTCAATGCTCTGTGTACTTCCAGAGTTCATTGCAGCAGCCCAAGACCAGTGCCAGAACAAGTGGGAGCAGACCAGCTGCTGTAGTGTGACGTGCCAACCAGGCTGGTACACCCCACCCTACACAGCACAGGTTATTTGCTTAAGGAGCACACCAAGCTGGGTCTCACCTATCACTGGGTACCCTCCAGCAAATGGATGTTTGTCTCCCTTCATCACTCTGGGTGCTGTTTCCATATCCTCCATTTCATAGTAAGTCAAAAGAAAATATTGCCTCCAAGTTCCATGCTCTGGTGCTGCACAGGCAGCTACTACAGGTTTAGAAGTCTTCATTCATTTCTGAACTCTTAAATTAAATACTAAAGAGGAAAAAACTCAGGCACCATCAAGAGGTACAACAGGTCAAATCAAGTAAAAAATGGACAAAACTACAAGGTGTGTAACTGTGTGGGCAGAACAGAATGAGATATAGAACCCCTGACCTCTGTGTTTTTTTTGTTAAAATCTATACACAGCTTTATAGTCAGTTAGTTATAAAAAGTATCTTGCCATTTGACTCATTTCTGTATGCCAAACTTCTGAAGGAAATTTATTCGTAGTTATATTTGAATCACTGTCTATATGCCTTGACACTTCAAATCAAAACACTAGAGGAATCTAATGATTTTAATTCTAATGATTTAAAAAAAGAATTAAAATTAAGTCCTACCTGGTCTTCTGTATAATTCTACCACTGGGAAATCTCTCAGGAGTTCTTTCTAAGTCACAGACTTCAAAACCTGATGAAGTTTCTAGCCTGAAAAGTCATCTTCTGGCTCCAACAAACCTGTATCTTTTTGGTCATTCCCTTAACATTGTCCATCCAACTTTGATTTGCAGTTCCTCAGGCTTTGTAGTGTTTGTTTTCCCACTGGGGTCATGCATTTTCTAAAGAGCAAAAATACACCCGTAGCCAACAGTCATAATATTCACAATACAACACAGAAGGTACATATATCACTTTTGTAGACTTGAATAGCCTTAAATTGATTTGCTCTTTTGTCCATAACAGAACAGGTGTGTAGTTCAGTGCAATCTGAAATCCATCTAAACTTGTGTGCAGTGCCAATTTCACAGGGCAGTCATCCAATGTGAAAATGTGAGGTCTCTATATATTAATTTCACTTTTTCTCCCAGACATAATGCTGTCATTGAGCCCATCTCTATATTTAGATGTCTGCATCCAGGATGTCATAGGTGTGCCATCCTCAGTATCAGCCACAGTTTGTTTAAAGCCAGCCCATATACACAAACATGTTTCAGCTGCAACATCAGCTAAAGTTCAGCAGAATACTTCTTGACATTTGAGATGGAAACCTCTTTTTTTTACACCAATGAATTATTACCATGCTCTACACACTCAAAGTTAGGAAAATCAAGACAAAGAGAGAAAAAAGACTTGCTTGTTGCAGTGTGTGGACAATCCCCACGAACTACAATGAAATGCCAAAATTGGCATGTTGACTAAAAGCATTTTGTGCTGTAACATTCATCCCACACATTGAAATCCTTTTCCCTACAGTTCTTACTAATGTCATAGACACCACACTGGGAGACACAGTGATCATATACGAAAAGAAGTCTGAAGAAAGGGGAAAACAAAATGTAAGTAACAGAAAGGTACAGAATTAAAACCCTGGAATATTCAAATCTACTTGGAGATTTGGAAGACAGAAATGCATTACAAACAACTTTGAGATGTCCAAGTTTTATGTTTGTTATATGTATTTTTAAGTATAGAGTTTTACTTTACACAAAAGTGGGAAAAATAAGGTGTAGGTAGCTCCAAAACATTCAGCGAACATCCACGCTGTATCACAGCACAGCTTAGAGCACGTATAAAGCCAACAGTAAAGCACAGTAGCAGCAGCCATGAGGACAGTGTGAGAGTAGAGCATCATCAGAACCTTTTCTGGGCATGCAATAGTGGAAATTCATCAGAAATCATTTTCAGGTAGACTGTACTGTGTTCTACTATAGAAAACTACAACAAAACAAATATCCTCCCTTAAAAGGATCTCTGTTAACTTTATCAAAATAATATTTCCTCTCAAGTCAAATCGAGTAATCAGTTAAATACAGGACTATACATGAAGAGCAGACCTTGTTATCTCCCAAAAGCATTAGTCCTAAATCTCCAAGTTATCCAACCAAAAGCCTGTCTTCTGCTGAATTCATCACTGAGTGTCTGTATTTAGTGAGGCTCCAGAAACAAAACCAAAGACATGAGTTTAATGAGTTGAATGAAGGAAAAACACTCACATAAGCAGATTCTCCTTCATCTGTACATCCTGCATAGCAGACACCAAACTCAAGTGGCAGGGGTGCTCCCCTTCTTTGAGGAGTGACAGTGTTGATGTCCAGTACCAGCTGGTATCACGCAGACTTCTTGAATTTGCAGAGAAAAGCAGAGGCCTGGGCAGGCTGACCTCCAACACCATTAGCTGTGAAGTTATGCTGCTAACCACCAAAGCCATGCTGTGCTCCTGTAGCTCTTCCAGAAAAAATAGAATAAACTCATTAAAATTATTACTAGCTGTTTCCACTCATTCTGCAACACTCAAAACCTCTTCACACAGCCTAAAGTACAAAGTTCCGGCTTTTCTCACTCCAGTCCTGACACTGCCTTCAGCCAAAAGGAAAAGGGAAACATTGCTCTGAAATGAACAGCTGAAAACTCTAACAGATGAGGACAGCACAGCAGGCTTAGATAAATGCTTAAGAAGCAGAAATATTTTAGTCTTTTCATGTAAAAATTCCTAGTGCTAGATAAAAAATTAAAAGGTATCGTTCGCAGGGGTTTTCTGAATTTTTGAATGCTGCTTTTGAACTTATATATCAGTTAAGCATATTTATCCTTTTAGTGCTGAATGCCATAAAAAGCAGAAGAAATAAGTTCTTGCAAGTTCTCATCTCAGCAGCTTTTTCCTGTACACTAGAAGCAAAAGCCACACAGGGGATGGAGGTGCAGAAGAACTCCTCACATGTTTTTTGTCAGCATGGAGAAAATAACCCTTTCTCAAGACTGTACTATCTATTGCTTCTGTAACTCACAGCAGCAGCGAGATTTCTCAGACTTAACAGCACTTTAAAGAGATGCAAAGGCTAAGTTTATTATTATTATTATTATCATTATTATTGTTATTGTTATTATTACTATTATTATTATTATTATTATCTTAATTTCTACTCTTTTTCTTCCCACAAACATGTATTACTGCATCCTAGGGAAAAATGTACAAAACTGGTCTCCTTTCTTGTTTTTAATACTGGCTTTAATTAAATGTTGTTTTTTCCCCACTTAGCTAGGTGGCATGGGACACAGGAACTATTTGAAAGGACTTGGGAGTGGACTCAAGGACTGGTACAGTAGAATTAATATTTTCTGTGCAAAAGGAATGACCAATTTTCTATCACCTTCTTTTTAACTAGTCCCTGTCCAAAGTGCTGTGACTTGCTCCTGCAATGTGTCAGCCAAGATTTCCATCAGGTAAGGAAAGCATGATTGCTGCACTATTTCTGTGCTTGGAAAAAAAAGGAGTATCAGATATTTGTGACATGGTCAATATTGCTTGAAACCAGAATGTGGAGACCCTTCATTTCTCACCTTTATTAAGCTTTTATCATACCTGAAACATTTGTCTGGAATTGGTCAACCCAAGATAGGGAACAAAGATAATTCACTGCTGCAAGAACAGACTTGCATTAAAATCTGTCTCCCTTCTCAAATTTTAATCTGGCTTCAATTAAGAAAAATAAATTGATTTTCTTTCTCTTCTCTAAAAATGAGTCAATAAAAAAATCCTTAACTGTAAGCTTCTAGGCACTTGCCTGTAAAGAAGCAAATCTAATGCTTATATGCATGAGGATATCTTTTATGTGGCCAAACCTGATGGGAAAGGAGCAAGACTTAACAGGGGAAAAAACAATGCAGAAGAAAGATGATCATATCCTTTATCCTTTCACAAAAAAAAAAAAAAAAAAAAAAAAAAAAAAAAAAAAAGTATATATATATATATATATATATATATATATATATATGTAAACATAGAATTCCTTTCAGAAGAAACAGCATGGATTCTAGGTACCTGAATTTCTGACAATTTATGGCAACACTTTATTCTAATGATTGCTTAAATAAAGTAAATTGAGAGAAATGTCTATACATTCCAGGAATGTCTTTTTTATTTTTCTTCCTAATTTATGCTCACAGTCATCATACTAATCCTGATTAACAGGGATGGATATAAAGAAGAAATTTTGATTTAAGGTCTAGTATGCTAGGAGCCAGGAGACTAATTTAAGCTTAGTAAACAACAGAAAAAACAAGCCACAGGCAGTTTGGCCTACAGTTCTAGTGATCCATAGAGGTGTACAAGACAACGTGCAATTATTGGAAAAACACATCTAATCAAATCATGCTCTAACTCCTGGCATCACAGTATGCAGTCTTTTGCCTTTATACCAACTTTAGTGGAATGCTTCCAGCAACTGCCTCTATCCATCAATTACCACCATGCCTTCCAAATTCTGCGCTGCCACTTTTGTCAGAGAGATAGAGCTGCCATTAGAAATGGGTTTTGTCTTCTCACTGGTTGTTTTGTGGGACAGATACTGTGGTGACAGTACCTGTGGCAAAGATTTTGGTGTTTGGGAGCCCATGGACTGCTGGATGTGCATCACAGAGCTAAGCAGTCAGGGCTTGGCTGTGCACTGGTGGGTTGCTGGCAAATTCCTAGGGCAGCTGGGATGCAGAGTAACAGGGCCGGAAAGCATCTCCAGAAATCATCTAGACCAACCTCAGTCCCCATCTTCACAGCTGTTCCACAAACTTGGTCTTGAAATCCTGCAGCAAGAGGGATTCTACAAGTGCCTAACACTATGGAATTTTTGGGTTCTACCATCAACAGAACTTATTTACATATCATCTTCTCTCAACAAAATACCTGCTTCACTCATTCTTCTGTTCTGCATAAGGAAAATCAGACTGGAAATTTTGTTTTAAGGATCTTTTTCATCTATTGACGTGCTTTTCATTTGAAAGATAAACATTCCAAATCTAGGAATAAACACAGAAATTTTATGCTAACGCAAACAGAACTGACAGACCTGTATGCATTGCCATTGCAGCATAGATTATTGCACATTTAGATGTCATACTCTTTATTTCAGTTAGTCCCAAATATTAATTGCTGAAACTGTGAGCAGGGGTAAATGAAATGACTCTGTCTTAACAGTGCTGTGTGAACACTTATTTGCAAGCATGATTAGGACACCTCTATGTTCCATCTGTCTCATTATTTCCAGTATTTTGATACTGAACCTGGCAAGGAGAGAATTTATACCCACATCTGAAATCCCTAATAGTCTAAAATAAGAAAAATAAATTTCTGGAATCATTGTGTCCACAATTATATGATTTCAATTAAAATAAAGCAGAAAAAAATTTGAAATGTTAGAAATAAATAAAATTTAGAATAACTAAAAACAAGAAATTTTTTTGTAATGCCAGAAAATATTTTTTTACTAGATGAATCTTTACATGCTGTCAAAAGCTCAATGGAGTATGGGGTTTTTGTTCTTCTTCTCCAAGTTTTTTGCAGTTTTAGTCTATAAAATATTGCTAATTAATTTACAGTCAAAAATATCTTTAAACAAACTTCAAGAGTTAGAAGTGATTATTGCTGTCCAGAACACATTTCCCTTTGCTAATCCTTGGTTTCAATCAAAATTTCTAATCACATGTATGTACCCAGGTCAGTTTATGAATAATTAAATAATGGAGGGGGTGGTACAATTTTGTTAAATGTAAAATACATTCAGAATCCATAGATAAAGCTAGCTAATTGTTAAAGGTCATGAAAATGAAGATTATCAGGGTATATTAGATTACAGACCACAGCACTGAAATTCTCAGAATAAAATTACATTTGATCTCTGAAACAGGCGGGTGTTAATAAATACACAAAAAATATCTAATAAAAGCCAGGAGCAGCTGTCAAATCTGAAACAATTCTTTGTTCATTTTTTAACTTGTTCTACCTCATCTGGAGGAAAAAATGAAGAACAAACTGTATTTTACTGTGTGCTTCTGGTGGCAAAGAGTAACAGGGAAATGAACTACAGGATAATGCATGTGGGGATGCAGAATGACAGGTACATTAATTGTTATTTTTGTTCAGATTTTCCTTTTGTTTTATTAGCAACAACAAAAAATGAGAAAAAAATTTGATTTTGGCAAAGTGAATAACTGAAAGCTCTCATGTAAACTGTAATAAGCTTTTTACCTGATTAGTTTCTCCTCCAAGGACACTTTAGCAGTGTCTACTAAATCTAGAGCATTTAAGTAAATGCAACTTGATTGAGGCAGTTTAAGGGCCTGTCAGCACAGACTAGTGTCTGAGATGTTTAAAGCCAGGGACATCTGCTACAGCAATGTGTTGGTGTAGCAGAGTAAAACCCACATATTACACAGTGTTTAATGTTGCTTAATAAAACTGCCATGTTTTAATCTTGTTTTAATGGTGTCACATGTTGAAGGACATTCAGCTGTACAGTTGTCTTCCACTTGACTCTCACAACTTGGACCATCCTCACTGGTCAGAGGCAGGGAGGATTCTTTGCTTTTCACAAATGAATGTGCATAAACTCTATATTTATAGCAAATTTTAATATAAATATATATATATTTTTTAAAATTTCAGGTAGTCCTAAAATAGGTGAATTTCAGGTAGTCTAAAATACACATCTGATCTATGTTTGCCACACCATCTTGTTAGGAATTGTTGTTATCATTTAAAATAGATTTTTTTCCTTGATTATAAATATTTTCTTCAATAACTAAGAATAGCTCACAATCTAAGATTATTAGTAGTCTGATACTGGCGGGTATGTACACAGTCTCATTAGAGATCATTGCAAAAATCAGGACTTACATACTTACATTGTTACACTAAGTTCCTTTCACAATGAACTATTTTTAATTCCCTTTAAACACATTAGGCAAATTAAAGGGGTAAAAAAAAAGAAAGAAAAAAATCTCATTTTTTCCTACTTTTGTAGAAGCAAAGCAAGTGATACTGAATATATGTTTAAAAAGAGCTACATTTATTTGTCTAGCTACTGCCTGAACACCACACTGATAGATTGGGCACTGTTTTTTTCCAACCACATTTGGTACCTTCAAAGAAAAAATGAGGAATACAACAGTGCAGCTGGAAAACACGTTTTTCATCCAAGTAAAACCTGAATTTGCTGTGATACAATGAGAAGAAATTTTTCAGTTATTTATTTTTCACTGTGAAATTACAAAAGACTTATCTAAGACCTGAGTAAAGCACAGAACAGAAAGAGGAGATATACAGTGAAAACACAGCTATATATCTTACAGGTGATGTTTTGGAGGAAATGTTTCGAAAAACAAAAGAAAATACTGCATGAGATGCAGTGCTGCTTGAATCTCTGAATATGACAATATAATTTGTGTGTTCTTGGAAGAGCACACCATATCTGAATGCATGGTCAGATGGTGTGGTGCCCAGTGCACCTGCTAAGAATGAGATTTTGCCCACTGGATAATATTGAAGGTCTCTGGAAAACTCTTTCTTCTGTCCCTATCAGATTTTCAATAATTATTCAGATATAGGTGGATCTCTACTTACAATTATCTACTCATAATAGTTTCTTGATAACACTTAAGGCTAGCTGACTGCATCAGAGTGCCTGCCTGGGCAAGATTTACATCTTTCCCTTACAGAGAGGGACAAACTTTGTGGAAATGTATGTTAGATTTAAGAACTGTGCTAGTCATTTGTCTGATCTAGAGCTTTTGTAAACTTGATAAACACAGGTTTCAGTCGGGGTGGCACAAAAATATTTCTTACCAAGGCAGAGATGGAAGGGCCATGATTTTATAGGTCTTCAATTCCCGCACATACTACTTGAAAGATAAAATACCTCTGTATTTGTCTGTAGACACCATGAAGAAACAACTACTGAGAAAGATAGAAGTGAAGACAGTATTTTTCTGTATCAATGCAGATGTTTAAATGGTTTCCAAGAATTTCTCATTTTAGGATGAGATCTTCATTGGCACATGTAGGGAAAAACTACATTTGCACTAAGATATTTCTGAATTATTTAGTCTAGCCCTCAGCTCCTTTCATCATTGTTCAAGGGAGTGCTTACCTCAATAAATAATAGAGAGGAGTAGCACATCCACAGTCCTTTTTGCCAAAATGACACCTGAAATGTTTTCACTCATTGCACTATCTCAGGTCAACTGTCAATAGCAATCCTAAGTTTGTACAGTAATCCCAGCTACTGGAATCTTTTATTGCTGTTCTGGCCCAAAGTACCATCTTTATCAACAAAAACAGAACCAAACATAACAACATACCATTCACTGGATGGTAAAAAATCTATGAGGTGAAGCAAAAAACAATACCTGTTTTGAGGGAAATGCCACTGCTATGGGAAAGGACTCATTACTCTATTGAACTTTGACAAGTAGTTTGCATCTATTACTTGCTAACAAAGACAAATCCCCCTCTGAAGCTAAATGAAGCTACAGCACATTGTAGTGTGCGTTTATTTTTTTAGTAAGTTCCATCAACCAAGGAGTTTTCTCATCTAAAATATTTTGTCAGTTACTCAGCTATTGGTTTTCAAATTAATCAGTGTTAATATCTTGCTATAGTACATTTGCATAAATTATTAATTGATCTACTTGATGATAGTCACCAAAGAACTTTCCCATTTCTACTGGGAAGGGACTGAGGCAAAAAAAGGCACACATCTATGCAGGTACTGTCAGCAACAGAGCTTCATCTAGCTTTTTACTCCAATATCTCCTCTACTGACATTAAACTCTTCAAATTTCTTTATTGCACCTGAAAGTCCTTATGTTAGTTAAAAAAACTTACTAGCATGCCTTATGAAAAGAATAAAAAGTACTAATACTTACATTTTTTATCTCAACTTTTTGGGTGTTCCCCATACATTCACTCTTTATATTGCTAGCTCACGTATTTTATTGATGTGAGAATATACCCTCAAGCAAGTTGTTTGTTAGACTTCACCAACTTCACAGAAGAAATTATGGCCATTTGCTTGAAGTATTTGCCTCTAGAGCTCAAAACATAAAAGAAGTTACAGCAAAATGATGGAGTAACTCAAGTGACATTGAAAATCAGTAGTACAATACTGTGATGTAGTGACCCTCAGCATATAAATGTCATATTCCTTCCCATCATCTTTTATGAATTAGCTATATCTGGAAAAGCAGCCAATGCTTAAATTTCCAAAGTTTTGTCAGCATATTCTGATGCTGAAATGAGACTGGTGAAATAAATCTGGGTGACTTTTAATAATCCTTTGGTACTGAAATTGGTATTTCAGCACAGTAGATTTGTTACTTCTAGTTAAATTATCTTGCCTCCTTATTAACAGCACTTGCTGTGAAGATTTGTTATTTTTCTTGATGATTTCAGAGAAAAGGGGGTTTTTCCTTTACTTTTTTTTTTATCAACAACAACCCCAAAATTTACAGAGTTACTGGTTTGTATATCCTTTAAAAACAATTAGGGTGAAATCACTCAAATTTAGAATTTATTCTGTTTTAAATTGTCCCTTCCCATACATAAGGCTCATGTAGGCCATGACCATGCACTGTGTGAAAAGTCTCTTCTCTCAAAGCAAGCAAAGAACCACTCAAGATGTGTTCACTGTGCACAGCACCCCAGCTGTAGGCCTTTATTCAATAAACACCTACCAGGAACAAACCAGAAATAACTGGAGCAGCAGCAAGGCAGACATTAAATATTAACAAGGCAGCAAGGGAATCCCTGCCCCAGAATGAAGGATGGGACAGTGCAAGTCTCCATCTCCACATTTTTGTTTGGGCGGAAGGGGCAGTAAGTAAGAGTGGTGCATTTCCATTTTGAGGACGTTGATGGGGCCCAAGCAAAGATTATGAGAGAATAGGAGAATCAGAGCCTCAACTCTTCTATTTTACTGGAGGTGTTGCAAAAGAGGAAATATAACTGTGTGTAAAAAGAGTGGAAGGAGGAGCGATCTCTCCACCCACCCAGTCACCCAAAAAAATAGGATAAAAGGAACAGCAGGAACTGAGATGCACAGATTGAATTAGTGAGGTTGCCAAGTACTGAGTATGACTTCTTCAGCCCCTTTATTCTTTCATCCCTTGTAAAGGACAAAAGAGAGACCTTTGAGACGTGGAGAAGAATTATCTCATAGCTGCTCAGCACATGGCAAATCAAGCACTGAGTCAGCTTAGTGCAGCCTTTCTACAGCCTTCTTCTCCACTGCTGCCTTTCACCTGAAGTGCCCTGATACCCTTGGCTACAGTTCACCATCAGTCCCGCAGAATACACAATGCACTTACATATTTCACAAATTAATGGAAATAGTATTGAATTTTAAAAGGTTTGGTTTGGTTTATTTTTCCTTCTGTTAATGGCTTTGCTCATTCCAAAATGACTCTTTTAATGTTCCAATATTTATAGTAAAAATAAGAGGATAGTTCTTTTTCTGCTCTGGAAATTATTTTGCTATTACTCTTCAGTCCTCAGAAAAACTAGGCAACCTGGGTTTTTTTCTTTATTTTTTTTGGTCTGGATGGAGAAGTGTAGTCCACCTCTAGCAGTCTCCACACAAATCCATAAGAAAGAAGAATGCCTTTTAAAACATAAAAGCATTTAGGATCGTGGAAGTAGAAATACACCCTGAAAGCAAGTTTCTTTCAGTAGTTCTACAGGCTGTTTGTGACAACCCAGCTGCAAGCCTTTTACTCTTCTCTTGAAGCTTTAAAAAAAATGAAATATAGATGAAGGTCACTTTTTATTACATCTCCCCTCATTGTCAATAGGTTTATTTCTTTCTGCTTTTACTGCAAAGAAGCTGACAGTCTCAGCAGCAGAGATAGTAAAACACTTGTATTTCTCTTACTAAAATGTAAGATTTTTAACAGATGGGCAAGAAAGTGAAGGGGGCTCTTGATTCATCAGAGGATAGATTTAGGAAGAGATACCCAAACACAACCTTCACTTATCCTCTAATTTAAGGACTCACATGAAAGGGAAGCAACCAAGAGCTGAGAGACAAGAAAGACTGCAAAGAAGAAAAGTCCCCTAACTGGGAAAAGGAACCTCCTACTTGTCTTGCTCCAGAACCATCCACACCCCCCAAAAAGCTCTGAATGCAAATCAGAGGTGTCTGCACCCTTTGCTATTAAGATTAAATCCAACACCTCTCTCTTCCAAAACAATAGGGGTGCACACTTAACACAGGCACTCTTTTTTTTTATTTGACAGGTGTTTTTCCAGTGAAGTTTCACTTTTTTTTTTCATGTGCTCCTGGAGGTCAATTGTCCATGCATGTGTATGGGTATGTCCAGAAAGTATTTGTGTTTGTGCCCCAGAGGGGTAAATCAGATCCTATTAAAAAGCTAGTTATTTTTTTAATCCTACTTTTTTGCTTGTCTTTGTGGAACCATGGAAAAATTTCTCCCTTGACAACACACAAATAGTATAAAAAACCCTGACACAAACAAGCCCTTTCATCCTTCTTTATGACTAAATCATGCTTTCTTCTCTCAGCTACAGAACAGAATCAGTAAAAAATTCAAAACTTGTAACTAGAGTTTTAACAAGGAAAGTACCCAAATGTAAGTAAAATCAAACAGAAAGCAAAACAGATTCCTTCCTCTCTTCTGTTGATTACAGCTGTCACAGTTCTGGAAAGGGAAAGACTGTCCTGAGGTAGTAGCAGCAGCCAAGTCCTGAAGGGCTAAAACCATATAACATGTATATTTGTATGCACAGGGCTGCAGTGCCCCAAATTCCCTGACATGGCACATCCAATGGCAGTTGTTACCAAAGGCTAATAGTTTAACTGCATTTACATACTGCAATGGATATTATAAATATTTAAAAGAACAGCTGAGTGTCTTTCCAACCTTTGAACTGCTTAATGCATTATCATGAAAATCCTTCCCGTGATGGGCAGAGGTTTCTCCAGTGCTGAAAGTGGCTGAGTTTATAGCTCTGCTGTTAAGAAATCCAGCTAAAATATGCAGAAAGGGAAGTAAGCACATAGAACAGCATAGAAGATCTGTTGTTGGTCTGCTAACGACATCAGATGCTGAAAAGTGCAGCAAGACTCCAGGAAAAAGAGAACCCAGAAGAGTTAGATTTAACAAAAAGTGACTGCAAATATCTGATAAGTATGCTTTCTGTTTCCATAGCAACTTTCATCAAAGAAATGGAAAGCACTTTAAACATCAATCACTTTCCCCTCAACAGTACCATGTGGAAGGCAAAATATATATTAGAAGAAATAAAATTGCTTCCTGGTGATTGGGCTGTATTTTAGAAGTCCTTTTTGCTACCTCTGCACTAACTCCCTCATTAACATTCAGATTTTCAATCTGTCTTTTCCATGTTCTCTCACACAGATTGTTACCTAAGAGGAGTGATCAGAGACATTGGGACAAAGAATGAAG
This sequence comes from Serinus canaria, assembly GCF_022539315.1. NCBI lineage: Eukaryota > Metazoa > Chordata > Aves > Passeriformes > Fringillidae > Serinus > Serinus canaria. Next base: position 81,816,901 of record NC_066316.1, read on the forward strand.
ATCTTGGGAAGTAATGAATTTAGCTATTATTGAACACCAGATCCATATAGCAACATCTAAGCAATCTTATCTCACTGCAAGAAAGTCTCTGCAATGGCAGATGCCAGAACAACAGTGGCTTCTTTCACCAAGAATTTTGCTAAAGGACTTGTACAAACCCCACATTTTGGCTCTCTATACTACGTGGGTACAGCATGCATGTAATGCCCAGTGGGTAGGCACCACGACCCAGTATGTGCCTGTAAATGATGAGTGGCTTTAAAATATTTTAAAAATAACTTTATAGAGTCAGTATGTCTAGAGATAAAAGAGAAACCTAACAGAATTTCTATTAGTATGTGTGACATGCCTGTCCACAGCTAAAGAAAATAAGGTCAGCCTAGTTCTTGCTGCTCTTGAATTTTAGGAGTTGAGGAATCCAAAGCCTGAAAATAATTTTTCTGCTCTGGAGCCCACATAGACAGAAATTGAAATGGTCATCTATTGGCAAAAAGTTGCTGTAAATCTTTATGCTTTCTTTTATTATTCAGATGGCTTGGCTGGCTGGAATGAAAGTGAAGATGACAGACAGGATTTTGGTCTCTGGAGAGAGAAGATCTCATTGTAAGATTGGATGTTGCCCGATGTTCAGTGTTCACCACTGTGGAGAAGGTTAGAGCTGGTCATGGCCAGTAAATTACCTCCCTTCCACCATCTGGTTAGGTTTCGCTAGAGAGAAGGTTAAGAGTTAGACCACATGAGTCCAAAGAGTAATGAGAAGTTTTTGTGTTTTGAATGGCTCTAAGAATTTTTGAGGAATATAAAGGACCTTTCACTTAGTATTTCATATCCACTTTTCCAGAAGACAGGGGTCCTCTAAGCAGAGTCAAGGTGACAGCTAGTGTTAGTATTTGAGATTTAACAATTTAAGATTTTGGCTAAATGGCATTTCAGACAAAATCTTAAAAGTAGATGCCTCTGATGAGCATGATTTTAATGGGTTTACTACTCACAATGGGTCCTCGGGATAGAATGAATTTGAAAGTAAGAGTTAGGGCTTGGATTTTTAAACTTAAAAACTGAAGAGTTACTTTTTTTGCTGTGGGCTAAATAGCTCTGACTGATGGCAAGAAGGCAGGTGCCACCTTCAGTATTCACTGTTCAGAAAAGAGGGATTCCCCTGCCTAGAATGGAAAGGTTAAAGTTAGGAATGGTGTCAAGATCTGCTAATCCAGAGGGACAAAATTGTAGATCTCTAGAGTTAGGCAAAAATTTTGTATCAACTCTAGGCAGTATGAGATTAATTTTTTCATTGCTGGGGTAGCTCCCCTGTACTTAATTACACTAAGATTTAGGACAAGGTAATATAAAATATAAAATACACTCTTTGCTGAAAGATAATGGGCCTGAGAGTAGGAAGAAGTAAGGTATTTCTTAAGTCCCATACCTTATGTACATATTTTCTGAGGAGATGGAACCCTGGGCTATAATTAAGGTTACAGTTAGGGCTACTGGTTGTATGTCAAAAGCAGAGATCCTGACTTAATGCTCAGTGTGGACGTCCCATGGTGAAGAACTTCACTGCTGCTGTCATTTGTGGCTGATTATTTATGCTTCCTTTCACTACTCAGGTAGCTCTGCTAGCTATAATGAAGGCAAGAGCTGGTTAAAGATTCAACACTCACAGGCTGAAGAAATTATCTCCTTGAACTCTGTGAGCTACAGAGGTTTTGTTGTGTATTCCAGAGAGCTGCTACTAAACAGATCTTGTTTCAGCAAACCAAGTTATGCCCACTATATTAAATCTCATATTTAAGACTGAATGCATGGATATAATTCTATAATAGTTAAAAAGTTTAGATAACAAGGCAGATGTCAGAAATTGCTCTCAAAATAAGGAATGAAAGTCACCTGGCTTCTTTTTAGCTTTGAGATGTCTCTGAGGAAATCAAAGCTTTTGGAGAGAAATATTTCTCATGTTGTTGCCAAACACTGTTGAGTATTGTTGCCAAACACTGTTGAGTACTGTTGTTTTCTTGGGTTCCTTGCAAATTGTTAGGTCTTGTTCAGGTAGGAGCTTCTTAGCTAGATATACATCAAGCCTTTGTTTTAATTTTGGTTTTAGAGGAAACAGGTAATTATGGTTTCAGGCTTTGTACCAGCTTTCAGCCTCTGCTTAATACTAAGGAAAAAACAAATCATTCTCAGAGATTGACAGTATGCTGTAACCTACAAATCTAGGGGAATGCACTCAAGTTTATGGTATTGTAATGTTTAATAGTTTTTATTCAAAACTGATAACATTCTTGTGTTTATTTGCTTAATTTATATAACACAGGAAAATACGTTATCAAGAAATTATGTATGTTGATTTTTATAAACAACTTCAAAACCAAGTTGCTGTTATGAGTATGTTTCTCTTTACAATTAAGATTTTACCATATTTGACATGAGAATACCTGAGAACAAACATGAAGGTATAATCAAATATTTTCAAAATCTACTAATCCACAGAGAACACACCCAACAAACCACAGAGGAAAGAAGAAAAAGTAAAAGAAGCATTCTTTGACTGCTTGCACATATTATTCATATAAACTATTGCTCTGATCCATCTATAACACCAAAGAAAGGGCTTTGTTGTCTACTTCCACTCATAAAAGAGACATCTCAGTAAATCTGAATTTATGAGCTATAGATATCCACAGCCTTTCAGAAGAGAAAGCATTGATGCCACATGCAGTGATGATGTCACAGAAAATATCTCTGCCCTCTGTAATTGGGGAGATTTACATCCAGCTTCTCTCCTGAGTGATCTTCAGTGAACATAAGTTTAGGAACTTGATACCCAAGTTGTTTTGGTGCGGCATTCACATTCTCTGAAAAAATTCCTTTGCTCAGGTTTTTTCTCCTGGGAAGCTGAAAAGCAGCAAGAGAGGCCTCAGAGAAAAAGAAAATAATTCTTATCTCATTTGCTTTACCTGTGTTGTGCTCACATGGAATGTGTTTGGAGATTGTTTATCCACAGGTGATTGCTTCATTGGACTCCGGTGTGAGTTGTTTTGACTCATTGGCCAATCAGTGCCAAGCTGTGTTGGGACTCTGGAAACAGTCACAAGTTTTCATTATTATCTTTATAGCATTCAGTAAGTATCTTTTCAGTATAGTATAGTATAGTATAGTATAGTATAGTATAGTATAGTATAGTATAGTATTCTTTAATATAATATAGTATAATAAGTAATGTTAGCTTTCTGAAAACATGGAGTCAGATGCATTATTCTCTCCCTATGTTGGGGTTGCCTGCATTAACAGTATTTTGGAGAAGTTCCAAGAAAACTTTTTTACTGAGGTCTTAAAATTGTAATGTTTTTTTCATTTGGGTTGCTTTTGAACAAAAGTGTAAGGGTCTCTGGAAGACAGGAGAGAGATGTAACCAAGACAATGTTCTACAGAAGAGTATGTGCACAGATATATATTAAACAAACAAAGAGGATATCAGATCTCTTTTGTTATCTCCTGATCTTATTAATGAGAATTGAACCATGGACACACTAAGGCAAAGGAACCATCTGTTGTAGTTGAGGCTCTGGTTTCAGAAACAAAGTAAACAAGGAAAGAAAAACCTGCAGGGTTCATACCAGACCTGATCACATTTCTACAAGCTTCAGATGACTGATTTCAGCAATCTCTAAAAGCTGTTCTGTTGGTGAAATTGCACCACAGGCAATAAGGAAGATCTATGCTGCATTTGCAAGTGAAATGAATGGGCACAAAGCATGCTACACTTTTATCTTTGCAATTCATCATATTAAAACTAATCATGGCAGGTGTAATTATGTGAGCGCCAAAAATAAATAAGTAAGCAAATAAATAAATAGCTCTCAAATTTTCCTAAGTGTTCTGCTTTTCCTAAGCATAATAAATCTATGGGTTGGAGGGAGGTTGCAATCTTTGGTACAGCAGAAGATATTTTGGGGAGAAAATGCTAGTTAGAACACCTGGTAAGATTCTCTTATCACAGAGAGGAAGGATGAGAATGGATGAAAGAATCAAAGAGGGAGGGAGGGAGGGAGGGAGGAAGGAAGGAAGGAAGGAAGGAGGAAGGAAGGAAGGAAGGAAGGAAGGAAGGAAGGAAGGAAGGAAGGAAATTACTGTCAGCAGTTTCTCAGTGTGTAAACATTTTTGACAAAATAATCTATACCTCTGTAGTATATTCCAAAGTCAATTTTGGTTTTTACAATTTGAGTCAACTCTAGTCCAGCTGCAAACAACAGCAAGTTATTTCCCAGACTGAGGGTGACTACTCCAAGCTACATTAGTGAACAGAGTAGAGTCCTCCAAATATCTCACTTAAATCCATATCTACTTGGTACTGGCTTTTGTAGCTCACACCAAGTACAAATTTAAACAGCATATCTTCATGTAACCATTGGATGTCCTGAAACAGCAATTGCTAATAGTGGTGGGCTCTACACTTTGAAAGAAAGGGAAACAATATCTTGAAAGTGGAAAGACAAATGTTTGTTTTTGCAAAAGGACAATTACTGCAACACCTACATCAAATTAAAAAGTTTTACATTTTATAATTCATTTTATTTCCCTATAACTATGGTTAGAAGCTACAAATTTGAAAAAAAAAAAAACCTTGTAATCCTTCACAAGGAAAATTGTATTTCAGGCAATGGAGAGATTTTTTTTCTTTTAAACTGACTGTCTCTATGAAGAACTTCATTAGCATAGATACAAAGCAATGTGGAAGAGCCTCTGCCACCAAGGAGTTTATATACAGGAATATTTCACTGCTGCTTTTCTCATTGATAATATTGTACAGGGAGCAAGCTCCTATTTTTTTTTCCCTATCTGTTGCTTTGCTGGCATACATCGAATTTTCACAATAAGTGAGAAGACTGAAGCATGAAGTTACGTGCTGCAAAGTGGCAGTGAGAAGATCCATGTGTCATGTTGTGTGTCTTGATCACAGTATTTCTAAGGTAAAAACATTCAGGAGATTCAAGGAGCTATTCTGGCAGGGGTGACACTGAGCAAGTATGGTCCATGGTCTGTCAGATAAACACAATATTATTGTGTCAGATCTTCATCAAGACTTCTTCCACATACATATAAAAAAGGAATTTTAAACACTGCTCTCATTGCAGTCAAAGTCACAAGAGAGGATGTTTCCTCTGACTCCTTTTAGAACTTGGGTGTAGACTGAAATGCCTAAAATAGATCATATATTGTGATCCATGGTTAGCTGAAAGCAAAAGATCAGCATTTTGCTGGGTTTTTTTCCTTGTAAGTTGCACCAGAGCAAGATGTCGTAGAAAGAAATTATGACATTTGAAGGATACCTTTCTGAAATGTATGATGCCCCTGAAAATATGGTACCACTGCATTTTGGAGGTAATATTAAAAGTAATAGTGTTTATTATCAACAAGAAGACATTCTATTTAAAAGATAACAGCACATCACAGCACAGAAAGGGCCTTAGGATTTTCTGAATATTGGTAGCCATATATCTGAACCCATAGTTTTCTTGGTATCTAAAGACATACACCTTTGAAATAAAGATAATATTTCTAGGATGATAGACATTATAGACCCTAATGGCTGATCATAACTACAAAATATGCCTGCATCCCTAAACCATAGAACTCCATATGTTACCAGAAAATCCTTAGCTTTTCCAAACTTCAAGAAATATATTAAGACAACTATTAAAAATACTAAATATCTTCAGGCTGAGATCTTCAAAGTTCAAGAATCTGTTAGATTTTTCATGCTGAGCAGTTAACACCTACCACTGCAACCAGTAAGTAAAAAGCTTGAAAAACATATTTTTCAATCAAATATGTGTCTGGTATGCCATCATTACATTTCCTGATGCTGCCTACAAATCTGTTTGCTTCTCTTGGAATATATATTTCCACAGTTCTTTCACAAGAAAAATATGAGGCTCAAATCTGACCTTTTTTTAAGTCTTAAAGAAGCTCAAGAATATTGCTCACCCTGTCAGAACTAAATTAATTACTGCAAAATTGAAGCTGGATAGTAGCTTTCAAATGATGAATATTTACTGGTTGTCAATATATTTAGATGTTTTATGAAAGCAATAAGTTTCCCATGGAGATATAAATAATTACAGTGTTTTCAGTTCAGACTTGTATAAGTTACTTGATCTGAATGCTAAATTTATAAACCTAGTGATGATTCTGTGCTTTTGGATTTAACTTTTCATTTCCTATTGCTCATCATGGGAGTGAGTATTGCTCACTGGGAACTAAGTTGTGCCTGAATATCTGTAGATGAAGGAATGTAGGAGAGAGATGAATGTCTTACTTATGGTAACCACCCAGGTTGAGAATTAATCCACAGTATGCAAATTGCAGAGTTAAATATCATCTGTACTAATCATTATATCTGAGGTTGACTGAGCTGAAATTAATCTCTGGTATGTTGTGACATATTAGTAGTGCTCAGTGTCAGCTTATTTCAGAAGAGAACTCTCATGACATGCTTCTGTCTCACATAAATAACCAGAGAGTCTTGTCTATGTAACCCTCACTTTTCTTAACTTTGCTCATTCTTTAGTAAGGTAATATCTCTGGTGATATTACCTTACTAAATAAATACTGACTAAATTAGGACAAGTCAAGGCTGGATTTTTATTAACTTTCTCAATACCCTGTTGATATGTTCACAGGATATTTTCTAAATCATCAACTGACTTGATGACTGTATTATTTAACTGATCTTATTGTTTAGGATCATTTTTAGACATGGCTGTACTGGAATATGCATACATGAGCCTTATGGTTGTGCAAATAACACAAACAATATGTGGTTTGAAGTTTGTAAAACTAGAAACTGTTGGTGTTTGCTAAACATTCATTTTTAAAGGCCCTGGATCAACATTTCAAAATACAATCTATCTATCTGCTCATGATTAACCTTCTTTAGGGCTTGCTGCACAGTACAATAACCTCTGGGTATATATTAGTTTGTCAGGCAATTTCATGCTTCCAAACTACACACAAAGAAATTTTTGAGCACTGCAAACTTTTATACAAAAAAATTAACCATATGTGATTGTGTTCTACTTTTGAGGTTTTTAACTTGTTTTAGCCAGTTACTGGCTAATGATACCATGAAAAAATAATTAATAATAATTAATGAATAATACTAATCATGAATATTAGGCAGCCTCCAGTTTGCATCAGATATGTTAGAAGAATGCAAGACTGGGCACACTCCAATGATTTAATTATGTAAACAGTAACACAATAGCAGACAGAGGAAGAAATTAATCTAATATCTTTTAAGTCTCTCTTTTTTCCTTTTCTAAATTTTTATATACTAGTACACACTAGAAGAATCTCCTGTCTCTGTTCATAGATCCCTCCTTACCTGCTGAGGCCAAAATATTTGGTGACATTCAAAAGGCAGTAAATGTCTGCCCCTGCCATGCCCAAGATTGCTCTCAGGTCTCCCTGGGAAGCCTCTTTGGTAGGGCTCCTGGTGGCTCCATGAGGAGAGAGGGAAACCTCAGGTGACTGCAGCCAGCCCATAACTCCTACAGTCTGGTGCCCTTACACTCTCCCCTAACTGCAGCTGCTTTACATGCTTTACATTCTTTTAGCCCAGTAAGGCTCTCAAAAGGCAACTGGTTGAGAAGCCCAAAAGTTCCAGATTGCTGCTTTTTCTTCAGGGGAAGAGGTTTCCTGCAGAGCTGGCTGCCTTTGTTTAAAGGCTCTCTCTCCAGACTGACATACAGGAGGAGGTTGCCCCCAGACACTATCCTTTGCTCTTTTTATCCTTGTCCTCTCAATTTTATGTTACTAAGGTTGATTACCACAGTAAAGCATGCAAAATATAAAACATTCCCATACAGCAGTGTTGAATCAAAATCCCAAAGGTGTCTGCCATGTCTGCTATAAACAACCTCTCCAAACAAAAAAAAAAAAAAAAAAAAATTGAGCATACAGAAACTTCTGTAAAATTAGCCCAAGATAAACCTAATCACAGCTGTGCTTGCACTCCCTTACTGTACAAACTCAGGCTGATCAAATGAATTAATCAGGACACCACAGGCTCCTCTCCTATGTGGCACTGACTGGTGAATGAGCATGACCTGGCAGGGATAAGGGTCACTAAGAAACCTCCTCCTCTGAAAGAAGATTCCTGAAAAACATGGACCAAAGTTTCAGGCTCCTCAGAAGATCTCCACTGGAGTCTTTTCAGGCTCTGTCTTCTATCAATGACATCAGTGGGTGCTGCACTGGCATTTGGCCAGTGCCTATGCCTTATGGCTTGGATTGCAGAGCACATGAGCATAGTTAGTGCTGCTTAGGGGAACAATAACTAATCAGTTTAGGGAAGAGATGATAATGCTTTCTGTAATTGAATGCATGCTTTACTCTCTTACCTAATCACATCCTCCTTTTTTTCTCAAGAACACAGGAACACTTCACTGGAAACTGAATGGAGATGAAAATATAAAGTGGAATGAGAGCTGGATTTAAAGCTCATGTATAATCAAGCTATATGAATGAGATGAAGGCTCAGTTCAGTCTCCTCCCCTCTTCCCTGCTCAGTGGGTGCTGACACAAGAGTAGAATTTATTGCACAGTAACTATACCACAATTGCTATTTGCAGTAGTCCCCTTTCAAGTTACAACATTAAGAAATAATCTTTCAGGGCCAGATGTGTTATTTAATCACTCCTCTCCCCTCTCCTTCTCCATTTTTGTGAACATTGTTAGAAAAACAGGATGGTGAATAATGAATTAACATAAGGCCCTGACCTGGATTTTGAGGGAGAAGTTGTTTTATTACCTGTCCTTCTCTTCTGTAATTTTCTCATAGTTTCATGATTCAGAAGGCATGAGTTCAGGAAACTGTGATTTAAGAGCATTCATGCTTCCAGGTAACTTTCTGAACTTGCTTTATGAAGCCCATCTCAGAGATTAATCTATAACAACTCCTTCAATACATACAACAGGAGGAAGTTGTGTACTGATTTTGACTTTGGTGGTCACCTATGGGACTGTCTATCCTGGAGACTGCATGCATGAAGACAGCTGTTTGAAGATCTGAAAACTGAAAATCAGGTACGCCGCTGTTTGCTAGCCCATTTTAAATACAGTTTCCTTATTTTCAAGGCTTAAAAGGATAGGATGGGCAGGTACACAATGTCCATCAACATGAAAATGCAAGAAGGAAACAATAGCCAGGGCTATACCTACTTTTTGCACTGATTAAAAAACCCAAACAAACAAATATCACCCAGCCTGGAAAAAAAATAAAAAAAAAACCCACAACTAAATAAACAAAAACCTCGGCTTATATGAAATCTTATTTTTCTTTGCTCCCCAGAGAAGGAGAAATTCTTTCTCCAGTTCTCCGCAGAACAATTATCTGTGAATCAAGGGAGCTTTTATCAAGTGAGTCTAAAGCATTAATTGCTATTTCTGGAGCTCCTAAACCTTCTTGTGAACAATGCTTTGGTGCAAAATACTATTTCTATAGAATTTTTAATTAATTGGATCCTTGTGATTTTAGTTCAGGCCATAAAGAATTAAAAGCATCTCAGTCTTTTTGACACTTCAGGAAGAAACAGAAACAGGGAAACATTCAAAGTTTAGAAAAAGCAAAGACATCAACAAAAGGATAGTTTCTGCTGTGCATAACATTGAAGAAATTCTATCCTGTGAAGTCATGGGAAGATACAAAACATCCAGCAAGCATCAGTAAGAACAGGAAGTTTTCTTCTTATTTTCTTGTCAGGTGGTGTTTTCAATTAGCTGCAGATGATCTGACACAATACCAGGTTCTGCGAGTTAAGGGCTTAATAAACAAGCCAAAGTGTGCAGAGGCATCAGAACTACTCTAAAGGCACAGTCTCCAGACAGCAGGTACATTTCTGAAGGTCACTGTGACATTTTTATCAGCACAATCTGGCAAGTGATGCCAAAGATGCTGCATCAAGAGTAGCATATGAAGAGGCTCAGAGATAAAACATTAAAATAAATATATATTCTCACTAATAAAATTGCATGTAAAGAAACAAAAATGAGAAAAAGGTCTGTGTTTGTCCTAGTGCAGTGAACCAGTTTAGGAAATCCTGCTCTGATTAAGTTCCAAAATGTATAAACTAAACCAGTTTGAGGCATGTCAGAGAGATCCTCCCACTGCCACAGCAGCATGGCCCTCTAATCCTTTCGGTCTTTTTATTTTGCCCCAACCTTTGAGTTCCACAATGAGGACAGGATGGGTAAGAGGTTTCCTTGTTTGCAACCATACAAATCACTGAATACAACTTGTCCTTGCAAAGGTGGATATTATCACAGATCCTGATGTCTTTTACTACAGAATTAAATTACAAAAAGAGGTTAAAATAATGGTGAGTTAATGGTGTACCTTAGACTTGTTCACTGGCTTCTGTTGTGTTAAAAAACAGAGCTCTCATCTCTTTCCCTTACTCTGATATGTTCCATCAGCCCTAGCACCTGGTCACTCTGCTGCCTGGTGAAATATATCTAAGAAGAGTATTAAGATCAGAAACTCCAGAATAAATTGAGAAGGTATGACTGCAGCATCACCAAAACTGTGTCAACCCACAGCACCTTACTCTCAGGAATACCATTTCAGTCTTGGAAACATGATCCATAATTCAGTCCTGATGTTTTTCCTCAGCCCTTGCTTTCTGAAATGGATAATAAGAAATCCACTGCTGTGATTTTGAGCTCTGCCTGACTAAAGATGAAGATCATATTTCATCCCTGTTCTTGAATGACTTTTGCAGTGGAATAAAACAAAGATCTACTTCTGTTGAACAATGCATGCAAAGCAATAAATCCTCTTCTGGTAATAAAAGGAGCAGGGATGAGCCCTCCACACATGCAGGGGGAAGACAGCAGAAGATGAATGAACAGAGCTTGTATGTGAAGAGGCAAATTGTGTGCAATGGACACAGGGATGTTCAGGGAGAGAACCCAGAGGTTATGCTGGGCACTGCCTCGAGCTCTCTTGTGCAGGCAGCCCAAGTGAGAACAGAGAAGTCATGCTGCAGAAGGAGTGGGAGCAGGAGGGATCTGCAGCATTAGTGCTCAAGACAAGCAAATGCAAGTTTTTGGGTTTTAAAACTTCACAGGAAAGTAACCAGGGGTATGTATAAAGGTATTTACCATCTTTGCACAATTGTTTAGCCTAATGCTCCCTTCTTTGGTATGCCATGTAAAAAATTAATTGTAGGAAAAAAATGTGAAGAGCACACTAATTCAGTAACGTTTTCATTTGAAGTTTGTAATATCAAGCAGATTCAACATAAAAAAATGGATAGCAAAATAGAAACCAATGACAATTTTATGTTCATGCCCAAATATTTCTCAAAGAGAAAGGAAATTAGGTTATGTCTCGACAAGAGTTCCCTTCTACTGTCTTATGTAAAGACTGTCCTGCTTTACAAGAAAAAAAATACGAGTTTTCTCTTTGGTCTGAGAGTTGAACATTAAAAGAAACTTACATTCCTCTACAGAATGGTCATGAAACTGATTGATACTTGATCTAAAGAAGAATGTTTAAAGCAAAAAATGTCTTTAAACCTTATGAGCCCAGATATTTGAAGAGACAGAACTGAGAGAAGAGGCAGTGAAACACATGAAATACAGCAACAGAGGCATGTCAGGACACAGAGACATGTGTTGTCTGACTTGGCCCACAGAAGTATAATACAAAATACATAAATGAAGTTAGGAATTTCAGTGTTGAGATTGCAAGCAGCACTGGCTGTGTTGTGGCTAGACAAGGCTGCCAGATGACCCAAAAGTGCATATGCTTATTGCCCAGAAATGTGTTTTCAAATCAAATGATGTATTACCAAAGCCAAAATCTGGAAAGCCACAAAAGTCTCTGACCTCTGCATGCTTAGGGTGTTCCCTGTGCAGCAGCCATATGCTGGCAGGCATCATGTATGAAAGCAGACCTGCAGAGGTGTTAACAGCAAACCATCTCTTTCCTTTTCACTTCCCTATGGTCTGTGAACAAACACACAAAAGTCAAATTGTCCAAAGCTTGAATTTTTAGCCTAGACTAAACATTTGACCTTTTCTCAGCTGAGGGTGGTTGCTATTACTTGTTTTTCTGTGGCTGCTACTTTAAGTGTCAACTCACAGATCTTTACAGGGACCCAAAGAATTGACACCCTCACTAAAACACAGCATGAGCCTCTCCAGCACAAATAGCAGCTTCACTTCCCCATGCTTGGGACTATGCTGACTAAACAAAGCCTATAAAAAGGGAAGAGTGCTTTTCAGGAGCACCAGAGCAGGCCTCAAATTTACTGCAAGTTATTGTAGACAACATTCCAAATAAATAGCTCCCTAAACAAATCAAGTTTCATATTTAGGGATTCAGGTTTCCTACTTAAAAATCTTGGTTTGCACTACTGAGTGCTCTACTGCCTAATTTCTTTACTCTTCAGGGTCACCCATTTCCTCCTGAATGCTAACCAGGTTCTCTTTTGAAGTGACAGCACTTTTTAAGTTTGTGAAATCAGTATCTGGTATGGGCTCATCTGATATTCTGTGTGAAAGCCTGAGTCTTCAATTATTCTGCTAACTTCCAGCTTCTCTTTCTTAAGAAAACCTGATCATTTTGCTTACACCAATCGAATCAAGCATTTTACTGAGGCTGAAGCAAATTAGATTTAACTCATTTTATTTTCCTAGAAAATTAATTTCCTCTAATGTCTTAACTACTGAACAAAGACAAGTCTAAAGGACTACCACCTGCTGTATCAAGGCAAAATCTGGCCTTATATTTATTTAATAACCTGTTCTCCAGTACACACCTTGATGATTACATCAAACTGCTGTAAAAAACTTTTAAAGACAATTTAAACACTCTTGACCTCTCATCCCCCTATCACAATTACAACCAAAATTGCCCACAATTATTTCACCATCTTGCAGTGTCAAGTCCACGTTTTACCTTTTGTATCTTTCAATTACTGTCATTATCTTGAATTCTAGAGCCAAACTCTTGAGCTCCTAGGTTGACCTTGGCTGCCAGACATGTTGCTGTCAAGCTGCCCTCTTACTTCCACTGCTCAGCAGTTTATGGGGAGAAAATAAGACTAAAAACTTGTGGTTCACGTTAAAGATAGCTTTTCTACATTAAACTAAAGCACATGGAAGCACAGCCAAAAAAAATTATTCTCCACTTCCCACCACTGGCGATGTCCAGTCGCCTCCTCAGAAGCAGAGCTCCAATTTGCATAGCAGTTGGTTTGGAAGGGAAACACCTGAATGATTAATTTTAAGTATAAATGTCCCCATTCTTCTCCTTTCTTTTAGCTTTTATTGCTCAAGACAAGATCATGCATGCTATGGGATATGGCTCTACACAGTTTGGGTCTTCTGTCCTATGTCCTCTCCAAACATCTGGCCCATTCCCAGCCCTCTGGCCTTTCTGGATGCTCCACTAGCCCTACTCAGCAATGGCCAAAACACCACTGCATTATCAACAGCCTTCTAGCTACAAATACAAAGAGCAGCACTTGGAAAACTGCTTTGGGGAAGTTAGCTCTGTCCCAGAGAGACACAATATAATATAATGTGAAATGTTGCTTTCACACAACCTAAACAGCAGTTACCAACTTAGACTGAATTTAAAGTTCATGTCTGTGAATTAAAGTTGTAAGGTGTGCAATGGTGGAGCCAAGAAAGGCCAGAATTGTCCTAGTTTCATGTCTGTCACTGTGGCCAAGAGCACAAGTTTGCAGGAGAGGTATAAGAACTGGGTGAAATATTAAGTAGTCTTTTCCCTTGTATGAGGAAGTCCATGGCCTCCCTCTCCAGTGTGTATCGAAACTTAATTGGTAGGCCTCTTCTTTTCATTTTTATTTGAGGGTCCTGATGTCCAGTGGCCCAAAACATTAACAATCAGTTTCACTATGCATTGCTTGCCACATGCATCCACCTGAACAATCTCAGTGGCTACTCCCCAAGTTTGGTTTGCAAGAAACAGAATCAGCATTCCAGATGCAGTACCTCCATATGTTTCATGATTTTATGGTCTGCTGTCATATCTTTAGTTATTCTCTTCCAAGCCAAGGACTCCAACTATGCTGAGATTTTCCTCTATAGAACTGGTTCTAAGCCCATGGAACTTTGTTGCCTTTTTCAGTGCCTTTCTTAGTTCATCTGCATCATTTTAACATCTCCAGTATAATTAGTTTCATTTTTTCTCCCCACATTCTCTTAGAGTATCTGTGGGATAATTTATAGGAAACTTACTCCGTACATTTCACACCGTTGACTTCAATAAAATTTACATTAAAGTGACATGCCAAGCTGCAAAATTTTAGGATACTTAAGACATGGAACTGACTTCTTTGATTACATATTTACAGTATAAATATTAATCAGAAAACATGTTTTTTTAAGAGGAAGTATTAGGATTCTTCTGATAATTTTAAATATCATATTTTCTCTTGAGTATTTGAGTATTTGCAACAACTTCCCTTTCAAGTTACTAGCTTTTAAAGAAATCCTGCATGGTCTGCTGCTTTCTGAATACTGTGCAAGGCATTTTGTGTCTGACTCAGATTCATATCTCACATGTATGGCAATGCTTCTGCTTGATTCAGGAACACACTTGGAAGAATCCCATGGGTTATAATCCCAGAGACAGGAGAGGTCGAGGAAGGATTTTAAGGATCACCTTCTCCAAGTTTGAGAGTGACACATCCTGATGAACAGGAAATCAATCAAAGGTAGCAGAAAGCCTGCAGGTATGAATAAGGAGCTCCTTACAATAGAGGTGGAAGAGGGGAGAGATGACTCTGGAAGAATACTGACATATTCTCTGCATGCATAAGTAGGAGAACCAAAGTCCACCCAGAGTAAAGTCTGGAGAGAGGGGTTTCTTCGAGTACATTAACAGCAAAAGGAAGACTAGGGGAAATGTGGACTGATGCTGAAGAGGAATAGAAGACTGAGGTGCACAATGGCTTCCATGCCCCAGTTACAGACAGAAGATAACACCAGCCTTCAGGGATGCTAGGTCCTTGAAAACAGTGGAAAAGTTCACAACAAATAAGGTGGAGGAGGATCAGGTGAGTCAACATTTCAATAAACTGCACACAAATCAATGGGACCTGATGAGATAGACCTGCAAATGCTGGGAAATCTGCCTGAGGAAGCAATGCCACTTAATTATCTTCAAGAGATCATAGTAATTTGGAGAAATTCCTAAGGACTGGAAGTGATCACTCCAACCTTCAAGAAAAGCAGGAAGGAGAATCCAGGGAACTAGAGGGTAGTAAAATTCACCTCAATCACTGGAAAGAAGACAAGGCAAATAATCTTGAAAATATTTCCAAATATTTTTAAGGCAGTAAAGTAATTTAGAATATTCAGCATGGATATATGAAGGGGAAATTTACATATGAAAAAATTTATTTTATTGTACAATGACATGATTAGTTCAATAGATGAGATAAGAGCAATAAATAGGTGCTGTTTACTCTAATTTTAGAGAGACCTTTGTCACTGTCCCCATAACATCCCCACTGACAAAATTATGAAATACAGACTAGACTCATGGGCAGTAAGACAGACTGAAAATGGTCTGAAATGTAGCTTTTCTTAAAAATCTGTGATCAGCAGCACAAAGTCCATCCAAAGCCAACCACGAGGTGTGAGGGGTCAATATTAGAGCAAATACTGTTCAACAGCTTCATTAATGACCTGGATGATGAGAACAAGCACACCCTTTACAAGCATGATAGAAAAATAAGAAGTAGCTGATATATCAGAGGGTTGTGCTGCCATTCAGTGGGACCCCACAGTCTGGAGAAATTGAAAGGAACTTCATTTTTGATCACTTGTTGATGTAGTTCAAGAAATGAAGTGCAAAATCCTGCATCCAGGGAGTAAAAAACTCATGCAGCATATATGCTGGAGCTAGCTGAATGGAAAGTAGATTGACAAAAATATCCCAGGAGTCCTGATGGACAAGAAGTTGACCAGGAGCCAGAAAGATGCATTTTTTTATCATAGAAGGATTTACAGCATCCTGGACTGCATGATGGAAAAAATGGTCAAGGAGGTGATTCCTATCCTCCATTTATCACTGATGAAACACACCTGGAGTTCTGGATCACATTCTGAGTGAGCTCTCCAGTGCAAGAGAGACATGGACATACCTCTGAGTCCATCAGAGGTCATGGGGATGATTCAGGTACAAGAACATCTGACACATGAGGAGAGGCTGAGAGGGCTGGTACTGTTTAGCCTGGACAAGAAAAGGCTCAGGAGAATCTTATCAACAAATCTAAATTCCTCATAGGAAATAGTAAAGAAGATGGAGCCAGGTACTTCTCAGAGGAAGGGGCAAGGGACAATGCTTACAGGAAGCAGAAAATACTATTTAAACATTAAAAAAAACCTTGTTGTGTGTTTCTGTTTGGTTGGTTTTGTTTTGTTTTGTTTTATTGTGTAGGTCATCAAACACCTGGAACATGTTGCTTGGAGAGGCTGTGGAGCCTCGATGACGATATTCAAACCTCAGCTGAACATGGTCTTGAATTACCTGCACTAGCTCACTATGCTTTGAAGAGGAGAACTGAAGTAGATAATCTTCAGAGATATTTTTCTAACTCATCCATTCTGTGTCTCTGTTAATTCTTCCAGTTATATCTGATCTAATAAATTAAAAAGAAGATTGTATATAAAATTTCTCCATAAGTATCTATATCTCTGAATTACCTGTGACTTCAATAATCACAGGTCAGTCACGTTTATACTGTAATAATTTCCATGGAGTTCTTCCACAAAAAATTGCTGTTTTCTCCAAACATTAAGGACAGACTACTTTGTCACCTAGAGATGTCTTCAGTGTCACTGTGTCCTTATATCTTGTAATTTTACCCCAGATATCTTTAGGAAACTTGATGCAAGTGACTCCTTGAGTTAGTAGAATGAGTTGGGCCACTGACACAGAGGTAATATGGCCTTAACTGAACACTGAGTGAGATGCATATTCATGTCCTTGGTTTCTGAAGTGCTATCATTATGAAACATCCTTAAATTATTCATAGATCTGTTTTAAGAGATGAAACAATTTGGTGTGATGTTAATTGTTGCCAGAGAAAGGTCCCTCAAGTTACAAACTTCTGCCCATTATACTTTTTTCAAAGCTAATACTTCAAAACCTAAGGTGTAAATGTAAACAGAGATAAATATTTCACACCCATTAGTTTAATGGAGAAATTGATGGATGGTTTCACTCAATTTTCATCTCTCCCTTTTGCTTGACTCAAATTCATCCAAATTAATGTAAAACTTACTGGCCTTTTGGTTCTATCCATTATCTTCTTCCAAACTAAGGAGATATAGAATTACTGCACAAATATAAAGCATATGGAGAAAAAATCTATTTTGGTAAATATCAGCTGCTGTTCTGTCCATCTGATCACTATCATCTGTCTGCTAGTGCAGAAACCTTTTTTGTTGTTGTTATATAAGGTAAGGATGTTTATAGCAGCAGCAAGGCTCACTGTAGTTATTCACAGATCAAAACCAAAAAGTGTCAAAAGCTGCAATCATTTTGTACATGTTGGGATCACAGGTCACCATTCTTTTAATGACTGCTCTGTTCCAGCAAACATGAAGAACCACAGCATTAGCAGGGCAAGGCAGGAAGCTGCAAGATGTGAAGATGTGCTACAGAAAAACTCTGGGTGAGATCCAGTTTGGAATGAGGGCATCTGAAATTAGTTTTCTATATATGAACTAGCTGTCTAAGCACTTATTAGTCTGAATGGATTGCCACTCAGGGCAGTTAATGGGCCTGAAAAGTGCTCAGCATGCACTAAAGAAGGTGCTTGTTGGATGGCCATTTGAATCTCACCCTCTTGAAAATGAGGACAGCCTAGGACCAAACAACAAGCTGGTCTGGGATTACACTCAGCACTGAGTACTCCCGGCTGCATGAAGCTTACTAGCTCCCAAAAGTCCTTCAGGGGAGAACACTTGAAAAATATAACTTTGTGTAAAAGAATAATTATTCTTCCATGGTCTTCTAGCTCATCAAAGTGAACTTGTGAATACAGTTAGTTAGGCAGTGAGTGACACCCACCATAGACAAGCTGAAAGTGCAGCCTCATGAGGAAAGGAGCAATGACCTAGGCCACTTATAGCCTTACAACATTGTTAAAAATCCCAGGGGAAGTTAGACCCTTTCCTGGAAATGAAAAAGACCACACTTGAGCATGATTTTCTAGGTCTGGTGCCCTGTGATAATGCCTTACCTTACAGGAGGTTAAAAACTCCCAGAAAATGTGAATAAATTAACAACTATGTGACCATTTCAAACGACTGCAAAGACAAAGTGGAATTTCACTGAAGACAATATTGGTGTGACTAATATTCATGGCATGACACTGAAGAAATAGTGGTTGCAAACCTCCCGTTGGTGACTCCCGCATTGTGCCCCTCAATCTTCCTTGCTTGACTCAACAGCGAGGGATTTAAGAGAGGAACAGCTTGAGATTTCACACACTTAGCTGTAGAAACAGGCAAAACAGCTGTGGCTGCACTCCCAGAAGACCTTCATGTCTTTGTACACTTCCTTTGCACTGCAGCATCTTTGCAATGGAATCTGACCTCCTTTGTGGCTCCCTGATCTCCAGCTCTGCAGTCTCTGCCTCTGTTCCCCAGCACAGCAATGTGAGATTGTAAACTTGGAACTGAAAGCTTCACGTAACAGTACAGATGCCACATGCTAGGACAGCTGCCATGCAGTCTGCCAGAAATTCACTGGACTCCTTCTTCTACTTTGATATCTGAGTCTATTGGCTGCTGTTGTGCCATTTCACTCCCTGCTGACCAGAAACCACGCAGTGCAGGGCAAAAACCCAACCTTCTCATGCAATTTCCACTACATCTGAGCCAAGACTGTAAACTATGGAATAAAGAACTCTAGTACAAAATTTCAAGTGTCCCAAGACCTGCACTGTGGCAATCCCTGCTTCAGTATGCCCAGTGAATAACACATAATGAAGTACATTGACTCCAAATGCTCTCCAAAGTCTTTATTATGCATGTGAAGAGATGCCTTCTGTGACAGTTTCAGGTTTGGTTTCTGCCTAGGTAGCAAGGCAACTTTTTCTTCCTGGACTTCTGACACAGATCTTGAGTCT
Organism: Serinus canaria; assembly: GCF_022539315.1. Classification (NCBI taxonomy): domain Eukaryota; kingdom Metazoa; phylum Chordata; class Aves; order Passeriformes; family Fringillidae; genus Serinus; species Serinus canaria. Next base: position 81,836,091 of record NC_066316.1, read on the forward strand.
TGAAATCATTTCAGATGTCTTTGGCAGTTCCCCTTGCTTATTTGCAAGTTATATAATACATTAATTTTTCATGTTTTTTACTGATAGAGCTTGGCTTTTTACAGCTTTCATTCTGGGCAAAAGTCAGCTGGAAGTAACTTTAGCTGGCATATTTTTCAACAAGAAATAGAATTGAATCAAATAAGAAGATCTTGTAGATTCTGTTGCAATTTTGTTGTGGAGAGAAGAGGGGAAAATGTTCAGACACTGTCAAAATATTTTGTCATTTTCTTATAAAGTGATTTTAAAAATTTGTTTTATTTTGCATGGAATACTGTAACATAATATTTAAAGTTGTCAAAAATCAGAGCACTTTTGTCAAAATAAATATTTTCATAACTCGAAATGACATTGGGTGGGGTTTGGTTTGTTTTTGTTTTTTTGGTTTTTTTTATTATGAAATAAGGATATGTGTTTTAGGCTCTCTTTTCAACATGAGATATACCATATAGAAAATTCACATTCAGTTCAACAGCATGCATGAGCATGCCCCTCTCCAAAGGACAACAGGGTCAAGGAAGAAATAAACAAAGACAGCTGTAAGGTGCAGGTGACTCCTAGTATTTGAACATGTCCATCAGTTACAGTTGTGAGGAGTTGCACCTGATTTTGGACAACCATTTTTAGAGAGAAAGAACAATATGTAAAGATGGTGCCAGAACAAAAAAAAGAGTTGCAATGATTAACGGAGAAGCTGATGCAGGTGAAGGGCAGTACAAAAGTGCTATAATTATTTGTATACAAAGATTTAGTCTGACATTGTGAGACATCTGTGTAAACCTATTGCCACTGTTATTCATGCCAGAAAAGTTTTGTAGCTTCCAGAACACAGTAATTAAATTAGACAGGACTCCAGAAAAACTGAAGTAAAAAAAAAGGTCTACTGCTACAGGGGATACTATGTCAAAAACCCTGCTTATAATGCATTTGGAAATACATGCCGAAGAAACAACTACCTTTGTATTTATCCTTTTTTTTTTTTTCCATATGTCTCCAACTGAAGCATGTGGTGCAAAGTATATATGCAGCAGCAGGATGTGATAATTACCCTGGGAAGATAAAATAGATGTCTAAAACCACTAATTAATTTTATACAGAATAGAAACAAGAATTCTGCATCAGCAGTCAGCAGCTACAATCCTTAAGGAATGAATGTGAAAATACTACTGGTGTCATGATTATTTATAGACTTATAGATATATACACATGCCTATATGACAGATGTTTCTAAAGGCTTTTTTAAATTATGGCTGTCTGTCTTACTGGCATGAGCAGTCTTGTCTGCCAGCATTTTCTCCATGAACAGCAATAAGGAGATCCCGCAGCCATCACCAAGGCCCACAGGCTGTTATCAGAAAACAAATGGCCAAATTCTAAGCAATTATTCAAGATTATATTCCATTCATTACACTACACCTCATATTATTAATAAAAATTCCTTTGAGAGCTCAAAATTAATTGAAACATAAAGCATGCATTTATATAGTAAGCCAAATAAATTATTTGGGTCAGGATTTATCTCAACCAGCTTCAACTAGAAAACAAGTCACTCTGGTCCCATAAATTATTTGGGTCAGGATTTATCTCAACCAGCTTCAACTAGAAAACCAGTCACTCTGGCCCCTCTTTATATTAAAAGAATAAAATATACTGCAATAGAAAATACAGGAGGGTCCAACAAAGATCTGTGTCAGCACCTGGAGGTGCTGCATTACAAATCTGAAGTGACTGCACCTAAGATATGGTGTGAGTCCCATCCTCAGTGCCATTTCTGGAGTCTGTTTGTGAGCACAATTTCTCTAAACCCTTTCAGGTGCCTTATTTGATTTCCAGTCATATACTTCAGAAATAGCTTTTGAATGTTGAAAGATAAATACACATGTAACTAGTTGGGCTCAGATGGAGGCTCCTCTGGAAGTGCCCAAACTGAGCTATTGGGCTCCATAAACCCTGACTGCCTGCTTTGATCCATCATTTACTGCCTCAACTCATGGTGATAGGACCTCACTTTTATTCATAGATGCAGATTTGGATAAAGCTTCTAATGACAGTGTAAACAGAACAGTTACATGCAAGCTGAGTAACAGGAACAAGATCTTTAACCTGTGTAAAAGGCAGGATGCATAGGACAGCTTAGTTCTCTGGCCCATGGATCCTTGCACTCTGCCTCTGCCATGCTGCAGGTCTCCAGTTGGCTTGGGCTGCTTCCCAGATAGCCTGGCAGTCTGAAAAGGAAGACTCCTTAGCATCCGATTTCTTTCACTTCTAGTCCCCCAGGCACAAACTGCTCTAAATCACTTTCTCCTTCGGTAACAGAACCAGAGACAACTTCAAAAGGTTCAGAGCCCAACATGTGCAACAAGTGTTAATATTAATGGGTAGTAAATAAAAGGGACCTTCAACTAGGTAATGAATGCCTAATATTATTTAATCAAAAGTGATGCCTTTTCTGAATTATCACAGTTATGTGGATTTTTTTCAAGCAGAAAATTGTAAAACCAGGGATAAATTGAAGTGTGAAGTCACCAAACCCCCTAATTGCTTTGTAAAGAAAAAGAATTGTTGAAGAGCTTGAGAACACAGAAATATATTGTACCCATTGAACTGAAACCATGTTCACTGATTCAGGGGTCCACAGTAGAGGTCACCTTGCAAATATCCTAGAGAGGAATCAATAGTTTGATTGTTAACTAAGAACTTTTATGTTAAAAAAAAAACAAAAAAAAGACTTTTCTTCCCTTCTGAAGATCTTTAAGAAAAGGTGCACACACTTCCTACAGTATATGTTTTCACCAGACTGAGTAGACAGCCACCACAGTAGTGCTTATATTTGTTTAGAATTTCAACAAGATGGAAAATTCCTCTGTGTTCTGTGCCTGAAAATTTCTCTTCTTGCAACAGGGCTCTTAGATTCATGGCAATACTGTTTCTTCTGCAGTGCCTCAAAAAAACCCAGGTAATGACAAAAGATACACAGCTTAACTTTTGAGGTGCTTCTATTTACAACATCTTAAGATTTGGGAAACTATATAAATTCTATTAAAAAAACAAAAAACTGAAAGACAAAGTAAAAGACCTTTCCCTGCAATGAGAAGTTTGATGACTGAGAAGTTTTGAACTGAGTGTCAATTATTCATCTAATAAAATTTTACATTATGACATGTACCTATGTGGTTTGTACCTATGCACCTTAATATTGCAAGGAAGGAAATTTTCAGGTATCAGCCATGTAAAACATTTCACATATGAATGTAAAGTTATCACATGTAGAGGCAGCTGGAATGGCATGAAACTAAGGTTTTCATAGCTAAAATACACTCCATGAAGGACTACTTAGTGTTCCACACATGTGCAAAACTAATTAGGCATTGCATAATAACAATTAAAGATGGGACACATCTGTTGTGGCACCTACTGTATCTACACCTGTACTAGTTAGCTGATGCTTCCTTTACGAATAAGTTCTTCCAAAAACTGTTTGATTATATCTCACCCAAAATACAACAGATTAAATGGGGTTTAAAGCACATTTTTTTCTCCTGAATATAAACAGATCTTACAGTAACAAGCTCAGATGAATGTCCTGTGCCAGTTTTGCATTAATTGACTTTTTGTGAGAAAGGAAGAAGCCACCCATAGAAATTATTTTTCTGAGAGGAGCTGCTGAGTTTCATCTGTGTCTAACAACACCCATCAGGGACTCGTTTTGAATATTGATATTTTGTTAAACCACTAGAAAGCTTAACACACCTTTGTGAACATACATGTAAAAATGAACAAACTTTGGGAATTTTTTCTTTTCTTTCCAGCTTGGGAACAAGTAACAAGGCTGGCCTGGCCCCTGTCTCTGCCAGGCTTGGCTGGGTGGGCCCTGCTGCGGGGCCAGGCTTTTTCCCAGGTGTCGGAACCCAGGAAATTCCTCTGGCTGCCCTGGAGGTCTCGAGCCCCTGCCCAGGGGGCTCAGAGACCTTGGCACGGAGCCCAAGACCCCTGTGACTTTGCTTTAGTCCTTGGAAAAAAATGATTAGCAACCTTATATGAAGAATTACAAGCCACAAAAGTTTAAGTAGAATGTTAGTGAATTTATTATGGGGTGAAAAATAAATTTTTAGGGTTTTTAGAATGGGGGTTCAAGGGGCAAGATGGAGGAATCTGGGCATGTCCAGCCTTTCTCCTTCTTCTTGGCCTCCATCTTCGGCTGTGGTGTTGGCACTAATTGAACACAGCAGGGGCCAAAGACCAGCCATGAGGCCAGACTGGCTGCTGCTGTTCTGGGTGGGTCCCTGAGATCCTGACACAGCCCTCTCATTGCAGCCTGAAAATCCATCCAGTAAGTACTCTGGCTGCTGCCCTGGCAGGCATCATGTGGCTATCTGCAGGCCCTGGGTGAGAGATTAGGTCTGTCAGTGCACTGATAAGATTTGCAGACCTTCAATCCTGCCTTGGGTAAGAGAAAAGGACAGAGTGAAGACACCATGAGACATGAAGGTCAGTAAGAAGTTAAATCCCAGATGGAAGGTTTGAGGAGATGCCTCTAGTTTTAGGCTGAAATCCTCTTATAGAGCTATGAAGAAGAATAGAATTGATATATCAAACTCTTTTTTTCCCTATAATGCATTGAAAGTATGGGGGGATGAAGTATTCAAATTGTAGATATGAACAAAAGCATCTACGTTGAAGCAAGCAGATGTTGAAGTAGCTGTGATCCCATGCAAAATTTAAACAGAGAGAGAAGAGTGATGAAGACCCTTTGCCTCCATGGAAAGAAGACCTCTATTCCAAAAAATAGAAATTATCTCAGAGATAGATAAATAAAACCTTTGCTTTTGAACTGCTTATCATTAAAAAATACCCCATAAGTTAACATAGCCTATAAGCACAGCTGTGGGAAGGCTGCAAAAAGATAGGAGGAACTTTAGGATTGGAGATTCCCAGGTGGCTGCTATTTGTAGAAATTAAAAGCCACAAGAAAACTTTTCTTGTAGAGAAGTCTCCATAAAATGACAAGAAAAGCTCCTCTGAAATGAAGAAAAACTATTCTAGAGGTGATAAACGGACTTAATTGTTTCTATACATTGTTAGTGGGAAAGAAAAAGTTGTAGGGGGGAGGAGGAGTGTTCTAAAAGTTTTATTCTGGTTCTTATTATTCTTTCTTTTAGCTACTGTTAATAAAGTTTTCTTTATTCCTTTTTAAACTCATGAGCCCACTTTGCCTTCCTCCTAGTCCTGTCTCACAGCAGGAAATGAGTGAGTATATTCTAGTAGGTACACTAGCGTTTAGCCAGCACTAAACCCACCACACGTGTCTAGGTAGTGGGGGAGATGAATGCCATCATAGGCTACTCCAGCAAGGAATTCTCTACCAGCAGCAGCAGGGAATAATGACAGATTATCCATCTAGAAGCATTTGGGGATTATATGAACAAAGGTGTCGTTGACTGTTTCATTGAGTTTCTCTTGTAAGACATATGACCTCTTTGCCTTACCAGACTCAGAGAAGAGCTCTTGCTGCAGAAGAAAAAGAGGGTGGGGGGTTTTGGTGTTCGTCTGACATACAGTATCTTTACTCTCAGGAGTCAGAGGATTTTGCTTCAATTTTCCACAGAGGCTAGAAAATAAAGTATTACTAAGCTTTTTTTATTTTTTCCTTCTTTTTCATCTGAACTGCACAATGTAGATATGTAGAGCTATATAGAAATACTTTGAAAATTCTGAATACATAAAGGTTGCTGCAGGTTTTTGTTAGTACAATGAAGAAAACCAGGAAGTTGTCATCCAGCTCTGCATGGTTTTAGCCTTCATCCTGGATACAAAATCTGACCCTCTTTTAAAAACTTTATTGTTATGAAAGATGTAGCATTGACGTTGCAGGAAAAGAGCTTCTGATGCGAAACCAGTGACCTGACACAATTGTTAATAAAAAGTCCACTTTAATGATTCAATTGCAATGAGTACCTTTCATAAGCAATTTAAAAGGAAGTCTATAACAGCATTAAAACCCAAATGAGATATTAATGCATGACACCTGCATTCTGAGGGCTCAGAAGAGACAAGAAAAAATTACTGCATCTCTAGGATGGAAAAAATTAGTTTCCTGATGTACTATGACACAAATCAATACACCCACCAGATTTCTGAATGGCTTGAGTTTTCAGAATTAGTTTCCATTGTACATATATTAATTGAGCTACCTGTTCTCAGGGGACACCCAGAATGTTTTGGGGATTTATGCTCATTTTTTAACTGCAATCACTGCTCACACGCTCTTCCATTTTTTCACCGCTGCTCTTGTTGTATAAAAGGTGGCTGAAAGGGCAATTAAAATACAGAGGAAACAGCAAGATTAATTAGAAGGTTGGCATAAAATTTAGAAAAATACTATTTCAATTAAAGGAATTGTGAATGCCAAGCTGGACAGAAAATACTGATGGAGATTAATTTAACATCAGGAAAGTAAACCTTACCCGTCAATTGACTAAGCAAGAATGTAGATGAGTGTTGAGGAAATTTTCCACAAGAGCATGAAAATGTACATTTAGAAATTATTAGTCCAACACTGTGTGTGAGCTAGGCCTAAGTCTGAGTCTATGTCCATCTTTATCTCTTCCCACTTAACACAACTGTAATTAACATATCACATCTTACAGCAGGTTTGCTGTCAAAGCTAAATTTGGTGGAGCTGTCAGTAAACTGAAGGCCAGGGCTGCTGTTCTGGGTAGACTTGATGGGCTGTGGCCTGAAGGGAACTTCATGAACCTTAAGAAAGGTGAATGCAAAGTCCTGCAGCTGGGATGTCATAACTCCATGCAGGAACACAGGTTGTGGGCCAGCTCACTAAAAGGTAGTCAGGCATAAAAAGGCCCTGAAGGAGTTGTGGACAAGCTCAGCACAAGCCAGCAATACAACTTTGCAGCAAAACCAACAGCCTCCAGACCTGTATGAGGAAGAGCATATCCAGTGGGCTGAGAGGTGATTCTTCCCTGTATCCTACCCCACTGAGATACTGAGAGTGCTTGGTCCAGATCTGGGCTCCCCAGTACAGAGGTGAAACTCAAATCACAGATGTATGGAAGCACACTTTGAGCACATGGTGCAGAGCACAGGACACAGGAGGAGAGACTGAGAGAGTTGGATTTCTTCAGCCATGAGAAGAGAAAACTCAGAAAGATCTTACTGCTGTCTGCAAGTATCTAAAGGAACAGTGCAGAGCAGCCAGAGCCAGTCTATTGTCAGAGAAGCATAGTGGCAGTAAAAGAGGCAGCATTCACAAACAGAATAACAGGAAATTTCAATTAATATGGAGGGGAAAGGATATCACTCTAAGAGTGTCCAAATACTGGTGCGGACTGCTCCGAAAGGCTCAGAAGCTGCTCAGAGCTTGACTGGACACAGTTTTCACCACCTGCTCCACCTAAACCTGCTTTGGGCAGGATGTTGGATCAGAAGACCTCTGGAGGTGCCTTCCAACCTAATGATCCTAAAGTTCTTGAGTCTGATTACAGCAATCACTGCCACTGTCCCCAAATCCCTGTCTTCCTTTGGATGAGGGTAAGGCTAGTGTGCAAGATGAAATTGGAGGCTAAATGAAGTTAAGCACAACACAGGACAGGGACTGTCTCTTCTCCAGAGACACCAGGGTCTCTTCTTCTATTCCAGCTCAAAGCAAGTCAGTTCATTTAAAAATATGTGAGCTTGATTTTTATTTTCTGAAACAAAGAGGAATGGATGCTTTATACAGCACTGACACTGGTTTTGATGTAGCAATTATAACCTGAGAAAAAAGTCTCAATCCTTGTCATAAAATTCACTGTGCCAGACCATACGGTTTACAACCTACCTCACACATGTGGGCATGAAAGACTGAAAAGGAATAAAGCTGAGCTGGAAAGAAGTAAGTTAAGAAAGGAAATATATGAAGAATAGGAGAAATCTCTCCACATGGTAGCACAAAGAAATACAAAGCATGTGATGGAAAACAAAAATCGCTGAAAATGTCCTGTAATGCAATGGAATTCATGGAATTTATTACCATGTACAAATTTGAGGTCAAAATCTTAATGAGATCAAATCTTAAAAAAGATTGGATAACAATATCCAGGTAGTTATACAACAGGTTTTGTACAAGGTATGAATCTTCACATTTAATTTTCCAGCTAATTCTCTTGAAATATGTAAAATTCAACGCCTACTGAAAAGTTTCTTCTTTCAGATGCAGCTGATGTTTAGCTTTACCTTGATCCTCTGTGACAGTACCCATGTACCAAAGGAGACAGGACTGAGAGCAGAACATGCTGGGAACCAAATGATTCCTGTCACTTGGATTCATATTTACATTCAAAATAAACCAATTAACTCTTGGGAAGGAAAAAAGAATGTGCAGTAAAGTAGCTACAGGAGAGATTTTTTAATGGAATCTGAAAACTCACAGATGTATAGCAGAAGCTGAAGATTTGGGCATTGATGGTGAAGGAAAAACTTAGCAGTAACTATTGGCATAAATCAGTGGAAATGCATACCAGTGGTCATTCTTTCTCTAGCCTGGGAGCACTGTCACCCAACACTACCGGGACAGGCAGGTTCCTTTAGGGGTTCCTTTGGTAGAATGTGGAATGTTTACAGGGCTGTAGTTGAAATTAGAGCTTTCTTGTTACATAAAAGTTTTAGTTATCAGCACAGCTCATTGTTATCTGTGATTTCTTGTAGTTAATGTAGTTTACTGCCACAGAGAATTTCAAGAAATTTCATAGCTTTAAGTTTAACAAAATTTCAAGTAATTAGTGGGGCCTTTGTACCATCTAGAGTTTTCAGTTACCTAGTCACATGTCACATGGACCTTCTGTAGATAGGTCAGATTCTTAATATTAGCAATGGATATGATAAAAAAAACCCAAATTTTTTTTTTTTTGCAACAGGATCCCATTAATAATGCTGACATGTGAAAAAATAGCTTGTTGTAAAGGTACCTCTCTTTTAAAGACATGAAAATACCTAATAGCAAAAATGCTCTGTGAGATTATCCAAGGATATCTGCAAGTGTAGGTGAAGTGTCGTGCTTATCTAGATCCACTACCAGTGTTACATTTATCATTGATAAAAATGACCATCCCAATGCTCAAAACCATTAGAAGAAAAGAAAGAAAGCCCTGATTTCCTCCGCAAACTAAATTGAAGCTACTAATTTTGCTTCCATTTCTGGCAACAGCTTTCTGCACATGGCGATTGTGGGAATCTGCAGTAATCTGGTTAAAAAAGGTATTGCACATCCCTATTACAGGCAATATTCTGAAGACCTGTTTCACCTTGAAGTGTGGCTACCCTACACTCTTGGTAATAGCCATATCTGGAATTTCTGGATAAGATTCATTAGATTTTTACACACCTTTACTGAGCTGAAACACAGTAAGGGTTTGCAGGGTTGGAAAGAGGAAAAAATACTGTAGTTTTTTTGTTATTTAATTGGTGAATTACATAAAAGTGGGTGGTTGACAGTTCTAGATACATTCTGAGTCAGTTCACAATGATGTACGTAATACCTCCAACAAATGCTGCTCATGCCACATCAGTAAGTCTTAAGAAAAAAATATTTTTAATCCTCTGAATATTCATATATACTTCAAATACTTCATAAGTAAGCCAATACAATCATGCATTGGCAACTCATGCGTCTGTTTGCTAAAAGTAGGCAACTATATTTACAGTATCAAAAGGCGTTGCAAACACAGTTAAATATATTGATTACAGACATGCAGATGTCCTGCAACTTCAGAATGCCATTCTGCCAAGGGAGGAAATAGTTCACCATCTGCTATTTTATTTTCTGAACTTGATTTGCATTGATATTTTTATTATTGCATTATTAATTAAATGCCTATCCAGCGCATGATTTTTAGAAGGTGAAGGCTGCTATAAATACTGAGGAATTGGAGATTTCATGAGGTAAATACTACCATTTCTTTCAATAAATAAAAATTATAGACAGAAGGTTTTCAAGGCATTTTGATGTGTATTCTGGTCCCATTTATATTAGCATTTTATAATAAAAGTATAATTCAACGATAGGAGATAATTTATCAAAAAATGCTAGTAATTCAGGATGGTTTATCTAGAAAGACAAAATCTCTATGACACCCAGAATATCAAAGAGGATTACATAAATCTGATTGTATTGAAATAATAATTACTGTTCTATTGCTGTAGAATAACGTTTAAGGAAGTATTGAATTGTAGTCATCTGCCTCAGAAGCCTCAGAAAACACATTGCATCAATACCAAAATCATTATCTAGGTTGAGAACTTTTCCTACTTTCTATTTGAACACCATAAAATGTCAAAGAAAATAAAATCATATTGATGTTTAATTAACTTAAGAAGCCTAAGTATTAGGAAAAGAAAAACAGCTCAAATATGCAAGAAGTAGAAGCAATTGGATTACAGTATGAGATATATAAATATCTTTATAAAAACATTCAAGGCAATGTTTTCACTCCCATTTTAATATTTTTTGTTATTACCTATATATTCATTCAAGTCAAATTTTTTCTATTTTTGCTGTATTTATTGTCACTCTTATCCATCATTCTTCAGAACTGCCCTTGCATTATTGGTCTGAGGCTCTGCAGACAGAGCTGAACAATGGCAAGGACAATGGTTTGTCTGGTGTGGAGGTGTCACTGGGGTTAAGGCCTTTGTCAAAACTGTTTCCACAAAGAAAAAAAAAAAAGGGACCTTATGGTATTTTCTGGGCACCCTGACAAGGAGAGAGAATGATGATGAGGACTCCATTGATATCAGAAGGCTAATTAATTACTTTATTATACTATATTATTCTATACTATATTACACTATGTTATTTTACATCTGAACTGAATCTGCCAAGCACTCACCTGCACTCCACTGCCCAGAATCTCTTGACTGTCAGCCAACAGTCCCAACACAGACACACACACTTGGTCCTGACAGGCCAAGGAAACAAAACAACATGACTCCGGGTAAACAATCTCCATATTGCATTCTACTTTGGCACAACACAGGCACAGCAAATAAGATAAGAATTGTGTTTTATTTCTCTGATGTTCAGAGAATGTGAAACCCAGAAATATTCTTGGAAAGAACTGTGCCTTGCTCTTCTCTGTGAGGAGAAATGTGGTGACAGACGTTGCCATAGGACACTCCCTTCTGAGGGGACAGAATACCCCATATGCAAACTGGATCTATCTCCTGGGGAAGTCTGCTGCTTCCCTGGGATCCAGTTTAAAGACATAATGGGAAACTTTCCTGCTCTGGCACAGCCCTCAGATTACTGTACAGTGTTGGGTTTTTCAGGTTGGCAGTGATGAACAAGATGTCTGTGGGCAATCACAAGATACTTCAGTGGCTTGTGACAAACATTTAAGGGGCCAGGAGCAGAAATAGTGTTCTTCTGTGTCCTTCCAGTTATAAGGAAAGACCAGGGAAGAAACAAGAAGAGCCAACAGATCAATACATAGGTGTGCCTGGTAGTTTTGGGGTTTTTAATCATGGGTTGTTTTACAGGACATCCGAGTTGCTGGCAACAGGTAGGGTGCACCTTTCTCAAAGTGGGGGAGAGGATCTTTGCAAAGGAGTCAGCAGGACTCATTGAAAGAGCTTTAAATTAGATTTGAAGGGGGAAAGGGATTAGTCCAGGCTCACTAAGGGTGAGCTAGGGCATGACAGTGAGGCCATTTGGTCTGCCATCTCAGTGGTGTCAGAGGACGGAGATCCCTGTGGCAACAAAGACCCAAGGATCACTGATGTATTAGAAATCATGGAAGAGGCTGAGAATTGTCATCTAGGAAAAAAAGACGCTGGCATCAATAACAAGAAAAAAGATGTTGGCATCAATACTGCAACTGCAGAGCATTTACACCAATGCACATATGGACAAGAGACAGAAAGAGCTGGAAGCCTTTGTGGTCATTCTTAACTGACTCCTCTAAGAAGATGATCTGGTACCACCCCCTCAAGCTGAAGGGATTTCTTTTTTCCAAGAAATGTAAGTACTTACTATTAGATAAGCAGGAGTCAGTACCATCTCAACTCCCCCTACTGTTAGAAAGCCTATTGCAAGATTTTCAGATACTCTGGGACTTATTCCTTAAGTTCTTGTGAGGGACTGAGGAAGGGAGTGACTGGAAGTGCTGTTTGGATTTTTGTCTGAAGTGTATGTGAAAATGCTCGGCCCAGGAAAGACAGACACATACTATCATGTACAAGCTCTAAGTACGTGAGAAACTTCATAATTAAAATGTGCAAGTTCTGAGTTAGGAAGTAAATCCACTTATTTTCCCCTTTGCATCCCCAGGGGTAAGCTGTGACATCTGTGACAGTGTATCCCCTATCTTGAAGTAAGAACATCAAGGAAAAAAGTTCTTTGCTGCAGTGAAATTGTAGTCCTGGCAGTGCTACAGTGATACTGCCCCATACCTCTCTGCATGCAGCCAGACCTTGGCAGAATTACAGTCAGCACAGTTCAGTCTCAGTAGCTACACAAGATACAAATATTTATAATGAAACTTTTATGAGGTCTCTTTATGTTTTTCCCTTAGAGCACCCATCTTCTCTGCATAACAACAACAGAATATGAGCACAAACATGTAATTACAGTAATGACTGCTAGCAGTAAAAAAATGTTGCTGTCAGTTAGCTGCTCAGAAACTAAGGCTATTAACAATCCCTTGTTAGAGCTTATTCTGTCAAAGAAGAAGAGATCTCAGTCATAGTGATGGAAGCAGATGGTCAGGATTATATACCTGTTGGGGGAAGGGGAAGTGATCCATCTGTAAATTAACGATAGAGGGTGAAAGGGAAAAGATTTAGTTGTATTCACAAAGAATTCTGTGACAGGAGTGTAATTCAAGTTTATCCCTATAGGGGATTTCTGGCACAAATGGAGAGAGGAGTCACATGGATGGTGTCACTTTACAGTATTTACCATTGGGTTAATTTACATAACTGCATGCTGTGTTCTGTTAGTAGTGATACAATCTTGTTCAGTATATATACTGTAAGCATTCTTTGCTTCAGTGTCATTGGGGTAGTAAACACCAAGTGAAATAAGTGTATCTGCTTAATTATATTGGTATTTTTGAAGGTAAAATTCAACCTAAGAAAATGTATCACCATCCAAATCAGAAGACAAAGTCATACACTACACTTGCCCCAGTTTCAAGCACTGCAGCATTGCAGAAGACAGTAAGTCAACAGCAGTAATCAAGTCATATTTTCCAATCAATTACTCCAGTAAACATGGTGTAACAATTAGCAACTGAATATATGAGGCTTCTGTGAACCAGTTACTATAAAAAATTTACAGTCATTAATATGGAATAGAATGGCCTTAGCTGAAAGCCTAGAGCCTAAGGCTGAATTAGGACTAAGGTAAGCATCCTAAAGACTTCTTAAGGAGATAGTTTAGATTTAGTTGCAGTGCAATCAGGAACATAAAAATCACTTAAATCAACCACCACTTGGTAACTTATGTGGGACATGAAAAGCCTGAATCAATTTAAACAGCACCATAAAACTCTGGCTGGTACCAATACTTTACCCACAGATGAGACAGAGACCTGGGCCCCACAGGGTGACCCCTTCCACCTTTCAAATTGAGGAAATGGTCCCTAGCCATTCTGGGGCCAAATTAAATTATGTTCCATTTCAAACAATTCTTATGCATAATTGAAAGGTTAGGAGGCTGAGGCTGAGGCTTAGTATGCAGGTTTTTGATAATAGTGCCTTTTTTTTACTTTGATTCAGGTAATAACACAATAAAAACTTATATTCAAAATGAGCATGTGCCAAGTATTCAAATAAAATATTTCAACAATGTTATATTTTTTTAATTAAGCAATGTTTCTTTTATTGCAAGGTTTCTTTTATTGTTTTTTTATTGCAATACCACTAAGCAAGTTCATTTATTAAAGTACAATAAAATTCTGCTGTGTGCTTTAACTGCAATAACTAGAACGTTAAAGGTTAAGAATATGTGTGTGTATGTATATATATAAATGTTTGACATTTTCATTCATTGTTATATTACACAGTATGTATTGTATAATAATATATATTATAAATATAATGTATTATAATATATAAAAAATTAAAATAAATTATATATGTAATATTTATTATAAATATATAAAACATATTTTATATATTGTAATATATATAAATAATATAGAAAAGGTAAATAATATATTAAAATAGAAAATAATGTATGTAAATAATATATATACACAATTTAAATATATATAATAATCGGACATATTTCCATGCATTTTAGTCATAAATTGCTATTAGTTTATATCTGGTGTTTTGCTGGTAGCATTACCATTCATTTTAAATAATTCTGATATTTTCTTGGTGTTTATGTTGCACTGTATTCACAAAGAGCAATCTTATCCACTTTTGGAAAATTTATGTAAAGTGAAACATGAGAAACTCTTTTTTTCTCTGCCTGCTAGATAGGGTCTTTGATCCTTCCTTAGTAACCATTCTCTTTGTCCAGAGTTTGACTTGTTTATAAAATTCTACATGAGATCTTACAAGACTGAGGAAACTGACACTATTATTGTCCAGAAATTAGTTGTCTTAGGATCTCTTTGGTTTTTCTTTTGTCCTCTTAGTCAACCAAATATATCCTGAACCAAATATGATTACTGGATTTTTCATCAGTTCAAACTGATGAGGTCTTCTAATTTTAAAGAAACATGTATTAGCCATAACCATACATATATTTTTTCTTCCATTCCTCCAAATATTATACCTATGATGATTCGGTTCCCCACTATATAAACAGTGGGGTCCAAGTTTGTGTCATTATCAGTCATCAGCATATTCCAAATATTTGCACCAGAATGTTAAGGAAAACTTTTGATAAAATCTGTAGCAAAATGAATCTTTGACAAATGCCAAGCACCAAGCTCTGTTTTATTCAATGAGACCTGATTTTGCTGTTGTATTTTCCAATACAGAAAAATTTCTGAATACCATTCTTTATGAAGTTGAGACAATATTTTTCTGTATATTACTCTATGAAACTTATGAAACTTATCACTGAACTACCAAGATATTAGACCTATGGCATTTTCTTTGTCTAGAAAATGGCTTTTGAAAGGAATTTTGAAAAAGTGCATGGGGAAGAGAGAATTTTATTAATAGGTAAATAAGCCAGAAATGAGAAGCAATTTCCTACATAAACTTTCTGGAGCAGCTGTTTCTGACCAATGGCAGTACTGTAGGGACATAGGGGCTAACATGCTCTTATAGAGTTCTGCACCACCAAAAATCATCTCTACTTATCAGAAGATATGTGATGTATTACTGCCTGGGTCTAGTAGAAAGGAAGAAAGGAAATACATATCTGAGTCAGCCACAGTCTCATACTCAAATGGAACTTTCAGCTTCTATGCAAATTGTAATAGTAATTAATGGATTCAGGCTTGAGAAGGGAAATCCTTCCTCTTTATAATCAATGTCAGCTTCATTACAAACAGGCTAAATCATAAAAAAGACTCGTTTGAAAGCTGTCCGGGTTGACCTCGAAATCTTTGCTAGTCATCCAGAAAAATTTTAACACACTGCATTTTGTCATTTCAAAATATTTGGCAGTGTTAGGAAACGTGTAAACTCTCTTCTTACACACTGCACCTAGCTATAAGTAATTTTACCTCCAAATGGGCATTGGCCTTTCTCCTTTGTCCCATAATGTTTGAACAAGGCCTTTAGATACTCCTTTAGTTTTCTATCCTTGATTTCCACTTTTTATGTTCTTTTTTTACATTGTATTCCTCCTCTGGTACTACCTTTTTATACTGATGCATGATAATTATTTTCTTTGGTTATATACTAAGCATGAATCGAACTAACAAGAATGTCAAACCTAAGAGGCAATAAAAATGTCATATTTGACCAGCACTCATTTTAATCAGACTAGCATGCATTTTATTATTTCCAGCACCTCTTTAAGCATTAGATGAAATCAAAATTCTCTAGTGATAAAAGTCTGCCTCAGTCACTGTTAAATGAGAGACAAGTGGTTAGAATAAGAATGAGTCAGTACCTCTGAAGAAGTTTGATTGATGGACCTTTGAAACCACAACAAAGAGTACACAAATTCAGTTGAATTTGTCTACAAGATTGCACTTTAAAAGAGGCTGGAACACTAGCATTTAGGAATATTCACATACAAACATGCCTGCACAGCCATTTCCCAACATACAGACAGATACAGTGCCAGATTCTAAATCTGAATAGATTTATAAGCTGAATCATGGGATTCAAGATTGTAGAGGTCCTAGGATTCAAGAGTGCTCTTTCTGAGTCAAAATGCCAAAATCTTTCAGGTGTTTATTTGTTGAGATGCTTTCAAATAACAAGGTAAGAGAGTGTACCAACACTCTTCAAGTCACACGTCATTTGGGTAATTTGAAGATCATTCTCCTTCCAAGTAGAAAAAAATGTGTTTCCTGGAGCATATCTGTTTGCTTTTAGGTGAAAAGGAGTGGAGCTTCCAAGAAGGATAGACTTGGACCTCTGTCCTAGAATGGTCTGAAGAGAACTTTCACTGACACAATATTTACACAAGAATCACCTCTGCAATATGCTGCTTTTGAATGTGACAGTTCAGCACTGCAAGTATTAGATCTGTTGGGGAAAATGGTCTTTGGCAAATAGCAATACAAATCAGATATTGGGGGGGATTTATGAAAATCACTAGTGTATCTGTAATATTTCACAGATACTGAATAATGGTAGAGCATATTTAAACAGGGTGCTGGAGATGCCATTGTCTCTCACAAATAAAAGTACTGTAGCTAACTGAAATAAATATCACTGCACCTGTCATAAAGATGTAGGAAATTTTACACACTTCAAATGTATTTAATTTTGGCTTGTTTCAACTATTCTTTTGCTTTAATTGAGTATTGATTTAATTGAATTCCCTCCCACAAACACAATCCCAATCCTCTTTTACTCAGTATGTTTAACACGGCATATTGTTTCCTTGGTTTTCTCTTGGATGTTGGTGGCACTTCAGAGGTTTACTTGTGCCAGACCTCTAGATACAAAAAAAAAAAAAAAAAAAAAAAAAAAAAAAAAAAAAAAAAATTTTTTTGCCATGATAGTCACATAACTTCCAAATCATGAGAATATTTTGTGCTGTGAATGACAAGCACCTTGGAAGTGAACCTGAATTGTCCACTGGGCAGAGTAGGAAGCTAGTTTGAGTAGTCAGATAAAGACCTGATTGTCCAGAGCACTTTTTTATAAAGACATTGATTTTGCTGCTTGGTAGGACAGGCTGTATGCAAGCAGAGAAGCACTATTCAGACATGTAGCAGTTCTACTTATTCTTTTCCTAGGCTGGCCAGAGCATTCTTGGATCATTTTGTGCAAAGAAAATAATGTTTCTTTTCTCAATACAGCTATTGTTAGTGTGTCAGCTTCACACACCAGTATGAATGAAGCAACAATTATTTAATTTAAAGTCTCATCTCCTGCAACATGTGACATTTAGCTTTCATTTTGAAACACTATTTTTAATGTATTTTTAAATATAAAATTCAGTTTTATTTTAGTAGCAAAAGAATGCAAGCTTGTATGGGAAGCAACCAGAAAAAATATTCTCAGATATTAGGTAGAAGACCTCATATAGTACTGAAAACCACCCACAGTCCTTGCCAGCATCAATGGCTGTCATGCTGAGCTATTATGTGTACTTAGTTATGACTTTGAACATAGATCAAGATTCTCATAAACCTTATATGTAAGAGCTGCAAAATGATGACTGAACCATATGTCCTGGCATGTTTTTAGCCTGGATCTTTAGTGTGGCTCTGCAGGCCTTGCAAACAGAAAGGAAAGGGTTATGAGGTGGATGTGAGTGAAAATGGACAGCTCATCAGAACTGGAGAGTGAGCCTGTCAGTTTTCACTCAAGGATATATTGACAATTATTTACTTAATTGTACTCAAGTAGTGGCTTCCTTTTAGAAACCTTTAGAAAGCACAAATTTCATTGATATTGGACAGAACTGGAGTTCACAGTAGTAAGAAAAGGGCAAAACCAGTAACATGAGTTGATTTCAGCTCATGCTGGCACAATATATTGCACACTTAAGATAATCAGTCCAGACATTAGACAAATGGCACCACACCAACATGGTGAGAAACTGATATTCACAGCATCCACAGAATGGCATTTGATTCCTGCCCATTGTTTTTACTGCTGACTGTCTACACTTCTTTGTCATTGTTCCAAGCCTGAGCAAAGTTGCCTCATTTCTACAGTCAGAAAATGAAACTGCTTGAATAGTACAATATATGTCAAGTTAAAGGAAGGAGAGAAAAACTCCTGGTGTCATTGAAGGGACATTGACAAGTCATCTTACTATTCTGTTAATTACCAGCATAAATCCAGTCATCACCCTCCCCCCCACTCTTCCATATTAAATAAAGGTGACCCTTCTTTTACCTTTGTTGCTGCACATCAAATGACAGACCATCAGAATGCAATCAGAAGTCCTTACAGCCCCAAAACCCAACCATTCAATGCTTAATGAAATGCTGTCATCTTTGTCTATACATTTATTAATCATTTAGACCTCAGACACTGCTAGATGGGAGCCCTTTGAATCTTTAAGCAAGGTAGTATTGGAAAATAAGAAAGGGGATAAACATAAAAGTCTAGGGCTTGCCTGCCCCTTCTGTCACAGCTTCTGCTGCTGTGGACAAAGTTGAGCATGCAGAACTTATGGCTCAAATCACTTGTTATCATATTGTTCTTTCTGGACCATATCACTTTTGTCCCTCAAAACTTTCAAATGCTAAAAAACTCTCTTAGCTTCTGACAGTCTTCTTTCTTTAATGAAATGCACTCTGCTTTTGACAGTGTTAAACCAGATAGAATCCAACTTTGTCCTTATAAGGTTCCTATGTGCAAGACTGCTCTTCATTCCAGAATCAAAGTCCTCACATATTTCACTTTCATATTTTGTTGGGGTTTTTTTCCTTACACCACTCTTAGCTGTTGATTTCCTTCACTCACCACTTCACACAGAGGAATTTCTTGCAGATCTCTGCTGGGATGGAAATATTCAGCTTGCTCTGGCTTTCTCCTTAGCCTAAGTCCTTTATCAGTCTTTCACAATCCTACTGCTCTGCTGCAGGAATACTAAAGCCTAGGTCCCCTCTCCCTCTAGTGGAACACACATCACATTTATAGTAGAATGTGATTAATATGACCACCAAGATTTTTTCCTTTTAGTAAACATCAAATCTTTGACATTTGACTGCTCTACCTTTGCATCACTCCTAGAGAGGTTTTACCAAACCAGCTGGTAACAGGATCCAGGTCTTTTCTTTTATGATCTAGTTTCCTCAGAGAATGTGAGGGACTGGCAAGAAGGTTTACTTGAGTGTCTACTTTAGGCAGACCCCTTTTTTAGAGACTTCCTTTCCAAGTCAATCACCAGCAAACTGGATTCTCTCATTTCTTGAAGAGCTGGTATGATTTCCATATGTCAGACTGCATGAATCCTAACTACATTTCCTGCCTTTGGGGATATGCACTTTCACAGGAAGTTCAAAGGGGTTTCTACTAACATTACTATTTTCATAGGTCAATTCAAGCCTGTGCACTTGATTTTCTCGGTTTTTCTCCCCTGTCATAGTGCTACTGCCTTTTTAGGCAGCTTGTAAGTCATGGGAACAATTCACAGCAAACCCCTGTTAGTTGTAAAGAATGCATGGCCTGAAGGAAGTGCAGGAGGAGAAAAGCCTCAGGACCAGGAAGGTGCATAGCAGATTTGTTTGAAATTCTGTTATTATCTAATCTATAACACAACAGAGTGTCTATTAAAAAAATACAATCACAAAGCAATCTTAAGGCTTCAGCTGTATCATTTCCCAGTTGCACTTAAGCAGTGACTATGCAGGCACGATCAATTAGACTCATTTAAAAAAGTTATGAGAATTAATCAGAAAGTTCTTCTAAAGCTTGCTAGTTATAGGAAACATACACCCAGGATAAGGATGGAGACTGGGAACTGTGTTCATTGATAAAGCTAGAATAGAAAAATATACTTACTTGTAAGTGAATTTATTCAAAATATAGAGTGAAGGAGAAAAATCAAATCCCCACTATGTCCATAACTAGGAACTTGTCAAGATGTGGTGATGTTAGTACAGTATTTTAGACAATCCCTAGATCTCTTTACAAATAACAGAGGCTGAGAACATGCTACAGATAAATCATATTTATCAGTGTAGAAAACTTTCCAGTTTCTCAGTGTCAAGGTATATTCATCACATATGTCTATTTTAATTTACAGTTTTGCTCTTCTACTATTTATAAACTTCTTTTGCCCCATTTCCCATTCTCTGTTTCATCAAACATAATTTATATTCTAAAAGTCTTGAAAAAATATTATTTATTATTTGTATTAGAGTAAAAACTCATGCCAGAATATGAGATTGTTAACTTCTTCTCATTCTCTTCAAAAATTTCCATGCTACATCATATGGTACAAAAAGCAAATTAAAGTAAGACTAACATTACAATCAGCCCCCGTGAAGAAAAGCAGCAATTTACTTATGAAGTTTTAAGGCTTCTGGGCCACAGAAATTGTTAGACAGGAAAAAAGCAGAGCTGCTAAGGAATGCACATTCTCTTTTCCTGTTCACACAATCTTACTCAGTCTGCAGCTAGTAATGAGGCTTCTCCAAAAAAAAACATTTTGGAAGGCTTTGTACCTTGAATGTCTTTGTTCATGTCTTCTTAGATTTCTCTGTACATTGTGTTTGTTATATTTCACATGCTGGTAACACTTCTAACCACCTATATGTGTACACAGAAATGTATAAATTCATTCAGGTTTTTATTTGACAAGTATCTTCTCCACTTAGTTTTTATATTAACTGTTCCCTCTTCTTCAGGGGTTAGTAACACTCTTTTTATCTACTCTACTGATGTTCTTTACTTCATAACAGAAGACAAATTTACTGATATATAGCATTTACTTAAATTAAAAACTACTGGTTTCAAGCTGAGAGTGAAACAATGACCCAAATGAAAACAACAACATTTAACTTTTGGTGACTTCCTTAGTACCAGCATCTTATCTATAACTTCAAAAAGGAGCATGAGAAGTTAGCTACTTTATCTTTGGAAGAGTGACATAAGGATTTGAAAGCAGACTAAACAATTTTACAGACCTTTTTTTTTTTCCTTATACAGTATAAATGCAGGTGCAATTCTTTGTCACGGATTTGATGAAGATATTTCTAGTATAGACATATTTACAGATTCAAAATTATGCATGCAAGAAGATCTAGATATGCAGTGAAATGCGAGGTCAATACATACATTTATTTTTAAATATGTATTTACAATCCTGTCAAAACAACTCATTTGTTTACAGCACTTACTGACTTGTGTCATATGTTACTGATATATGAAGTTCTTAATCAAAAAAATAATCTTTTCCTTTTCTTTTTCCTTTTCCTTTTTCTTTTCCTTTTCCTTTTCCTCTGATTATACTAACAAAAGGAGAGGGAGACCTAAACCAAAATTATTAACGTGTTCCATCTCTTTAGTGTCAGTAAGTTCTTGAAAGCTTTTTTTTTCCTACTAAACCTTGACAGGTGATCCACAGAATGCTACTAGACAGGCTAGGTCTTGAGGTAAAAGGCAAAAAAAGAAGATCATTAATTGACGACTGAGTAGGAACTGCTAATTAAATTAGAGGATTCAACAGCATTACATTTCCTTCTTCATTATAACTTTCTGATAAAGTATCTTTACCTTCTGTACCAGGTTTGATATTTAATATACATGCAAATGATTTAGAATGTGGCAAGAGGGAATACCAAGGCAGCTGAGTTTGTAATGAGATAGAGCGGTTCTCTTAGAATCAGAAAGCAGCATGAAAAGTCTTCAGAAGACATGAAAAACTGTAGTGAATCATAATGACAAATGAACATCCATACAAGTAGAAACAAACATTAGAGGTGAAACACTTTAAAGTTATTTATATTTTAACCACATTTAAGGTTTAAAGTAATGATTGCAGGTCAGGAAGTAGACATGAATGTCATTGCACTCTAGTTAATTAAGATTTTCACCCAGTGTGCAGCAGTAATTGGAGGCAAATGAAATATTTAACAAGATTACTGAAGAATGGGATAAAAATAATTCCAAAATTGTTCTAATAAAATAATAGCAGGCAGTGTTTCACACTCAGCTGGACTGCCATCACTTAGTCTCATGGTTAATGGAGCAGAAGAGAGTTTTCCATGAACACACAATGCAAACTAAAAAGAGTAGATGACTGAATATTTAAATGAAAATTTTAAGTCATTTCACTAATGAGAACAGAAATTAACATGATAAAATATGCAAAGCTATTATTTCTACAGAGAAGATCTATCAGAAATTTCTGCTTGTATTGTTTGGAATGCAAGAATATCAGTCAGTCATGGAAATGAAAAGTTGGAGAGGAAAGAGAAATTCAATACAAAAATAATTTTCCATGCAATGTACAATCAAACTGTGAAATGCATGGTCAGTCGATAGTACTGAAAACATAAATTTTAGCAAGGCTGAAAAAGTATTGGAAAGCCATGTGAGTAACACCAACATCAGGCAAGTGGCAATATCTCAGCCCTTGCAAGTTTTTTCTTCTGGCAGGCTCTAAATGGAAATGTACAGGCAATCATAGCCTGTATAAGTTGTTCTCATGCAATGGCAATAAATTTGCATTTGAGGGGCTTGTGGTGGCAACTGGCAGAAAGAAAGAAAGAAAAATACCCAACACAAACCTCTATTCTTCTTCTAGTATGAGTTAACTACTTAGTGTGTTACAATGAACAAATCCATTCACAGAACATCTAAATCTAGGACCTCGTGCTGAATTAAAGTAGAGGTATTTGCCCTTGCACTTTCTTCTCTTCCCTGCTCTCATCTCATGTCATCCTTCAGATCACTAGTACAAATATATAATCCTAGCCACTTCCACTCACAGTCCTTCCTCAAAGGTACATACTGTATCTCTTGGAAAAAAGGAGAGGTCACTGATATAAGGAAAAGCACAGTTCTGAAAACTCAGTTTGGGAATTTCACTAACCTAGCAAGTAAAAGAACAACCTCAAACAGTAACTTACTCTGACAAAAAATTCACTATAAATTCACTGTATTCCAAGTTTTAAAATAAGGAAAATGTAGAATTAAATCTTTTGACTATTGTAGAGGCACAAAAACATTAATGCAATTTCCACCCTTCTCCTTTTACCAAGACTTGGGGTGGCCTGGATTTTTCATCTCTTTTTTAATCATCTTTTAGCACAAATCTTCCTATTTCAGTTTCCCCTGCTACTGGAGAAGAGCCAAACACAAACAAAATATAGTGCTGGCCAGCTGTCCACCTGGGCAATTTAATTTCATGCTTTGCATACCAGGGGTAACCCACAGAAAATTGTTGATTCATGAGAATCCTTGTCTCCTGGGGGTGAGATAAAGTAGCAGAAAAGAGACTGGTGTGATCATCAGGTCTACTTAGAAACCATCCTGTTTCAACTGAAATGCCACCAGAGGAGACATATTCCCACATATGCATTTTTTGGGCAGAAAAACACTCCCTCAGAGAGAAGCTGAGTGAAGCTAGAATCTGGAGCTAAAACTATGTCCATGTGCAAGCCAGCATTGTAGCTTTTGAGTTTCAAAAACACTACAAAAAGTGTTATTCTGACAGAATTAAACTTTCAGCTAAGGGGACAGATCAAGATCAACTCCTGACCAAAATGAGTCAGAAAATAGATTAACCTCAGGGCTTAAGCACATGACATTTCTAAGAAGTGTGCAAATGTGTGCATGTGTAGGATGTACACTGTAAGATACAAGTGGGTTTTTTTAAATACATAAAATTATTTTTTTCTGATCTATTTTATATTTGCACATGAATATTTAGATCCATTCTTACCCAACAGATACCTCTGAACTCCCATACATTTGCTACTACTATTAACTGTTTCTTTTCTCTCTCTAGAGGTGCAAATTTGTGGTTTTGTTCCATCAAAACCCATACACAGACCAAAGTTTCAGCTTGAGAGGATCTGAAAGCTAACTCCTTATCACTTGTCATAGAGAATTCATAAATAGATAGAAAACAAATAATCTCTACTCTTAGTTTGCCATTTCCTGCTAGATTCATGAGGAAAAAAGGTGAAACAAACTTTTGCCCATTTTAAACAATGCATAAATTCTAAAGGTGAATTCTTCATGCCCTGACATTTCTCATCAAACAAGATGCAATAAAAGAACTGATAAAGAAAATCAAACTATGGTGAAAACAAAGTGTTGTCAGGTTTTCTGGTTTTAGTTCCATTGTAGGTACTGCCTTGGTAGTCAGCTGATTACATAAGCAATTTCAAGAGAAATTCAGCTTTCACTTTGATTAGACTTTTTAAGTACCTTTCTCACTATTTTGGTTGTGGTGAAAAGCTGGAAGTTTTAAGTCAAAAGGTACATAAACAAAATTACTCCTTAAAAGAAGTTTTTACTATTGTAAAAAAAAGTCTTTAAAGGTATTTTTTTCTTTTTTACCAGTTGCATGGGATTTTCATGGTTAAAGGAGATAGAAAAAGTCTGAAAAGTTTGAAAAAGTCTTCAGTTCAGGACAAGTACATAGCCTAGAAAGACAAAACAGACTCACTTTTTCATACATTTCACAGAACAAAAATGTAGTAACTGCATTGCTTCTACTCTCAGAGGAAAATAAAGCTGAGTTGCAACTGTCCCTTAGCTTTGTTTCTAAAGTAAAAAAAAGCCTTGGTCTATATCTGGGTTGTGCAGACTTGGCCTTCAAATCTCCAGGGCTAGGCTATACAAACAACAAGCAAAACAAAAGCCTGCAGGAATGAACTGGTGTTTTGGTGTTTTGACCCTGGCTGGATGCCAGGCACTCTATAACTCCCGTCTACAACTGCACAAGGGAGAAAAAATATAACAAAGGGTTCATGAGCTGAGAGAGGACCAGGAGAGATCACTCACCAAATACCCTCATGGCCAAAACAGACTGGAATTGAGGATATTAATTGAATTTATTCAAAAATCAGAGCAGAACAAAAAGAAGTAAAATAAATATTATAAACACCTTCTCCCTACCTCTCCCTCCTTGCCAGGAATACCTCAACATTCCCAGCAGTACAGGGAAATGGGGAATGAAGGTTCTGGTCAGTTCATCACGAGTGACATCCATTCATGACATATTTTTTATGCTATTCTTTCTCCCATGGAAGATTTCATTTTGCTTTGACCTGATCACAAATGGCCATAACCCACAGAACTTCTTACAAAGAAAAATCAAAGGGTTTTTCTCAATTAAAAAATTTCCTCCCAGTGCTTAACAGCCTCCCTTTCATATTTTGTACTTCAGCATCACACTAGAATGGTGTGTCTGTTACAAGTCAAATAATTTCTTCTGAAAATAGCACTCATAAGAATTGTAAGTCACCAGAAATCAGTTCCATGACTGTAAATGCCTTTCTTCTGGGGTAACGTCACAGGGATGGAGAAATAGGTGTGAGAGGAGGATGGGACAGGCTGTGGATGTAGATCTCTGACAGAGAACTTCATATTTCTTTCATTTCTTGCAGAGTGGTCTCCAGTTCATATTTCATGGCTCCTGTATCAGACAGTCATCCATTCCAGCAATGGGGAAAAGGTGACAATGTCCTTGTCATTCATTTCAGGGGGTGTCCAGCTTCAGGGGAGGCAGGCAGGGGAGAAT
Organism: Serinus canaria; assembly: GCF_022539315.1. NCBI lineage: Eukaryota > Metazoa > Chordata > Aves > Passeriformes > Fringillidae > Serinus > Serinus canaria. The sequence goes on from NC_066316.1 coordinate 81,861,934, forward strand.
AATGTCACAAGTCAGCAACTCAGCTGTCAAGCTGCACTCTTGCCATCTATGACCATCTTTCCAAAATTTAGCTACTCCTCTGTGATATGCTTTTCAAATCAGCCATATGGAAGACTTTTTCTGCACAGGTTGTCAGGGAGAGCCAACTTCTGGTTCATCTTCATTATAAGACACAGCCTCTTTTTTCTGACCTTCTGTTTTAGCTTCTTTAAAAATCTTCTTTGCATACATCCAGAAAAGGCTACACACTGGCTTGGAATGCCATGCTTGCTTTTCAGATGCCTCTGAAATACCAGGGTTTCTGGTGGGCCAACACAAGGTAAAAAGAAAAAACCTCTGCAGCAAGCTAAAAGTATTTATTAAAATTATATTAAACCGCACTGAACCTGCAATAAAGATTTTTTATTTTGTGGAAATTAAAAAGACAGAATACCCCCAAAAGCTTCCTTTGCTGTGACAACCTATTTCCTTGCTCATTGTTAATCACCTCTCTAATATATTCAGGCTTACAAATAAGGGAGGGTGAAATACTGTAAATAGTGTTCTGCCATGTGTGACTTGGGTGGGAGGAAGCACATTTTACAAACAGATATCTTGAAGGACGGGCTCCATTCCCTGGAACCTGAGTACACAGACAGTGCTGCTGGGAGGAGAAAGAAAACAGGTCACAGACAATACCAGGCAAGCACTACCAAAAAAGTAATGAAGCACCTGCTCAGGCTGATACCAAATCCCTGATATCACCACATGGACTCTAGACTTTCAGGCACACCTCTCTGCTTGATTCAGTATAAGCATGGACACACTTGATTCTATGAAAGCATCATTTACAGACAAACAGCCTTGTTCCCCATACAGATGAAAGTAAAGACTGGGAAGGAACAAAAGCAGCACGAGTTTTTCAGGCAGCTGGTTCCTGCATCACTTCCTGAGAAATTTATAAATACCCAAGTCTTAGTTAGTATTATAATTTTTTTATATTGTACCTTATCTGACAATGTAAAATTCAATTTTCTTCTAGTTAGCAGTCAGTGGAACTAATTTCAGGGCTCTGAACTGGTTTTTTACATATTTTTAAGCTGTTTTGTTTCAGTAATTACTGTTTTCCATTCATTTGCAAGAAATGTAGCTATGTCAAGGTGTTCTGTTAAGTATCCAGCAATCTCTACAAAGCAATTAAAAGGTCCTCAACTGAGAAAACACAGTTACCCTTAAATTTATTATTTTTTTTGGAAATAAATAATACCTTATGCAGTTAATTAAATTAATATTTATCAAGTTCAATACCTATGGGTTATCAATTTCCTTCCAACTCAGTACAAAGATGCATTGAGCCTTAGTTCTGAAGAGCAAAATATTCCCTGTGAACATTCTTTATTCACAGTTGTAGGGACTTACAGTACTCCTGTAGTTTTCTACCCCAAGCCCACTTTTTTGTATTTGACATGAAAACACAATTGAAAACACAATGAAAACACATGAAAACACAATCTATCCCTTGTCCCTCCTGCATGCTTTGCTTACATCCATTGCACCCAACATTTTACCGGGTGCGGATTTTTACTGGCAGCTGCAAGCATCATAAATGGTAGTCTTATACCAAAAAGACATCTTTGCAAAATAAAGAAGAAAATATAGTTTGACTACTAACAACCCCAAAGCCAGAGCTATGGAAGACAGCAGCTGCTAGAGTCAGAAAGAGAAGGCAAATCATCTACACTGCCGAAATTGGAATGACTGCCCATTATCTTAGAAAGCCTGTGGAAATGCTAGTCTGGTATATGAATAGCCAGCATTTCCAGAATAAGTGAAAAGGCAGAGTCTGACATACATAAAACAAAACAGTGTCTAAATGTGGCAAACAAGAAGGGGTATATTTGGGTTAAGCCAGTGATTTTGGAGCATTGGTTCTTCACAGAAAACCCTACTCTTGGTCTCTTCTTTTCCTCCCTTTCGCTCTCCAAAGTAGTATTAAAGCATTAAATGAAAGTATTAAAGTATTAATATCCAGCATAAACAGAACAGATGATTGGGGGTGCAAGGATCATCAGGTCAGCCTAGGACATGAGCCTAAATTCATCTCACCCATTTTATGCTATTGAGCATCTGAATGGCTGTTCTCAGCTGGGCATCTAGGCAAGATTCCTTCCAAGATTCAGATCCCTACATTTAAGCACCCACTTGTGGGTGTCTGCAGGTGAACTAGGCATTTACATTTACCTTGTGTAGGACTTAGGCCAGTTGGTGATACCTAAAACCATTTCCAGTCTACTTCTTGGCCTTCAACTCACACTCCAGAGTGTGCAATTCCCAATGGGACCGGTGTCTGCCTGCTTTTCTCCTGGATCACCTAGATGTTTTCTTCCTATCTCCTCTGCTTTCCGTCTACCTGCTCCTCAGGTCTAGTTCTGACAGGGCCCCACTGCATAAAAACAGCTCAGACTTCTGAAGATATTGTTAAGTTCTAAGGATGAAGTGTGAGAACGTCCATAGACCACAGCTCAAGGGAAAATCTGTGATCAGGAAACATAGCGAGGCCTTAGTGAAACACCTGAGAGTCAGAAGATGACAAGTCAGAAGGAACAAGGATCAGTGCACTCAGTGAACACCAGACACCCACTCTTCCCTTCCTGACTTATGATTTCTGATCAACGAAAACTCTTTGTCAGCTTATTGGAGATGAAAAGCACAGTAGTGCCTACCCTAGGAACTCATTAGTCCTGACTGACTATTGCACACATTCAACAAACAGAGAACTGCTTTATGCCTTTAAACATAGTGCCTTGCACTACAAATGTCACTTGCTTACATGCATTAAACCCACTTGAACAAGTCAACACACTGAGGGAGCATTGCACAAACCATCCAAAACAGCCCTAGAAGACCCTGTGTGTTCAGGCTGATGTCCCTACGGTGAAACCTGGGCTGATATTCCACTAGATGTTGGCTGGACCTTCACTGACTCAAAGGGGAGCTTAGATGTAGAGCACCCGTGTAGATGCTGAATTTCAGGTACCTGAATCTCACCCAGCTGTGGTGTCAGAGGCAGATTTACAGCGAGAGGAAGTGATAGGGCCTCTTTTGGCCTCCTTTATCAACCCTATGCTCTACTCTCTAGATATAGCCCCAGCACTATCCTGGTGCTGGGGCTATATCTAGAGAGTAGAGCATAGGAAAAAGAGACAAATCCTGTGGCTACAAAGGAAAGAAAAAGGAAAGAGAGACAAATCCTGTGTCTACAGCAAGATGGGGCAAAACCATTCTCCTCAGGTCTTTTGGTCCATGTCAGGAGATGGTTTATCCCAGTCACACGGCTTCAGCCTGCTGTGGTCATGACATTCATCATACCTTCACCAGGTCTGGGCTCAGTCTCATTCTGAGCTCTGTCCCAAAGTGTTCCTGTTGTTTCCTTTGTATCTGCTTCCAGGTAATGTAAAACAAAAAATTATAAAACCACTAAATGTTGATAATTCAAGTCACCTTGAAAAAAATCTATGCAGTATGAATTTAAATAAGTCTTTATGCAAGGTCTTTGTTATCCAGCCATTATTAAATTCTTATGCCAGAAAATCTGACATAATCTTAATTTTCTTACAGTATGTTTTTATTCCCTGTAGGCAATAAAAATAGTGACTTTTAAAAGTGTTTTTTGATATACTATTGTCATTTTCTAAACGAGTAATTTTCTGTTATCTGTTTTCTCATCTGAACATACTGGCAATTACCTTGTTATATTACTGCTTTCTATAATTTAATATTCAATTTGATTTTTGGACCAAAGCCACTCTTTATATCTGAGAAATCAATTTTTTATGGTCACTATTACTGATTTTCTTAACAGCCACTATCTGCAAGTCATTTTTTGATCAACTGAAGCACATACTGAGAGAGAAACTATCACTCAAAAATCTTTTTTTTTTTTACATTAACTTTTTCTCTAAACTTTTTCCACTTTCTCTGTCAGTAACATTACACTTTCTTCAAAGGTCTAATATCATAATTCTGTTTTTCTCTTCCCTCTCCCCTCCTTCCCACTCATAACTTGTAATTTGATCTGTGACAGCTTAAGGAAAAAAAACAAGTCTCATTTTAGTAACTTTCTGTCATTCTGTGTTTCGCTAAGTAGTTATGCAGAACTGAGATCCAAATACTCCCAAATTTGGAAAAAATCAGATTCACATTCAAATTGTTCTGCATTATGTTATAGAAAAATCCTTCAAAAATCCCCTGTAACAGAGAGTGCAAGTCAACACACTTGTAGGAAGAGCTTTATTTTTTCCTAAGCAAAAACAAGATAGTTTTCTGGTAATAGCGACTAAGGGAGAATGTCCAAGGAGGACTAACATTTCTGGGCACAGAAATACCTATCAGAAAGAAATCCAGGTTTCATAATCACTGTTAAATCTACAGCTGAGACCAATGTTACTATTTCTTTATATTATTTTATATTATTTGCTCTAGTATCCTCATGAGAACCAGTCACCCTCCAGCACCACCTGCTAAGAGTGCTTTGATCATGCTGTATAGAAGATGACTTCAGCTTTTTTATGGAGTCATTTTGGTCTGTTCTGAATGTTTTTCCCCAGAATATCACCTCTGCTACTCGGGTTATTATGTACTTGGTAACTGGCTTTTGGGACACTTTTTTCCCTGTGTTGCCACAACTCACCTGTTGGGAAGGATCAGACTCACTGAGATCACACTGGTGACCCATGGGTGCCGTCAGAGGCAGCTCATCTTTTGTACAAAACTGAACTGCTTCTTTCAAGACCTAGGCCCTAATGCAACAGTGAGCCAGAAGTGAAGGGTGCAGCCCTCTCCAACACACTGCAGCTGAGCCATTCAGTTAAAATAATAAGTCCATTGTATGGCATAGAGTTTAAAACTAGAAAGGATTTGTTTTGCCTGGAAATCTCTTGATAGCACAGAAAGGAAAGCAGAAAGGTGCCATTTTCTAAGAGGTACAAACTAATGGTGTAAGGAAGTAATGATAGGAAAACAGGTCTCTCAACAGAAATACAAGAAATATCAATGACTCAGCAGTGCCATTTTCCCATTACAGGAGCTAAGATGGAACTAAAGGATGCCAGGAAAAAATACTCCATTGTTCTTCAAAGAGAGAAGTTTGAAAGCATGAATTGTGCAAGACACAATGTTTCTGAAAGGTAGATGTATCTACAGTGGGCTTCATGTCAGATAAATGTGAAATTCTACTACATCTCTCCTTCTCATAGGTTAATTCCAAATTCTCTGAAAACAGAGATCAAGGTAAGCATGTTGATTTTTAACTGCAATGTCATTTATAGTCCTCTTACCAAAAACTAAATTTGATGGGAATCTGTTTTGCACTATGATCAACTGTTATTGAGATTCCTTGAGACTAAATTTTTTATATGCACTTATTACATATATAAGAAATTTCAACTGCACTTTCAGGTTAACTGCATACACACTCTATTTCAGTCATTGTGTATAGAATCAATCATTTGTAGATGAAACAACCTCACATTAAAAAACTTTTACTTATATAGTATCCTTGATTTGTCTTAGAAAAAGTAAATTAAATAAACTTTGAAGTCTCCCTCAACCAGGTTGCAAGTTGAAGAGAGAAAAGAACTAAAAACCTACAAATTTTTCTAGCCTTGCTCCAAGTTAATGTTTGGTTTTGTCCTTCTTGTCCTCTTTTTTCCCTTCAAATTATTTGTTTATCTCACCACAGCCAAATTGCTTTGATCCTTTAATTATCTAAATTATTTTTCTGTGTTCCTTGTTTCTCTGCCAATCATTAATTCATCTTGTTGTGAACAGACTGATAAAAAATTCAGGTTTTTCACAGCATAGCAATGAGATATAATATGCTTAGCTTTCACATCCAAGAGTTTGGAGACATCCTGATTCATCATATGAGCCAATGAACATGTTTATCTAATGCTTTGCAAAACAGAATAATCTTGCTCAGTCATTGTTGTCATGTTGTCATTGTTTCCCTTTTGACTATCATATTCATTTGAGTACCACTGTCACACTGGCTTCTGTCAGAGCTAATTAATTCCTTGGTGATAGTATCTTTAAAAGAAACACTGACTCTCTCTGTCATGATGATAAGAGCTGATCCTCTTAGTGTAAACTGCCAAATCTGAGTAACTGCTCCTCAAACTTGACATGCTGGGAACACCATATGTTTCAGTCCTGTCCTGGCAGGTCTCTGCAAGTAGTTTTTAGCTCTGTACTAGATATTTAACTTTCTCTTCTGCCCCAGTCATCAGTTTGACTTCTTTCCTTATATAGCCTTCCATCACCATTCTCAGTCTCTCACATCTTACATTTCCTTTTTCTGTTTTGGAAAATTCCCAGTTTCTGTACTCATTTCTGACTCCTTTCTCAAACAGTGATTCCATTTCAGATATCCCCCCAGTCTCTAAAACTACGAGACACACAGCCTACAACAAATGCATGAGCTTCCTCTTCTGCATGTGGTTACCTTCCTGCTTCACTTCCCATATTTCTGCTCCAGAAGATACTGCTCTCTCCAGAACCCTTTCCAAAGTCAAACATCAGGACCCTTTCTTAATAACTTTCCTTTTTACCTACTTTGTTTTTCAGAAATCAATCACCATTTTATCCTTTACTTAAATTTTATTCTGGTACATATATAAAGTGAGGCCTTTTTCCTTCTGCATCCTCCCATGATTTCTTCAGCAGTCCTCAAGAAGGTAATTTTTCCTGAGAAGATTCTCAAGGTTCCTAAGCTGGTAATTTCCCTTTTAAAAATCAATTTTATGATCAGTCACCTGAAACAGACCTTCAAGGACCATGAAACATCCCTTTTTTAGAGATGCAAAAACCATACAGGATGTACTTGACATTTTGCAATCCAATATTTTTACCTGAATTTGTTATGAATCATCAGTTTCCCCAAGGAAAATTATATAGTTTGGGAATATTTCCCATATAATAATAATTTTTTTAAAAATTGTATTCCTAGATGAGGAAGTCTAGAAGAAAGGAAATTTTTTCCCCCTGCTTGTGTATTAAGAAAGGGAAACAAAAATTTCATGGCTGATTGGAAAGTCATTGTTTGCTATTAAGACTGAAAAAGCTGTAAGAAAAGTGTGCTATTAGGAAAGTCAAGTTACAAGAGTGAAAAAATAAATGAAGACTAGCCTAAAGAAAGAAATGCCTTTGACAGGGCTAAGATTTTAGGGAACGTAATGTTCGTATTAGGAAGAAAATCACAGCAAGACTTTGGGTAATTCCTAAAACTGAATACAAATTCTAATGTCAAAATAAAAGAGAATAAAGAGACCATGGAAACATTTGACAGCTTGAGGACACAAAAGCTCTGTCCAAACATGAGTCAGTTGGTATGAAAACCCACCAGTGAAGTTGGGAGCAATATAATTGCTCATGTAGAATTTACCTGGAAATACAACTAGGAAATTACTGTGTTTAAATTGCTTAAAGAATTAATTTTTATGTATTAACAACATTTTTATGAATTAAAGCAATCATTTCAGGCGTGATGCTGGAGACATCCTATTAGACTAGTCCAATAAAAACTATTCATACACAATGATTAACTGTAGAAAAAGTGCATCTGTCAGTACATCAATCTCCATACAATTACTGTTCCACCTTTTATGTGAAGCTAATAGAAAGTATCTCGATAGAGAAAGGAAGGTGATAAGTTCTCATTCAGCATTAGACATTGTTTCTAATTATTGTTTCAGTGTTTATGATACAGCTTGAAAGAAATTGGCAGACTGAATCTGCCATGCAGCTCTGTCCATTTTAATTCAAAATAGAGAATGCCTGATGAAAAAAGTTACATTGTTCAAGGTATTTATCAAAACCTGGAGAGTCTGACATTTTCGGTATTTTTTTACTGACGGTACTAATTACAACAATGTTCTTACAGAAAAAATTCCTGGCCAGATGCTGATCTCAGGTAGCCAAGCACAAACCTGGAGTAATCTGATTGCTCTTGAGAGCATGACTCCAGATTTATGCTCACATGCCTACCAGTTCAATCTGGCCCCAAGCTGTAGTAACTAGAAAATTCCTACTGTTCAGGGTTTTTTTTCCCATTTCTGTCCATGCCTTATGGTCTGGTGTATGAAGTACAAAAGTATGGAGAGACTTTGATGTTTTAGATGATTATCTATTTAATTATTAAATGCACTGAAAAAGGACACATCATATAAAGAAAACAAAAAGTTGTCTAAGTCAAAGATTTCATTCTTACCCTTCAGGGTTTTTCTGCAAAATAGAGCCTTCAACAAGAACAGAAGAACTAGTAAACTTTGGGAATATTTTTTTTTCTTAAGGTCGACATTTTTGAAATGTCTTTATTCTGTTTCAAAGACCATTTTGTTAGTTTGATATTTTAAACCAAAATGACTCCAGTGTGATGGTCCATCCACTGGAAATTTTCTGTTCTGGTAGAGAATCAGCTGAATCCTGTTGTTTGACAGACAGACTCATCCTGAGTGTATAGCCAACATCCTGCTTGCTGTGCCTGCTGTCACAATACAAATAACAAACAAGCAGAAAGGGTAAAGGAATAGACTCTTTAACACTGAGTGATTCCTCCAAAACTCATTATTTTAATAATGAACACAGCCCATCCATGACAGGCACAAGACTGAGATTTTATGCAAATAGATTCATCAGTTCTGGAACAACTCTGGCCCTGAAAATCAAATTAACAACATCCATCATGAGACATATTACAATTGCAGCAGAAAGAAAGGAGGTGTTACCTCCTTTAATAGCTGAGAAGGTTAGAAATATAGTTTATGGTTGACAATGTCCTTCTATAAGCAAGAACAATACCATAGCAACAGTCGCTATTGTTTAGGTATAGATGTTAAAGTTTGAGTACAAGAAGTACTAGACAAATATGAAAAATAATACAATTGAATAATTTAAGAAATAGCAATATTGTACATCTCACACTGTTCATCATTGATTAAGCTATAAAATTGTGTGAACAGAGCCACCGAAACATTACATTTCTCTTCCTAAAGATGCATCTAGCTGCAAAAAATATGATTCCTAATAGAAACATTGTAGTGAATCATTTTAATTTTGCAAAGGTAAAAAGTAATTTTAACTCTTTCAAAGATGTCTCTTCATGACCTACCTGTTAGGATGAGGAAGCCTGAATGACTCCACTATGGTTAATAGGGTGTGAAAGGCAAACTTACTTTTGGTCAGCTTATCCTAGGGATCTGCTTTACCTGGGTAGAACAGCTGCAGTTGAACAAATTCATGACTTCTAGCTAGGAAAGGGTAATAATGTCTAATTTTAGTCTAACTTCAGGCTTATGCAAAAACAGCAAGCCACATATATACAGCACCAAAAAAAGGGGATGTACTGCCTTTTTTAAAGGCTTTCACAGATGGATGTATAGAGGTCTCTGCCTTATAATGTAGCTCTACTAGCATCAACTGTCAATTCTTGGCATCCATTTGTTTCTTAAAAATTATTTTTTTCTTTTATCCCTCACCTTATAGCTGTGTGTCTGACTGAAGCATGTCTAAGACAGCAAATCTTCCAAAAGGCTCCAGGAATTAGACAGCCATCGAGTGGACAGGACTGGTGAACCAACATAGAAGTAGCACAGAGGAAAAGAAAAAAAAAAAGGAAGAAGAAAATGTAAAAATCCTGCTTTTCTCTCAGACTGGTGAGCCAGTCATATTCAAACTAAATTTTTGGGATGACTAATGCCAGAGCAGAAGACACCATGCCAAGGCTAGAAGAGGATGAGATGGTTCAGCCTCAGTGCAGACTTATGCCAGCTCAAACTGCCCAGAAAGCCCAATCTGCCTCATCTTTGCATACCCTGCAGGAAAAATGAGCTCAACTTCCATGTCCTAGCATTAGAAAATCAGTTTTCTGTGTATAATGTAATGCCACTGACACAACCCCTTAGGAAACCACATCAGCTATCCCTCTGCTTCCTTTTTGTCCTTCATGTGAATGAAAATATAACTTCTCTATAGCAGTGGTGAGAGAATTAATATTTGAAATATCCTAAGTTACTTGTTTCCCTCTATTCCAAATGTTTTATTTGGTACCACTTGTGGGAGAAAGCAGGAGGGATGGAGACAAAGAAGCAAGCTAAGGGAACAAAAGCATATTCACTCAAACTATAGGAGGCAGATGCAATTTTTTTGTTTCCTGACAGAATCTGAAGCCGTGTCTCCTCTACCACGACCTAGCTACAACATTGTAAGATATTCTAGAGAGGTTTGTTCACAGTCTCTCCCACTGATTCTGTTCCATCTTGTATGGACTATTTAAATATTCATTAAGCCAGTGAGAAGGAAAATTACTCAGTATTAAAGCACTTTCCTGAGCACTTTCCTGGAAGGTGACAAATCTTGGCTCAAGTCCATGTTTTGATTCAGAGCAGAATTAAGAATCAAGGTCTCTCTTTTCTCAGGAATGTACTCTAAGCAAGTTGCACTTACACTTTTTTAAATTGTCTTAGAGAATATTTAGGCTCTATAAAGTGGCAGAAAGTCAGTGGAAGGTGTTGTACACACAATACAGGATAACATGGTAGCTAAGACATCCTGAAATTTGCAAATTTAAATCTCCAGAGGAGGGGGCTTGTGTGAACATGAGATGAAAAGGCCAATTTCCTCAGCTAGAGGGCATGCAACCACAGTGTAACCAGTTTTTCCTCAATCACAAATTCAATTTTGCAATTATACCTACACATGCTTCTTTGTGCCTTGTTCAGCCCTAGAGCAGAAAGCAGTGAGTAATTTTCTGATGGCAGTTAAGAAAACAAGAAGTCAGATTGCAGTGCTGTAACTAGAATGTCCAAGATTTCACAAGAAAAAAAAAAAGATAATTTTATCTCACGACGTTAGGATTTCTGAGGAAATGAGTGGCAGAAGCAGAAGTCCAAAAAAAAGGTCCCATTTCACTTGAAGGCCTATCAAGTGGAAAGGTTGCTAATAATCTATGTTTCTGCTAATCTGTGGTAAATGTTAATACAGTGCTGCTGTTAAAAGCTGACTCTGTCTGCCATCAGCAAGTGTGAGGGCAACACTGAAGACAACACTAAAGGACACATATGTTAGTCAGAGGCTGTGGAAGGATAAAAGAGCAGATTACTTGCCATAGTTACCATATCCCTGAAAGCTAAAAGAAGACTTTAGAAAAGAATCCCAGCATTTCAGCTCTCAGAAGAAATGAGATCTGTTTTTTCTTCAATATCTTCTTTCAGAAAAAAGACAAAATTATAAGGAAATACTGAACAAGAATGCACTATTTATATGTTGATGCTCTGAAATATCAATTATTTTATTTATTTAAGTTGCAGCAATTTCTTACTATTTTAAATGTCTGTGATAGTCCTGACTGAAAGTAATTTAAGAATCCTTAGAAATTATTAAAAAAAAAAAAAACCAAAAACCAACAAGCCCACACACACACCGTCAAAAAAGGCAAACAAATACAAAACCACAAAAAAAAATATTCCTTGAAACACTATTTTTCTGGAGGAACAGTAAGTCACATTTCATAGCATTCAGCCAGGTTACAGCAGAAGACTTGAGGGTAAGAATCTCTGCATTCTTCCCCTTGCCTCACTGCATAAACTTGGAAGACAAGGAGTGCCCCTGTGTCAGCATAGGGACCCTGCAGCGCTGCCTTACAGAGACAGAAAAAGGGAAATGAGGTCAGTTCTGCAGAAAACATCAACACCACCAGGTCTAGCACTGCCCACAGGGGATTCTGCCTGCCCCCAAACTCAAAGGCACCCAGACAGCACAGCCTTCCCTCTGGCCTGCCTTTCCCACCGCCCTTCCGACCTCCTCCTCCAGCACCACAACGTATTCTCAGCCCAGAAAAAAACCTTGCAGGACATCCCTGACTTGAGGCTGCTGCTTAAGTACTGACTGCTCCAGGGTCAATGACAATGAGAATCAAGAGGTGGGACAGCAATTTGACTGGTTTCTCAACCTGTGTATATATTAGAGAAAAAAATTGTCTTTCATTGGTGTAGAAAGCTTTGCTTTCCTTGCTAGTTTGTTTTTATACTCAATATTCATAACTTGGAGGTAGTTTTGCTTGTTTTCTCAAGAAAACAAAAGCATTTCTGCATCATGCATTTTAGGATCTTTTTTTTTTTATTTGTCCAAGGATGGCATCTCTGAATGTAAGACCTGAATTCGCTCTCATATATTTCTGTTGACGAAAAAGTATACTCAGAGCTCTCTGTAAATTGGAATTGCATTTACCATATCAATGACATATGATTAAAAGATTCATTATCAAAAATAAATGCTTATTCCCATCAGCTGTAAGTTCATATACAGCATATCTGATGAAATATTCCTTCAATCTACTGCACGTGAGTAATATTGTGCACCCATGGACACATAGATTATATATTGCCCAGGCAAAGAGCCCAAAGCCCCTGGAATGCAGACAGCACACTGGCACAGCAGAGTTCCAATCCCTACACTAAGTGCAAGATGTATGCCTTAAATGGCTGGGCTTACCTCATGGGTTACTTAGATTTTTCTTTTCTGATGCATTAAAAAAAAAAAAGATTTTGTCATCAACAGACAGAGCCTGCAGTAAATGAGCATTACAGCAATTTTAGACTTTCTTGCTGACAGGAGCTGTCTATTGAAACCTTCTGAACTCTGTTAATGAGTTGGAAAAGGATGTTTTGCACTTCCAGTACTCCAACATTTTACCACTGAGGTTGAGGGTTCAGAAGTGTCCAGCTGCCAGCTGGAACCCTGCTAAATGCACATCATCAGAGCAAAGTTTTACAAAAGTTGCCTTAGAACATGAATGTGCTGCAGTGAGCTCTGAACAAAAATTAAATTCAAGGCAATTTTAAATAATTTATCTAAATAGGAAAATAACATTTAGTTTTAGAAGTCCTTGTCTTGCTTAGGAAAATAAATTTGGGGGAAAAGGACACATCAAATTATAATTATGGCAACATGAATTTATTTCAAGTAAATATAATCCCAGTATCTTTCTGGCACTAAGCAAAGCAAGTTTTAACTTTAGGTATTCTCTTCATAAAGTAAGCTGAATGTCAGTGCATTAACCTAGGCTAAAGTGTTAGTTTAAAAAAGAGCCCTGACAACCACATCTACAGCAACAGGTCATGAAGACCCATACAGATCATATTCCAGAGCAGAATGCAGTTTCTGAATTATTTTAATATAAACTTAGAAGCTATATAAGCTCATTTTTTGTGAGCTCTCTCATATAGAGAGCTCACAAAAAATGTCAAGTTTTACAAGTTGGGGCAAAATTTACCCATCTATTTTATTCTGTAGCTTAGGCAGTTATAATTTCTAAAGTTCTGTACTATCTACAGGTTTTGAAGATATAGTCCATTAACTGCACAAAACAGACTCTGGTAAACATTTAAATATTATTCTCACCATTTACAAATATAAATATAAACCATTATATAATATTAATCTGTATGTACCCTCACAATTAAAAACAGAAATCTGGATTTTGTTTTTTCAAATCACTGACAATGAAATGGCATGTGGATATGCAGAGATGAATGGGATGGTATTAATAAATTTATTTCTTTATAATGCAGGGGTTTTAGTTACTAAAGCACATAACCATTCTTCAAAAAATGGTTTAAAAACTCCAAATATGGACTTGTGAATTTTGTTTTCTGTTGGGGAGCACAGCATGCCTTGGAAGGCTTCACTAATGAATGAGAACACATCATGCCATTGTGTCCACTCTCAGGAGCCCAGGAAGAAGCAGCAGCCAAGGCATCACCACATTCAAACTCCACTGGCCATGGAGTGCATGCAACCACATCTCCAGCAGCTCCGGCCCTCAGGGCATTTGTGGGGACAGCAGGAGCTGATCTGTGTAGCATCTGAAGGGTGGACTCTGCAACTGATTCTTCCTTTATCCAACAAGGGTCAAAAATATGTCTACAGAACAGAGAAAGGTTGAAGGGCTTCTGACTTGATCATAGAATTATAGAATAATTTGGGTCAGAAGGGACTTTAAACATCATACATCTTCAGCCACTAACCCAGGTTGCTCAGTGCCCCATCCAACCTGACCTTGATCACTTCCAGGGATGGGGAAGCCACAGCATCTATGGGCAACCTGTGCCAGGGCCTCACCTACCTCACAGTAAAGAATTTCTTCCTAATATCTCACCTAGACCAGTCCTCTTTGAGTTCCCTGTTCGAAGACCCATCACTACATGCCCATGTAAAAATATCTCTCCAGCTTTCTTTTAGGCTGCTGTAGGTTCTCCTGGAGTGTTTTCTTCTCCAGGCTGAACAGCCCCAACTTTCTCAACCTGTCATCATGGGGAACTACTCCAGCACTCTGATCATCTTAGTGGCCCTCCTCTGGACTCTCTTCAACAAATCCTTGTCCTTACATTGGGGTCCCAGACCTGGAAGCAGCACTGTAAGATCTCACCACAGAGGAGCAGAATGCCCTCCTTCAACCAGCTGGCCACGCTGCTTTGGATGCAGCCAGGATACAGCTAGCTTTCCAAACTACAAATGCACATTGCTGGGTCATGTTGAGCTCTTGTTGATACTTATTTCTTATTAACCAGTTATATATTTCATAAGTACTTAATCTCATTTAGACTCTGATCATTTTTACTGTCATTATAATTGAGCCACTAAAGACAAGTTTGCATGGCAGCTAACGTCAGCAGTAGTCATGGCAGCAGTGCACTTCCATTCCAGGAAGGGAGCCCAAGTCACAGCTCAAGGGACCAAGCTGAACAGTGAGGGCTTGCTTGAATCCCTAACGCTTAGGACTTGCCTGCTATACAGGGGAAAAGAAACCATATTTGTTTGGCTCCACTGTCAAGTAATCACAACCAAAGGACAGAAACCCACTGTCTAAACTCTAAACTTGTTTCTGAAATGGAAATTTCACGGTTTTATTTTTTGATTTATATATGTATGTGTCTATTAATATCTATGTTCGCTGCTAGATAGCTCCAGATACTACAAAAATAAAGGGTTTCAGAAAAATTAGGCCACTTTTTCAATGGTTTCAGCTTTATCAGCATCATAGTCTTTGCATTTTTCCATTTTCATATACAAGCTTAGGAAAAAAGTTAACATTGTACTGGAATATATAAAATATGTACAATGTGCACAACACTTGATGTAATCCCTTCTCTCTAACCCACATTAGAAAGGACTCATCTCTCTAAT
Source organism: Serinus canaria (assembly GCF_022539315.1). Taxonomy (NCBI): domain Eukaryota; kingdom Metazoa; phylum Chordata; class Aves; order Passeriformes; family Fringillidae; genus Serinus; species Serinus canaria. The sequence goes on from NC_066316.1 coordinate 81,877,153, forward strand.
TCAGGCATTGTTCTTCAAGAAAGTTGTGGACCAGCTGGGCAGAATCCTTAGGAGAACAATGAAGTCAGGAAATCATGATTTATAAAGAAAGCTTGTAGGGTCATTTCAATTAAAGCATGCCAAAGAGCCATGAGACATTATTCAAATACGTGAAAGGTTGCTGAAAGGAGAAATAAAATAATTGGCCATGCCAGTGGTGGACTGGGGAAGAAGTAAATGATTTGAATTAGTATGAATGATTATATTAAATACAAGCAAAAATTTTCTGATGTTAAGTGTAGTATAGCACTGGAATCAACCTGGAGGAACTTTTGAGGCTCTGGCAATGGAGATTCTTGAGAACTGCTTAAACAAACATCTGACAAGAATGACCAAGACAGAGTCACCCTTGTCACAGAGCAGAAGAACCTATGGAGGGTCTCATGAGCCCCTTGCTGCTCCTGTGCTGTGATGCCCATACAGATTAGAGTGTTCCTCCACACAGCAGTTTTGGGAGGAAATGCAACCTTAGCTGTCATGTTTAAATTAATTTTAAATTGTTATATGTAATTGTTGGAATGCTGTCTCTGCTGGAAGACAAAGCTTGAAAACAACTTTCCATCTTTTCTGTATTGAAAAAAAATCTGTGATCATGATCAATAGGAAAGAACCATAATATTTCATCTATTTATCTATTTTATATTTTAGAGTTTGTGATTCCTATCAGCTCACTTTTGACATCTCAAAGTTAGATAACCAGATAGATAAGGCTCCTTCTTTAAGATGCAAGACATCTCTTAAGGTGAATTCACCCCACTCTAACTGCCCAAATTAAACAAGGTGCTTTGTTTACTGTGTATGTCTGTCTCTTGGCAGCACAGGGAGCTTCATCAACTAAACAAGTATTTCTGTGGATTGCCAAGATATGCCTCAAAGCAAATGAAGAGATTTTGGAAGGAACAAATAGCAATCCTGAAGTGGAAATGCCAACTGCATCTCAATTCATATCACACTACTCATTAAATAGCAGCAGAGTAAATGATCAAATCTGCTTTAGGGGTCATGCTGAGAGGGTACTGCTTCTTCTGTATATCTAGTTATATTTGCAATGTTTTACAACTTGACAGGGATTGTTTGAAGGAGGTTGGGATGTAATGAGTCAGTACATTCAAATCAGATGGACTGTTAAAAGAGGAGCTTCCAGAAGGCAGACATGCACAACAATCTCTCTCTCTGACCAAGATATGATTGCTTCTTTAGCTCTGGGGCTGGATTCAAAAGCCTGACACTCCAGCTACAGCACTCCCTTGTCCTCTGCAGTATGAGGTACTTCGTGTGCCTTTGACTAGAAGAAAACACTCCTGATTTCAACAAGGTTGACAAAGTCCTTCAAATTGCTTTCAATATTTCATAACAAAACTAAGCCAATGTACATCTGAATGAAAATACTAGATTAAAGAAAAGTTGCAAATGGTAACCCTTATGGATTACAGGGAAATCTTAGGCCTGATACCAGTAAAGAGATTTCTAATTAGGCTCTATGAGGAAGGAAGAGATACATTTATATTTGTTAGATTTTTATTATAGTGCACCTTACTTTAATAGTAGCCTCACTTTGAAGCTCAATACATAATTTTAAAAAAACAAATTAGTACAGATTATGTTTTGCAGCGCAGATATTATTAAGTCTAATTTCATTGTGTGAGAATGTGGGCACACACACAAATCAGTCTTTCACAAGTTATAACTGATTTTATACACAATATGCAATTAACATAATTACTTTCCCTAGGGCATGGAAAAATAAAATATATTTCCTAATTTTTCATACTGCTCTGAAAAGTTATCATAAATGCTGTTAAATAAAATTTCGTTTTGGTTTGGATGCTCTAATATTTTTTATGACATGAGCTCTAAATTAATTCCAAAATCAAAACACAACCCAGCAGGGACCGGCAGCTGATAGGCAAAGATCTGCTCAGTGCATGACATATTAATTTACAACATTTTAAGTGTGCTCCTGCCACTGGTCACAGTGTTAAATAAAGGTCCCACCCAACATAAAGGTGGAATGGATGAAAACAGACAATTTCACCATTTGAAAGGGTCAGTGGAAGAAATTTGGTGGCTGTAAACTCAGATTGCATTCCAATAATGTGTATAACCTTGAAAAAAAGTATTTATTTCCTTAATAAAGTCTGAAGATATTCAAAATTTCACTGGAAAAGAGATTGGACAATCTGCTCGTTTTAACCCTTTGTGGGCAGACTGGATGAGCTCCAGAGGTGCCTTCCTACCCCAGCCATTCTGTCCTTATGCCTTCGTGTGAACAGGCAGGTCAACTAAAAAGCACAGACAGTAATTGTGATGTAATAAGATGTGAAAACCTTTCATTTTTCTAGAAAGTTCACTTTCCCTTGGAAAAATATCATTATTTTGCTCAGCTATCTGGTATTATCACCCCAAATCTCATGGCTGCGGATAAACTAGTTGTCCCAGAGGGGGTTAAATCACAAAGAACAAAACCCAGCACATCACACACAATGCTCACAACACTATAAGAGGAATACATATACCTGAGAAAAATGAATGTAGAATTCTCTTCCAGTTTTATCACCTCAAAAACTGTTATAGCCTAACCATTCAAGACCCCTCTGTAAAATAGGTGGGATTAAGACATCTGTAGTGGATGATAACTTTGCCAATTTAAAAAGGACCTTAAGAGACTGATGACTTTTTTAAACTGAGCACTTAAATTTTAGATAGCAGAGGTTATGAGACAGGAATGTCATTGGGAGAGAAATTCACACAGGGAACAATAATCTTCGGTGAATGTTAGAAATGTGGTGTTAATTGGAGAGAAGCCAGTCAAACACATATCCTATAATAGATTTTTATGTGTTCAAACCTCCACACAGATTTATCATCTGTCTTCATAAATAATTAGATCTGAGTAATTTTTCTTCAACAGACATTTTTTAAATTGAGACTAAGTCCCTGCTTGGAGAAGTGCACAGTAATAATTCCCCAGGAGAATATTTTTGCAGAGCTGGATATGCATTTTCACCAATGCATTATTGCAGAGCTGGATATGCATTTTCACCACTTCCATCATTGCATTGTTGGAATGCTCCTGTTTCTGTTCACGTGTTCAGAGTACCAGCCCAGCCTTTCTGTTCCAAGGCAGACCTGGGCAGACACAGATGAGCATTTACCTGTCACCTTTAGAGCTTGAGAGCATCTCCCCAGCACACACTGCTCTATAACACTTGTCAAGGTGCAGTGCCTTCCTTGTGTGTTCAGTCATTTCCTCTGAACAGATCTGGACAGCCTCATAAAATGCATCACACTCCCTATCAATTTGTTCCACCATCTAGCATCTCCTTTAAATGAATGTCCCTTTTCACCCTCTTGCTGTCATTCTTTCCAGGTGGAAAGGCAGGTCCTTCCACCATTGTCAGCCAGCAGAATATTGCCCTTGGGACAAAAGAAAACCTATGAAACCTGAAGATCTTCTCTGAGGAGTGACAGCAACACTACTCATCATTCCCAGTTGTGGGGCACTGGGAAGAATTTACATGCGTTTGGTTATGCTATTTCTGCATAGCAGAAAAATTAAAAATGTATTTCTTGTCTCCATGTGCTGTTCACTGGAGCAGTGCTTCCAGCCCCAAAGGCTGCAGTTTGAGGAGAGTACTGGTGGAAAGGGATGTAACACCTGTGACTGTGGTGCACAGGGGATCTCAAGGAAAGCACACCAAAAACTTGGAAGCAGTTTGCAATACAAAAGAAGACATGGAGGTGTCAGTGCTTTCATACCTTTTCCGGAGATAAGGCTTGAGAAATTCTAAGCACAGTGGTTGGAGGCAACTATCTAGAACTCCACTGCCTACCCCTACTTCCCTTGAGCACTACATTGATTTTAAGGATTAAAAGTTCTATGTGTCAAGAGTACAACCACTAGCAATTACAGAACACAACACACTCAATGGACAAGCAACCAAAATGTAAGAGAAAGATTTGTCTGGGTGATAAAATTCAACATTCAAATCATGCTCCAGGGAGCTCTGTGGGTCATAGTCTAATAAAATGGGAAAAGTCAGCTTCACCTTTTTTTCGGTCATGTTTTGCAGGTGCCTCACAGCAGGAAGAGACAGAAAAGACTCTCTTTGCTAAACCAATCCTAAACACAGTCTTGTGGCTGGCAGTCATTGGGCTACATGTCAGCTGCAGCAGCTGGGCAGGAACTGGAGCACAAGGCAATAAAGGATTGATGCGGAAGGAGAGTAGTTTTCTATCATCCACCTCTGTAAGAGACACGGCCTTTTTCTGATGGAAATCATCAAAACTGAACAAAATCTCCCTCAGACCCCAGGCTTTTTTCCAGAGATGTGCAGGCAAAGAATCTAGCTGCATGCCCAGTTGGGCACCTAATACTCTATAAGTGAATTTCATGCACAATAAGTTTTGATTGGGATTTCAGCAGACGTGCACAGTGTAGTACCATTCAGAACAGATACAACAATGGGGAAAAAAGAAAAGGACTGCTTAGAAAGAGCAGAGCCAGTGCTGATTTTTCTCCTGGCTTCTGCACAGCTTGTCTTGAATAGGAACCCCTCCAGGGAGGCTGTGAACTCACAGCATCTCCCCAACAATGGGTGCTTTCAGCCGTGGGAAAGAGTAGGGAAGGAGGGACAGAGTCAAACTAGAATGGTACTGCAGATTCCTTCTTTCACTGTGGCACAGTGAAAATTGTTCCAGAGAAAAAATGATGATGAAAAATGGAAAGTCATTCCATGCAGGATTTCTGAACTTGTGAAACTTCTGTCAGTTTTACTTCATTCACAAAGTGAAACTAATCACCATGGCAAAAATGAAATTAAACCATATCAGAGTATAATTCTGCCATGCACCATGAGTCAGTACCCATTACACATGGCACTCCTTCCCTCTGATGGTGAATGGATGCAATAGGACTGACTGTCTCACAGAATGACTTTCTCACTGCCCAGCAAATTCTCCACTGTATCACTGAAGCTCAGGTGGGCTCTCCAGAGGTTTAAACTGCTTCTCATTGCAGCACAAAACACAATTAATTGCTCGTGCCATTGAGAACTTTCACCCAATATTTCCAGCACAGAGTTTCCATTTTCTCAGAAATGTCCACATTTTCCTTTGGTGTAAATTTTTTATTTTAATATCTGACCAAAGGCAAGTACAAAAATCAGGACAATTGGGAAAATATTTTCAAATGAAAGATGGCTTTAAAATGGATGTGCTGCTGAAAAACTTCTTTTTTTTTTTTTGTGAAACACAGCTGCTCAAGACAAGGCATTCCAAGTAGTTCTTCTAATCTGACTGCCCTTCTAGGGATCTTTAAATATGCCTCTCCTGAACTGTTCTCTTCCAGTACTGCTGGACTGCACTATACTGACATCTACAATTTCTAATAGGTCAGCCAGGGTTTTTTTTTAATTCATTTACATAACGCTTTTGCCACCACTTTTACTTTTGCATGTAAATAAGCAGACCAAATACACTAATGAGCTCTAGTTCTGGATTATATGTTCAAAATATAACAAGCTCCATCCAAAATTTTTTCATCCTGTATTTTCTTTATATCAATATTCAAATTATGTACACGCAGATCACATTAATTGCTTGCTTGTAACAAAGTTGAAGGGTGTATTTTGCAATTAGTCTTACATTATAAGAATATAATTAAATGCCAAGTTGATAATCATTTGAAATTTTGAGTAGAAAAAAATAGATATTATGAAAATCATATTGATTGCAATTTGATTGTTTTTGAAGAAATCATTGTAAAGTGCTATTTCTAAACAGTATAGGACATATTTTAAATATTCTTGAGTATAAGTTCTGTTGATTTACCCTTGGCTACTATACTTTGCAAAACAGTCATATTCTAAGGATTTTTAATTTCTTTTTTTCTCAAGTAACAAAACTGGTAATGCTACTTATGTAATGAGTTAAATATTTTATCACCCTTTACTTTTTAAATATGTGCAGCCTTATTTTAAAATGTTATTCACTCTCCATTGGCATAATCTTTCTGCTTTATATTTGCCTGCCAGGTATTCATTAGTGCTGTCAAAATACCCAGGTACATTTAAGTGATGTGGAGTATTTAGTGATTTGGAGAACATTGCAATTTTCTGCATCTACCTGGAGGCATTCAAAATAGATGTGACTATCAGCAGTTCCAAATTCAGTCATCTGAAAACATGCCCATGGTTAGGAATACAAGGCCAAGTGACACTTAGCAAATTTAGGAAAAATTACCATAACTGACTAGTTCATGTTCATATAAAGTACAATTTGCTTAACATAAATAAAAAGAGGTATTTGGAATGCAAAGCATTGGAATTCTTGGTTACAGTAAAACTCAAAGGTATATCCACAGAACTTCAGCTCACTCTCCCTCCACAATGTAGTGTTTTACCCTAGTCATGCAACATGAATTGGGCTTCACATAGAAAGGATTCTTAACATCACCCAAGCTTTTAAGCAGAATGAGATCTCAATCTCAAAAGCGAGGTTCAGAAAAGCCAGGTGTCCTCTGTTTTAGCATAGAAGTCTCTTGCAGCCTTCTGGTTTCAGCACTTCTAATGCAAAATCTCCATCATGCAGACCAGCCTACATGGTAAAGCTTACAGGATTCTGACTAACCTCATGAAGTATTAAACTCACCCAGAATGTTCATCACTGAGATGTAGCAGGACCAAGCCTTCTACTTATGGGGTTGAGGCTAATTGCAGGTGCTCCTGATGTGGCATCAGGAAAAATTGATGGCATTAAAATTACCATAGAACTAGGCTGAGGGGAGAGGAAAACAGAAGGAAAACAGGCCTTTTTTAAAATTTGTATCTCATTGGAAACACGGCAGGGTATGCCAGTACACTGGGTAATGCATAATATGATCACATTAATTCTAATTTTTATTTTCATAATCTTTATATTCTTTGATGAATTTTTAGGCAGCTAGACTTTACTTCTATGAATATTTCTCAGAGAACAACATAATAATATTTAATTTGCAGTTCTTGGGGTAGACATTCTAGTCTGTTATGAAAAGCAAAACAATAATTCCATCTTTGTTATAAAACACAAAGAACACTTAACCACAACAAAGCAGCACCAGATTTTAAGTGAGGAAAAAGAAAGATGCCTAATAAGTTGACAAGTACTTTTGAGCAATGAATTTCTTTTGAGCAATGAATAATTTTTGAAGTGTTGAAATCCATTCAAAAAATCTACTTTTAAATGTGAGTAAGCAAAACTCAGATATATTCTTCAATAGAAATAATTTCTGAGCTCTCACAGTAACTATTTCAACACATAATAGGCAATCAAACTTTTAATGTCAGGCTTTCTCCTGAAGTGTTTTGCTAATCAAGTTGCTGTCCTGCTGAGCATGGTGAGCATAAGGTTATAACACACTTTCCATGTGTCCTGAGAATGGGACCCTGCCTTATTTTCTAAACTGGGGCAATGCCTATACATTTTGACAAAAGTCTGAAGATTTTGTCTCATTCGTTCTCTATTCAAATAATGTCCTACTTCAAAAGCAATCTTGGGAACTTCTTTGGTACTACACACAAAGGTAATACTCAGTGTGGCTAAAGATGCCAAAACACACTTTCAAATTCTAGTTCATGATTTTGGGAAAATGAAAGGAAAGTTACATTTTAACAACTTCCACTGAGTTAGTTGAATTAACTATGACTAAAGAGGTTTAGATAGGAATCTAAATTCAATTTTATCTGGTAATAATGTGATGATTATGACAATGAAGAATATGCTAGAAAGTTTGCTAGTAAATGTAGAAATATTTCTTGAATGAATGTTGAAAAAGTCTTGTTTCATTAAACCCATTTCAGCATCCTTGGAAAAAATATGACAGTCTCCTTACAACATTGCAATTTTCTTACTTATGTGATTTCTGCTCTGTGTTTGTCTGGCCTGCCATAGACAAGATATACCGAAAAAAGATAAAAGCATTCAAACTTAAAACCTGAGGTTTACTTAGTTTAATTAAGCATAAAAAGCAAGTTATAGTTATTTAAATTTTCTGAAAGCTTGTGCATTGTATCTCACCAAATTAAAAACCTTTCCTCTTGGCAGAAAAAAAATTAAAATACCTAACAATAATACGTGAACCCTTGTTGTGGTTTGTGTTTATTTTATTAAGTTATTGTTAAATTATTATTCTCTTATCCCCCCACATTTTTATCCCCCAAGCTAGTCTTTATCCCTCCCCAATTTGGTGTTTCCCTAAGTTGTACCCTCCCTTAAAGCTGTCCCTCAAGCCATTCTCCTCCCTTAGTTCCAGTCCCTTCCATGCCTGTCAAGGCAACCCTGCCCCTTTTTCCTGAATGTTCCCTGCCACTCATCCCCTGGGCCAATCCCTGATGGAAATACCCACCAGGAAATCCCCTAATCCAGGACACCCCATTGGCCCATGTGACCTTTCCCTCTCCTCCCCCTATTCTGATTGGTCACATAGTGTTGATGTAATCCCCTTGCTCCACCCTTGAAGTCCCCCTATTGGTTGATTTTCTTTATCCACCCCCTGGTTTGTGACTGTATTTAACCCCTTGTAAGGATGCGCTTGGCGCTTTTTTTTTCCTCATTCCTTCACCAGCAATAGGCTTTCCCTGTGGAGCCTCAAGACAAAAGAGCTTCCTTCTTTGCCTGGTCCCTGCGGTGGCTGTAACAGTGTGCCCCATAGAGTTTGCAGCTCTTCAGGCTCAGCTGTGGGCAAACCCCAGTGCCCAGCTGCTCCCCACTCCGGTCGTGGCTACCTGAGTGTACAGGGCTAGCCCAGGTTCCAGTGGGCTGCTGCAAACCTTCAGGGTTTATCTTGTGTTTAGTCCATGTTTGTATGTGTGGTGTTTACGTCATGAAAGTATCAGAAAGATTCTGACAACTTTACAAAAGAAGTATTTGAAGTATTTTGTTTTAAAGTTTCGGGATGGGACGGGGGTTGGAAGTAGATCATCCTTAAGGTCCACTTTCAACCCAGACCATTCTGTGGTTCTATGAATTTAGAAGCAGAAACAAATAATTTCACTAAATTTTTCTGATGGTTGCTGGATTTAATTTACGTCAGTAAATGTTCATTAAGCACCTCTAAAATACAGTGAAACACATTTGTGTTGAGAGTTGGAGAGGTAATTACACACTTTAAACACAAACTGCCAACACAGTGATAATTGCTTGCCTTCCCAGGTTTCTAGTCAGTGGTGGTGAGGATATATATTTACTAAATAATGGTATGTTACTTGGGATTTTCATTGGTTAAATGCAATGCTTGGGGACATTGCTGTGAGTTTTGTTGTCCCCAGTTCATAACCTAAGGTACTAAATAATAATCTGTGGCAATCCTTTCAAAATAAGTATAGGCTTTTGTAGATTGAGGGTGGAGGTTTGATGCCAAAGGAAAAAGGGTTCTCGTTGGCATTTACATTAAAAATGAGATTCACAGTTTTTCCTCATTATACAGTTTATCAAAAGCCCTAGCTCTTCCTCATAAAACCTGGCTTCATTTTCACATTGATGTACATCATCTCTGCTGCTGAATACAGCTTTTTTCTCTCACAAATATAAATTCTAAGTTAGGGTGTATATTCTTATCTGCACAAGGGAAATTAATGTGCATCAGTTTTTCAGTTTTTTGGAAGCTAGCAAGATCCCTACTGAGTTGTGTAGGCTAAAGTAGCATATTTAGCCAATCAAAGGGAAGTATAAAAGCCCAAATGCACCAACGCACCCTGATTGCTTCTGGAACAAGAGATTAGGATTACATGCAATGCTTATTTGTGAATGCATATTTAGAAGAAAAGGGTTTTTGTCTTTATTTTAAAAGCTGAGTTGTATTCTGCGTCCCTAGAAGTTGGCCAAGAGTGAATTGCCAAGTGAGTTTCTTAGAGGTTTACACATTAGTAGAGAGGTGAAGGCCACAGTTCGGTTGAGCTGATTGTTATCTGTGACGTTGTTCACAGGGGTTTTAGGATGAGGGAAGAGATGAGAAAGTTGACTCGATGTTCAGAGGTCTTGGTTTATTATTTTATTTTACTAAAACTATACTAAAAGAATAGAAGAGTGGATTCATCAGAAGGCTAGCTTAGAATAGAAAAGGAATGGATAACAAAGTTTTGTCTCTGACTGAGACAGTCTGGACACGTGGACTGTGATTGGCCCTTAATTAGAAACAACAAGATGAGACCAATCACAGATCCACCTGTTGCATTCCACAGCAGCAGATAAGAATTGTTTACAGTTTGTTCCTGAGGCCTCTCAGCAACTCAGGAGGAAAAAATCCTAAGGAAAGAATTCTTCATAGAACACGTCGGTGACGGTTATCTTCTTACATTTTATTTAGGATTCTAAGATGCTCAGAAAGCTGATGCAATACAAGGCCTTTGGGACATTTGCATGTTACTGGAGTTGCAGGTACAATAGTTTGGAGAGCTGTATTCAGGCTAAGGTGTCTCAGCAGTTTAAACTATGGTGAGTGAAAAAGATCGCTTTTGAAGCCAAGAGTTGATAGACCCTCATGTAATAAGAGACACAATAATTATTCTAGGTCTTGTATTTCTTTTCATGCTAGTGGATTCACAATGTCCACCTCTTGTTTTTGTTCAGAATTGCCTCTGGCACAAAATGACAGGTTCCTCAGAATGTGTGACCATTTCTCATTTGTTCTGGCTTCACGTTTTTCCCAAAACAGCCCTGTTTGGACCTAGAGGCTACAGCTAGCAAATTGGATGTTTCACCCAAACCATTCTTCACCAGTTAAGTTAGGCAACAGTCAGACTCCTGAAACATGGTGACCCAGAATGCCACGTGTATGTACTGTTGCATATTTCACTCCCCAAAAGTGTGAAATGATGCAAAGCACCAGATGGAAATGTTGCTTGACCTGCAATAACTCCCAGACTAAGTCAGATTATTTGGTGAGACCCTAGGTAGTGAGGCCAAAATGATGCTAAGGGGCTAAGCCCTGTTTGCAGCATGTGTAATCCTATCCAGTGTCTGGGAATTCCTGACTCAGGTACCATTCCGTTTAGTTGTACACAGAGTCAGACGCATTTTGTGAAGGAATTAATGATATTTTCCAGGTAGGCAACTGTCAAAATACAGTTATTAAAAGGTTATTAGAAATGTCTGTGCCCAAATTAAGGTGCAAACAAGAGCGTATGCCAATGTCAATAGTATTGGTTTTATTTGGTTGTAAATATGAGAAAGAAAGTAAAAGAGAGAAAAATACAAATAGAAAAGAGGTGTTGGGACAGAAAGAGACTGACAGAGACAGAATCCTGTGGGTTAATATACGCTCAGGCCAGGTGACAATGTCCAGGTACGTCCCCAAGGCGGGGAGGGGAGGCAGTCTCTTGCAACAGACTCAGGATCAGTTGCATTACCTGCAATCCTGTGGTGCAAGGCCTCTGGGGGGGTCTTTGATGGATTGTGACACCCCCTCTCACAAGAATGTCCTGTGGGGTTGTGGGTTCCACAGCTGGGCCAGTCAGTGTAAGGGAGTATGGGTGATCACTGCCTCTGACCAGAGGTTACACCTGAAACCTCCTCCTCCCACCTTGTTTCAGGGAACAGGGGGGAGTCTGTGTAAACCTGGATTCTGTGGGCTGTGGTCTCCCCCACCCCAAATTCAGCCAGAGGTGACTCTCAGCATGGCTGCTGAGTCTGGCTCTCTTGTAGATGCATTACTTTCCCCCAGCTTTGTTTGTTTTTTCCTAGGCCTGGTGATTGAATAATGGGTTTCCATTTATCTAATCAAGTAGTTTGACTTTCAGTCCAAAGTTCCAGTCAGGCATTCTGTAGGGAAGGATGGCCTTCTTTATGCAGTTTAAGACTTTACATCAGTGTTTGAGGCATGAACTGTTTCAGTCTCTGGCAGCAACTCATCTGTGCAACTCATCTGCAGCTGGACAAGCATATTTGGCCTTTCTGGTTTATAGAAAAGAAAGGGCATCTTTTTTGGTCTGTTCTCTCCTTCATGATGCAGTAGAGGAGAATATCAACTCTAAATCCTACCTTAAGAATGCTGAGCCAGCAGAAATGTTGCAGTAGAGGACTTTTTGATGAGCTTTACGTGGTCTGGAAGAATTCTGAGAAAAGGTAGTCTGAGTGTCATGGTGAGGATGGTTAGGTTAGGCAGTTGAGCAAGCTGAACTTCTGACACCTCCCTTTCCAAGGAAAGGAAAGGGAAACCTATTCCCTTGACTGTTGAATACACCAGCAGAATTCATTTGGAGTCTGCCCTATACAAAGACACCTTCTAATTATCTTTTGTTCAAAAGATTACAGGGAATTGTGCTCTAGTGTGCTCAAGGGAAAAGAAATGCTGAGTATAAAACAACCTTTGGTACAGGGCATCTCAGCCAGGCTCTTATGTCTCACAGTTTTATGCCCACAGCCAGCTGCTGCCAGCATGGAAGATGCTTCTGGGGACTTTTTGCCAGAACCTCATGGCACAAAAATGCCATGGTAAATAAGTATGGCTCATCCACAGCCATGATCCATCTGCCATGGCTTTTGCAGAAGTGCAGCCAATTCATTTCAGGCCTGAAATGAGCACTGATACCCACAAGTGCCAGGAGAGTACTTAGGAACTGCTTTTCTCCCTTTTCTGTGATACATGGACTTCTGCAAAAATGAAAGATTCCCCCAAAACTGCCCTCCTGCTTCTGGCCACACTGCCCCTGCACCTTGCAGCAAGAGGCAGTGAATTCAGCACAGCATCTAAACAAACCATGGGTACCAAACCCTGGCCAGACAAGAGCACAAGTAGCACAGCCAGGCTGGGAGCAACATGGGCATCTTTGGAGTCAAAGTGTAGCATTGCTGAAATGAAATTAAACCATAGGTACATATAAAAAGTAGTAAATACAGATATGGCTTTGCAGTCACAGAAGAGGTGGCAAGTTGTATCTTCAAGTGGGAACAAGGAAAAATTAATTTTCAATACAAAAAAAGCTATGATTTCTGAAGCAACTAGATGTAAAACAAAAACTGATTAGTAACTTGAAAGGAGTGACTTATCAAACTGCCTGAAAACAAAACTGAGCTGAGACTTCAGAAGTGCAGAAATGTTAGCAAAACTGAGAATCTGCAGAATAGCTCAAAAGAGAAAAATGTGTTTTAAACAAGCAAGGCAGACCAAAATCTATTGAAAATCATGCCAGCAGCTGCTTAATAAGTTACATATTAAGTCAGAGAGAGCTGTCAGAAGAAGCTTTGCCTTCACCAAGCTCAAATGTAGAGTAGATGTGACCCTTCTAGAACAGCACTGGTGTACCTTGTTCTACAGATCCTCGCTTTCACTTTTCTGTAATTTGGAAAATAAGGGGACTGAGCATGGCAGGAGATTTGACCTTGTCATAGAAGGTTGGTCAAGCAGGATCTGCTTTTCCTAAACCCATGCTGGCTGAGTCTGATCCCTTTGTTGTCCTGCATGTGCCATGTGATGGCACTCAAGATGATCCTCTCCATGACTTTCCCTGGCATCCAGGTCAGCCCAACAGACCTGTCCCTAAATCCCCTTTCTGAACCATCTTGTAAATGGTCTCTGTCATGACAAGACTGTCAACTACTCCTAAAGAGATTAAAGGCTGCTCCCAGGAAGTCCAGGGCATCTATTCTGCTATCCCCACTCCATATGGGAATGGAAAAATGACATTTGATGACCACTCAGATGCCTTCAACCATAACAGCACCCACCAGTCATTCTCTGTTGACAAGCAGCAGGTCCAGCGGCCACCTTCCCCAGCTGGCTTCTTTTCCAGCTGTGACAGGAAATCATCCCCCACACACTCCAGGAATCTCCTGAATTGTTTCCTCTGTGCTGCCTTGTATTTCCAGCAAATATCATTAACTCCTCCAGTCAGACACATCTGACTCTGTCAGAGGACATCTGGTAAATTGAAGTTCCCTATAAGAACAAGGATTAGGGATTGTGAGACTTCTCCTGGCTGCTTATAAAATATTGATCCTAATTGAGTAGTCAGAGCAGACTGCTACCAGAATATCTGCCTAGTTACCCTTCCCCCTGATTCTAACCCATAAACACTCAGTTCTGTCTTCAATATCATTACCCTTACCCCTGATTCTTACCCATAAACTCTCAGTTCTGTCTTCAGCATCATTAACCTCCAGACAGTGCAGACACTCCCTAACACACAGAGCTGCCCCACCACATCTCCTTCCTCACCTGTCCTTTCTGAAGAGTTTACGGCCATCCATTGCAGCACTCCTGTTTTGTGAGTCATCCCACCATGTTTCCATGATCACAGCCATGTCACAGTTTCCCTGCTGTGCCATGGATTTCCACCCCTCTTGTCTGTTGCCAGTGCTGCGTGCATTGGTGTAGATGCACTTCAGCTGGGTGATTGATCCCACCGCCTTTTTGGGTGGAGAAGCCCACATAGTTCCTACTGTGACCATTCTCAGCTGTATCTGTGGCTTCTGACCTTTAAATAGCTCTTGCAGCTTTGCTGCTGCATGGATCTCCAGTTCCTGTCTCCAGAGACAGCAGACCAAAGGGACTAACCAGCACTGTCCCTCAAACGCTGGTGTACCACCCCGGGCTTATCTCTAGCAAACCTGGTTTTTACCCCTTCCCCCTTCAAATCTAGTTTAAAGGTCTTTTAATGAGACCTGCTGACTACTCTCTTTTTCCCTTTGAGAGAGGGAGCATTCCCTGTGAATCCCTGTGTTACATCCTTTGCTCCTTCACTCACCCTCTCCCACATCTTCTCTTTTTTCAATTCTCTCCAACATTTTTTTTCCTTCTACTTAATTCTGTCTTACCTGACATAATTACATTCTTCATTCTGAAATTAATTTGGCATTAACACAGTTAATGCTTGCAACAGGGGCAGCTCTGATTATAACCCACAGAATTCTCAAAAGAAAATTTCTTCATGTCTGTTTGTTGTTTTATGTGCCCACACTATGCCACAAGAAAGGTTTAAGAGAGCTATGTTGTACAAGAGAGCAGCTTCACTTAGTCACAGTCAAAGTAATAGTTACAAGACAAGAATCCCAGAAAAAACAAAAAAAAAATTGCCTGTTGCCATGAAAAAGACCAAATTATTTTGCCCTGTGTGCTTTTCTGTGCTCAGCTTAGGCTGATACATGTCCAGCTCTGTGAGCTTGGGATGACCAGTGAAGATCCCAGGGCATGCTGACTTTGCAAACACAAATGTTTAGGAATTAGGTAGCACATTTAAGTGCTATTTTAAATGTACACATCTGAAGAGATAAACTACATGACTGTAACAAGTCTGCACCAAATTTGCAATACCCCATGCAACTATTGCATGTCACTATTGAAATGGACAAAAAATGCATCTCCATCTGCAAAAACCCCTTGTTCTGACTCAATTTCTTCTCTGAATGGTGATCACCCAATGAGATTACGCAGAAACAGTGAATCTCTAGCCCCAAATCTTGCTTTGTCTGAATGCAGGCTTAAGGAGATCACATGGGGTCAGTTACACAGGTCACATTTGGAAATTATTCTTCCCAATTTTAAACAGAAGTACTGATTTCTGTATAACCTGAACAAGGCATGTGGATCACAAAATTTTAAAAAAAAAGGAAAAAACCCAACAACCCTAAAGTAAGAGATGCACCTGATGCTATCTAATGGAAAGTTAAAAACAAAATTTAGCTTCCTTGGAACAGATTCCTTGGAACATAGTGTCCATGGGACTGTGAAGAGAAAAAAGAACCTCTTGTCTCCAGCTAGTCACCTCATAACAATAGAGATGAGGGCAGCTAATCTTCACTTTCTTTCTAAAAGCTCTCTGGGCTCTTGAAATGATTTGGCAGCTTCTGTGCTGTTCATCATGCCCAAATTATGAATATTCACAATGTGCTCTCGCTGGATCCCTCACCCCTTTACTGAAGGATGGTTTTGCAGATGCATATTCCCTCTGTCTCACTGAGCTAATCTGTAAATAATGGTGGATTGTGCATTGGTAGTTTGCATCGGCACTAGTTTTATGATTACTGTTTTGTGGCCAGTCATTCCCTCAGTGATTAACCATTCATCCAACCATTCACTGAACTGGCACAAGCAGTGCCAGTTCAAGCTCTTGCAATCCCTTGGAATACCATACCAGACAGCTAATGAGCAGAAAGGACAAAGAAAAGTAGAATATGAGATATCCATGGCATATGTCATTTTTAATCAAGTTTGTTTTTCTCTGTCAGAAGCAGAGACACATGAAAACACAGACACAAGAGTCTCCCTCCTCCTTTCCCTTTGATCTGCAGTAATGGTAGTAATTAAACTGTGACTGTTTATTCGTGGTTGAAGCTTTGGTTTATGGTTAATAACTGCAGTCTTCCTTGAAAAACATCAGAACAGGCTTTTCCATGTCTGATATTTTTCTGCTCTGAAGCACTCCTTACTCAGACCAAATGGAAGCACTCAGAGAGACTAAAATATGGTATCTAAAGGAGAGCTATTGACAAACACCCAGCAGAAGCAGTGCCTGAAAGGCATGTGGCACAAAGTACATAAATTTTCAACTGCACATTACTCACAGAATTCCCCCCAAGTTAAAAGAGGGGAGGGTGCTCGTAATTAGCAGGCACAGTGCTTGGACTTACATGCTGATGTAATGAAACAATTCAATCAAGGCCAACAATGAGTAATTAATTCTTCTAAAAATTAGAACACAAGGAGGGAGTAAAAGGGCAAGCATAAGGCTGGACAGCTACTGGAAATTGCAACGTCTAAACAAATAGTGATGCTAAAGGTCAATCTGAATATGACAGCAGAAGTAAAAGCAAAGAGCTAGTTGAGAACCTCTAGTCTATAAGAAGATTATCAAAAAATATTTCTTTTGTTTAAAGAGGTTCTTGTGTCAGCTTTAATCTTTCTAATACACCAATAATACTTTGAAGACTTGTTATTTTACTAACAGCATCAAGGCTCTACAAGGACCTTTTCTATAACCAAATTTACATATGGACAAATGAGGCAAAGGTGTCAAATTTGAGAGTTTCAGATGAAGGCTGACGTCCTATTGTCAATATTTTCATAGAAGAAACTTGGTGTTTTGAAGGACAAATAATTATTGATACAAGATTTATATGGAAGCATATTAGCCAAGTCAATCTAATATCAGGAGGTAAAATGTGGATGCCATCTACTACAGAAGAAAGGCATGGATCACCTGTAGGGCTAATAGCCTCTGTCAGTTTAATACAGGTCTCTCAGATACCCTACAGCCTCTAAAATGTCAATGGATGTCTATTTTTAGGCACTCACATTTCTTGATCATGCTCAATTCTTTTCACATTTGTTCTCCACTCTCCTAAAATCCATTTCAAAGTAAAACTTTTGTTTTAGTGCCAGAGTTCTATCTACGCTGGTAGGGTTTTCTGTTATTAAAAGCCACATGAAGTAAAAAAAAAATGGAAGTTACCATGATCTCAGAAACCGTTCTTTCAAAACAAAAACCACTCAGTTTAGCCTTTAAGAATCTGATCTGAAAAAGGAGAGAGATCAGTTGATCAAATACAGTACTTCCCGTAGTTTTAAAAATTAAACTCAAGACAAATCCAGCAGTAAATTTTGTCAATTAAAAAAAGTTCCAAAATGGGATACAGACATAGAATTTTTGTGCTTGTTAATGGTGACACAAAAAAACTTGTGACTTAACTGATGCCTTTGGTGACATGAACAGGTCACTGTCCAGACAGGTAACAAAAATTACATCAGCTATCTGAGTTGTAGTTATTTGAGCCCTTCAATGATACCCTTAAACATTCATTTAATTAAAATCCCATTGACTTCAAGATCCTTTATATTAAGCATTTGGGCTAGTGCTTTGTTGATTCATTAGATGATAAAGTCGTTTCAGTCAATACAAATGTTTTAGGGGAGCAATTACATCTGCTCAGGCAGACAGAATCAAGACATAAAATATAACTAGAGGTAATGATATAAAATAAAGCTAGAGACAGTGAAATGAGAAACAGTACATGCATTTTTAAATTCAGGGTCATTATGCATCAGCACCAGAATATCTGTCTTTTCCCTTTTTAAAGTCATCAGGTGAAGACAGATGAAGTTTAAATTCCATTTAATTGCACTTCATTTTTAATGTTGCTCACAATCTCATAAATCCTTCTGGTATTAAAGCCTTTATATTGTATCCTTTGACACTGATACATTATAAGTCTATGGATTAAAACCTGTACATTATATCCCTGGATTCAAAGTTCTTGGTTTAGTTCTGAGTTACTTGAAGGCATCACTTTTAAGAAAACTCCATATTTCATTACAATTTTATTAATAAATACTGAATGTTTCTATTTTTAAAATTACATTGTTACATTAAGGATTGAATTTAGTAATCTGTACTCACCAATGCAGAGGTATGTGAACTCCTCAGAAAGTGTATGGAATCATCAGAACTCCAAGCATTTGCAAACACAAACTGTGCAGTTCTGCCTGTGATAAAATGGTGAACTTACAGGTAATGCACTTTGTCTACTCCTTAGTCCATAAGAAACTGTAGTATTTGGCAAAAGCACTTTTGTTCTTGGTTAACTGGATTTTAGTAAGCTTCATGCACTGTAAATGTTGTAGCTGTGGCTGCAAGTAAAGCTAACACTAAACTGGTTTGCACTCATATACCTTCAGCTGGAGTTACCTCACTATCAGTAAAAATAACATCCTGGAAGTCTTGTATAGAATTTTATATTTCAAAAGCATTTGTCAGAATGGAGGTCCTCATTCTGCTTTCTCTTGGCATCCCTTAACCCTGCATTTTAAATTGTTCAACTTCTTTTATTTTTCTATCCACTATTCCACCATTGCCACAGAGTTATCTTTTCCCTTAGCCCTGTTCCCAAAACCCATTTTGGTGTGAAAAGAGCAGAAACATGTGCAGGAAAATGAAGGTGCAGCAGTTGCCACCTCCAAAGCCTGTGCATGAAAAGAGCAAGACATGCATAGTCAGTTTCAATCGGATTTCAGTCTTACCTTCACTAGTATTTGCCTAATATTCTTGCATTGCACCTACCCCACACTAGTTCCTGTGCTTATTGACAACACAATATGAAATGAACTACCTTAACACCAACAAATAAATGTAACTTCGAAATAATGAGAGAATGCAATGAGCTAAAATGATGCAAGTTTCCAGCAGTGTATTTTTTTTTTTTTTTTTTTTAATGCAGAGTGGTAAAATACACTCAAGTCTGCAAAAACAGATAATGCCTCTAGGATAATAGCATGGCTGAATGCACCAAAACAGAAAAAGTGATGGAGCAATGGGAAAAGGGATGAACTATTCAGAAAAGGAAAGTTACAAACAGGGAATTAAATTGGCAAAAGGGGGAAAACTAATAAAAAGAAAAGGAAGTATAAAAGGCTGCAGATTCATTCAAAACTTTTAAGGTTAAATACATAATTTAATTAGGAGAAAGTTAAGGTTCATCACAATTTTTATTATTTATTTCTGTATGTATTGTAGACTAGTAAAGTAATAACTACACTGTCTTACATAAGTTTTTATGGATCCTTGTACTTTTATTTTTGTATCTCAGTAGATCCAATCTCTTTGGCGTTGAAAAAGAATGATGAGCTCAGTAATTTTTTTGTGTCTAAGATGCCTGAAAGCTTTCTTTACTCAGTGAAGTACTTTCAAAACTTTACTCTTATTAGTAGAGGACATATTCTGTATTGCCCTCTCCCAAGGGCTCCCAAGGCTGGGGAAATGAGCAGCTGAAGAGGCACAATGTCTGAGACTTCTCAGTGTTATTTTCACCTACAAATGAATTTGTATGCTTTATCTGTTGCTTCCCTAAGCAAAGGGGAAAAACAAACCTTTAATCTTTTTCATCCAAACCTTAAATACTACTAATAAAAAGTATATTTCTTCCTTTTATATCACCTTTTTTTCCCCCATCATTGTTAACTTTGACCATTTGGGGTATATTTATTTAAACAAGAAAATTCTTTTCATGCAAATCAGCAGCAGTGACTGGGACAGAAAATCAATAGGGGAAAAGAGCAATACTTTGGCAAAGGGAAAAAAGAGATTGGTAAATATTTTTGCTGCCACCTTCCTTGCTTGTTACTGTCCCACATCCAAGATAAAACAGAAAATTAAATTCTAGGCATCAGTTCCCATCTTATTTGCTTTAAAATATTTTGACATATTTATCACCTAGGAAATAATGGAAGGAAAATTAGGAATTAAAGGAAGAACAAAGTTAGGAATTCAAAAAAGAAAAAGAGTTCTCCTTACTTTAATTATTTTTTCTGCAGAATGATGAAAGAATAATATTGAAAATGCTGAACAGCTCTGGCTACTTTATTTCACAGAAATATATGTCTAGGCACTCATACTAGAAACTTGCAGTTAGCATGACTGATAACTGTCAATATAAGTCTTGAAATTTTTCTGCACTTTTCCTGTTTCAGAACACAGCATAAGGAAAATATGCAGCAAATAACTTGCATTATTTTTTTTTTTTTAACGTATGTGCACATCTGTATTGCACTGGTCTGAATGAATATTTCAAATAAACATTTAAAGCTGTCACACAGGTAGGGCCTCCCCTAGACAGACTCAGGGCAGGTGGCTGCCTCTGGTAGCAGACTGCTTCAAGAAAGATTTTTCCTCATTACCCAGGTGCTGGTTCTGCTCTGCCTTCACCATTGCCTTTTCCCAGCTTCCCTAAACCATGCCATCAACATAACAGTTGGTTTTGCTGCCATTTATGATGAGGAAAAAAGCCTTATCTTTGTCATCCTTGGGGTGACAGATTTCAAGTTTCCTCATACTTCTGAGAAGCTTTGGGTCAGGTCTGCTTCATCATGCCTACTTAAAACAGGAGCAGATAAGCTCCCAGCACATATTTACAGTTGCAAAAATTCCTTGTGGAGTCACTCTGAGTCCTTTTATCAGTCTGGTGTAAAGTCAGTAAATACAGGGCCCATGAGTTCTGACACAGTTTTCTCTACAGAGAAAGCCAAATTATGCTAAACAATAGTATTAGAATAATCAATACAACAGAGATTGCACTCTTTATTTACATGTCAATTGATTTTTGAGGAGGAAAATGAGGGTTAACATCTCCAGAGATAAGGAACCATATCAAAGTTACTGATTACTTTTCATAAACATTGTATTATTATTAAAGATTTTGGTTTTCACTGGTTGTTTCACATTTGAATATGGATATCCTAATTTTATGTTATTATATTTTCCCTACATCACAAAAGAAGTGTTTCTTCAAATTACTGCTGCCATAGAAATACTTTCAAAGGTATTTTGTTTTATAAAATCGTTACTTTTTCCGTATTTGATCACGTTCAGATTATTCAGGATTAATATCATTGCAACACATTCCAGAATTTTCATTAATTTTGATTCTTGAACATCTGGCAATCTGGCAATAAAATTACTGGAAGCAAACAAGATTTGTTAGTTAGACTCTTAGACACAGGCATTCAAACGAAGTGAAATCCAATAAATGCAAATTGAAAAGACTGCTGGTACTTTGAAACCAAAATTATCTTCTAACACAAAGTTAGTTTTAGAAGCTGTGACTGCCTTTTCATTTCTGAGCTCTTCCATAAGCTCTGGGGATTTTTACAGTAACTTTTATGTGTTTTAAAATTCTACCTTTGTTGCAACATGAAAGATCTACAGAAGCTGCAAATTAAAAACTTGTCACTATCCATGTATGCAAGGAATCAGGAGAGTGGTTGCAATTGTAATGACTCCAAGCATAAAGTATCAATAAAAAAACCTATCACTTAATTATCTTAAATCTTGTATTTACTTCTCATGGCAAATATGCTAATATAATTATGTGATTATGTGACATATTAATTCAAACCCTTTGCTTTTGTTCAGTCCAGTGATTGGAAATGATGAACAACTTAACTAGAGAGAAGTGATCAATTTGTGATTTATGTCAAGTTCTCTTTGAAGCTGAAACTGGAATTGCATGTTTACCTTCAAAAGAACTTTTCTGTTGAGCGGGACAAATTTTAGACTTGAAGCCAGTTTTCTAACTAGGAATGTATTCACTGTAATTACACGAAATCCCGAAATTAACTAGGCTGGAAAAGACCTCTGAGATCATCAAGTCTCACCTATGACCCAACATCACCTTATCAACTAGACCATGGCACTGAAGACCATATCCAGTCCTTCCTTAAAGACTCCAAGGATGGTCACTCCACCACCTCCTTGGGCAGTCCATTCCAGTGCCCAATCACCGTTTCTATTAAGAACTATAACTAATTTATTCTCATATATTTGTAATTCAAGATTTTATTCAACTAGGTACCACCTCTTACCTCAATTCTTTCATATGTTTGAAAATTTATGCCTTTTCAAGTGAGTTTGTGATGTTTGCCAAGGCCACAGCTTAATGCAGGCCTTCTGCATGCCCCACTGCCAGGCTCTTTGCCTGAAGTCAGCTGGAGCTAGACTTGTGCCAGGAGAGCAGCCAGCATGGGGGCACTGTGGATGACCACCAAGCCTGGGTTCCTTTTGCCACAAACATTACATGAAAAGTTGAGGCTTTTATCATTGGCAGCTAATTATCCTGGGCAGGTCATTTCATGACAAGTGACTCATTATGCCACAAGCATCACAACCTGGCTCTCTGCAGACTCCTGCTCAGTGCTGAGCACGGCTACCTTGCTTGCACTGCCAGCTACATCTGATGAGCAGTATTGCCATGTTTGCTCAGAGCAGGTCCCATGCCAATAAACCTTGAAGGCCAAGGCTGGCTCTGTGCCACAGCACAGACTGGCATTTGTATTCACGCTGTCCCCAGATCTGTTGGAGAAAATTGTGTGCAGGGAGGCCCATAAGCATCTCTGCAGAGTCAGTTTCCTCTCTACAAGGCTGGCACTGACTTGAGACCAGAGCACTGAGCACATCTAGACAGTTCTGGGCAGAGCCCTGTGGCTCAGGCTGTTGAATGCAATGCCAAGCTTACAGTGGCTCCTGGTGCTCGTCTGGGGCATGATGCAGAGATGCCCAAGTGACTTTTCAGGGGCAGCTTGCAGGACAGTGCAATACTGCAGCCCATGTGGCAGCTCCAGAGTAACCAGCCTTCCTGTTACCTTCCAGTCTCCCACAGAAGTGCAGAGATGACTACAGCAAGAACATGTTTTTAGTAAGTGTTTCGTGACTGAACTCTCTAACTTGTTGTTATTTATGTCATAGAATCTGTAGGCTGGGAGAGACCTATGGATGGAAATCACTCATTCCAACTCCTGTTCTAGGCAAGCCCAGCCCCCAAAACTGAACCCCAGGAAAACTGTATCATTGGATCTACTTTTAAGATTGTCAGTGCACCGCTGTTTCAGTTGTCTTTCATTAAATACCTATGAATATTTATTATTTCAGGATATAGTCTTTGTGATTCAAAACACTCCTGCTCTATGTAAATCTAAAAAGAAGCTTCTTACCCCAAACTCACTGGCTCATCATTGTGCAGCCAGTGAGTTCTGTTAGAATTCTCCACCTGACTTTACTCACAGAGCAGTACACTGCCCTCCTCAGAGCAAGGCTTCAAAGCCTTGCAGGTTCACACAGGTTGCTGTGGTGTCTGTACGGACGAGAACTGACCTACACAGTTTCACATGTCATGCTGCACATGAGCCAACACACAATGCACAGCCAGCAGCATCTATGACATACCAGGAACACATTCTAGAGAAGAATAAGGTGAGGAATCACGGCACAGAAAGCAGCTAATCTACTTAAAAATAACAAGACAAAACAAAACATTAACATGACAAATGAACAGTGGTTAACAGCTAACAGCTGTTAGTTCTTGTTTTGTAGCGTTTTGTAGCATTCCTACTAATATCAGAGCAGTAAATGCAAGAGCTCTTAAAGTGGATAGGGTCCTGAAGTTCTGGATGACACAAGCACATATACAAAATGTCTAATGGACTCTGTCTTGCATAGTGCCATATTCTTTTAATTATTCATGCTAGACCTAATATGTTTTAGAAATTTCCATGAATGTTAGAAAAAAAATCTTTCTAGACACAGATTTAGGAGGACAAACAATCTCCAGATCAGCTTGAGAAAGCTGTGGCATTCTGTATAAATTGATCAATCAATACAAGGAATACATTTTTCAGCAGACAGAGAAAAGCACAGTACCTCCTTGTCCAGATATTAAATGCCTGTGAGATAGCAAAGAATGGCACTATTTTCACTCAGATTAATTTGTAGTTGTGATGTCATTTCAGTTCACTTGTTCACTTCTTCCATTAAAACAGCTGCCAGTGTTTCTGAAAATCATACAGTGCCAGCTGACATCAAGAGCACAAAAACACTGCAGCAATCTCCTTGGTGTTTCTTGTCAGTTGAATAAGAAGCAATTTCACTTCAAGGCCAAATTGATCCAAACCAATCAAGAATAATTTTCTCAGATGTCCTATGTCTTTGAAGCATTATTTCCTTCTCACAGCTGATGCACTTCCATGGATTGAAAGAATTGCTGGGGCCTTTCTTTGTGTTATGTAACTGTTTCCATATATTAAGGTTTTTCAGAGAGAGGGATGGAATTTCACATATTCTAGTCTGCACACAGAGGCACTCAATAACAGGTTGGTCAACCATCCCATGGCAACCACAGAGCACTGGTCCTGCTGTGGTCTGAGGCTGCCCTGGGCTCATGGGGGGTGTTATGTGCCTTAGCAGGTGGTTGGCTGCATGCAGCAGCCTTGTAAAAACTGCCTACACACACTTCAGCATTTCTCTTGATTCCACCACTGAAGAACAGCAAAGGTACACCCAGTGAGGCCTTCAAAAATGTGTATGTTAACCTTCTGTCTTTGTAATATGCTTGTAAGGAGGCTCTAGCTCTCTGTCTCATTCTGTGTTCTGAGTACTCCACAGAAGAGCAGTTTATTCCAGCTACCATCTGGCATAGCTGCTTGCTTAGCTTAAGTAGCAGAGCTTCATGTGTGGGCTTGGAGGTTCCCAGGTTCAGGCACTGAGATGCTTTGAGCAGAGAAGTTTTACTCTGTTTTAGTTTGGGTCTGTTCAAGGACAAAGGAGAGACATAACTCTCAGCGCACTGTGAATCACACCTTTGTCCAAAATTCAGTATTTTTTGTAACAAACCTGAACTTCTGTTACTTGACCACCCCAGCAGAAAGACATTGAGACGAAAGCACCGCTTTACTCTCTTGCTTGGATTACCTGCAGAAGGGTGGTACGAGGCTTACTTGGCTACTAAACTTTGCAACCCTCATTGAGTGGAAAATGGAGATTTGCAGTGCAGCTGAAAAGCACAGGCTGCAATATTTCATAGTAACAGGCTGTAATTGAGCCAGGGCAATGAGGAGAAACAAAAACTCAGTTAGCACTCTGCTTTTCCCCACTGATAAATCAGCAGCTGATATTGCCAGTAAATTGTTCAAGTATAGGCATACTACAGCACTGTCCATCCAAAAAGAGCATATAAAAAGAGAATATAGGTACAGCATATGGTAGGAAATACCATACGAATGTATTCCTACCCAACAGGAAAAGAAGGGCCTGCTTTGTGTTAAATTAGCTAAGAGCTAAAGCAGATGCTATTTATTCAGTAAGTGAGCAATCCAACTTAACCCCTTTTTAGTAGGTAATTTATGATGAGAGACTTTCAATCCTGCAGTTGAGTTCTCCACAATATCTGGAACATGACTTGATTCTTATCTGGTTTAGATGTATTACTCTCAGGTCATGGTGAACAAAGAAAAAACTTTGAGCAAGAAAAATTATTCTGTTGTTGGTTTAATGACTTTTCCAAGGATACCTTCCTAATGAGGCCAAACTCCAAATATATCTCATCCTTCACCCTTCAGAAATTCATACACGAAGGCCAACCGAAGGCTCATGGTCATGCAAAGAAACACAGGAGAGATCTAGTTCCTTTCCTGCTCTCTCTCACTTGTAACTCTCTCAGATTTAATTCTCATTTTCTCATTTTCTTAGCAGTACCTTTCCTTTTCAACAGTAATGCTAACCCAGGATTAGGTTAGTATAGACAACATACTTGTACTTCTTACTTGTAGGTGTACTACCAGTTCCTCATTAAGTTCTACTGGAAGAGCTTAGCTTTCCTAGCACCCCTAGGTAGGTTACTGGAAAAATGTTTAAAACTAAAATTACCTCTGGAAGAATCTCTACATCTTAAATCAGCTTCTAAAATTAATTTGCAGAAATGTTGACAAATAAAACCTAAGAAACGGAGCTTTTGGCCAATTAAGTTGTTTTATTTTGTTACTTTTGACTTTGATTACATTTTTTATAAAATGGATTTAATTTGAATATATTTTTCAAATAATTTTTAAAAGTTTAATTTTTATTATCAAAACAATGAGGCATCAAGAATTTGCAAATAAAAGTAAGAGAATGTCACTGAGCAACTACATTAAACTGAGCCCTTGCCCTGAAATGGCTTTGACTATTTAAAATTTTCATCAGAAAGGCTTCATAAAAAAATTTTCTTGGTGACTGTACTTTACACATTTTTGTAAACATCCTTTCTGGTAATCCTTTTAAATAAGACATTACCAAGCCACTAGTCAAAAGTGAAGTTTAAAAGCAGAAAAAATATTCACAGAATCACAGAACAGGCTGAGTTGGAAGGATCCCACAATCAAGTCCAAATCCTGGCCCTGCACAGTACCATCCCCAAGAGTGATCCCCAAAAGGCACATCCCCAATGCCTGAGAGCATTGTCCAGATGTTCAGCTCTCTCAGGCTTGGTGCTATGACCACTTTCCTGTGGAGCCTGTTCCAGTGCCTAAACACCCTCTGGGTGAAAAAACTTTTCCTAATATCCAACCTAAATGTCCTCTAACGCAACTTCAGGCCATTTCCTTGGATCCTGTCACTGTCACCACAGAGAAGAGATCAGTGCCTGCCCTTCCCCTCACAAGGAAGCTGTAACTGCAGTGAGTTCTCCTCTCTGTCTCCTCCAGGCTGAACAGACCCAGTGCCCTCAGCCACTCCTCACACGCTTCCCCTCAAGGCCCTTCACCATCTTTGTTGCCCTCCTTGGACACTCTCTAACAGTTCAATGTCTTTCTTACATTGTGGTGCCCAGAACTGCCCCCAGCACTCGAGGTGAGGCTGTCCCAGTGCAGAGCAGGACAATCCCCTCCCTTGCCTGGCTGGTGATGCTGTGCCTGATGCCCCAGGACAGGGTTGGCTCTCCTGGCTGCCAGGGCACTGCTGGCTCATGTTCAATTTTTCACTCACCAAGACCCTCCAAGTCCCTTTCCATGGCACTGCTTTCCAGCACCTCACTCCCTGTCTGTCCCTGCATCCAAGATCACCCATCCTAGGTGTAGAATTCAGCACTTTCCCTTGTTCATGCTGGATTATAGTGTTATACTCAAAAAGGCATTGCATAACCAGTCCAGGCCATAAAAAAATGGGAACCTAAATCAGAGGGTGAGCCTGGCTGGGAAGAGGCAGTGTTATATGTACATGCTGGTGTGGGCAAGGAACTAATGCACAGAGAGATTAAGGGCATTGTTCAGCAAAACCCTTAAGCATGTATGTATGAGTAATCCCACTGCTGCTCAGGATGGCTTTACTGCCAAAAGGAAGGTCTACAGCCTTTTGTGTTAATTCAGGGCCCTGTTGACCTTTCCAAGGTCACACAGTAAATCTGAGATAATTCCAGGATTTGGACTCAAGCATCTTGTTTTCTTCCAGCAGGCCTTGAAAAGAAACTCAGTCTCTACTTTTCAGTTTAGGTTTATTTGTTGTGTTTTTGTTTAGAGATAGATAGATAGATAGATAGATAGATAGATAGATACATACATACATACATACATACATACATACATACATACATACATACATACATACATACGTACGTACATATTCAGAAAATCAAAAAAGTAATTACAAACTTCAATCTCCAATCCAGTATATCTAAAATCTAACAGACATGAAATTATTAAATAGGTGGAAAAAATTAACAAGAAATAGTATAATCATAAACAGGAAGAAAAAAATGTGCAGGAAATAGGTATGCATATAATGTTTCATAAAATTGCCATGACTGACTTTCTGTGCAATCATCATATAAGCAAGTCTTCTGTAGAAATAGAGAAACTTTATATGCTTACATATATACAAAAACAAGACTTTTCTGAATGTAGTTGAGAAGCTTCTTTCAGGAGAAGAGAATGTCAGTGTAATGTATCTTACAGGTACAGCCCCCAGCAGAGAATCATCAGGTGCTACAGGCCTGTTTTATAGGAAACAATATCTCAGAAAATCAGACTTCGATATTGTGAAATGGACTTTGTTGTTAAGAGGTGATTGCTTAATTTTTATATTGAGCAAAGAAAATTATGCAGTTTAAACTGAATTTCATTAAGTTATCGTTCCTAAATTTGTTGTTTTCTGGTGAAGATATATTGCAATGCCTTTACCTTGGTTGCATCTGGTCATTTTCCATAAACAGGCCCATGCAAATTTAGATGGGACTTTTATGTATTCAGCTTTCCTGAACAGCTTTTAAGACAGGAGCCTAAAAAATTACCATTGCCCCAAATAAGGGAGTCCCATGTACTGTACCAAGACCATTTGATCAAGACAGCTAGAGGACAAGTACCAATTTAGATGAAGTCATGTAAAAGTATTTTTTCTTTTCTCATCTCACCTCTTTCTTTCAGACAGGAGAAGTTGCATAGGAGGTAAAGTTATTCCTAATCCCTTGTTGCAACTCTCAAACCAAAGTTTCGATTCAAATGAAGTAATAAATAGGAGTTTGGTCATGAAATGGAACTTGTTCAGTTTCATTGCCAGGTTGACAATGAAGAAGAAAACACTGTGAGAGAACTGGAAATATGTTCATCCTGAAGAAGAGGAGGATGAGTTACAACTTCCTAGTGAGGGGAAGAGGAAGGGCAGGCACTGTTCTTTGTGGTGACCAGTGACAGTTCCCAGGGGAATGGCCTGAAGTTGTGTTCAGGAAGGTTTAAGTTGGTCATTAGTAAAAGGTGGTTGGGCACTGGAACAGGCTCCCCAGGGAAGGGGTCACAGCACTAAGCCTGAGAGAGTTGAAGAAGCATTTGGACAATGCTCTCAGGTACATGGTGTGAGTCTTGGGAATGTCCTGTGAAGGGCTAAGAGCATGATATTCCTTGTGTGTCCCTTCCAACTCAATATATTCTGTGATTATCTGGTTCTGAGAACCAGTTACATAGAAAATGTTACCAAAACAAACCAAGAACCATGAAAAGGATGTGGCTCTTTGCCATAGCTTTACTTAACATAGTTTTTTTGTCTTCAAGGCCAGTAACATGAGCAAAAAAAAAAAAAAAGAAAAAATTCCTCCTTCAGGCTATGAAGTCTGTCATTTTACAGCATTGAATGAGTGATTTAGAAAGCCCCATAGGCACAGTGCAGACAGCAGGCTGCAGAGAAACCCTTCACCGGTAAATATTGCACATAGTGGTAAAAGCTCTCAATTTGACTCATTCAAACAGAGAGGCTTCCAGCTAGGCTTGCTTAAGAGTTCCTACAAATCATGTGATTACTCCATTTGGGAATCTGCCACTGAGCTTCATTTGTGTATGCATACAATATAGAATTATTATTGACCTTTATGCCCTTCGGTTGGCACCACCCATTCCTAATTATGTCAGGGACTTTCTGCTATAACACCTTCCTTACTAATATTTTTAAGCTTGCAAAACTAAATTAACAGAATTTTTTCAGTCCAGATGTTTGCCTGGGATCACACTTTAATGGAGATATTCCAGAATATTTCAGCTAGGAACCCATCCAGAAAAAAAATTATTTAAATGTTAAAAGCTTTTATCCTTTCTTACAGAAGTTCCATTGGCCTCTGACTCTGCAAAAAGACTATGGCATTTTTCAGGGCTGAACTTTTTTAGCAAGAATATGCCTTTTGCTGCCTTGCTGAAAATCACCCCACATGGCTTCAGTCAATACTTTTGCCAAATCAGGGTTTGCTTGGTAATTCCAATAGAAATTTGCCAACATTTCTGAGGTTTAAAAGCAAAAGTTTCTGAAGATGTGTCTTAACTAAGAGTGCTTGAAAGATCCCTGGAGCTAAAAGAAACTAGATCCTCTGCATTCAGACAAAGAAGACATTTCCCTTTCTTTGTGAATCAACAAATTCACATCAAAGAGAGATGGAACATCTCATCCAAACCGAGCATTTCATCCAAACAGAAAAAAATCCCTGAATTTTGGCCAAACAGAAGTGGAAAGAGATACCAACTTTTGCTTCAGCACTACTTCCCTTACCCCTAGGTGTTCAACTTTCTGCAGGATAGCTAGTCTGAATTTTTAATTTAGTTGGAAAGACATGGGTTGCTATTGATCATCAGCTTAATCAATTCATACAATCTGAACATCAGCTTGCAATATGTCAGAATTTTGTGAAGCTCTATTAAATTAATAATACACTTATTTAGAAAATATAGAAAATAAATTGCTGCTGATCATCAGCTTAATCAATTCATACAATCTGAACATCAGCTTGCAGTACTGTCAGAATTTTTTGAAGCTCTAGTAAATTAATAATACACTTATTTAGAAAATATGGATACTGTGCAGCAGCAACCATCAGTCCCTGTAGCTTTTCTTCTTGGTATCCTCTTTTTCCTTTTCGAAATGAAAATACTTTTGTTTACAGAAGTAGATTTCTAGCATATCATAAATAAACATATTTAAATCCTACCATCATCCAAGCAGCAGCTGCTCCTAAGAAGGCATAGGCTGTGGGATTTGAGTGCAAATCCAATTTAGTTCAGTCTCCAGTGGCCACTGCTCATAAACCTGAGCATATTTTGTTACAACTTTTACAGAAAAAAACTTGCAAATTCCCCAGTACTATAAAGTATACATCTGCTGTCAAAGTCTGCTTTCTGCAGGGGTAGAGGGTGGAGAAAACATGAGCCAAATACCGTTTTCCAGTTCCTTTTTTGGGATCCAGGCATAATATATTATCCTTATTAAAGGTTACTGGGAAACATGAGCAATAGGAAAACCACTGGCCTAAAGTCTGACACCACATTATTTAGGTTTCGCTTGAGAGGAAAATTTAAACCCTCAATTGCTGTGTTATTGATTAAATTAGGATGGCTGAATATATCTGGAGAGGTATTTGATGAACACTTGGAAACATCTATCCAATGTAAAATAGGAGAGTTTTTTTCCACAAAACAAAATAATTTATAGAACTGTCTTGATGCAAAGATGCTGGTAACCTAACTCAGCTATAGGTGATACTATAATAGTTGCACAATGGCAACACGAGTACATAGTAGTAAGTAAAATGAGCTGGTGATCATCTTCTGATGCTGAGGCCAATTGGCATGGCAGAGCTGGTACCCTGCAACTAAACCTTTCTCCAGCCCAGCACTTGGTGGTTTAATCTACATGAACAATTAAAAGCACTGTGCTACTTTCCAAGAAATGCCTAAATATCCTTTGTGAAGATTTTAGAAGGCAAAAAACAAACCCAAACCAAGGAGCACACTGACATGTCATTTGGATGGAAAATTTAATATCTACCTCGTAATCTTAGTATAAAAACAAGCAAAAATGGCCAACCAGGATTTGTGTTGCTGAATAGTCTGTATTTTGATACTGTGGTCTCTTTTCTAATGCAAGAGCCAGCCTTCCTCCATCAGGCACCAGGTGAAGCTCTCAGCAGCTACTCCCCAATGAGACAAGTACTTTAAATGATAAGAGCAACTTGGGTAGTCAAAACTGATACTTCAAGATACGGTTCACTGTCCACCTCTGTTTTGTGAAGCCTTAGTGTCAGGAAGCCCTTCTAAACTTATCACTCCCAAAGGAGTTCTCAGAATAATTTCCAGATGAATAAACCAGCAAGAAAATTTTTTACTCTGTGTCATGGCTCCTTCCCAAAAAGCTTAATAAAAGTCACTACAAGAGTGCACCTCAGTTATGATCAGTTAGCCCACTTGTAGCAGCGTCCAGCTAACCTTTCCATGCACAAACATGACTCCATGCAGTATTTCCCCAGCAAAGGTCTCTGCTAGGCAGGTGTCTCTGTACCACTTCCCATTTCATGGTGTAGATTTTCCCTGGAGGTGGCAACATAAGTAAGTTGTGCTTCTTTGTGGGCACTGGCAGGGGTACAGGGAAAAAAACCTCTGAAGTCATTGATGTTTACAGTATTTTTCCACCTATGTAGAAGGCAATTTCAGCAATTGCTGATTGATTTTTAGGCAATTGCAGCAAGTAGCTTTGACCACTGAAATCAGGAGTGCAAGGACACAGGAGTAAGGACGAGCATTGCAGAGAAAGTGGAAAAAGACTTTGCATGGGAGCGATAACACAGTCCCCTGCTGGGTAAGCTTCTTTATTCCCTTATCTAAGTTCAACTGCAGTGTGACTGAAAGCAGGCCTGTTCTCTGCAGGCACGGTTTTAGCTCCAGCCTGCCTCTTGAGTGATCTGCCCTGGATCTGTGAGACCACTTGATTCTCCAGCACTATCCATGTGTACCCATTTGCCATAGATTCCTGCT
Source organism: Serinus canaria (assembly GCF_022539315.1). Classification (NCBI taxonomy): domain Eukaryota; kingdom Metazoa; phylum Chordata; class Aves; order Passeriformes; family Fringillidae; genus Serinus; species Serinus canaria. The sequence continues at coordinate 81,909,737 of NC_066316.1, forward strand.
TTTTTGCCAGTATTATTAGTCTCTATGAAAAATCTCTAAGAAATATTTTTGTTCTTCATTGGTTTTAATGAATGATTGAAAAACATTGTTTATACTTTTTTTTCCTGAAAAAGCTTTTACAGCTTTTGTGGGGCAAACAGCTTGAAGTCTTGACATTCCAGCTGTATAAAGAAAAATGTGAGTTATATGCTAGCATACATTTTATTGTGAAATATAGCTATACCACCTTTTTCACAAATTCTGTTTTGTCAGTTTGAAAAGAAAGCACACAATGGGCTAAGTAATTTTTAGCTTTCTTATCTGCCTCTAACTGGTCTCCAAACATTCACACAGTTGTTGAGAAATGTTATCTTTGGAACTGCCAGAAGTATAATCTTAAAAGGCTTTGGTCTGTTTTTCTACGACTCTTCTTCATAAGATATTCAAGGAAGTAAACCAAATTTTACTCTCACTTAAAACAACTGGCACGATCCACAGTGAGCATTGATATAGTGTTTTAAAAATGTTTTAAAACCAATTTTGGAAGTGCTTTTCTTTATTTTCTGATGTCTGTAATAAAGATCTTGGAGATTTTCTAGCAATTTGTCTCTTGCCATTTAAGAAAAGGGATGCCATGGAGAACAGACAAAAATTATGTCATTTAGATATATATTGACCTGTTGTAGACATAATCCACTGCTATTTATTTGAGATATTTACTTCTCATTTATTTCATTTTTTTCTACTGTCTCCTCTTACCCTTCATGCTTCAGAGAATCATCTATGATACAGTGCTTTGATGTTACCCCAAGGAATTCATGTACAGCTGTGCAGAAGTTGCCTTGTAAACATACCCCCTACAGATGTAAATTTCCAAACTGGAAGTCCAGCAAGAGAACATAATAAAACTGTTAAAGACTGCTAAGAAACAAAATAATTGTAAAATTAATTTCAAAACATGAGAAAATTTGATAAAACTTGAAAAATGTGAATATACATGACTTGACCATTGTCCTATTGGGCATTCCCAGGAATTAAAAAACCCCACTGCTTTAGCACTCTTCTAAAACCTCTCTCTTTTTTCTCATCATAACCTGTAAAACTTCTCCTAAAACTTTACAGTAAACTAAAAGAACAAATCTGTTCTTCCAGGGAGAAACACATTTGAGATTATCTAGGAGTGCTTGACAATGGCATATTTACACTTTTATTAGGATATGTATTTGGATAAATTTAGTGTTTTCAGTAGATCATATTACAAGCTTTCAAATTTATGTGTAGTCTAAGGTATTTTAGTAGCTAAAATAAAGTTGGTAGTACAAATTAAGTCATGTATTGACAGGTTTTTGTGAGGCTGCTGCTTAAACAGCAATCCATGGTGCTTATTGTGTTATGATATGACCAATGAAGAGCTGCAACTCACATGAAGACTTTAGGAAGGCAAAAGTAGTACCAGCCTTCAAGAGAGATTTGAAGACAAGGCATCATATTGTATACATATCCTTTTCTCTTAATATAACAATTTAGACACTATTGAGTTGAATCATCCGTAAGTAAGTAAAAACTAATTGAGCTGTGTTTCTTAAACTGTGTAAAATGATGATGGATAAATCCTTTCAGGCAATAATGATTAGTTATTGTGATAAAATTAAATATACACATACAGCTATGTGCAGCATTTTTCTACTGATCAAAGAAGATAGTGATTAGGGAGCAAATATTGACAGAATAGATATAAAGGATTTGATTGTTAAGTAAAGTACTGATACTGGAGGAAAACACTTCTTCAGCATATGAGTTCATCTTAGATGAAACTTTTATTTGCTTCAATAGGGATTAAAGGTAAACTTCACACTTGCAAAAGGCAAAGACTGATTGGAAAATAATTGTGAATCTGAGCAGTCACACTGTGGACAGAAGTTTGCCATAATCAGATGTTGAACCTATTGCAGATTTGTTTGCTAACGATGTAGCAATGTGATGAAATTATGCCTTCTTTCATGAAAACATATGTCAAGTAGGGTGTCAGCACCCACAAATGGTACATGGAGTTGAAATTATCTTGGAAGACAATGCAAAAAAATAGCTACAACTAATTTATTTCCCATTTTTCTGTTTGAATTCTTTTTCCAAATGATTCAGCATGTTGCTTTCTGCTCTGTGAAGTTTGACCTTTAAAACTCTGAGCATGAATATTGCTTGTTTGTAATTTTTTAAAATACATTTAATCAAGTCTTGTTCATTTTCACTTAAATTATCACATATTATTAGTTCTGTGAAAATTATTATTTTCATCTCAAAAGAAATTGAGGACCTAATTCTTGCCTGTAGAACATGTCTTTTAAATATTTTTCTTTTATTTACTTTCTAGAAAACTCTTGAATACTGACAGTATAAAGCCTCCTGAATATGTTGGCCAGATGAATGTCCTCCCTAGTACCAGTAATTTTTTCCTGCTTTTTGTAGGTGGGTATTTAAATGATTAATCTTTCTGTTTTCCAGTTTATGCTTAATCTATTAACATATTGATCTATGAACTTCTGAGTATTTGCTTTAGAGATTATTTGCTGTAGAGTTGCCTGCAATTCTGAAGAAGAAAATGCTGTTTTGACCTTAAATGCCTCTTCTGTCTTCTCTCTTGTCTGTCTATGAATTCCTTCTCAGAAAAATTTTAGAAATTTCAAGTTATATTCAAGCAATGTTCAACCATTTCATGATAGCTAATAGAATCCATTTTATGCTAACAAAATATTAACTCCCTCTCTGTTTAATGATTAAGTTTTTTTAATATTTGTAAGCAATGAAATAAAAAATGTCTTCTCTTCCGGACCATCAAAATTTTGGCTTTCCCGTGACATCCTGATTTTATTCTCTAGCACTCATAGGGCATAGAGAATAGCTCCATAAAATCCTCAAATTCATGTCATGTGCCATTAAGCTATTCACTGGCAGAATCTTCTTTCTTCCTTACACTTGCTCCTAATGTAATGCAAGTACTAGAGTAAAGCTGTTTAGTTTTGTGTTAATAATTGTTTTCAACTGCTTATCCATAGGTTTAATTTTCCCCTTCACTAGGCGGGTATATTCCAGTGAATGCACTAGTGTCAAACAAGAACCTGAAAAGAATAAAGTAAATTTTTTCATCCTAAATGGAGAGACATTTGTATGCATATCATAAGCACAGACAGAAGCAAGGGTGAGCTAAATTTGATTAGAAAAATCTAGTCTGTCATAATTGGGTCCAGACAATTATAACAAGAGTACAATGCAAATAATCAAATTTGTATTCCTTCTCTGCAGCAGTGTCAGTGGTTTTGGATTCCAGAGGCATTGTTTATCTGTGGTCGCCAAGGTGAACCACAATGCAGCTGCAGAATCACCTGACAGACAGCTTGCAATGCAGCAGCAACAATTGCTGGTCTGTTAAATGAGATGTTGTTTTACAGTAATGGAAAGAGGCTCAAAGTAAAATAAAACAACACTACAGAGAGGAATAAAGACATGTTGAAGAGTTTCTTTAAATACACAGTGATTCTGGCCATCTGATAATAAACAAAGTCTTCCAGCCACAAAATTGAAACTGGTGGGTTTTAGTAGAATGCTTATCTGCAGAGAAGAAAAATCTTATAATTATAGCAACAGCTTTCCTAACACTGCATTACATATTAATTTAAACTATTATTGCTTGTATTAAGGACTTCAACTCATCACTTAGTGTCATGGCAGGAAATCTCTCTTGTTTTCAGAAAGGCATTTTCACATCTTTCCCAACAATGTGCAATGAACATAGGATGAAGATGATAAAGATTATTTTGCTTGTTTTTCTCCACCATACAGTCTATTCTTTTGCAAGACATTATTAGCAAGACAAAATTGCAAGACATAATTCAATTTACCTAGAGATCCAAAGATTGAGGCTTCATTTAAATGATACTCAGGGAGAATGTCTTGTGAATCCAGATGTTTATGATGTGACTATCCTGGATCTGGGTTTCCCCTACCTTGTCAGCTCTTCAATGTAGGCTCACATTCAGCATACTCCCTGGCTTCTGGAGGTTGTACCTTCCATACCCTGAAAGCCTGGATCAATTGGTAAACCCCTGTCCTCTTCAGGAGAGGCTGCATTTTGTGGCTTAGCTGTACTCTTCTATAAACAGGGAAGCCATAAATAAGATAAAGAAGCTTCTTGAAGAAATCATAATGTGACACCCAAGTAAAGAAAAGAAACTTAGACAAATGCTGGAATGGGACAGGCAATAGGGAGGAATTCTCCCACGAACAGGAATCAGCAAGTAATGTTGAAATAACAGTGATCTACCTTTCTTTTATTATTACTTTTTTAGCTGCAATAAGAAGGTAATGCATAACTATCATGGACTGAGAAAGTGTGATCAGTAGTTATAGTGAGACACACTATTTTTAAGAGTATCTTGGAGCTGAAAAGTGAAACAAGACCATCAAAAGGTTCTTTACCAAGAAAACTTTCTTGACTAAGGATTTTACGTCAGAAGAATTGTCAGATTTTCTCATTGCAGTCATCATATTCATTGCTTTTAAAGATCAAATATTTTTCATGATCATGAACATTTGAAAACATTTTCACCTTTCACTGATGATTTTTGCTGCTCATGATACTTCTGGATATGTCTTTGCCCATGAGCTGTCTTTTCTGTTTCTAATGACAGTCAGATATCTGTCTTCCTTTTGATCTGACGTAGCATTTTTCTTCCACAATGTTACCAGATATTTATTATTTCCTATACCTGTATTTAATATACTGATTTACTTTTCTCCTGGAATAAAAACATTTTTAGGAAGAGCAATCAGGCAGTAATAAATTTTGCTTCTAGTTTGCTCATTTGATAATGCAAGTTTAATTTTTGTAAGGAAGTAAGAACAGACATTGAAAAGGAAACTTCTTGTAGCACCTGGGAGTACCTGCTAATTGGTTTTGCTTCTTAGGATCCTATTTCTCAATCAGAACATTTGCACTCCCTCTACCCCCCTCCTGGGGTGGGGATTTTTTTTTTTAATAGAATTTTTACTTTGCTGGTAGAATGACAAAATTCTCTCCTTTTGTAAAACCTCCCATTGGTAAGTCATGTCTGGCTGCTTCCCAGGAAGCAGGGCCTCAGTACATGTAGCAGTTTCTCCAGAAGGCAAATGTTGTGAATAATAAATGCTTCCCCTTCATCCTCCTTTCCTTATCTTGTACATCCCAGCTGAGGTCACATGGTAAGGAATAGTGCTTTGGACAGTTTTGGTCAGCTGGCCTGGTTGTGTCCCCTCCCAGGATCTTGCCCACCCCAACCCCTTGATGGGGGGGAAGGAAAGTTGGAGAAAGAGCCCTGATGCTGTGCCAGCACTGCTCAGCAGTAGCCCAAACACTGTTGGGTTATCAACACCTTTCCAGTTATCAATGCAGAGCTCAGCACAGGGAGGGCTGCAAAGAGAAAATGAACTTCAGCTCCCCCAGACTCAAGACAATCATCATCAAAGCTCTCCACTGGACCCTCCCCAGGAGCTCCATGTCTCTCCTGTATTGAGGACCATACTATGCTTGAAAAAAATTGTAATACAAATTTTTGATAATCACAGAATGCAAGATTGAAATATATTGTGTGTATATAAAGCATTCAAACTCATTTAAAAAACAGGATAGAATTTTTTTATTTGTATTTCTTTGATTTTGCTATCTGAACAGCCCATTGCTATATGGTAATGCAGAAATTTATCTACTAGGTTTGATGAACAAGTCCAGTAACTGTGTGAGATAACTCTAGCAGTCACCTGACATATAACCCAACAAACATGGTACTATTTGCATTTGCAATTTATACAAACAGAGATTTTGCTTCCAACTAAATTTATTTTTTGAGCAGAAAAATATCTGAAAGCATAACTTGGATATTCTAAAAGTACAGTAAAATTGTATGGTAATTTTGAAGGATAATAGTAAATAGTCAAGTTATTGGGCAACCATTTGAGAAAATACGTGCTAAATCATCTTTTCCATCCCAGCAGTGCAGCTTTTCAGTTCCTCCAGCTCCTGCAATTAACCTGCCCCGCCTCCCCTTCCACTGGTGAGTTTCTGGACACTGCAAGATATCATAATCCAGCATGTGAAATGTCTTTTATTTATGAGTATGTCAAATAGTCATCCAAAAAAGCACAAGAATGTAAATTTACCTCAGTACCTTTGCTGCCATTTGGAATGAAGAATAGCTGTGTATAATTGTTAGCAGTTATTTCAGATAATTAAATTTGTGAAAATGAATATAATTTTCTTTCTGGCTCATGTTCTTTTTCACTGTTTCTCCTTCTTACAGGACTGTTCATTTCTCTAAAGGCAGTTCATTTTTATAACTGAGAGACTTTACAAACTGTCACAGACATAATTTTAATTACTTTAACAGCATAAAAACAAGATCAATACATCACAGTAGGCAGAAATGTTGTCTAACCTTTGAGCTTGTCTTGACAACATTTAATGTCAGCATGCAGCCAGAGAAGGACCAGGCTTTGGTGCTTTTATTCACTCTTAGCAAATGCTGGGAGAGTCTTAATGAGGGTGAATGATGTGTGTCCTCTAATGCAGAGGGCTAAATGCACTCCACAATGCCTCACCTTCATCAGCAAAAACCTTTGATGGCTTCTTTACCTAATTAATGGTGTTTTCTTCAAGAAAATCACAAGTCAAAGAATCCCAGTCATCAACAACAACAGCACACCAGACCACAGACACCACCCTGCTGACAAACAAGACTGCTGCTCATGGCAATATCTGCTACTGTGAATCCAAAAGTCAATTCCAAGCCCTTCAGGTGTGGCGTGTATGTCACAGCTGTGAGCTGGCAGAGACTCAACCCATACCTAGGAAGGAAGTGGCACTCTCCCATCCTCATGGCTGGAGGATGAGCTGCCACAGTCCAAAAGCACAGAAAAAGCTCTGTCCAGCCAGTCTTGCAGGTGAGCTGAGAGTTTGTAAGGAAGGAAAGGGTACAAGAGCAAGCAGCACTTTGACAACAAAGAATTAGCCATCTGAACTGAGACAAGGTGCAAAGAAAAGATAGCACAACTCCTTCTCTAGGAACCACAGGGATGCAACATTTAATGGCTATCTGGCCTAAATCCCCCACTCTTTCACCCATATGTACTACATTAGCCCAACTTTTAGGGGAGCTCATAATTCCTAAACCCATTTTCATTTCTTAGTAGGAAACAGTGTAATGAAATTCCTATTTGCAGATGAATATTTGCTTAAGTATTACAAAAATCCCCACACTCCAAGGCTCAGAATGATGTAAAAGCTACAGGAGGCTTATTTTGTCCCTTTAACAAAACTAATATAATTTTCAGCTCTTGTTGCTCCGTATGCCAATTTCTAGTTTTTTTCATTGCTCAAATAATTTTCCAAATCAAAACTAGGACAGACATTGTTACAACGCTAAACATGTCCACATATTTCTACAAAATTTACACTTCTAAGGCAAAACAAATCATCATCATATCTAATTGTTTTGTAGAGCAAAAGATTCACTCTGAATCATTGTAGCTACCTACAATGTTCCTGAAATACAAATGAATTATTGTTGCAGGTTAGATTTTCTTAAAATTAATTACCAAAATACTTAGAAAAAAGAAATACAGATACATTTTTTTACCTCGAAGCAAGAGGATTTTGATTAGTTTCTAGGATTTCTTGAGCTCAGAAAGGATGCTTGCTAACTTGCAAGCCATTATGGGGTAGCCCCAGAGGTGCTCTGATGTGATACTGTGCACACTCTCAACCACCTCCCAGAGAAAAGAAGGGTCTGTATTTTCTTGTGGCTATACAACTGAATCATTTGGCTGTGTAGTTAGTCAGGGTTTATTTGAATGACAGAAGTAGCCAAAAGTACTTATATTTCCTTGATATTTTGTTCTGGCCATTTGGTTTTCACCTCTAACCAGTGACAGAGCATGACTGTGGTTCCAGGAGGGAAGAAAAGATAAAAAGTACGTGTCAGTCATTTTGTTAATAATGACCCTGAGCTTTTATACACATTTTTCTACATAAAATTTATCACATTGTCTTTATGAGATGATGATTGCTTCCACTGCAGACATTTTGAGGTTTTCTGTGACACTACAGCAAGATGTGCTGTGTCAGGCCCTTGTTTTAGCAGGGTCATCACCTGAAATCACTTCAGACAGAAATTATTCACTATCTGTTCTCAGTGATTCCAGGTTTTCAAATGTATTTTACTGGTATCATTTCTGCAGTACTCTGAGCAAGTCAAATGTGAAAGTGTTTGTTTCTGCTTTTGTAATGCAGAGATGTCAGGTTTTACTCTTGCTCAATGCATGTCCAAAGTTTTATACAATTAACAGACAGAAAACCAGTTACATATTTGTCAAAAGTTTTGATGGTTAAAGATGAAATATATCTTGTAGACATATATATCTCCATGTACTCAGTTTTCACCTCTAATAATTGTGTGCACAATTACCTGTCACCTTCAACATCTGGCTGGAACAAGGATAAAAATACATTACCAAGTGATATCAATTACCATTAGTTTCTTTTTTTACATTACTTAGCTTTTCCTTAACTTAATAGGGTGGAGACTTGATGCTTCCCTTAAATAATGTCTCCACTCATGGAGACATTCTGGTTTGTTGAACCATCTTAAATCAGCATTTGCCTTCTTTGTTAGACCACAGAGTGCAGAATCTGGCAGCTTGAAAAACAAGACAGTGGAAAACAGTATCTGCATTAGTTATTAAGAAGCATATGCCCAATGGCTTCAAGACAGACACTGAGACAGAAAAAAACTACTTAAAAAACACCCACTGGAATGAAAGTTATTTGTCTTCTGCTTTTCATCAGCGTTTTTTCCTCTCAGGCAATTTTTTTAAAAGATGCTGCAAGCTCCAGTGACCTACTGAAAAGTTCTAAACTGCCTTAAGTAGGAAGATTTATCAGGCTCATGATTGACAGATGGTAACAAGTCTCAAAAGGATTTATGGAGCATGAGAGCCTTTGGTCTCCAAGAGATCCTTATATTATGTCTAATGTGTCAAGGGTACAGACTGCAAGGCAGGAAATCTTTGAAGATTTTAATAAAAAGGAAAAAAGTTCCTAAATTGGACCACTGAATGAGTGAGCCTGGACCACACTGCAAAACAATGGGGAAAGAAAGAGCACACAGAAAGAACTTTTGTGTGCACTGCTCCAATGTCCAACTTACAACATTCTGCCCTTGCAGACGAATCTGCAGGTCTGATGAAGATGCACTCTAAATTTTATCACAGGAAGGGAGCCACAGAGACAGAAACTTAAAAGGCTGTGTTGCACTAATCCTGGATCTCTCCAGGCAGTAGATACCTGAGGCTTCCCAGAGCTGAAACAGGACATCTAAGTGTCCTCTTCACAAATGAGTCAGCTCTTTAATTCAATGTCTCCCTTTACCTACCTTCTTATATTCAACTCATGTGTATGAAATCTTCAGCTTTCTGCTGATATCAAGCAGATACTGCCAAGCTTTTTGTCTTTCTGAAGGGTGCAATAGTATTTATTTGTTGACTTATTTGTTGACTATTTCCACCCTCACACTAAGGATATTATCAAATGCTGCTCCTCCATAATTCATGCAGAAGGCTCTCTTAAAGTCAGTAATTCTGGTAGATATCAAATACATTGTAGGTGGACATCTCACCTAACTTCAGTGCATGAGAAATAATAAATTTATTTGAAAATATCATGAATATGACATAGTACAACTTACCAGCAGTACAGTGTTCTGCAGACTTCACTGAGTATGAAAGACAAATTTCTTTGGTCTTCTGTCAGCAATTGTAAATGCAACACATGAGAATGTGAATCATATTTTCTCTCTTTTCCTCCACTCTTATCAAAGACATACCTTTAGGATTTTGATGCACTCTCGCACAGCAATTTCCTAGGGGCCACAAACAAGAGGTAGGAAGCGGTCACCAACTCTGCATCTGCAGCCAATGGATCCTAGCCAACCTCCCAGTACAGAACCCATTAATTTTCAGCAAGGATTAGATTCCAAAATGTCAAGAGAATTACAAAAAGGTGTTACCACTACTACATTTTCTAGCTCTCTTTTGCCAAATAGCATAGAAACTCTTTGTCCATGAGTAAAGAAAATACAGAAACTGAGAACAGGGTTTTTTTTTAATGAAAGAGGCAAAATCCCTGCAGATTTTATTTTTCTCTATGTGCTGGTATCAAAGCATAAATATACAGGCAGAAAAGCTTAATTATGTATGACTGTTTCTATCCCTTTAAAGGTCTTTGTTGCTTCCAAGGCAGTGATTTTTGTTAAAAGCTAGTGACTGAACTAGAAGCCAAAGGCCATGTAAACTGCTTATCTATTGATTAGTTAGTAGAAAATGCACAATTACAAAGACTGAATCGGTTTTGTAAGGAGGCACCTTGAGTTTAACAATAAATGTCAAGTGTAATTTGGGGCTAAAAACAAAGAATTGAATGGCTGCCTTTAGACACAATCTGACAGCTGAAACACATTTTTCAAACCAGAGGGAGCCTAATAATAACTTATTCAGGCAAATGTGACATTATCCAGAACAGAAATATTGTGGAAATGGTTCACTTTGTTTCTACATGCAAGTGTTTTCTGTACTTCACTGATAGTCACTGACAAATAATGTGGCAAACTTCTTCTTTATTCATATTCCTGATTTTTTCTATTATTAAAATTATATTCCATTCTTGATATTATGAAATTGTTCTTACCTTGCAATTGATATATCCAGAATATTACAGTACTTCTTATTATACAGATATTTACTGTGTAAAATTACAGCAGCCAAAAATTAAGGCTTGGATGTATATAATTTTTTTTCTTACAAAGAGTTCATTTTTTTATATATGTTTCCAGTTTAATGGCTGATCAAAATACTTATGTTGCTAATTAATTTCAGAGTGCATCTAGTCTTTATATCCTGCCACATACTGTTTATTCCCATGTCTTTCCAGTCACCCCTGTCAAAATGGACAAATGTTTCCTCTTATTGATAAGTATTATGACAACATATGTGCTATCCCTGTGGTGCTTATATTCCACAAATCATGTTGGAGCTGTAAACGTGTCTTATCCACTCTTGGAACTCTAAGTTAATATGTCTGTAGCTTGGGGCTATGGGAATGGTTGTGACAGCTACAGGGCTAAGAAATACCACTTATAACTCAATAGAGCACATAATGTTATGTGTTTTGACATGTCATTTTGCACCGTTCTGTTAAAATGAAACCATTGAAAACTTAGGTAATCAGCTTTTGCTTGACCTTGTGCAAACCTCAACCATACATGCCTTGATTTTGTCTCTTTGGAAGCACTGCTCATGGCAGTTATTTGTATGGAAATTATGGCTGCTGCATGGCTGCACTAGTTCAGGTTTCCATTGTGAGGAAGAAATGCCTGGGTTGGGTAAGATACTTTACAAATACAAAGCATCATTTCAGATACCTAGAAGATACCTACTTGCCATTATTAGATGCTCAAGTACCTAATTTTTAATTTCAGCTCTGGTCAGTCTCAAAGTATCTCTCTCCATTATGAACTGAGGGATAGGCAACTGAAAACTCCTATTTATCAGCTGGATGCAAAGCAAGAGAGCTCTCACTTCCATCGCAGAGATTCATGCCACAAGTTACTTTCAGATCCTGTCTAGTCCTTTGCTGTTTGCCCTGGTGACCCTTCACTTCTCCCTGCCCCCCACCAGGTGCTTCTGGAACTGCCTGTTCTCCTCCTGCAAGGCCCAGCCCTGCCTCTCCTGGAGGAGATGGTCAATAAGGTGATGGGAAATAAAGAGGCTATGATAGAGCCAGTGCAGGTCAGAAGCAAAGTGACAGTTTTCCAACATCTCCTACCAAAGCTGCATTTGTAAGCCTCCTGCTGCACTGCTTTACAGCCATGAGGTTGAAGTTGAGGAACTGGAACTATGCCCTCATCTTGCTCCATCACCAGGAATTCAGAGAGCCTGCAGCATCAGGAATTTTTCTCTTCTTGTGCTCAGGGGCCTGAAATTCCAGCATCTGTGAACTTGGTTTGGAAGACATCAGGCACCCCTAGTCCTACCGAGTCATGAAGAGCTGTGACCATTACCCTACCACCCCTCAGATGGCCTTGTTAGTACAGATGGGCAAAATAAAAGTTGGTTTTAAGAGCAAGCATGCTAGGAAGAAGGATTCAGAGATCAGCTGCTATATCTCCCCACCTCATGCCTCTTTTGCATGGTAATACTCTCTTCTTTCTTTCTGATCTTGAGGTTAAAGGCAGAGATTTCAGTAGCAGCAGCAGAAGGAAATGATCTGCTGGGGGAGTCCAGCTACTGGATTTGTGCGGGCTCAAATCACGAATTGCTGTGCAAAGGCAATCCAGCAGCAAGGATTGGTGTAATAAAAGACATTTTCTAGGCTGATATTGATCACCACCATCATTCCTTCTTGCTTTTGTTTCTATTCAAATGAATTCTAGTAATTTCAAGCATATAGACTTGATTTCTCTCTGGATTTATTCTTTCTCCTTCCACTCAGATGGTTTTATTATGCAATAACACTGCAATGAGTGCTAGGTGGGAAGTAATGATTCATTTAATTATTTGTTTGTCTTTGATATAACAGCTTTTTATAATTTGCTTTGGAACACAACATTTCTCAAGATCTTAGCAATTATTTTAAGATTGCAATCCAGCGGGTGCTCAGATGGGCTGGACTAGTAAAAGATGAACAAAAGCTCAGAAATAATGAATACCATTCCTATTGTTTAAACATAAAAAGAATAAGCAGCTCTTTCTGTCCTTCTAACCCTATGGAAAAAAATCAAAGACTATTATTTATCTAAATTAAAAGCAAAAAAAATCCAAAATACCTCAATCAGTACATAAAATCATAAAATCATAGAATCATAGAATCATGGAATAATTTGATTTAGAAGTGACCTTTAAAGGTTGTCTAGTCTAATCTCCCTGCAATGAGCAAAAAAGTAACAGGCTTTTCATATGTCAGCTCTTGATTTCAATGCTAGAGCTTATTTTACACAGGAAGTTTCCATTGCAGTCTTTCTGAAGCAGCAGCAGAAAAGCATTGTGCCACTCCTGTGCAATTCCGACTAGAGCTTTTAGCAGCCTCATGGCAAAGCTTGCAGAGAGGTGATAAAGCCCTCTGTGTTGAAACCATGAACAAAATGAAAAGCAGGACTAGAAATGGATTTCTAGTCCTTCCAGCAAGAAGCAGACAACCTCTTAAAATACGGAATAACAGCACTGCTCTTTGCAGAGCCAGCACTGCATCTTCATGGGGTCATCCTTGGTTACTGTACTCACTGGGGTGTGAGGAACCCACTTTGGACCAACTTCTGATTGTCTGTTTTGGCAAGGAGGTCCCAGTCCCACCGTGTGTCAGATGGGAACATGTTAATATTCAGATGAATTAACAAGAGTGCTGAGACTCTTTCCAGAGACACTGTCATATGTGTGAGGCTTTTGCTGATAATTACTGTGGCAGGACAGCACCACACTGAAAATGCCCTTTTTAAAACATTTTACTTTGTTCATGATACTTGACACTTTATTTTCTCTGGAACAGTGAGAATGCCCTCAGATCTCCTCAGAAGATCCCCACTCTCTCTCTAATCAAGACAGAAAGCAGACTGTATTTTATTATGCAAATAAAATAAGCATTATTCAAAACTGAATTGATAAAAAAGTTCCATATGTGGGTTTAGATACAAAGAAAACTGTTTTTTTCCCAATAAAATAGCATGGATGATGGAAGCTATAACATTTTTAAAGTGGATTAAGAATCAATAAACTTGAAAAATTATGTGCCAGAGAATAGGTAATAAAAAATGGTAATTTTGCATGGGTATCTTTTTGACCAAGTACTAAAGTTTTGGAGATATAAATTTGAAATATCTTAAAATAGCTTTTAATTTAGAATACGTCAGAACTGTATTCATTACATTTTCTTCAGTACAAGAGATCACTATTTTAAAAAGACTGCAATTGTTTTTCATTATGCAAAGAGAATAAGCTTCAGCAAGTGGAAAAGCTCTTGTGTACCACGGGTAAAAGTCATGTCAGAAATTTTCTATACAGGAATTATGCATATAATTGGTGTTTGAAAGTAATAAAATAAGAGGGTGAAATTTTAAGAAGGTAAAATTAGTTCATTCTGATCTGAAGAAAATAAATGTGTATGGAAGAAACACTTGCACTGTCTTTGAGGATAATCTGCCATATTATTCTAGGAGTCAATTCTGTCAAGCCCTGGTTATTCGCAGTGTAGTACTTTTGTGGACATGAACATTTTTTGCAGTTCCCACTTGAAAACCAGTGTGGACTTTCACTGCTTGAAGGACACTTGATGAAGCACTGGAAACAGAGGATCCTCTCTTTCCTGTTGTGAGCAATTTGATGTTTGGCTACAACAGAAGCAGAGATCTCCACACTGATTTTTTTTTTTCCTTTATTTAGTTTTATCCCTTTTATGTGTAAATATTTTCTGCAATGTAACATTTTTGTATCTGTGGTGATACAAGTTTAAATAAAAACAAGGTTTGGAAGTGGAATTAATTTTTTTTATGACACAAACTGACATATTTTTTAAAAGTAAGGATCTTTCAGACTCACAATCCCTCCTTAGGGTCTTCATCACATTACAGCTGTCATTTGAGTGTGTGGTTGTCAGTAATTAAAAAAACCCCAAAACTCACAATACAGTCCTTTTTAAATTTCTTCACAGTTTACTACTAAAAAGTAAAATATAAAACCTTAATTAGCAGTATTATCAATATATTGTTTTTTAATTAGTTCTTTTACCAAAGAATCATCCACTAAAACAGTTTTTAAAAGAAGAAAAAAAAAATAGGTGAAGCAACTAAATGTAAAATTTCATAGTCCCTCCAGAGCATAAACTGTGATGTGAAATAAGCTGGACTTCTCCACAGCTCTATGAACACAAAACAACTCCAAAATGAAGGTTGAAGTAGTTGGTTCTCTTTGCATGGTGATACATTTTGTTTAAGATAAGGGTAGCACTCAGATTTGTAAACCTTTTAAAAAGCATTTTAATTCTAAATATTCATTTTTGCTTTTTAAACCTCCTATAAAAATTTTAAAGATAAACTGTTTTAATTAAAGATTTTAATTTAATTCTAAATTAAATTACATTATTAATTTGTTTTTCTCCAGGAAAAAAATTAAAATAAATGCCTAAGCAATTCCATCAAAAGTAAAAATATACTTAATATTTTAACAATGATAAAATGCTTTCACAATGAAACAAATGAAAATTGCAAATTCCCATCTCAGCCCATTCATTTAAGTAATTTTCATCTAGCAATATTTTCAATAGGTTCCATGGATCACACAAAGGCAATAACAGTTCTCAATGAGACCTGTAGCTTTCACATGAATAAAAGCAATAATATTGAAGAAAAGCTGCTGTTGGTTTGCCTAAACCTATTTATAAATTCTCCTTGAAGTACTTTTGATATAAACAACACCATTTCCAGACAGACAGATCACAGTCCATCCACCATTGCCCTGGTGAGAGCAAAAGGCCACTAAAAGCCTTGTCCAGTCTCATGCCAGGAGCTACATCTACCTCACACAGACTGGAATCAGATATAACTTCTAGCACAGCACCTCCCAGTGCAGAACTGCACAGAGCACTGCACCCTGCATGGCTGCCTCTTGAGACACTCCCTCCATCAGGCTTCCTTTCTTCAGGCAAGAATTAAACTGTTCTCTAGTTCTGAGAAGCAGCTCTGCAAAAAACACACCACTTCCACTCTGGACCTTGAACCAGAAAAACCCCACACTTAAATACATGCTTGAATGTCCTTATTTTAGGGAGATATTCTAGCAAGCCTTTAACTACTTGCTCAAGATGTGTACAGACGACTAAAAGTTCCAGTATTTTCAGAGAATTCCTGGAGCTGTAGTCAACAAGATCTAATCTGAAA
Source organism: Serinus canaria (assembly GCF_022539315.1). Lineage (NCBI taxonomy): Eukaryota > Metazoa > Chordata > Aves > Passeriformes > Fringillidae > Serinus > Serinus canaria. Next base: position 81,925,720 of record NC_066316.1, read on the forward strand.
AAGCTAAAGGTCCTTTTCATGACTAGTGGGTAAAATGACATGATAATGATATGATTTTGATATTGAAGACTGCAGCAGGGTCTTCTCTCCTGTGATGCTGTGATTCAGGTGATGGTGATAGAGGCAAACTGTTCCATCCATTCCCTAAATTTCCTCAGTCACAGGGGTGTCAAGAAGGATAGATAAGACACTTAGCTCTCAGATGGCTAAACTTGGTGAAACTAATTTTTTTTTTCCTAAACAGTGAGGGAATAGTGTGCTTTCTATTTTCAGGTTTATATGTTAAACTGTGAAAGCCAAAGTAGCCAATCAAAACTCAGAGATTATTCATTATAAACTGTAATTATGCAGCCATGGGGGAGTAAGTATACAAAAGACTTTAAAACACTAATTAACTCTCGGAAGTAAAAAATGAAATGTGACTGAATGCACATTATAATAAGTGCAGGGTAAATTATACTGCAGTGACATCTCAAACAAAAGACTCCTTTTTAAGTTTAAAAAAAAGGTGATTTCACATTTAAACTGAACTCTCACTTTTTGAATACTAGGTTTGCAAAGGGAAATTAATATAGAATATGTTAGCTAGTAGTGAAATGTCCAGAGATTTTCTATTATTTTCTTCAGTTCAACACCCTCAAAATATCAGGAATCTTTGCTCTGACATAAATTTACTCACCTCTCAGTATCAAGACAAACCTGTTTGAAGAATTTCAAGGTTTTCAGCTGCAGAAGAACAGCTCAACCATTATTCCTATTGTCTCATCTACCTACCTGATCCCCACCTCCAACTGTGCCTGAATTTGAATGGTTTTTATTTTTTAATTGAAATAAAAGGCATTGCTCTGAACTCCACTTCCAACACCATGAACAATTTCCCTTTGCAATATTTCTCCCATCATTCATCATTTTCTACTTTCTTATGTCCTGGTTATGGAGGTTTCGGTTTTTTACCATAGCAGTCCTGCTTCAATCCATGTACCTATGAACAGGGAAAGAAGCAAGATAAACAACAGCAATTTGGAAATGTTTCTGACTTGCATTGATCTTCAGCACAGATTTTTTAAAAATTTTTATGACTCACAGCAACATCTGAATTCACTGTGAAAAGAAGTTTAATTTAACCTAAACCACCAAAATTCAAGTCCTAGGAACCACAAAGCTGGAGAAAACTTTAATGTACTATAGCCTTTTGGATCACATCATTTTCCTATAAAATGTGTTCACTTTCTGGAGAGGTGTCAATACAAAATACTCGTGAAACACTCAGATTGTATATGACAAACCATAAAGGCACTGAGAAAAAAGATTTTTTTTTTTATGAGTTTCATTAGCATAGAATAAATAATATATCTGCATTTGCATTATCAATATGCAAATTCAAACATATGGAAATGTGTCTCCAGTCATAGTTTCAGTCTGCTTTATATATATATATATATGTATATACATATATATATAAAAAAATATAAATTATGTACTTTGTAATACACATACAGATACACCCTTAAGGTAGAAAAGCAGGGGGTTTTGATCAAATACCTCATCACTATAATTTTTTGAGAGGAGAATTACCTGCATTCTGGTAAAGCATTAAAAATTCCGGTACTGCAGTATGGTACATGTTTTGGTGGGAAGGGGAGGTAAACCCTTGCTGAAACGCTGGAATATTTTGGAGACAAAATGGTTTATCAAAATTATTAGGTTTTTCTAACCGGAAGGAGGTTTGAGGAAAAGAAAATTACAGAAGATATATTTCACATTTTTCTTATCAAAGAAAAAAAAAGGAACCAAATTGGTATTTTTCCCATCAAAACCAACACTGTTTACTTTTCCATCTTTCAGACAGTTAAAGATTAAGAAGCTGAGTTGCATGGCCCTGCTGGACATCCAGGACATTATATTGTCAAGAGATATGAAGTCCACATTTTTTACCCTGCAGTGCAAATAAATAGGTTTTAAGCCATCCCTTGTGCATGACTGAACAATGTCCCCCTGTACTAAGACCAGCTTGTTTTGGAGGTAAAATTCCTTAGCTGACGAGCAATCAAGTTTCATTTTATAAAGATAAGGCAGGTATTTAAAGAATTTATATAGGCAGATGTTTAAAGCTTAGAGGCTTGGAGCATTAAATTTTTTCTAGCCAAGGTTCTTAGGTTTGTAGACAGAAGAGTGATGAAGTAGATAACATATTAGAGGCATAAAAATTGCAATTATTTATCTGATCCTGCAACTTATTATATATTTATTACTTTGCCAATATTCACTGTATCTGTAGAGACAGAAGATCAGGCCAAAAACATAACAAGTTGTTAATCTGTGTTCAGGGAAAATTTTAATGAACAGTCTTAAGATGAAAACACCAAAAATGAGGTTGAACCACAATGTAACAAAGATTGTCTGACAAGTCTAAAAAGAACAGATCCTGTTAGCACAGGAAAAGTCAATCTGGATGGCTAATATTCCAATTTGTAGTTTTTAAAAGAGCACCTGCTAACCCTCACTGGTTGCCAGGTGCCCACCAAAACCAAACCCCTCTGTCCTTTCTGTCCTCAGCTGGTCAGAGGAGAGAAAATAGAGCAAAATGCTTGTGGATTGCAATAAGAACAGGGAGAGATCACTCCAGTTACTGCCACAGGCAAAACAGACTGGACTTGTGGAGAAATTGATTTATTACCAATAAAATCAGAGTGGGATAATAGGAAATACTAGCAAACCTCAAAACACCATCTCCATGTGGGAACCCAGCACATCACTCCTGATGTCCAGAGCTACCGAGAGAACCCTTGGGGGGCTCGGGGGCCTTGGAATGTTGCCAAAAGCACTTGGTGGCTTGATTTTGATCTATCTAGGGATGTGCCACCGATGTATGAGGGGATGGAACCTGTGGGAATTACCCGGGTGTGAATGGTGAAGGGAAAAACATAGTTATAGGGTAAATCACAGATTTTGGGGTTTTTGTACAGGGGGGTTGTGGAGACAAGATGGAGGAAACAAAGCATGTCACAAGACTCTTCTTTCTTCTTCTTGTCATCCATCTTCTGGTGTGGTGTTGGCACGTGGGGATTGGTCTGGGGTGAGAGTGTATCCGGTGACGAGGGTGATAGGTATTGGGGATAAAAAGTAAGTATGATATACGTAGTTTTTGTTATAAAAGATGTGCCCGCCTTGGGGGTGGTCAGAGTGCCTTTGGCTGCCATGCTGGTCAGATCCCAGTCGGGCAGAGAAGGGACTTTATAGATAAGATATAATAAACAATTCTGAAGACCGAAAAACCCTGGAGTCCAGACTCATCTTTTGAGACACAGCCTGCCAGAACCATCCTAAGCGTGTGTGGGGACAGAGACAAACAGCCGAGCCCCATATCTCTCCACCCCTCCCTTCTTCCCATCCTCAACTTCACTCCTGAATTTTTTCTACTTCTTCCCCAGGGAAAGAAGGAAACATGAGGAATAGGGGCTGTGGTCAGTTTATCAGGTTGTCTCTTCTGCTCCTCACACTCTTCTCCTGCTCCCCTGTGGATTCCTTCCACAGGGTGCAATCCTTGAGGAACAAACTTCTCCAGTGTGGGTTCCTTAGTGGGGCCACAAGTCCTGCCAGCAAACCTGCTCCAGTGTGGGCTCCTCTTTCCATGAGTCCACAGTCCTGCCAAGAGCCTGCTCCAGTGCAGGCTTCCCACATGGTCACAGCCTCTTTTGGGCATCCAACTCCAGGGGCTGCAGGTGGATCTCTGCTCCACTGTGGATGTCTGTGGGCTGCAGGGGCACAGATGCCTCTCCACAATCTCCTCCATGGGCTGCCAGGAGATCTCTGCTCTGGCACCTCCTTCCTTTCCTTCTGCAGTGACTTTGGTGCCCACAGGCTGTTCCACTCACATGGTCTCACTCCTCTCCTCCTTGTTGAATCTGTTATACCAGAGCCTCTTCCCCAGCAGCTTGTCTTGGAGCCAGCTGGCACTGGCTCCACCAAGCATGGGGAAAGCTTCTGGCAGGTTCTTCTCCACACAGGAGTGACCCCTGTAGTGCCCCACTACCAAAAATGTGCCACAAAAATCCAATACACACACTGAGTCTTATTTCTCCTGCTGAAATAAAGACCAGGCAACCCCCATAATCTTAGCTGATGACATATTCATTGTTGGAAATGCTGATCAGGAGACTAAAAAGGGAATGAACACAGCATTTGAAAGAGAAGATAAGATGTAGCAAAATATAACTAAAATGGAAAAAAAAAAGAGAAAAAAAAACTAAAGAAAAACAACACCATGGTTAAGGGCTCTTCAAAATTGCCTTCAAACTTACCTCCATCTTCTTGTATATTATTAATTTAAATAGAGTAAGCTTAATTCTGTAGTTCTGAAGTACTCCAAAAATCTATTCCATAAACCTATGCCCATTTTTGCCTTATAAGAGATCAGTTAAGATGAAAAACAGGGCAGCATTGGGAAAAGAGCAGCAGAAGAGATGCCTCTCATAGTGCTAAAAAAGCTGCTAGGAATAAGGCAGTGAAGAAAGTGGACAGGAGTCAGCTGGGGAGAAGAAAGGCCAGCTACAACCTGTTAGAGCAGAAAATAGAGGCTGTGCACTTAGGGCAGCTAGCATATGAAAACATAAAAAATAAGCATTCTCTTGGCAGGAACTGAGCTTGAATTTCAGTTTCTTTCTAAGAGCTTCATTTTCCTCCCCTGACCCCTATTGTGGTACTGCAGGAACCCTAAAAAAAAGCTAATGTCTTTTGAATAATATGGCAAAATTCAACCTTGTTTGTTGAGATGATTTTAATTGTTTTACTTGCTTTATGTCTATATACAGAGTTCCAGCTGATGCACTACATCAATTGATATTTACCATGCATTTCTCTACATGGATTTATATTTAACATTTCTTTTTTAACAGGAACACTGTCAGTAACACAGTAACACAGCTCACTTGAAATATGCCCCTGCTACAGAAATGATGTTATTTATGGGCCAACAACTTTTTCCAGTGTATGTTCTGCACAAGGCAACCCTCCTTGTCTTATGCCATGCAAGAGTGGAATGAAAGCTGTTAGCATCCTGACAGCAAGCACAGGGCTGTCACATCCCTTTAAAAGGCATTTGTCTGGGCAAACAGCAAACAAATTTCCATGAAGGCCTTCCTAAAGCTAAACATTATGTTAATAACCATAACTTTTAATTTAAAAAATTCACAGACTATGCACTCTATATGCATTTTTAATTTTTTAATTAATTTCTTCAAGGTGTATGAGCTCCTGCAGCTCCTTACCATCATTCCCAACTGCATCAAGTCTCTGCAAGGGTGTGTGAGAAACTTCCCTTTTCCTTCTTCCACAGAGAGTTTTCAACTATTTAGCTTTCCCAACCTCCAGATTCGCAGATCAGTTTGAAAATATGCCTCCTTCTGTTATTTGGCCTCTCACATACTGTTGCTTGTCTTGTCTCTTTCATTTCATAAAAGAAAATGTAATACCGTGTTCAATAATTTCCCTTCACAGCCAACGCCACATGAAGTATTCATAAACCCAGGACAAAATGTTTTGCATTGCATGGCACTTCACATGTTCAGGACCTTCTTCTCTCCTCTTGCAGAGCACAGTCAACTCTCCCACATAAGGGGGATGGTGGGTCAAAGCCTTGTACTTATTCAGAATGAAAATTTGTATTTGTCACCACAACTGCTGCGCTTTTAAACAAAGGATGCCACAAGACATCTCCAGAGAAAGGACTCTCAGCTTAGCTCTTTCCACTGCTGAGCCACTGGGATCACACAATAGTCAGCATGAAAATATCTGGCAAATGGGATTGCAAAGAGGACAATAAAGTACTACATGAGGAAACACAAGATGAATTTATCCTTGAAAATTCAAGTGTGCTAGTCCAGGAAGAATATTGTTTTCCATTTAGTTTGAGATAGGTCATTCACAGATTGAATGAGTTTTAAAAGCTCATTCCTAAATAAGGGAATGTGAAGGTTTTTCCTCTGGGAAGAATGTGTAGATGGCAGCATTCTACTTGATCCATTTTAATAGTCAGGGGAAAAAGCTGTATCAGTGGGTAAGGCAAGTAGATGCTATAGCAGATAACAGTTTGGTAAAAAGTGATTTTTCCTAAAGTTGATGCAACACATCAGAAAGAGATGGAAGATCCATGAAAGTCTGTATACTGCTAGAATGTCTCATTAAAACAACCAGCAAACCAACAAAATATTTCCCTAGCATCTTTTCAGTATCTTCTTCTATTTAGCCTTTTATTATTGCAATTGCTTTTTCATAAATAATAACTTTTTTAATTGTTTACATTTTATTACTGAAAACCAAATGGGATTGAAAAAAAAAAAAAAACATTAGCCTGTTTACCAAGAATCCCCAGACAAGATGTTGATAATTTATTTACTAATGCAAACAAAAATATTTTGGTTTAAACTCAGATCTTATAAAAACAGCTGTAAACAAACTGCCACATCAGTACTACATCAGTACTACATCAGTACTACATCAGATGGGTGTTGCATTAAAAAGAACCTTTAAAATGTTTTGCAAATTAACTAGTGTCCTCTACATGTAATAATGTTAGACATTATTCAGTTGTTGTTTTAAAGAGACATCTTTATTATGTAATGAAATCATAATATACATGGGTATATGAGTAAATTAACCAGAATTCGCTGAAGGCATGCAGTTTTATATGGAACATTTATTCTAATTCTAATATTTTTATGTATATATTTGCAATTGGGTATCACCACTGTTGGTCACCAGAGTTCTTAATTGGACTTTATCCAGCTGCACAGTCTCAAAATATTATTTATGAGTAGAAAATCTTCATTTTCTTATTTCGAAGTTCACTATTTAATCTTCCGAGTGCTGGTGCATAGAGTTTAAACAAATGCAGCCTATAGGTCACAGGGGCTGTGGGAAGCATTTGTATGCAGACACACACAACCACGCAGCTTTTCTGGCCAGCCTTCCAAGGCCGTGATTTTCTTAGGCAACTCCGTGTTACACCCTAGCAATTAAACACTCTTTAATGAACAAAACCTTCCAGCCCAGTCCATTAGCACCTGAATGACAACACATTTAAGCAGCAAAATCCTAAATTTGCACCTGGTAGATAATGCATTATTTTTCAGGCAGGCACACTCTTTGCCTCAAATGAGACAGAGAAAAGTCTTTTTGCACGCAGGGAGCATTCCAAGGCTGGTGCATTGACAGCAACATGTTATTTTCATCCACAGAGCTCAAAAACAATCCCATGCTCTTAGCTCTTGTTCTCTCACTGTACACCAGCCATCTCCTCACAAAAACACTTTTCTTTCTGCAACACAACTCAACAGCAAAATCCAGAACAAGAGCATATGAAGCGCCATTACCCTCCTGCAAACTTTCCAGACAGACAGAGCATTTGCAGCAAAGGATGCATCTCAGATTATCATTCCTAAAATATGGTAACTACGCTACCACATTTTGCAGATTTGGTTTGTGGATGTTGGTGTATCCAACTTGGCAGCTAAAAAGGCTCCTGCCACAAGATATTCACCATATGCTCCTTGATTGCTGTTGCTAGACAGGAAGGTAGAATAGCACCAAACCCACTGAAGCATTGTCATATACCCTGATACTCATTTTCAGTCGCCTTATTGTGCTTGACTGTAAGTGCTTCAGCTCAGGAACTGGTTCATGTTTGCTTCAATTCATCCTGCCATTTGTTGCAGCAAGATCTGCTACAGAGCAAACAACAGAAAGCATCAGCTGCCTCAGCCATGCAACTTTAATCCATCTGGTTTTGTCTGCATTTCATTAATATCTCAATATATGTCTACAAATTCTCCCTTACTGCTGTAAAGAGTGAAGATATCCAATAGATGAACAAATGGTAAATGCTATAAATATGCAGTCTGAAATAACATGAAGATCAGTAGAGTGCTAAGTTACAGTGTATAGAGATGCTCTGCACAGAAATCTGATTGCTCCAAATGAATTTGCTTTGAAAACTATGAAATTCGCAAAGACAAAAACGCAGTCTAAGGGCAAAATGGGATGTAAAAACAACCTGGTCTAGGAGAAGGTATTCCTCTCATGGAAGGGGAGTTTGGAACCCTTCTTTAAGGTTCCTTCCAATCCAGATTATTTTACAATTCTGTGAAAGTGTCAGCCACATTCTGAAACATGTTTACACTGAGAAAGATTCTGGGGTCATCTATAGTAAATGAGCTAATTAAGCATGAACATTCAGCAAAGTGCTATAGATAAGAAAATGACTGGGATTCCTGGATGCTTAAGCCAGCAAATACTAAGATTGCTGAAGAGCTGGTATTTATCTCTGTAAAGAGCATTAGTGAGGCCATTACTGGAATATTATGTCATGCTGTGCAGTACACAGTTTCAAAAATTACCAAGTCACAAGTTAGAAGGGATTAAAAATGTTTTCAAAATAACTTGTAATCTGAAAAATCCATCTGTAAAAGTGTTAATAAGCTCTAATTAGTTTATTAATTAGAAGGCTAAGATATTACTTGTACAGCTTCTGTAAATACATGTAAGTAAAATTTTAGCTCTTTAAGACAATCATTTTAATGATAATAATTTTTAAAATGTATAATAGCTGTCTGACTGCCCATATTCTGAAGGTAGTGGGCCTTGGTTGGTTATCTTCCTTTTAATTCTTGTATTCAGTTCCTCATTTTCTTTTGTCTTTTGTTCTTCCTTACACAAGGAACTTTGCTACAAATGCTGACACAAATATCAGCACACCCATGCTGTGTTTTAACATCTGATGTAACCAGATTTGATATTGATGAGCACCATTTTGAAACTGCAGTCTGCATAGGAGAGGTGCATTAATGAAGGATGGTTACAAAATGTGATTTAACATCAGTCTTGTTTTGCAAAAATAGAGGGCACTTTAGACTCCTGTTAATTTGTTCACGAGGAACATTCAGCAAGAGGGCCTTGTTGCAAGGAAGGAAGGTTCTTCTCAGATAAACTGAAAGGATACAGAAGATTTCAAGGACAAACAACACTCTACCCTTCATTCTGCAGCAAATAACTGTAAATGGGATTTGATTAACTTGATAGTGCTACAAAAGCACAACACACAGAATAACAGAGGAACTTTTTTATCCAGGGTCATCTAGGAAGAGGAGGCAAAAATATACAATATACAAAAATTCAATATACAATTGAATATACAATCAAAATTATATCTCATGAGCTCTTCATCTTATTAATTCAATTCTGGTACAAGTTTTAGGACCAAGTTTTGAGAACCAAGACCATCCAAACCTTAAGTTTATGTCGGGAATGATAATTTATTATATCAAATGTGCTTGACATCACATCTGTTTTACCCAACTTTTCCCAGCGTAGTGAAGCCAAAATCCTGTTATTTATACTCACATCCATTCTTTTCATCAGTGGATGGTGGCACTAAGTCAAGACTGCTTTTAAAACTTCCTCTAGAACTACTTTACATAAGCTGTTTTATGAAAAGAGAAGAAAAAGTGGCAAACAAACAAAAAGCAAAACACAATTCTGATACTTAGCACAGTCTAGATGAAATTACTTTCATAAATGATTCCTTAAATCTCCAGTATTAAACAGGTTAAATCATATTTATTTGATGGGGTTTAGTGCTATTAATCCTTCAGAACAAGAATTAGAAGTTGAATAATCTCACATTATTTGTAACTGTGGTTTTTTTAATGCAGTTATAAAGGAACTTTCTGAGTTGCAAATGTAATTTATTAAATTTCTAAATATCAACATAGCTGGATGTGATAGGAAAATTTTTTTGCCCGGCCATCCTAAGGACAGTGCAAATTTCAATGTAGGAAGAATCAAAATTTTTTTTTAAGCTTCATTCCCATATTTTTCTTCCTGCTAATTCTGAAATCAGACATAATCTGGGCTATCTGCTGGGATTTCTATTTTTCCTACTGATAAATTAAATTCCCATACAAACTTGGAAATCTATGATTCTCTCTATTCAAGTGAAATATTTTTAATTTCAATGACAATTAAAAATCAGAAATGTAAATCTTTGTTGTTTTGAACAAAGCAAAAAAAGCAGGGTTTTTTATTTAAGGATGAACTAAGGGTCTCTCTTCTCCTTTTTTTTTTTTTTTTTGAGCACCTAAATATTTACAATTTATGGAATAGACTGAGGAGAAAATAATAGAATTTAATTGGGAAGGTGTGGTCTCGTCTTTTTTTTTTCTCCTAGCAACTTAAAAGTAGGGCCTTCAGTCACCTGAGAGACTCATGTTCAAACACACATCTGCTCTTTTTTGATGGTATTCAAACATTATATCCAAGGAGAGCAACTTTACTAGCAGGTTTCTGTGTATTACTCAGTAAATTCTTCACATTCCCTGTAACTGACACCAATACTTTTTATAGAGAGTTTTATACCCTGCCTTAGAGAGAGGGTAGTAACTATTATATAGCTGGTAGAAACAAATGGGGCTTGGTTTGGGTTTTATTTTTACTGCAAACCCCAATTTTTAGTCTGTGCCTCACCTACAATGCATTTTCTGCAAGTGAAATCATAGGTCAGACCACCAGGGATGACATGCTCACAATTTGTCTATGGAAAATTTGGTCAAAAATAGGCTACAGAAGAGTATTTGGTTAAAAAGTTCTGGAAAGCACTGTCTGTTTCTAATTTTTCTGAAATATTTCTTCTTCTAAACGATCAGAAAAATCCAGTTCAAAATTCAAGTAGTTTTTCATTAAAATAATTTTTAATATCTTAGATAAACAAAATAGCCTTAAACTATTTATAGCATGGATCAAAAGGCCACCCAGACTTTTATGGGAAAAAAAATATTTTGACAGTTGGAGAAAAACACTTACAAAGCTGAATTTTAAGAAATATCTGTTTCACTGTCCTCAAATAGCGAGTTTTCTCAGTGCTGGCTCTGATATCTGAAAATATCACTGGGTTTTAGTTAAATTTTGCACTTGAAAAAACTTGTAAGGGTTTGCAGATGTCTGTCTTATGTTCTGCTATAATTTTTTCTTGTTTGTTTTTCCTAGTAGGCCCATATTAAACAAAACAAAAACAAGAAAAATTCCCAAATCTTGGTCTACATACCAAACTAGGAAAAGATTGCAGTGCGCCTCCAGCTCAATTGTATAACCGCACAGGCAACCAAAAATAATCGCTTCTATTTTTCTGGTGAAGTGTTGAAAGAGCTGCTATTTCAACCAGCATGAATTAGCAGGCAATATTTTAACTATCAAAGTGAACCCTAATTCAATCTCGTGATAAACCTCAGATGTCAAAGTGTTTTCAAACTGCCAAAGCAGGGCTGTGAAGGCAGAATAACCCGAGGTAGTGAAGTCCCTAAAATAGCCCCAAGCCTCCCTGTATGGCAGAATGGCACAGGGCAGACACAGTGGCAGGGTTTCAGCTGGTGGTCCCAAAGAAGGACAGGTTTATGCCAGTGACACTTGTTTAAATGAATTGACTGTGTTTCATTAGCAAATGAGCAATGCTTAGCTCGTTTCTGCTGCATTGCCTCCAACTCCAGTTTGGTGGAAGGTGTCAGGGGAATACTTGTTGGAGTCCTGGGATGCGTTGGAGTTCAGGGATGTTTGTAGTGGACTCCTCTGTCTGACATGGGCAACCCCTGATGAGCTGAGGGACACAGCTCCCCACAACCTTCAGTGGAGTTGCCAAAGCCCACCCTTGTTTCCTAGGTGGGTGTGACTTAAAAGCAAATATTTTTGCTATGGTAACACATTGGATGGAACGCATAAGATATGCACACCCTTTTTAATAAAGAACACTTCCCAAAGAACAGAAGCAAGTATTAGAAAACCAAAATGTAAGCAGTACCTGTTGAAATGATTTTAGGGAATCACTCAAGAGTGCCCAAAAAACCCACAGCAGCTCATCAAGACAGCCAGCTGGAGAGCCTACAGCACTTCCAAAGCAACAGCCAGACTGTAGCAGCTGCCAGCTGATCAGATGTAGCTTTTACGATACTATTTTCCATACAGAATCATATATTTATATCTAACTCTATTACTATCTAAAACACTCCTTTGTTCTCAGAAATAGAGATTATGGCAGAAAATGTATCAAGAAGAAATTAAGAGGCAAAATTGGGCAGTCAGTACTTGAATGGCAAAGTTACATTCCATATTCCAAGAATGCAGAGGGATCAGACTCTTAGTTGACCACCTCTGTGTCAAATACATCAAGGGATACAGTACATGAAAAAACTTGAACCTTCAAAGCAAATCCCTTTGCTCTACAGAAAGGCCTTGTACAGTATCCACACAGAGCTCTGCAGAAGTGCCTTCAGGAAATGGTCATGGAAGCCCACTGGAGCAGATCAGGTTATAAACGCAAAAGGAAACACTGGCTGGGTCAGATCTTGGCCTTGAAAGAGCATCATGGGACAGTGTGAGAACGGGTGAGAATGGGTGAGATTGGGTACAAAGGTGAAAAGTCAGGAGTCTCGTGAAAAGGCAGGCTCTCCTCTGTGTCCCAAGCTGAATTCCAAATTATTCCTTGCTTTTGCCACCACCACTGCTTGAAAGAAAGAGAATGAAGGAAAGATGATAACTCACGATCTAAGGATGTTGTTCTAAAATCACATCCCTGGACTCAGCACTGACTCATGGCCAATGAGCTGCATGAACTTTTACAAGGGTAAAAATAGCATATTTGCACATTGTTAATTTTATACAGTAAATGAACCTCTTTATACCAGCTGCTGTATATCACTACAGTGGCTCACTGGGAATTTATTTCTAGGAGGTGTACTAGGGGGAAAAAAAAATAGAAATAATGTAAAATACTTATCCTGTCTCTTGATGTTATGAAATTCAAATGGCCACATATTTTTTGATGCTGATTCTCTTTTATGGGCTATGATCAGGTACCAAGGAAGTTAGCTAAAGCCATGATGTCTTCAAAAAAAGCATTACATGACATCTTGACTGAAGCACTGGATGTAAACACCTCTTCTTCAAAGCTTTTATTAAAAATCTCAGTGCTCAAAGAAAACAAATTAAAAAGCACTCCTCAAAGTAATAAAGACAATTCAGAGAATGTGCACTTAGCTTCCCAAGCACTTGAGTGTGCAGCACTGGACAGAATTCAAACTCTTCAGCACAGAAATCCAAAGAGGTGAAGAATATGAAAGAAAAATCCTATTTAATTGGACCAAAAGATTATTACAATTTTCTTGAATAGCTGGTGTTCCTGATAGTACCAGCTTAATTAGGCCCTAAGGAAACTGTCATGGACCACTACTAAGACAATTCCCTCCCAACTTCAGCATACCCTGAAGCTCTGGGCTTCCCATCTCCAGTGCCTTTGGGAATGGCTCGAACTAGCAACTTATCACTTCATCATTATCTATTATATTTTCAGCTCTTCACAATCTCCATGTGTACAAAATTTAAAAAGACATTTCTGAATTCAAGAGAATTTCCATTTTTCTCAAGATGGAGTGCAACCCAATCTTCCTGTTTCTTCCCTCTTCACACCCAAGAGCTATTACCTTAAGGAAAGACAGTAAGTTACATAAGGAAGAAGAAAGGAATCTGATATATTCCTACCTGTGTTACTTGCAAGTCTTTGATGTAGTTGTACAAAAACGAATATGCTATTTTGGCTATCAGTACTGTCAGAGCATGCTGTGGAAGAGAAAGGGTTTGGAGAAAAAGGGGGGGAGTACTTCCTACAGGATTAATTCTCACATCACAATATCTAGAAAGACAGAAATGTGTTGGAATGGGTGCAGAGAAAGAAACAAAGAATTGGGGTGAATTATACTCCTCACTGAATGAAGAAGTCAAAAGACACCACATGAATTGCAAGCAGGTTTCATCCTCTGGACACAAATAAATAAATACATGTCTCAAATTACAGCTAGACTGCAGAATTACAAATTAAATATACACAGAAGAATTTGTTAAAAGGGCATTATTAAAGCTGCCATTCAGCTGCTGGAATTCAGACTTAGGAAATGACAGAACTGTCTGTAAAGCCATGATCATTCACCTGCCATCCTCTCCAGAAATATACAAACAACTACAACATTTTGTTGCATATCATACTCCGAGTGCAGACTGATCTAATCTGACAGTGTAACAGGTACACCAGGGGCTCACATCCCATTCTCTCCCACTGCAGCTCTACACCTCTCAGCACAAGCTGGGATCTTGCTCTTGTCCTGTGACTTTGCATCAGGCTCCCAGAGCACGTGGATCTGAGTCAGTCAGCCAGCCAGTCTGTGTGCTGACCACAGATGAAGCACTGGGATAGGACTTGTACCTGGTAGGTGATGTGCCACCTGGTGATTCACCACTGTGGTCCACTTCATGTCATAGTGTCCAGATTTATTGGATTGAGAACAGAGAGATGGAAAAAACATGAGGCACACATAATTCTTTCAGCCTGTCTGATTTGATGTGCAGAATGGACAGGGCTCAGGTAAGGGGCTTGCCTCTCCTCTGCACACTCTTAAAACATTTTTACATAAGCAGTATATAATTATGAGAACTCTCTCAAAATTCTTTCTACAGAGCTCCTCAATAGAATTTTTGAAGACTTCAAGGGCCATCTTCCCAAAATACATCTGTGATAAAGGTCAATGGCATTAGCTGTGTAGGGCTGAATCTGAGCCAGATGTTAAAATCAGTTTTTCTCACGTGATTCCCAGGCCTAGGATTCTGCCTCATTCAAGAGATGCCCAACCTGTTTTGTAAATAGGTTACTGATGACCAACCCAGATCATTCTTTAACTCTCATCATTCTGTTTTTGAACAATTGACCTCCGATTTCCCATTTATTCCCCCTACTCCAATCAAAATCCATTGTTCCTCACCGAACTGTCACAGCAAAATCCAGGGTTTTTTTCCTTTCTTTTCTTTCTAATTCATTACCAAATGCTTTCACCAGGTCCTTCTCCAGTTGTCTGACTCTCACCCAGTCTCTGTCTAACCACACTGAATTTATTCCATTTCCCCCTTCTGCTTTTACTCTACTCCCCACAACAAGAAAAGATTAAGTGTTCTTCTTCAAGAGACCAGGCTCACCAGAAATTAAGGGAAAGCTACTGAAGCTTCTGTAGCCCTGAGCTCAAGCATACACAAGTAATTTGTAGCAGCCACAGTTATTCAGCATGATTATTTCTGAGCTATGAGAACCACATCCAATTATTCTATAGGGATGGGACAGGTGTAGTTTGAGCATCATTTGGGATCTGTCTGAGGAAAACCAGCTTGAAGAAAAATAGCATTTGAATTTCTTTGGCCATTTTAACTCTTGGTAGAGAATTTAAAAATTCTCTATCAAGTACTCACTGGTTTCAGTTTTCACCAAGACTAAAAAAGGTTATCCATGACAAAAAAACCCAACCAAAAAAACCCAAAAACAAACAAAAAAACCAACAAAAAAAAAACACTCCAAGCTAAACAAATAAAACATCCCATAACTTTTCAACTTTTCAAACAACTTTGAAAATTAGGGTCTTTTAAAGATGTAATCTCAGAACATTAGAACATTATAGCATGAGCAAAAAAAAATATCTTTCTCCTGAGGGAGTAAAGAAGAGAGAATGATGAAAGGAAATGACTGGAAAAAAAAAATTGCTGGATCACTTTGGCTGAAATTGTCCAAAAGAAATTTCAAACATGTAAAAATTTGAAAGCTGCATACCCATTAAGGCATCCTATTCAGAAAAGTTTGCAATTGCCACTTTTTATAAGGAAATGATGCAAAAGGATTTATATAACTCTGCTTATGTATCTTTTAACTCCTGTGCGTCTGGGGAAATTAAATTATTTATTAGGAAAAAATTGTAACATTTTGCATACTGTGTTTACAATTTTAATTATATAATAAGAAACCCTAGGTCTTTCTAGGTTCCACAAATACTGACCAGGAATGGTTTGCCCGCAGTGATTCTTGATTTGGGACAAGAGGATGGATTCGTGCTTTCCTAACTTTTCTTCCAAACCTATTTTCTCAGATTAACATAACCCTCTTTTACAAGTCCTACACCTACACACTCTTAGAACTACAATTATGGGCATTCACATCATCAGTAGCCTAAAAAATCCCTTTTACATCAGCAACATATAAAGAGAAGCAGTAACTGCTTATGTTAACTGCAGCTAAATTTATCAAACTGAGTATTTTGCCTCTAGCCATTTTAGTTACAACAAGTCACCCAAAGATAGCACAGAAATTAAAACATCTGAGGGCTGTTGAGGCTACATTTCCATTAGCAAGAGGTAAAGGTGCCAATAGAAGCAGTATTTTAGGTAAAACAATCAGTTCTGAGGGCCTACTCTTGGTAGCAATACACAAATATACATATTTTGGGAGTTTTACTGTAGTTTAGCCCTACTCTGGTCCCATGGACTGCTGGACTAGAGCAGATCAGTTCCTGAATTGATTTTATCAGAAGGAATTTAATTCATCTCTGGTCTCTCTAACTGAGACACTCACTTCAGAAAAGCACTCCTGCCCCAAACCAGGACCCTAATGAAGGAACATCTTGTCAATAAGGTTTATGAAGCTATAGTACAAACCAAGAGTGACCCTTTTGAAGTTCACGTTGCAAAGGGAAGAGAGCAAGATCCAAATCAGACCCTGGAACAATATTACTGAGCTTTAAAGCTGAATTACAAATGCTTGCATAAAGGTTCATATTTGCCTACAAGGGAAAGGGAAGCAAGGCAGCGTGAGGTCTCAGCAGGTGAATTAGAGATGATGCTCATTACCAATTGAAAGAATTGCCAGGAGCTGTTACATTAGCTGGATAAGCTAGGTAGCCTGTAAATTCATTACTATCTTAGCTGAACAGATACAGTACAGGAAGAGAAAGCTTGCTTTGCTTTTTGTTGGGGGCATGCAGGGCTAGATGCAGAGAATCTGTGTGGATTGTGTGACATGAGGAATTTGCAGACTCTTACAGGGTAGGCAGAAGTTACCAATTTCTAGATTCCCAGAAGTCCCTTTTATAGCTGAATTCTAAAAATTTAAGAAGGAACTTGTTGTAAACATATGTATTGTGGTAGTTATAATGCCTTCAGGCCAAGTAACTCTTATCCAAATGAGGCATATAAATTAATTCTTCTGATGAGCAAGGGAGATTCTTTGCTTATTTGTCTGGTGTGGGTAAAGGGACATGTGTGTGCATGAAATGGTTTGGGGAGTTGTTTGTTTGATTTAATGAGTATAATTTCTGTATTGAATTTTCTAGCATACATTAAATTTCAAGCAGATCATTATTTCTATGCAGAACTTCATTAAAGTATACCCCTACAGACCTAACAAAGAAAAGCACACTATATGGTTTCAGGGAGTTCTTCTTTCTGCTTTTGCATAGAATGAAATAAAATAATTAAAAATCCCATCTCAGAACCTGCAATTTTATAAAACAGTATTCAGAAAATATGAAAAATATGGAGAAGATTCAGGCTCTTTCTCCATGAGCAGGTTTTCTACCTTCCAGGTTCAGAGAGCAAAAGTTCAGAGTCAGTTCAGCAAAAAGAAATCAAAGATTCATCCAGATCTCAGGCTGAGTCTTATTTCTTTGGCACATTTCTGTCTCTGCCACAAAGGTTTGAAAGATTTGGAAGGTGGGACCACGTGAACCTCATGAAGATAAACAAGACCAAGTGCAAGGTCCTGCA
This sequence comes from Serinus canaria, assembly GCF_022539315.1. Taxonomy (NCBI): domain Eukaryota; kingdom Metazoa; phylum Chordata; class Aves; order Passeriformes; family Fringillidae; genus Serinus; species Serinus canaria. The sequence goes on from NC_066316.1 coordinate 81,943,387, forward strand.
CCTGAGTCCAGGCCATCTCAGGCAGAAGTACAGGTTGGGTGGAGAGGGGATTGAGAGCAGCCCTGAGAAGAGGGACTTGGAGCTGTGGATGAATGAGAGCCTCAACATGACCTGGCAATGAGCATTTGCAGCCCAGAAGCCAGGGCTGCATCACAAAAAGGGTGACCAGCAGGTTGAGAGAAGTTATCCTACGACTTCACGGTCATGAGACCCCCACCTGGAGTCCTGCATCCAGCTGTGGATCCCCCAGATGGCAAATATGTTTCTCTACTAAACATTGCCCAGCTTTTCAAATCATTTTTAAGTATGAGCCCCAAAGCTACACTTTAAACCAGAAATTGGAATTAAAGGTTTCAGAAGTGTTGGCAAAATGTTGCTTGCCTTTGGGAAATAGGCAAAATGCAGTTATGTGAAGGCTGATCACCTAAGTTGTCAAACTAGAAAAGAAAATCTGTCGCCACAAAGGAGAATAGGTTCATGGAAGTCAACCAAAGCCTGAGTGAAACAGAATGGTACAAACTGTATTGTTTAAAAGCTTTCTGACAAAGGGGTCTCAGAAGTAGAGAGGTCTCTTGGTGTGGTTCTAGGCTGGCATGACTCTAGTCTGAAGGATGCTATGAGCAGAAGGCGCTGTTCAGTATTGGGGGCAGTTACAAATACATTCCGTGTACCTTCTAATGGGTTGGGGCTGGATATCCCCCATGAAACCAGTCATAAGGCACACTCCTGTGTGTAAACACAGACTGGAATTTACTGTGAACTCTGTCACCATAGTTACCATAACCATTCTTTTTCATCTCGTTTCAGTAAAAATTATTTTCTTTTGTCTTTGGAACAGCCTTTCGGTCAAAAAAGAACAGAAAATAATGTGATTGTTTTCTTTGTAAGGTACCATTTCTTGTTTCACACTTAAACATCAATAATTTAGGAGGACCCATCCATTTGGGAACTTGTCAGGGTCTTGTATGTACTATAAGACCTGTGTGGTGTATGAATTGGACAAGCAAAGCATTACACAAAATGGCACAGTATAAACTTGCATTACATGAACCCGGTTAATGTAACCCTAAGTTAGTCAGAAAGTGAAGAAGACCTCATCCAGTAGAAGAAAGAGAAGATAAATGGATAACAGTGTTGTCCAAACGAAGACTTATTCAAATGGGAATTTATTCAATAAGCACAACAGTGCTTAATGCCTGTTAGTTTGCTGGCTATCCTGTGGCACATCCCACGGCTTCATTTTTCATTTCCTTTTGCTGTAACCTCTATATTCCCCACTTTATTCCAAAACCTAACTTCTCCTAAACCTGTTGGCTCACCCACAGCCAGCCTTTGCTCCCTCTCCCCTCCCTCTACACTTTTAGGCTCAGCCATGCGCTCCCAGATATGATGATTGCACAATTGCTTGTGATTTCTGCTTTGTTTGCAGGAGAGGTCAGCCACTGCTACAAGCCCTCAGCAGGACCCTGAACCACTGAATCCACTATTCCCAGCTGGCAGAGAGTGCTGCTGGAGTATTTCAAGATGTGTTAGCCAGGGGCAATGGTCTGCATGGGACGGTGAAGGGGAGGAAAACCCCTCCCTTTTAGAAGACTTCTTTAGCCCAGATTATTCCAGCACAGCTGGCAAAGCAATGGGGACCGAGTTAAGGCGTGGGAATGGGATTGAAGCAGGACAAAAGGCAAGAACAAAGTCCCCTCAGCTGTTTTTGCTGCCAGAGACAGATGGAAACACCTATCTAGCTTTCCTGGGTGTTGTTCTGGAGAGTGGAGCAGGCACATCAGGGATGGGGCAGTGGCTGGAGAGGGTCTGGGCACACAGAGCTGCCCCCTCGGCTTTGTCCAGGGCATTCACAGGAAGGGTGTCTGGCTCTCAGGGCTCTGTGCCTCCTGTTCCAAGGAAAGGGCCTTACAGACACATAAGCATTTCAAAATATATGGAAAAACCAATCCTGAGGCCTGCCAGTTTCTGACTCTACACAGCCTTGCATTTTATGTATCCAGAAAGTCCTGTTAGAAAGATTTGTTATAGCAGGAGATGTTTCGTGAGGAAGAACATGGAAGCCCCATTTGAAGCACTCTTCTTTCTTTTATCTTTGTCTCAAGTACACTGACATGAAATTAATCTCATCTGAGAGTTTAAAGCGCTTAATTCCATATTCTTTTGTGATTGTTAAAAGAAAGAAGCAGGAGGCAAATTTAACTACAATGTGAAGTTCAATTATTTCAATTACCACCTCCTGCCTAAGTGAAGACTGTTCCTTCAAAGACATCTGCAATTTTACACTCATTTGCTCTTAAAATAGCATTAATTATAACAGTTTAACTGGAAATTCTAAAGGAACACATGAACAAATTAAATAATTACTTACATACATTAAAAGTTGCATACATGTTTAATTTATAAATTAGTTATTTACCTTACATGATTAATCATGCAGCTAAGAACAAGCCTTAACAAGTATCTCAAGAGTGTAACATGAAATTTTGGTCCATTTTAGAAACCATATTAGTATGGGATCCTGTTCCACAGGCTATTTCACAAAACGGAATAAACAGATCTTAAGTAGTTGATACTTACAAAAAGCACAACGAAGTGGTATAAATTACAGGGGAAACTATCATATTATCACTTTGGTGCTTTTTCTGGAATGGGGATGATAGGTGTTGGCAGGACTGTTTCTCTGTGTGGGAACTTGCTACATTGTGGATCAACAAAACGACAGAACAAAGAGCAAAAACCACAGGCAAAGATAAGACAAGGAAAGATTGTTGCACAGTAGGAAAGGGAGGGAAGCGACTGTGAAGCTGACAGTGGTGCTCCAGGCAGCATCCCAGGGTGTCCACTGCAAAAAGTCTGCAAGGAAAAAAGATGCAGGGATAAAGACCCACAACAGAAGGAAGTCAGGATTTTATCACATTTTCTGTAGTTTTTTTCAGTCTCTATGCAGGGAATTTATTTCAGCTATGCCAAATGGTATGGAATAGATACCTTACATGAAGAAAACTTCAATGTTGCAAGTACACAGGAATGAAGTGCACTTAATACTCTGGGTACAGACTGCCCTGTGCATGGTTGTTATTGAATTCAGTCAGAGCTGACACAAACAGGTACATTTCTGAGACATCCATTTTAAATCACAGTCATGTTCTGTGTCTAATCCTGGGCATTCTTTTCTGCTCCCAGAAAAGGCAGGTGCTAATTTTGCAGCAAATAACCAATAAATTAATTTAAATTCTGCTTAGATTTCCAGGTTCCATTCTACCTAATCTATGGCAACCACCCTGTACATTTCCAGAGAGAAATGGAATGAAAGATGTATAATCCCGTACATGAACAATCTGAATATCAAAAATTTTATTACCAGACTTCAGCCAGAAAAGCTACAATGGTCACTGACAACAAAACAGTGCAAGAAATTTTTATATCTCTGCTCTTTTTGCTGGGCTACACAGCAAAATGTTGATACCACTTCTTTGCTGGGATCAAAGACACCCATACTTATTTTCAGAGTACTTCTGTGCAACATCCTTAGTGACCTCCCATGTGCAGACACACTGATTCTGCATTATTACCTTGCAAGACTGAGTCAGAAATACAGGAAAGATTCTGCCTTTTTTTTAAAAAAAAAAGTATGAATTGTCTCTTTTAGATCTAAGGATGAAGTTTGTCCTGATTCTGCAGTGGTGAATATTAATGGAACCAGACCAATTGAAATTCTCTGGCTAACACTGACAGACCTGCTGTCTATCATTATATTTTTATATATTTTCATTATTATTAACATTTTACTAAGCACAATGTCGTTGGAATATATCAGCAAGACTCCATTTTCTTCATGAGGGAAAAGCCAAATCTTTATTTATTCACATAACTTATTTAATACAGTTTTCACAGACCTTGTGTCCAACATCTATTGGCTGGTTGTTTTCTCACTGCTTCATTTATTGGTCAGAAGGTGATTTGTGTGTACATGCAAGGGTTCAGGTTGTTTACATTTTTTCTTTTGTGGGTTCTCATGGATCAGATCTAATGTTTATGTAGGTCCACTTAATTTTCACCCAATAATTGGTTGTTATGTTAATCAAGTATTCATACCAAGATCGTTTTCTTAATGAAATATATTCATCTTAATGAATACTTTTCTCAAGTATTCATACCAAGATGGAAACTTGCAAAGTACTAGCTGTACTGTACTAATACTACTAGAAGAAATGGCAGGCTAGCTATTGATTTAACAGAGCAGCACTGATTTTATGAGGTCTTTCTTTTATAATTTCTCTACCTGTCTGCAACACAATAGCATCATTCAGCAAATGCATCACATCTCAGCTGACTGCTTGTCTCTAAAAAAAAAAAGAGATGCAAAAGTGCATGATTTTATTCATCATCTGCAGAAAAAAGACCATAAGAATTTTTTCTGGAGTCACAGTGTCTATGTTTAGTTACAACTCAGTAATTCTCTGTAGGACACATGTAAGTAGAGAATGGACTTTAAAGAGTAAGCTCTGAGTACTGTCAGAGACACCATGGGCAAAGAAGTTGTACACACGTGATAACCTGACTTAAAACAACAAGCATCTCTTCCCTCCTGTTTCAAGAAGTTAAATAGTAAAGGAGGAAGGAAAATCTTAACCTTGGGGACTCACTAAAGGCATATTTTCTGATTAAGAACTTGCTGAAAGAGGAGATTTAGTGTACCAGGGTGAGAGGCAGGAGTAACCCTTTCTGATTGAGAAGTGATTAATATATGATACAAAAAGTGGGTGGAAGCACTGTCGAAATTTTTGCTCCTCAGAGATGTTCTATCTGAATAATGAGATTACTAGATAATAAAAAGTGCTGGCTACTTGTTCCTTTCCATCTCAAATTATTCCAGAGGAAAATCTGATAAACAGTAGCTCCCACTATCTGACCTCTGATCCTTCAATCCTTCTCTATATGTCTCTTATTTTACTTCATCATTCTTTGGTGTTTCTCCTTAGCCATACATGTCACATTTTCTAAAATTCTCAAAGGGTGGCATGAAAAAAATACCTAGATGAACAGCTAGAGTATATTTAAACCTCAAATGCTGCTATATTAAAAACCATAATTCTTTTGTTCACTGAATATTATATCCCTCTGCTTGATCAGACATTGGCAGAAAAAGAGAATGATTCCCAGAAAAAAAGAAAGAAAAGAATACTTTATGCAAAAATATGGGGTTTTTTATACACATATAAGGTAAATTTTTTGGGGGAAAAGAATCTCAAATGCCAAATCACCCACATTCATTCTCCGCAGTAATATAAATAGTTCCTGTATGGCCTCAGTCACAGAATGTAGTTTAAATAGGTTTAATGCTAAAAGGGAGCTTGCACAAGTGGGGAAAAAATTTTAGAAATTGATGGTAGTATTCTTTTCTGTCTTACTTTAAAGTTACAACCAGGATACCTCATGATATCCTCAAGTGTGTTCAAGAAGCTAGATGATCTGCACAGTCTGGACACATGGTCAGTTCTGAAGTGCCTGAGACACGAATCACAAAATCTGGAAATAAAGCAACTAATCACTACAGTAGTTTAATATATTGAGCATGTTATGGTCATTCATAATACAAATAGAAAATACTGACATTACTCAGCACAACCCAAATCCTTTAATAAATAAATTTTAAAAAATCATTACAAAATTGAACACTGCTGAATATGGACTCACCAAATTCTGCATATTGGATCCATGTTTCAAAGTCCCCATGCAAATGCTAGGCCTTCCTCAGAAAAGGGAGCAGAGTCTCATTTCCAGTTGTCTGGAGAAGTCCAACCATTAGGCAGGTCTATAACAAGATAGGCACCACATCTATGCTGTTAGAGAGTATTTACATAGGGTATGGTTATCATATTCCACCAGGATTCCTACCCACTTTTAAGCTTTTAAAGAAGGTAAACCATGAGGTTCAAAGAACTCAAACCCAGTATTTTTATATTAAATTTTTGTATGGTTTATATGCAGTGATTGCATTCATCTAACTCAATTTCTGGCTTTTTGAGATTGACCTAAAGTAACCATAATTTCCTAACTAGCCAAGTAGGGAAACTAGCCACCTGTTGATGCTGCTGGGCTCAAAACCTAGCTCAGGCACTGCAAAATTTAGGAGTAATTTCAGCAGGCAGAACAAATTTTAGTCATAGCTCTTTTTTTTCTAGGTACTTTATCAACAAAATATTGTATTATTATGTGATCACTAGCTAAGAAACAATCAGATACTAGGAAATGAGGCCAAAAATGCTTTAAATAAATATGTACATTTTTAATGAAAGCTACAGGCACACACAGTTTTAATTCACCTGGCCTCATCTTCACTCTTTTATAATTCTGCATCAATGAGAATGAGATTTTAAGAAAATGTCCAGTTCTCTCCAAATATCCATAATGATACTTTTCCTGATGACCTTTCTGTCAAGAGAGATGTTGACATTTTTAAAAGAAACAGTTGCTCCTCAAAACAGCATCTCTTATTACGTCATTATAAAGCAGGTAGATTTTGCCCCCCACTCAATTTCCATCTTATTAAAAGAAAGTATTTAATTTCCTTAATATCTATGTGAGAAGCCTGGGAAAACACAGAGAATTTTTTTATAATTGCCACTGAATTTTTTTTGCAACCAAATAGCAGATGCCTGATGAATTAGTTTATCATGGCATGTTACAGGAAAGAGCGTTACTTCAATCAAGAAGTGTTCAGTTTCCTTACTAAGAACTTTTAGTAGACAGCAAGGGCTAAAGAAAGGAAAGAGAAACATAAATAATAGACATACAGGTGTATGATGTACAGGTATTTTTCTGTAAATGCAAATAATACACATACACTACTGTCTTTTGACATGGCTCCATGCCTCCTAACCTAGTCCAGAGCAGGAGAATAGGACATAAGAAGGAAAAATCATGCAGTCAGACATGTCATCCAAATGCATGCAGAAAAGACTCCCTTTTTGTCTGTCTATTCCTGGGCAAAACAATTAAGATGGGAATATAAGTAACAATCAATTTCTTGCAATTGCATTTTCTGTACAAGTAGCTGTTCCTGTGTTTCTCTCTGTAGGAAAAACCTCCAAACTGTAATGTTTTTCACTGACCTCTTTTTTACACCCATCCAGTTTTATAATTTCTTCCAGCTTCTTTTTGTCTTTGCTATCACAGGTGTTCAGCATCTCCTCCAAGGCAAAGGAAAACTAGACCAAATTCTAATTAAACGTGGACAGATTAGAAAAAGAAGAAGAAACCAAAAATATTTTTTAAATATTCTGCAGTACTTTCTCTTTCCATATGAAATTTCTCAGCTAAATGCAATTGTAAAAACACTTCAGCAGAGTATAAGAAAACAATGTTAATATTTTACATGATAACTTTTTCTATATCTTAGGTCTTTCTACCAATATTTAAGATCAGGTTTGTGTTTACTGCAATGAAGTCTTTGAAAGAAGCAGCCATATGGAGCAATCCTGCCAGCCAGAAAAGCCACACAGATTCCTGGCTAGGTAAAAACCACGTTTGAACACAATTAAGTGAAAATCTCCTTAGCCCAACAGGCTCTATCTGCCCATGGGACAGTGACTATGCTTAAGAAAGGAATAGAAGGTGATTAAAGATTGATCCTTTCCTTAGAGGATTCTCCAGCTTCCTGGAAAGAGCATGTTGAGGGGCTGCTTCAGTCAGAACTTGTAGATAGATGATCTTATTTTCCAGTTACTCCATAAATTCATCTGTTACTAAAACCTGTGAAGTATTTGATCTCCACAGTATCCCAGTGCAGTAGATACCAAAGTTTAATTAAGTTTGAATGGCAGCTCTTCCCTCTGTTTTGAGCATGGTGTCTGATGGTTTCACTGGATATCTTTTCCCACTCACATGAAAGGTATTGCTTTTACAGGCTGTGAGATCACCATGTTTAGTGTTTTCTCACAGCAACAATCCTATACCTCTGACTATTTCTTTATCCCTCATTGTTCCTTTTCTTTTAAGTCTGGGGTGAGCAGAGCTTCACTCAGCCCCTGCAGATGGAGTGTACTCTGTTACAACAAACCCAAAACAGCAAAATTGATGTTTCATTCATTTTCCTAAGCAACAATTTTCCTAATTGTACCCTTCACAACTGATCTTAAGTTTGAATTTCACACATAAAGTTCACAAATAACATATTTTAAGGCAGAGAAATACCTTCATAATGAAATAATAGACACTGAAATCCACTTCCCTCCCTACCCTCGAGTTGTAGAAATATACTTATGATTTTAAAGGCTTTTGTTTTAACAATTAATTTCAGAATAAGGCTTTTGTGTTTCCTTGTTTTTCAGTCAGCATCTTTTTCTAACTAATCCTGCAATGTCCCTATCCAATCCAAGGTTATTAAAAGATACGTTCTTTCCCAGTACTGTAATATTATACACTTAAGAATCTGCCTTTCAAGCAACAGCAGAAGGACAAGTAGTATTAAGTTGTATCTAGGAGGAAAGATTCCTCATTCAAATACACATTTCTTCAATAAGCACAAGTGGAACACAACAAAAAGTCAAATTCTTTTTCCAGCAGCTTTTTCTTGAAGTGGGAGTATCTTAATGTATAAAATCACCAAAAGAAAGAAAGGGAGGCAGTTAATCCTCAATAGCATGTGACCACTTGACCTTCAATACAAATGTGTAAATTAACTGTTAATAAATATCTTCACAGATTAACAAATTGAACAAAACTTCAAAAGCAAGGCAGTGATATAAATTAAATGGAAGATGTCTGGGTTTTTTATGAGATGAGAGGGATATGTGCCTCTGTGTCTTCTGGACAAAGTTAAACATATTCAACAGAAATCTTTCAACCAATGTTGTATTAAATGCCATGTTGAACTCCTATTACTTTCAAGCAGGTCCAGTTAAGTTCAGAATGCCTTTGTATCTAGCAGATAATAACATCACTGCTTCTGCTGTACCCTGACACAGAGCAGTTCCCACATGAAAGGCAGAAACTCCTCCAGGTTGATCCTTATTATCTAGAGCTCACAACTGGTAAATAATTCTGAGTGCAAGGACCTGAAAAAAAAAATGACACAATGCTAGCATAAGAAACCACTGAGGACCTCCTTCCCTCTTAACACTTTTAAATATCTTTGGATAAAATAACTGTTGGAGAGAAATAAAACTATGCTTTTTTCCTATCTTGAGAGGATAACAGTAGGATTCTGTGATCACTAAGTGATCAATAAATTCATTACTCTTTTCTAATGAGCTTCCATGATTACGCAAATACCTGAAATTTGGCTTTTGTCATTTTAACACACAGAATATCAATATTAATGTCTTCTAACATGCCCATGATTGCTGCAAATTCAAATATATTTTATAATTGTGTCATTAAATTACCATTTGAAAATAGTTACTTCACATCTAACACAGATTAATTTATTACCAAATAATAAAACATGAGTCCTAATGAGAAATAGGAATTCTGTTATTGTCCTAGACTGAAAAAATTGTAAGACACAGCCTATGTCATTTCTATCTTTCTTTAGCTACATCCCAGAACTAATTCCTCAGCAAATAATTTCTCTGATGGCTTTGAAAAGATGGCCAAAGCAAGTCTCAATCAAAAGGCATAAAATAACAAATTTGACATTACTGAGAAACATGGGGCTCGTCCTAACTAGAAGATGAAAGCCAGTAGGGCTAAGCAAGTATAAAATTAAAACTTAGGCTCATTCTATGAAGAGGAAGACATAAAATTGATCCTTGTGAAAAAAATGCAACCACCACTCCTAAACAAGATGGTTAGTCTGAATTTATAAAATTTGCAATTTTCTTTTACAAGTTTGTTTATCTTCATTAGGTAGTGGTTAAGTCCAGGCCATAGCAAATCACTTTGCCACTGTCACTTTGTGATACTGAGTCTAGAAAAGGCCTTTCACTAGACAGTGACTTGGCTTCTTTTTGTGCTATCAAAGACAAAGGAATAAAACAATTAATGAAGTTAAGAATGTTCTCCAAAACTTGTAGGGATTGCTGGGGTTACTGACCTAGGCTGGATGCTGGTTAAGTGTTTCAGCACCATGGGATGCAAAGTGGGACGTGCAGGAGCTGTTCCCCCTTAGGCTGATGCACTGCCCTGGATGGACCAACATGCTCTGGAGTTCCTGTTTGTGTGCAGGGCTTGGGCGACCACATGCAGCACCCTCTGTCCTCTCATGGGCTCCCAGGGCACAAGGAAAACATTAACACACTGCAGCAAGTTCTGTGAGAGCCACCAGGGTGGTCAAGGGCCAGAACACAAGAGGCAATGAAAAATGATTGAGAGAAATTGAGCTGTACAGCCCTAGGAAAAGAAGGCACAGAGGAGGTTTTTCAATGCTGGTCCTATATATGACCTGCAATATAAAGGCTTTCCAATATCAGTCAAAGGAATCTTTTTATAAAATATCTAAATGTTCCTTCTTTCATAAGAAAAACTTTAATTGACTTTGCACTGTGAATGACATCACTTTAAAATGCCAGCTGACAGGCCTACAAAAGCTAGTTGTTTAAAGTAAATTTTAAGAGGCGTGAGTCAGCATTCAGAAACACACCTCATATGTCTGAAATAACATTGGGCAGTAGATTTTAGTTCTACAGCCTATTATTCACTTTCCCAGTTTATGTATGAAGTGCTAAGGTGTGTCTCTGTGTCTTTAAAGATAACTTTTATGCCATCCAAAACTGCAAACCTGCAATCAACATCAAATGTGGCACGAAATAAGCAGGCATTGGGCTAAATGGTTTCTTTTTCTGAGACAATTGCATACTGCTACAATTTTATCACATTTATGCATCACAGTTTTTACATCCCTTTCATTTATTTCACAAACTTAAGTTCAGAAGAAGGACAATAATTTCCAAATCATCACCTCAACCAGTCTGGAATCTCATAGAAGTAGTCCTTGCTACAATACAAAGAAACACCTCATCACCTCAGACTTTCACAACACCCAAACATAAGAAATCCTAGACTGTGCTACTTCAGTGCTCAATTACATACCTGAGAATTTTGAAGTGTTTGCTCTGAAAATAGAATAAAAAAGACAGAAGACAAACATGAATTAGAGTTGACAAATTTCTTCTTCACCAACATAGAGATCTCACATGAAACCCTCAACAAAATTTCCTCTTTCAAATTAAAAAGAAATTCCAGTCATGTTTCTTTTACTTATCAGAGTGAGTTAGAATTTACTTTCTTGGTTAATCACAGCAATTACATTAACAAAACCTATATTTTCCATATAGAACTGCATAAAGAAATATTACTCATAGAACCTTTGCTTAAATTATTAAATAATTAAATGCAGTTCGGGAGCCACAAAATGTGGATAAGTGCTTCACCCAAATCTCAGTTTTTCTAGAATGTGCAAATGTTTCCACTTACCTTGAATGTCTAAGAAATGTATTATGCAATAAAATAGCCTGAAGCAAAAAACTTTCAAGGTTCTGAAACTATCTCAAAAAATTGTTGAAATCACATCTACCCATGCTAGAATAGAAACGTTTGCCTAATGAATTTTCCCTCAATGACATGAAAATAGTAGCTAATGTATTTATATAACCTGTGTATATGTTATTGGGAGTCTCTGATTGCAAGAAAAATATGCAGACTTTTTATAGATCCAACAGATGAGAGGTTTACCACAACACACTCAGATAAATTACTTCCAAGTCATATTATTGCTTAAACATTCCAACAGTTCAGACTAAATCCTTCTTCAACAGGAACAAAGCAACCCAGTTGGACCCATGTCTGAGCATTTCTTCAAAGCCTTAGTGCTTCTAGAACTACTCCCCTGCTACAGTAAAATCAGTAATTTATTATAGGCACTGACGTGATTCAGATGAAATGTAGTTCCAGAGTGTTACATCTCTGTGAGAAACTCAAGTGAAGCCAGAGTGCAGCAAAGTCTTAATTCCCCTCTGGATGTGGCCTGTGAAATGCTAGAAATGCAAACAAATTTAATTAAATCAACGCTAATCCCCAGAAAAACAGATGGAACTGAGGCATTTATTTCCCAGACAGTTTCAAGAGAGGTAATTATCCCACAAAACATCCTACAAGATAACAGTGGAAGGGAGATGGCACTGTTGGTGTTCCCTTAAGGAAGGGCAGGAAGGCAGGCCTTGGATAAGACCTTGAAGTTCTCCAGGGCAATCAGACTCAAGGAGAGTCATTTTAAAGTAGCAGCAACAACATCCATGACATCTTCTGAACAGATTTTACTTCAGCAAAGCCTAACACAGCAAAGTCTCCAGAATGCTTCTGCCACACCATGATTGAGGTCTCAGGTCAGAAATGACCCAGAATTATCTGTCTGTTCTCCACCCAGTGATTCAGGAGCTCACAGGTCTAGCAGAGGCACTGTGTCAGATCTGTCAATCTGAATCCTTTGCCCAACTGTGAAAGAAGCCTTATATATTTGTTTGTGGTTTTTTGTGATTTTTGTTTGTTTGTTTGTTTGTTTTTAAAGTGGAAGTCCATAAACATAATTTAGGATGTTCAGAAAATTCTGTGGACAATTAATCCCAGGTAATTAATTCAATCTCTTTGAATCCAAAAGTAAGATTCTTGTTCTATCTTATGTAAACAAAATTAAAACAGTCCTTGTCTTTTCTACAAATAAGTTACCACATATGCTTCAGGAACTGCTGAAAAGATGATTAAGATGACTCCTGATAATCCACTTTATAAGAAAAGGATACAGAGAGACTCTTCAAAGGTAGAAATTTGCTTTCATTCTTTAGGAGTGAAACGTTCATATAGATTTTATTAAGAGGAGAAAGAATGCATGGAGAAACATCAATGTCTAAAAAAGCAGCAGAGAAGCCTATACAGTAAGAGAAGATGTCCCCAGAGCCCTCTGTGGGGGGACACTTTTCCAACACAGGAAAAAAATCTGTCATTGATTCCTTTATTTTTTTAATTATTATTATTTTTGTGGAAAGTAGGAGCTTTTTAAATACTAGAAAAATATTTAATTTAAGCAGGTAATTACAACATCAGAGTACCATGATTTTTTTATAGCAATTCATATTAACTGTAGAATCATCTCATGATGAAAACAGAACTGACCAGCTAAAAGTTCCTTGGCTGGTGTTTTGATTCAGATCGTTAACCAAGACTTGAAGTTGTCCTGTCTGATTCCTAGAGGAAAAAAAAGCCAGGGGAAAAAAAAAACCACCACGAAATAGAAAACACAAGGAAAGTACTTCTCCCTTGCAAAAAAGAAAATCTATACCATTCACCATAGTGATTCAATCCAACACCAGCATGCACTTTTCGAAGGCAGAGGTGTGATTAGCAGCTGTGCACAAGAACAGCCTTCCAGTTTTGAACTGTTTGTGGTCCTTCTCCTACGACTATAAAAGCACAGTTTTAACACATTCATGCTCCCAGTTCTGCCTTGAGAGAGGAAAGTTTTATGGAAATGAGCTAGACTGATCAACAAAGCTCCAGATCATCAAAGGCTTTTAAGCCTCTAACTCCCCCTCACTGCAGCCTTGGTGATCTGACCCAAGGACTCTGCTGAAGGTCACTCAGTTGTCTGTAGATGAACACAGAATTCAAACCAGCTTTCTAAATCCCCAGAATACTGGTCTAATTACACTTCCCCAAATCCTTATGCCTTAAGTAGGTTGCTGAGATGATTTTCCTGTACAAGCAGTACTCTGACTTTTTACACATAGATAGATCCTGTCACTTTAAAACTACACACCATTCAGTTGCAAAAGTACCAGGGATGGGAGCTGGTCGGTTTCACTTTGTTTCAATTAGCTTTAATGTTGCATTGGTCCAGATTATTTCAATTAATCCTCACTCAGCATTCCTATTCAAATAACAATTTTCTTTATGTTTTATAAGGTGATATTTGCACGCATGTGAGGCAATTTTTTGAACACCTGCATCGCCTGCACCCACCCCAGCCTCTCCTGTGTACAACTCTTATTTCTTGAGTGCTCAGGTGGCCCAGGTGTGCTGAGTTGCAGTCTCTGATTCGGTCATTAGATGTCCCTGCGTGCTCGGTAGGATTCTGCAGGAGGTGTAGTCCCTGTAAACAACACAAAGCTGAACTAGGTCAGTTCTGGGAAGTCTGCTTGTTGTATTTATGCTTGATACTATCCTGTTAACAGGTCTCCTCTTTAAGAAGGCCTGTTGTTTAACATTTTGAAGATGTAATCCAGCTGTTTACATTTCCAGAAATATCAGCTAGCTAATCCCAGTTGAACAGCATTGCTCCTTCTATTCAGTAGGACAAGATGCTGTTGATTGTCCTTTAAGTTAGCTCTTGCAGTTTGTCCAGTTTAGACTAATATCTTTACCAATGAAAATTAGAGACACAATTGGCTCGTTCATGTGCCATATTTATACTTTCCCTATCCCTCTTACTTGAGTCTGTGCCTTTGTACAGCCCTGGCATTTACTCTCTACTCATCCTCCTTATGCAATATGCAGTCTCCAGAATAATTAATTTCTGTGGGGAAGAAGACCTTCTGGTTTTCTTATAAGTAGATTCTGTGGGGATGAATGCCTCTTGATTTTCTCATAAGCTGTGGTTTCTCATTAGATGGGATTTCTGGACTCAGCAATTTTATAACCAATCCCCTCTCAAATTTAACTACAAATTAGTTAAGCCTTAAAAAAATTAAGCAATAAATCTTAAAGTACAAACTCAGGCATAAAAAAACTACATCCTCATTCCCTTGAGACTATAAATAACTTCAACAGGAGCACTTACTGCATAGTTAAAGTAGAACAGGCCCATTTGCATTATGTCAGAAGAACTGATATTATCTGTTCTATCAACAGAAGGAATGCATTTTTGTAAGGCACTCAAGAGGAACTTTCAGAATTGAACACCAATATCGAAGTATCCATTCTGTATTTGTGGATGTGAAATAAGCCTCATAAAAACAGGGCTGAAAAGCTGTTTTTCTTCTCTATCAGGTGGTGAAATGAATGAGTGCTGTACAATATTGTTATACTCCCTAGTGCTTCAGTAGCTGTCATTTAATTTCACAAAGTCCTTTCATATTATGAAGTGAAAATTTACTCAGAAGGATAAGAATTCCCTGATATTAAACATTTTCCTCCTGTAAATTTAACAAAAGCAACAAATGTAGAAACTTTTCTAACTGCTTTCCTATAGCACTGAAAGAAATTTTGGCTCTTTGATGGGAAGTTAATCTCTGCAATTTAACAAATATGTGCATTTTTATTTTTTCACTTGTTTTGTTTTATGTATTGTGAACGTGTAGGACCGTGTCGGTTTCTCCACCCTCAACAAGCACCTCAGCAAAAATATTTTTAGTGAACCTTTTTGATGCTCTTTTCACTACTTTTATATTCTGTATAATATGACACAAGTAAACTATATATTATAAAAGAGGTTCTGAGAAAGTGAGTGTGTCAGATACATTCTCATTCTAAATTTGCACCAACCTTTGTAAAGGTCAGAGGCATTTTGATTCCTGTGTAAAAAATTTTAAGGTGTCTCTGAAACTACAACCTACTTTTACAATCCAGAGCAAATACAAATTGTGAATCCCAAAAAAATTGCTTGTTTGTGTTAGCATCCTGTTTATACTATGTCTTTGACACTTATTTATCATTCTAAGATTTCTACCTCTGTAACTCAGAGCTGTCAATCTAAAAAATATAATACACGTATTATGTTGAAGTGGAAAATGATAAACATAAGAAAGGAATGTATCCAGGGCTTCAGTCAGACAAACATATGCATGTAAGCTACACTCTGCTCCAAAGTTGATTCTGTAGATTTTATGAAACTGATCATTTTACTTTAAGTCAATGATATGCCACTTGGTAGAAATCAAGCCAAAAACATGATGGAATCAAATCCTTTGCACACGAGTACACTTGGCAGACTTAGTTACAGGACCCTTCAGATTACAGCTCTCCATCTGTTGTGTGTTAATGGGAATTAGAATAAAGCTAATTTAAGAGCTGAAAGGCAATGCACTTTCACTAAAAAAGCACAAATCCAGTCCACTAAGACGGTTACAAGAAGACTCAGTAATGCAAATATAAGATACTTATCTGCTCTTGCTGGAGCTGTGCAATTTTCTGGAAGCAGAATCTTTCTTTCCTTTCAGCAGAAGCTCTGTCTTCAGTCTCTGCAAGTTTTCAAAGGAACTGTCTGCACTCATATCTGAGCTCTATAGAAGAAAATTATTAAGTCCCATGTGGGACTTTTCAGTTAGTTTTACAGAACACTTAAACTGACAACTATTCTACAGCACACTGTTCTTTTTGGAAAGTAATATAATTTAATGAATGCAATAAAATTAAGCATGTAACATAATTCACAGCAATTTAAATTTATGTGCCATTAACTGCTTTCCTGGAGAAAAGCAAAATATAACTTGAAAACATTTCTCCTCCATGGTGAATAAAGACCCAGTTTTGAAGTAATGATGATGCATTACAGAAACATTTCTGTACTTTTTTGCAGGCTCTATGATATTGAATAAGGAGCTCTGCATCTTTGCTTTAAGCTTCTCAATCATCCTCGTGGTGATAGCCAGTACTTTGTCTTACATAAAAGTGTTATTTCTGCCTGGTAAATCACTTTTACTTAGGTCTAGGTATATGCAATCAGCATTCTTCCTCACAGTGAATTCCATTTTTATCCAGTCTAACTCCCATGAGGCGTGCAGCACACATGGCTCCAATACAGCTTCTACAAATCCAGTGGGGAAATGTTTTTATTCACCAGTTTTCCTTATTTATTTGTTTTGCTGTGAAATTTGCTAGGTAAGCATTGTTTCCAAGCTACAGCAGGAAATCAGTGTCAAAAGTCTTGCTGGGAGAATTCTAATGCGTTGAAATTTTTTAACGTGGTACATAATCTATCTCACCTTCGTTAGCAGGAATCTTGTCACATATGTGATAAGACTTTGTTACTTCATTAGAAAATGGAATACTGATCAGAGGCTATTCTATATGATAAAAATTTGATCAGACTGTCATACTATAGCAGAACAGAAGCCAGTTTCTAGATTCAAAGAATTACATTATGGAAGAGCATGGAGTACACTAGCTGTCTTTCACAGCCAGCGTAGGAATAGTGACAGTGGTTCTATTCATGGATTTGTAAAGTTTATGTAAGACTGAACTCAGTCCATCTCTGCATTCCTTTTTCCTGGCTTTGCAAAGTTCTAGGATATTTTAGGTAAAAATTACGTCTGTTTTTTGAGTCACTATATATTACATTATGTTCCATTGCTTTCTAGCATTTCTATTTTTCTCGTTGTTGCTATTAAGTGTTTGCTATTACAGGACCTCCTACTTCTTCTGTCTCTACTTCTTCCTTATGATCCTTTTTATTTCATCACAATATCTGCATTCCAAATTCTTTTTACTTTGTAGGCTTGTTGGGGTTTTTGCACTTCCTTTAATATTATGTTTCTGAATGAAGACCTGGTCATCAGGAGGGATTTTTACTAATCAGAGTGTGATATTTTTTTTAGTCATTTCCATAACTCCAAGAACTCATTATTTTAATCAATGTAAATTAACTTCTCTTTTCTGACCTTCATGACTCCCAATTTGTTTAGAAATTTTATTGATAGATAAGTTATACTTTATAGCACAGAGTTTTAAAAAAAAATGCAATTTTTCTGAAAATCTGACACTGATGTCTTCATATACTAACAGTGTCAGATTTTCTCTGAAAGAGAGCATCTAACCCTTAAATTCTTTCTCTGGCATAAAAAAATGTCCCACATTCAGCACAAATCCTGAAACTACATTTCTGGAAATACCATCATGGAAAACTGTCCCTCTTTCCAGTTAGAAAGTCTGAATATCAACAATTTGTATTGCACCCTGCCCTATATACCTGACCTGGAATTTGGATCATCCAGAGATATCCCACAAGCACATTTATGAAAGCCCTTACTGCACACCAAAAAAAGTTGCTCAGTAAGTACTGTTCTGCTTTAAAGTCAGCTCTCTACCTGGCATGACTACTAAGACACAACAATACCCATTCAGGAATCTTAGCTTAGTGAAGTATTCTCTTGGATTGTTCCTAAGATGTTCCTAAGATTTCCCAAAATAGTTAATACCTCTCAGCCAAAAACAGAGCGCCAACTTCAGCACTAAGAGGTACAGACATTTTTTTCATGTATGAAAGGGAGAAAATGGGGAAAATATATGGAAAGAAATAAAGGAATAATATTATTTTGATAGTCAAGGTAGGACAGAATACTGTTTTCACCTTGCTTTTTTAAGTTTAGACAATAGTTTGCTTACCAGTTTCCTTTAAGATAAAGCCAACATCCTATCAAAAGAATTCCTACAAAGCAAGATCATTTGACTGATGAATGCCTTAAAGGTATTTGAGCAAATGGGCCTCATGTAGACCCTACAAATAATTTTCAGAGAAAACTCAGGTCCCAGGAAAGCAGGAGCTTCTTCACATGTCATGACCACACTTATTCGTGTGGAGACTCTAGGGCAAGACATGACAGCTTCTAAAATCCTGCATGGGCTCCCTGTGAGAGATGCTAACCTGGGATTTCATGGATTCTCTGCAGCAAATAAGGATGACCATGCATGTTTAAAATTAATGCATTAAATCACTGCTAAAAAGTTAATATGGAGCTTTGCAATTCCTGGCTGCTTAATTTTTTTTTTCCTTGCCTCTCTTTTCTGAGCAATGCTGAGTGCGTGCTGCACATAAACACAGATGGACTTTTGGAACTGCTACACGAGTTACAGAAGTTCTCAAAAATGCACATTCAAACTGGAAACAGAGGCATCTGTGGTAAATGGAGGAAGCAGAGGGCAGTGACATCCCTCCAAAGACACCATTCGTTTTCTTTCATCCCAAGTTATTCAGCTGTTTGAGGGGATAAATTGGAACTAACACCGAGTCCTCACATGTGAAGACAGGGTAAAGAGATCTGTTTGTTTTAAAGTGCTGGTCTAGAAAATTCTCCTGCAACATTTCCATGGAATCTAGCATCCAGAAAAGCATTTGAGCCCAAAAAAAGCTTCCAGCCTGGCGAGAATGTGAGCAGTTTCACAAGAAATACCTTTCTGCAGAAGCAGAATCCCAAACAGATCTCAAACAGGCAGCAGTAAAACAGCTGCCACTAACACCTTTGAGACATGGCAAGATGACCTTCAAATATAGTGTGATAGTAGCATTTATTTGTTACTGGAGTGTTTATGAAAGTGGGGCTTGTACAATACACACGCAACATCCCCATTCCACAACAGCTTCTTATCTAAATAGGCAGGCAGATAAAAGCTAGAGAGAGGATTAAGCACACAAAAAGGGCAAGAGGAGTAAGAGCTGGCAAATTTCATGTCAGCTCACCTACTTTTGTGTATTTGTCCTTTGGGCAGAGTTTAATTAGTGAGGGATTACTTGACAAAAAGACAGAGGACAGGACAGATATTAAAGATGGCCAGAGGGAGGGAGGAGAGGCACACATAAAGAGTCTGGAGTGAGGCTGAGCTCAGAGTCTGTAAGGAGTGAAGCTCAGGGGGTTGCAGACAGTGGCTGCATGGAACAGGGCAGTGCTGTTCATACCTGGAACTGTAAAAAGCAGTCAGATGTCTATGAGCTGTATGGGGACAAAGGCACTACCCTTCTTGTCTCTAACAAGTGCATAGCACAGAGGCAGCCCTGAACTGGTAATAAGGACACACAGCCAGCCAGAGTGTCTCACACAGGTGTGAGGCTGTACAGAAAAGTTGCTGGTTTTAATTTCTTCTGTGCCAGAATCAGCCTTGAACTGGCTCCTCCAAAACCATTTGTCTGGCTGATCATCAGTGTGATGCAAAAAGCTGCTGGATCCCAGAGGAGGCCTCTTCTCTGCTGTCTCAGACCAGAATGATGAGGAATCCCAGTTCACTGCTCAGTTATCTCAGGAGTAAGGTGAGAGGAACCCACACACACATCCTCTTCCATCAGCACTGAGCAGAGCACCAAGCCTAGCTGACACCAGAGCCTGGTTTCTCAAGCCTGCATCCTCCAGGGATGGCCCTCATTGCACTGAGGCATGAAGATGCCGGGGCCATTGTGGAAACCTGAAGGTAGCAATGGTGAATAAGAAATTGAAATTAAAAAGATGTCTGAAAAGGAGCTAAATAAACCCTCATATTAACACATTCTGCTGGGAGGTAGAAAGAAGATAAACTGCAGTTGCTAATTTTTTTCTAATGAAAAGTAAGCTATTTGGCCTTCTAAATTGTAATTCTCTGGTAAATTTTGAAGACAAGAGCTACTTGTATATTGCTGTAGCCATCAGTGACATGCAGAGGGAAAGATGGAGGAACTGCCAGTGGATGGTGGTATTGTATAAGATAAAAGAAGTTTCTCAATTCTTACCTTGCCATTATCTACCAGGGATAGCTAATAAACACAAAAATCCTTCATTCCACTCTTAGCTTTCAAAATAATACACCACAGTGAGCTGGAAAGCTGAGACACAGAGGAGATGAGAAAACTGCAGAGAGAAACAGAATGAAATTAGGAGATGGTAATAAATAGGAAGGTCAGAAAGCAGAGAAAGCAGATGGCAACATGGGGAAAAGGGACCAGACGAGAGGCCAGATGGTGACCAGGGGAAAGAATGAAAAAATGGTACTTGGACAAATAATTGGTTGGAAAATGTGATTTTCAAAAATTGATACAAAATATCAATCAAAGACTGAGAATTTAGGGTTTATTCTGGACTGGAAGGGAAAGAAAATGGGATTTGTGTACAACAGATTTTCTTCTCAGCTCCTCTCTTCCTGCCAACCGTATGCCCCATCGGTGCATCTCAGGATGCAGGTTTTACACTGGAAGTAATTTAACCACAACTGATCCTACACTGAGAAAATATTTTTAAACTTCCATCTTATTACTTTGATCAATTCTTGTATTCATTCCTGGGGAAGGGTTATCTTTAATTGAGAATTTTTATGTACAATGTTTTTTGAAAATTTGAAGCCTGTTCTAGGAATCACAGAAAGAATGATGACAATAAAAATCTGATCTGGTTATTAACACCATTTCTAACAATACACAAACTTTTGCCTCATCACAGAATTCAGTTCCAGAAATGAGCGAATTCTGTAGTTTTTTTCTTCCTATTCAGACTAAACTTTTCCTTCTTTGAAATGTAATTCAGCTTCCTAGACTTCTAATTGTACATGTACTGATTCTTCCTACTCTGTGTGTATTACACTCTGAAATCTTTGTGTATGAATATATTTGCCACATCAAAGAATCCCTTTGAAAATACTGTTTGGAATTGAATGTGGCCTTACAGAGGCCCTGCAGTAATGTGAAAAGAGAGTCACAGAATGAGAGTGTCATGAATGGCTGAGTGAGCAAGGGGCCTGTGCTGATCACATTGTCCAACCCCCAGGAAGACCAGGGTCAGCTAGAACAGGCTGCTCAGCTGTTTTTCCAAGAATGTAGACATTATAGCCTCTCTGGAGACCACTGTCCCAGTGTTCAATCATTCTTATATTAAAAAATCTGTTCAAATAGAATTTTTTTTAATATTTCAGTTTGTACCCATTGCCTCGTGTCCTTTTCGCTTGGCAGCACTGAGGATCTGATTCTGCCTCTTTACTCCCTCTGCTCAGGTATTTTTAAATGTTGTTAAGATTCCCCCCTGAGTCATCCTTCTGAAAGCTAAACAATCCCAGCAGTATTCAGCATGCAGAGTAATACATGTATAATGCATTTGGCCTTGTAGAATTGTACACTGAAACTGCAAACGCTTCCAGACATACAAATCTTCAAGGGAAAAAAAACTTGGAAGTGAGAGGTAACTGACATCTTCATAGAAAAACAAGGTCACAACCTTTTTAAATTATACATAACAACTTCTCAAGCTGCTTAATGAAAGTGAAGAGGCAATTTTGAAGTATGAGAACAACTTTGCAATAACTGCTTTTGGAAACAATAAAAATGCACCCATCCTCACATAAACTAGCCAAAAAATATTCAATTTTTTTCTGTTTGAAAGGGACACCGACTAAGCACTCATCTAATTGATATTTCCCTTAAAGCTTTTCAATACCAAAATGAGGAAGAGCAACTGAGCAATACAACCAAGAAAAAAAATGGAAAAAAAATATAGCATGGTTTTAAAGACAGAAAGTGTTTGCTTACCCTTATTTTGCATCACCTGTATTTCCAAAAATGCATCTACAAGATGCAAGTAAAGCCCTGTTGGCTCAGAACCCTTCAGAAATAATGGAAAGTTATAATAAAAATAATCATAATCATCATAATAAAAATTCACTTAACAAAGCAAGGTAAGGTAACATGGGATACAGGGAACAAAGCACAATATGAGTAACGGCAGCGTCACATTGTTATAATGCTATAATAGGTAAAACATAAGGGAGTTTATTGGTGGAAAGAACAGCATCAAAATTAATTTTGTGAGATTCCATGGAGGGAATCAGCAGCAACAGTACTGGAAAAACCAACTTCTGCACATACACAGACTCCATTCTGTAAACAATGATAAGCATGGTACTGTCAGACACATAGAGATAGGATTCCATCAAAAGCACAAAACAATCTTGTCAGATGAGAGGTCAATGCTTGTACAGTTGACAGGCAACCTGCTTCCCAAAGCAACTCTGTCAGAAGAGGTTTTTCACAGCATTTCTGTGAGTTCAAACACTGTGGATTACTAAAAGAAACTGAAGCAAAAACTCCAACAATATACATAATTTAGTCTTTAAATTATTTAAAAATTCCCAAGCCTTGCCAGGTCTAATTAAAGGCAATCTCCACACTATTTCCTACTTTCCTATATTTTGTTAAAAATATTGGAATTAAATTTTTATATTTATTTCTGCTGGACTATGAATTATGACAGCCAATAACTTTGTTATGACAGTTATCACCACATATAGATCAGGAAGTTTCAGGTCAGGTCCTTAGGGGTTCTGCTGACTGTCACTTTCAGGAAACAATAGCAACCCCCATCTTCTCCTGGAAAAGAAGAGTAAGAAACTCTCAAGTAAAAGATATTTACTGTTTCCACAATAAAGATAAATTTCATACATTTGCATAAATTTTTATTTCTCCAGGTAGGTTTTTAATTTCTCTCCCTCAAACCACAGCTTCAGTGGCACAGAGCGTTAGGGTTTTTTGCAAGACCTTTCCAGAAACTCCTGCCTACTAGATCAGTCTTGTACACAGGAAATACAGTAATTTCATACTTCATTCTCACATGGTAAATGTAGAAAGTATAAAACCCTGATGAACAAATGCAGATGCTGTGGATGACAAGCAATAGCTACAAACTGTGAAAGAAAAAAAGTGAATGCTGCTAGGCTAAGCAAGAAAGAGGAACTATTATCTTACACTCAAAGAAGGAAAAACTAAGCTAGCATAAAGATACAAGCACATGTGGTACTTTAGACATCTCCCTCCTTGCCTTCTCTTTCACTGCTAAACATCTCTTATTACCATTAAAAGAAGCTGAGCTACCAGCTTTCTTCTTCCATTTAGAGAAAATATGTGGCAAAAGATCCCATCTCTGCAGGCTTTCTTCATGTAAAGAGACGTCTTGGATAGCTTCATTTTTTTAAAGCTGATAACTACAATGTTCAGCTTAATTTGCTACCCTGCTGAGGACAGATTTGTGACCAGTAAATCTCCAGTTACTCTATCAGCTAAATCTAGAAAGATCCTTTCCCAGCATCAAGAGAAAAGCAACGTGCCAAACATGTTTCAGCTCCTTATGACTCCCCATGATAGAAGCTTAAGGCAGCCCCATGAGTAACAGAGGGTTGTGCTCTGGTATGCAAGCAGGTGAATGATAATCTCTTTGGGCAGATGTACTGCAGTCTTTATCTCCATTGACTGGAAACTGGTGGTCAGCTTGCTGTTTTATTGCTTACCAGGACAAAAAAAATTAGTTCCATTTAGATGTATCACTATCAACATGAGCATAATTTTTTTTATCAGTGATCATCTTAAAGCAGGCTGAGGTATTTTCCTCATAATTATGCTGAATTTCTCAATTACTGCTGTACTTTTTCCATACCCTTATTTCCCTTATCACACTAAACATTATCTAAATACATTAATCCTTTTAAGAATGTACAGTCTAAAAAAGTTTGAGAAGAAAGCAGAGGTAATGGGGTCAAGCAGTCCTGAGAGATATATTGACTGATATCTTGTCGTGTAAATGTAGGCACATGATACTTTCTTCTGTTCTAACTGATAAGGGGTTCTAGGACATCACAGATGTGATAGCAGCAGCATAACAGCAGAGATTCTTGAAGGCCCCAGAGAAACCTGGAGATATTTTTTGATTGCAGAAGTAGTCTAGGGTTATATCCATAAAAGGGGATGAAGAGCTGCATTCATGCATCATGTGCTTCAGTTTTGTGTTCAGACTAGAATTCCACCATGGTCTCTGCAACTGCAGAGCAGCAGATCATCAGGCTCCTTGTTTTGGAGGAGAGAGGTGTCACAGAAAATAGAAAAGTTTGTTTCCAGCCTGAGCAGTAAGCTTGGCTTCAATGGAAAGTTAGTGTGAGTTAGGGACTACAGCTCAGTGCCTAAAGGTAGTCATGGATGAGATCAAAGAGTCAGCTAATCTACTATCTCATCAGTGTTTATGGCAAATAAATGCATAAAGAAATAACATAAAGAACAGGAAAACAAAAGTGACCCAACCCCCAGCTTGCCTTCAGTGCATTGACCGACTTTGTAGAATCTAATTTTGTTGCAACTGGAAGAGCTTCCCAGATGGTTTTACAGTCCAAAAATGTCTCAAATTCCTTCTCGTTCTTAAAGGAAGAAAAATTGTATAATGTCATAATTAAGTAGGAAATTATTTTGTCTCAGCAAGCTGCCAAGACAAAATATATAAAAGCTCAGGAAAAAAAGTAGGCAATAGATGCCTGAAAATGAAATTGGGTATATTCCTCTTCTTCCATTTTACTAGAAAAACTGAGACATTTAATCATTCTCTCAACCTTTATGTCCTTTGTCTTTCAGGCCAAAGAGTTCAAGGCTTGGTAATATTTCCTTATAGGGAAATCCTTCCATTATTCTGATAACTTTTACCACCGTCTCATTCAAATTTCTAGCCTTACTAGGCAATATTGCTATTGCAGGACAAGAGTATGACACACCATTTCATTTTTTTTAGTTTTTCTTTCCATTTTATCCCTGCAGCTCAGGAGGCTGAGAGACAAGGCTTGATTTGGTCAAATTCAACAGCAGAGAAGGGACCAGAAGAATCCAGGTTTCCTCATTTTTGCAACCAAAGGAAATAGCTTTAGTTGTATTTAAACAGCATATCAGTGATTATTTTAAGTATGTGCAGCAATGCACTCAGATGACCAGTAACAAGTTGAATTTAACCCATTTGTAAGCTCTTGTTCTGGCTGAATGGATATTTTGGCTTCCAGTTTTGCCCTTCCCATGTCTTGGTAGTATATTTGTAATGCACTATTAAGTTTCAGTAGAATTTTTTTAATCACCTTTTAAACAATATATAATTATTGTTGACAGCAAACCAACTAGAAGAAACACTTCTAGATTAATTAACAGTGACCTATAATTAAACTCTGCAGTGCTTAGAGATGGAGTGGTCCCTAGATAATGTTGTTTTAGTTTTAATGAGTGTTTATCATTCTTGTTTGCTCCCCCTGTGGCAGTTATCAAGGTTGGTTACAAAATTTCTTAATTAAATGGAACTACATAGAAGGTACTGTCTTAGCAGAAAACAGCTTGAAATATTCATGATTTAAGCATAATCTCAAAGTGTGCAAACTCCTGCCCTACAAATTTTTAATCATAGTTTGCCTATAGAGCTCAGTCTTTTCCTTAAGACATGTCTTGACACTAAAAGCAGTGCAATATTTTAGGATTTTTCTTGTTCCTTTATCTCTGAAAGATAAGAATGTGTTATTAAATGTCTGCCTTCTCCAACATGTAAATGGCTCAAAAATACACTTTTATATGAAAGCTTTGATATAGGATTTCTGATTCCTGGCTCAGGCTTCACTAACCAGTTTCTAGAGTAATTAAGTAAATCTCTTTATTGCACATTTTCAAAATGTAGTCTGACAAATTAGATTCCTAATGGAATTAAAGGATCACATTCCTACCGAATTCCATATGGAGTTTGGTACCCAGAGGGCTCTGAGGAAATAATCTTCCTTTTACCAATTCCACATTCTCAGATGACACCAGAAATGGCACATTCCACCACCCTGAGAAAAATTCTCTTTGCTTCCAATTGTTGCAGATTGAAAGCTGAAGCAACTGAAAATAAGGTAACATATGGGGGGGGGGCTTCATCTTCCAAATATAACACTGATATAAATGTTTGCTAAAGATTACCTGGTTCACACAGGTAATATTTCCATTATTACACTATATACAATACGATTGTTATACATAAAAAATGTAAAGACAAATATTGGTACTGCTAAAGAATGATCTTCATATCTTCATATAGTAATACATTTTTCTTCAGTAGAAATCCAGATCATCTCCACTGTTGCTTTGCATTGTGCTGCTGGCAAAGTATTCTAAATTTGTTTTGTAGGACAAACAAATAAAACAATGTGCATGAAAGTTTATACACTTAAAAAAAAGCAAATCTTGTGTGGACCCAGCCCAGTCTGCACGCTTGAGTGCAGACTGGGCTGGGTCCACACGCACGTCTGAGTAGTTAAAATCAGGCAATCTTGGAAAGGGAGGGAGGTTACCATTGTTTAAATCCTAAGTAAAAATAGAATACTGATTGGGTTCAAGTGAAGGTTGTTCTTAAAGTAACTTGTGCTTATAGATTCTTGCTGCCAGTCGAGATACTTCTTATGTTAAAGCACTTGGACAAGGGGGAGAGACCACTAGAAACGCCCACCTGGTAGCATTTTCAGGTGTAATGCAACAGTAAAAAAGGTATTGGAAAATAAAAGGGTAAGTATGGAACATTTACACTTGCCAATATGTAACCAAAATAGTTATCTGTGAAACTGGAGCAGAGCTGTTTGAGCAGTGTATTCAGCTGCTGCCAGTTCTTGGCCTAGTTAGGGCTGTGTGCTTGAAACAGCATTTCCCATCACTTTCTCTTTTCCTCCCACCAAGCAGCACTTTCCCTGCCCCAGTCACAGTTTGGCATCAGATTGTGCCAGCCCTGAACACTGCTGCAATTCACTGCTGAGTCATCACTTCAGCCCTGTCACAGAACATCATCATCACTGCTCCAACAGGAATATTGCTACAGCAGCCCTGTGGTACAGGAAGGGCGAGAGGATTGCAAGACATGGGCGGTGGAAGAGCTGAGCATTGAGCACTCTTTCAGGAAAAAGCTTACTTGAGGAAGTTCCCTGAGGTTTGTGATCACTGGTTTGGAAACAGCACCATTATCTCTCCCCATGCTCACATGCCATACCTCCAGAATGCCCAAAGAATCAACGCTCCAAGGCAATGGGAACTAGAAGAGACTTCCGTTGTTTATCATGGTGCTGTTGATGTCTCCTGGGGCTGACAGATGCCGCTCCAGAAGGTTAATAAGATGAAGAAAGCTCTTCCAGCTGGACTGTAAGAGGGATTATGTCTGAGCAGCAGATAAACAGATTATTCCAGAAACAGACACTGCTTTTTTTTAAAACTTCGTCACTCTTGTCTTACCACTCCAGTTCCCCGGGCTAGAAGGGTGGGCGTCAGGGGGGTTCGCCCACTCTTGCACTCTGGCACCTGTTGCACTCTGCCCAGCTGCAATTCCATGCAGTCCAAGCCTGGAGACACCTGAAAAATAAAGACATTTGGGGATCTGAGTTCTCTAAGAAAACAGAATTCTTCTACTTGACCAAAATATTCTTGTTTCCTGCATGACTGTTCTTGAAAACTGTGAATGATCAATAGACAGCATGCATTTGAAAACTGGATTAATAGTTTTGATCATTTGCCTTGCTCTCCAAGTTCAGGGAAGCAAGGTAAGTTCATATATCGATGTATAAAGTTTCAATGAATTTTACATTGCATATGTTGGGAAACAAAATATTTGCAAGATCAAGGGCTTTCATATTACAGAATTTTTAGTTTAGAATGTGGTCTTTTGACAATACTACTAGAGATACTATGGTTACTGATTCTGCTATAAAACTGAAAAAGGAAATATTGGCATTATTTCTTATGCATCTTTTGCAGGTTTTACAATATCTATAAGAGATGCAATTTAGCTTCATTTTATCTGAACAGGTTCTGTTATGAAAAAATATTATCTGTGAGACAAATATGTGGAAAGTTTTAAAAGGCTGAAAGATCATCTCAGTGTTGACGTGGTTAAAGACGGTCTTTCATCACTGAAATGAAGAGAAAGTAGCAAAATATATCTGCATTTACTAGTGAAGAAATTTATTCTGATTATTAAAAAGGACTTCAAAAACTTTTAGATGGACACATTCTGGAAGAATACACCATACTGGCAAATATACAAAAATGGCAATGCCAGTATAGATTAATGTAATAATAACTATAAAATTATTCTCAAGAAAACAGAAATACAGGGAACTGCTCTGTACATTAGTTCTTTCTTTATTTAAAAACATTTAGAAGTCCACAATATTTATAAAGCTACTTCAACAACAAAAAAGAAAAGACGGTGATGTGATTTTCCCTGGTTAGTCCCATATTCAAAAGATTTAGAGCTTGGGGGAAATGCATTTAATTTTAGAGGAGATTTCTCATTAAATTTTCCATCTATGCTTTGATATTTGCATAATTGAATTAAAAGCTAACATTACAACTGCTATGTGTGCTCAAGTCAATGACCTTCTATTTTTATGTCAGGCCTGTTAATTAAATGCAAAGAATGTAAAATTATAAAAGATAAGCCTCCTCAACGTTATCTAAATATTTGTTAGGGAGACAATATGAAATACAGCCTGCTGTCAATACTAATTGTAAAATTTTATTTGCACATTTGGGTTTTTTAAAGAAACTTCCGCTTTTCTTAAAGAAATACAGAAATACAGAGCACAGTTCTTGTATCTCAGTTAAATTATGTAATTCTTCTCTAGTGGACAATTAAACAACTGAAAAAATCCTTGGGAAAATATATAGTCAGCACTAGAATTATGTTTTGCAGCTCTTTATTTTTACTTTTAGATTCCATGCAAATACTTTCATTTAATCCCTAATGGTAGTTCGTAAATGTGGCAAAAAAAATGAGAGAATTACGATATTTCACATCTGACAAGAAAGATGCGTTGTTTTTGCATTTAAGTTGAATATTCTGTGATGGAAAGAGACAGAATGAATTCCAGGCAATTCGTGCATGCTTGATGGCATTGTTGCAGCCCCTATTTATAATTACAACTGAGAAAGCAATAGTGATGAAAGTGGCATCACATAGTTTCACCGATTGCAAATTGTGATTGTATAACACAATACACTTTCCAAAAAAAACAGCAAAATAATGGGGGACTATCTTGACAGAGAGGAGTACTAAATGATTAGAAATATTCCTTGCCACCAGTTCTATAAAGTGCAGGTGGTATTCATAAATGCATAATAATAACTTTTTTTTTGACATTTAGTCATGCCATACATAATATTTTTAAACTTTTTGATTTCAAATATATGCACACAGATCTCCAAACACTTAATGCTTGTGTTAAGAAACTTCTTCAAAGCAGAGATTCTTCCAGAACTGTTATTTTATGACTTAGCATAAGGGTCAGATACTTAGGGTCAGAAAATATTTTTTACAAGTATACAGGCTCTCCCAGTGTTCTGAACATTTGCATGAATCACTCATTAGGGCTCCTAACATGGGTATTTTGAGACCTTTACAGTGGCTCAAATTTGCAGTACACGTAAACTGTGACAGACTAGAAAATAAGAGACTAAGATATAAAACAGCCCCATCTTAAACAAAAAAAAAAATAGAGATAATTTCTAAATATTTAAAGGGTTACTCAGTTGATTTTTTTCCTCGTGAAAAACTAAAATTCAAATTGTTTTCTCACATTTATATTTAACAAAAGGGAGGGTTAACAAATATGGAGCTTGCTTAGTAATGTTTTATGATCCTTCCTCCATGTCCCTATTTAAGAACCCATAGAGGCCTTCCCCCAACCATTTGGAGGCTCTCCAGGAGCACCTCCAATTCCACAGCAAACAAACAGGAAACTGTAGAGAGCAAAATAAGAGTTACAGTACTTAACTCTGGCCATAATTTTGCCACTGTCCTGACAAAAATTGTCTCTAGGAGTGAAAAGGGAAAGTGAGAGGGATTAAAACTTTTTGAGAGCGAAAAGGCTGTGCACACAGTCTGAATAGTGAACTCCTGAACAGCCAGACTAAATACCAAAATGCAGAGGAGCTCTGAACTCTCAGAAGTATGCCTTGATGCTGGGTACATCCCAGCACTTGATACTGAGAATGTAGGGGGTCAGAGCGTGTTCAAGGCTGTTTTGTGACATTTTTTATTCAGCAAGCAAATATCTGCTATTTACTCAGCCATTCCTTAGGACACAAAGGCTTTGTGTGTGCTCTTTGAAATCATTTTAATTCATTCTGACTCACCCCTTCCCGCTAGGCTGTTCTAATTCCCCAATAAATGTTTCAGATCTTCATTACTATAATTGCCCACAAAAAAAAAAAAAAAAAAAAGAAAAGTTTAAGCAAATTTGTGCCAAAGGAAAAGAAAAACCAAAGAATAGAAAGCTTCAAACAAAGAAAGAAAACAAGATGTATCTGCTTTTTGCACTAGGATTATCTTCTACTCTGATCCATAAAATAAGAATTACCATGTTAAAGTTGGCTTTCCTGCATGGGCTTATAAACTTATGAAAAGGACGACTTTTCCTTTTATCTCTCCTTTCTCAAACAAATGTAACACTGCACTATATATGGGATTTGATCTTTTCTGTTTTCTGACTAAAAGCCAAACTGTAATATAAATAGTAGACCATTGTCACTGAGTCCTAAAGATTAATTCCAGGAATAGTCACACCTGTGCCATAGGGATTGGTGAACTGTATGAATGAATACCAAGATATGTGAGCCTTTTCTCAGAAAACACCCGTGGACAAGATGGTCAATATTAATGATCAAATGTTTTCTCCTTCTATAGAACATTAGGTTACAGGCTGCAATAAAATAATTGGAAGTCTTAACCTACTAGAAATCCAGATTGTTTATGTTCATTTCTCAGTTAATTTTGGAGTCTTTGTGGTTTAAGCAGTGCACTAAGTGACATTGCCAACACCCATCACAGAGCAAACATGATTTCCTTTCCAGAAGACAGTTTGTCTTCCCCAAAGGAAAATTGGAATTTTTTCCTGTTTTGAAATCAAAATGCATTCTACTGCATTTTGATGCTTTGAAATATTTTAAATATGTTTACATTCTTTTTTTACCTCTGTCCAACCTAGTACCTTTGGGATTAAAATTATGACCATTATGTGAATGACCATTCTCTGTCACATAATTCTTCCATGCTAATCAGAAATTAGGTGCAGTACCTTGTGCGTTCCATGAGGTTTGTACTTTGTAAGCCCAGCTGTGTTTCGATTTCTTCCCCTTCAGAATGTGTGATATTGAATAACACCCTTCTTAAAAAGAAAGGAATATCTATCTGCTTTCCTATACATGTCTGTTGGCATTTAGTCACCATCAGCTGCTATTTACTAGACAGATACACAGAACAGTAACCTGTCTGAAAAACATAAGATTAGCAATCCCCTGGGAGTCCCATGACGCCTGCCACAGCGTAGGTGTGTTTATATCCCCTTACATAATTGTAGCATGCCTTATCACTGCAGGCAGGCACACCAGCAGTTTCACCCTCACCTGCTCTGACAGTAACACTAGCATTCTCATTTCACAAAAGCATGAGGGCCTGAGGTGTGACACACAAACTGAAATCCTGGCTTGTAAGAGGCATTGCAGTCATAGAGCAGGACTGCAGCAAAGGTTGCTGGGCTGATTCTGGTTACACAGACATCTGCAAATCAGTAGGACCCAGGCTCACAGCTACATAATTAATTGCACTTAGGCCACCATGCTTGTCTTTCCATTGGTGAAGTTCTACTGGCTTCTAAAGTGCTGCTTCTGTGCAGAGCCAAAATTACCTTCTTCATGGCCACTCAAATGTTTCAATACCCCCCTCAGACGTTACACAATTTTATACTGACAATCTTGGCACCCCTGTTACCTGAAATACTGGTTTTAGTGGCTGTGTTGCAGGCATACCTTTCATATATATGACTCAGCACAGATCATAGAAATCCCAGCAGTTTCAGGCAGGAAACAGCAATGCTCTCCTCTTTAATTTTGTGATCTCATGGTGATGGCACAAAATGAAGACATTTCTATTCCAGTTCTTTTCCCTTTCCTCTTCTCCCTCAAAACTAGATGAGTAAGTTGTCATGCTTCGATCAAGAATTGGATTAGGTGTCCTCCAAACCAAATTTGGTCTATGCAGCTTGACACATAACAAAATAAGGTTGAGTGCAAGTCATGCCCTGTCAAAATGAGGTGGAGTCAATTAGCCAGAGACTGTAGATTGTACTGCAGAATAGTGACCCCAAACTGTGAGGAAAATCAACCAGGTCCAATTACACAAGCTGAAGTGAAGAGGTGACCCTGGGGCTTCTGGCACCTTTTCATGCACCAGACATCCTAATTGTTATCATCTGTGAATACAGTTACTTCAATAAACCCATTCTGCAATGCAACTCTTTGACTCCTACCATCAAAACTGTTGAAATGTTGACATACATGGCAAAGCATCACTGGAATCTGAACTTAGGTGTTGGAACCCAGGACATCCCTCTGGCTGTCCTGGACTGCCAATACCCTTGCCAGGGAGCTCAGAGACCCTGGCACAGAGCCCAAGATGCCTGTGGTTTTGATTATGACCCATGGAGCAAATTACCAACCTTATATGAAGAATGACAGTTTAAGTAGAATGATAGTGAATTTATCACTGGGTGAAAAATTGATTTTTGGGGTTTTTAGAATGGGGGTTCAGGGGGCAAGATGGAGGAATCTGGGAGTGTCCAGCCTTTCTCCTTCTTCTTAGCCTCCATCTTCTGCTGTCATGTTGGCACTTTTAGATTGGTTTAGAGTAGAAGCTCGCTGTCTAACATAGGTGATAGGTATTGGAAAATAATTGTAAACATGGTACACCTAGTTCTTAGTATAAAGACATAACACTGCCCTGGGGCAGCCAGAGTGCCTCTGACTGTCTTGCTGAGCGGACCTCAGCTGGACAAGAGAAAATATTTTATAGATAAGATGCAATAAACAACCTTGAGACCGAGAACTGAAGAGTTCTGACTCCTTCTTTGAGCACCAGGCTGGGAAAAGAGACTTTTTAACATTTCTTGGGGTCACTCTGACCAGCGAGAGGCCCCAAGACTTAGACTGTCTCATTGACTTTCTCTGAGAAGACTGCACCTCTTGAGAATGACTAATCAGGAAATTAAGAGCAGAGGTGCTCTCAGTTGAGTGTTTTATCACTGCCAATTGGATGCATCCCTCCAGGAACTACTCAAATATTTAAGGCATTTTCTTGCATCCTTTGATATCATATCCATATCAATTAATAGAACAGCCTTTCAGGTCAAATGCTTCTAAGCTGACCAAAGAAATCTAAACAGATACATGTTTCATACATGAGCATTAAAACCAGTCACTCTTCAATGCTGTTTCTAGCCCAGGTTCTGGACTTTAAACAGACTTGCAAGATTCACAATCTGAAATGAAAGCATAGATGGCCTTTGATATTTTTTTATAAATTCCAGCAGCAGAGGTGAGCACAGCTGATGAATAAAAATTTTCACCTTTCTGTCTAAAAGAGAATGTAAACATTTCTATCTTTAATGAGAGATATTAGATCTATGAATACATGAGTGAGTTTCTTACTATGTTTTTGTCAGGTTGCAAGAAAATGTGTCAAATACATATGGTGACTCAAAGATTTCAGCATGTTCAATATTTGTGGTATGTACAGACAGCATTTATTGTGAATGTGGCTTCATCATTAGTATATGACAACTATATTCACAAAAACAGGAAACTCTTACCAGTTGCATGTTGTGCTTTCTATTCTCATCTATAATAGGTAGATAATTTGCTATAATTATTTTCCCATTAATTGTATAATTAGTATAATTCAAAGAAGTTACTAAATTATCTGCTCTAGAGAGAGGCAAAACTGTTTGTCTGTTATAAGGCCCATGCATAAATTTCATAAAAATTGTTCCAAATTCTTTGTTTCTTCCTGAAGTTGGTTTTCAACTGTATTTCTCCACTTGGCATAGAAAACTACACAGATATGTATGAGCAGAGGAGGAGGGCGACAGCTGAGGAATTCTGATATCTATTTTAGCTCCCCAGTGCTACTGACTTGCAGAAATTAAATTCTCCACACTTACTGAAGTCCAAGAGCACATCAGCTGATGACAGGCATGATCTTTGATACCAAACTGTAAATCCAGGTTAATTTGAAGGGTTCTGAAAAAGAACCATTATCTAATGCCATCTCCTAGCTTTGAACATAAAACCATTAAAACAAAAACTTTTGGAGTTTTTATTAAAATTTGAACATTTACTAATGGCATTGTTTAGATCATATATTTCAGAATAATTTATCACATTCTTCTTCAGATTTATTTCCATACATGTTCTGAGCTGTAGGTTGTTTCATTATAATCAAAACCTTAGTATTTTTAACATAAGGATTGTAATCCTTATGTTAAATAGGAATGTATCACAAAGATTCATGGGAGACTTACCTTATTAGAGCATTATGTCAAGAATACCAGATTCTTCACCTTTCATAGACATTTAAAGAAGCATTATCATGTGTTTCTGACAAGAAGCAGGATGCATGAAAACCCACCATTTTCCTGGATTCTTGAGAAGGAAAGACCTTCTAGAACTAATTTTAAAAATTAACAAAGCCTTTAAAAGGTTGAAACTTCTAGAACTGACCTTTTAAGCAGAAGCCTGGAACTCCTCTCCTGTGTCATAGACATCTTGAGTGCAACTTCTGAGTATGTGAAGGTGGTGTTTTGCCATGCTGAACCCAAGCAAGAGATACAGGGATCAGCATATTTTGTCTTTTGTATAAAGTCTCCACTGCACAGGCAGAGCCTGGCACCTCCCTGACATGTAAAGGTGATGCTGAATCTTGCACAATACGAGATATTAGTAGGTACAGGAAGTACTGAGCAGTGCTGAGTGTGTAGCCATCATCTTTGTGGTTCTTGGAGAGGAAGTTCAGGAGTGAATTTTAGCCAGCTAGACACAGGATCTTCCAAACTGGAGGCCTGGACCTGTCCCCCATAGATACAGAATTGCCAAAAGTAGAGAAACAGGCCTCATTCCACATGCAATGCTACTGTTTAGTCACACTTATGGATGGAATTTACAAAGCCAGCATACAAACAGGAATTACCAAGCTCATCCTTGTCTGTATTAATTCAGAGAAATTACAATTACTTCCTTTTAATATATATGTCTTAGCCCACTTTCCTTTTTCGGAAATGGAGGCATTCTTGGCCGCAATTCCTCTTCTACTGAAGCTAAGCATCAGTGTCAGCAGCTTATCTTTCAGCAAAATTTCCCCAGAGTAGTGGACACTGCCCTCTTACTCAGCAGTTCACTGGCAAAGTGCACTAAACCTGAAGTGAGATCCAAAGTGAGTTCCCCCTGTGCCTCAGCTACCCCCATAACAGACCAGGTAAGCCCCACCAGGATGCAA
Source organism: Serinus canaria (assembly GCF_022539315.1). Lineage (NCBI taxonomy): Eukaryota > Metazoa > Chordata > Aves > Passeriformes > Fringillidae > Serinus > Serinus canaria. The sequence goes on from NC_066316.1 coordinate 81,979,176, forward strand.
CAATCATCATGGCTGAGTCCCTCAGGAATTCCTTTCAAAGTTCTCTCCCTGTGTGCATTAAAAACAGTCCAATAACATATTGGACATGAAGATAAGTTCAAGCAAGCCATATAACCCCAGGGTTTAAGGGCATTGAGCTCTCAGACAAGACCTGAGCAGATTAAATATTAGCATCAATTTTTCTAGTATAGAAATCCATACCCTAAACTTTCCAAAACTGTGAGTCATTTTGGTTGTGAAAACACACTTGGAAATGCAAAGCAAACACAGTCAAAGTAGCAGTATCTGACCAAGCACTGGCAAAGCAGCCCTGAACATCAGCAAGAGTAAAACCTCCACTTTCACATCTGCATGGCAAGATAGAGATAGCTGCACAAAGGATGCAGGCAGCATTTGTTCATAAAGCCTTGCCATGTTGAGGAAAAAAAGCCATGGAAAAAAAGCCATGGAAAAAAAGATTTTAAAAGGAATATGAGGAGAGGACGTGTCTGTCACTGGCAAGTGCCATTAGAATGTGGGATCCTCACTGATGCCATGAAGAGAGTGCCTGTAGGTGAAGAGTCCAGGTATTACCTCTGTGTGCTCTCTGTGCTCCATCTGGTGTTTACATTGATCAGCTGACTCAGAAATCTCCAGATCAACTTTTCAGGACTAGTTGTGAAAAGCACTAGCTGTGCTTTTGTCACTGGCTCAATTATCAACAAAATGTTGGCCCCACTGTAAATTTAACCTTAACGTGTTTATAGATCTTTGGAATTACCCTCCCTGATAGGCTTTCCCCATTTCGACATTTCCCTTTACATAAGCCTGGTCTTTTATTATTTTATTGTGCAGGCAATATGTATCATTTATCAATCAAGTATCCTTCTCTATCCTAAGATCCACTGATTTTTCAGACTAATCTGCTTCTTCACACTTTTCAAACTTTTTGATGATTTTTATGATGAATTATTCAGACTTCAACAATTTTGTCGCCTTCAATTTTTCTGGCAAATCTTTAGCTACCACATTTTTAATTCTTCTCTTTGTATTCAATGGCATCTAAATTTTCTCAGGTCAAATAAAAATAAATGTTTACCTGAAAAATAATGCTGTCTATAAATGTTCATACCCAGAGATCATCTACATTGCTGAAAAATGCAATTTTTCAACTCTAACTACCAACTCCAAAATTTGAGGCCTTCCAAACCTAGTACCATCAACAGAGAGAAATTAATAAAGCTGTGTAGAAAAGCATCCACTTCATTTACACAAAAAGTATGAATAGGGCCCTCTTGCTCCTATGCTTATAAAAGCAAATTTAAGAAAACAAGCAAAGCTGACCAATTATCTGAATAACTTTAAACTCTTTTTCTCTAGAATCCATTTCAATAGTGATGTACTTTTCCCTTTTTGACGTGAAGATTATTAAACACATATAGGAACTTTTGAAATCTGCTCCTCCTGACTTGTTGTTTTAGTTAGGGTATAAATTCAATAACGCAGGTCTCAAGAGACACAGAGAAGAGGCCTGGCCTAATTTCAAGAATTTCAATTTTTTAATATGTGAAATGAATACTATTTATCTGCCTGAAACCAAAACCTGAAGAGTAGTACTATGCACGTGAGAGATTGATATGGATATCAAAGCACTTTGATTAGATCCCATATGAATTAGATTGCTGTATCAAATTTGGAAAATTGCTTTATGGTGATTTGAAAAAATCTTGTTTTTTATTTGTCTAAGTTCAGGACTAGATTTCAGGAACTCCAGAATTTAATAACAAGTGACAGTGATTCTGTAGATAACCTTGGTAAAACTACCTCAGTATTTTTCTCCAAGTATGTCACCTGGAAAATTTGGGCATGGTGTAGATTCTTTCATGTGAGAATAAAGGAGAGTCAGACCTTTGTTTAAGGCATCTTGGAGATCAGCTGAAGGAGAGTAAAGCATTATCAGACTTCTACAGTTATCTGTCCTTCTGCCCTAGAACTATCAAAGAAAACTAAAAAACCTAAACACACCTTTTAAAAGTAAAACTGAGACAGTCACCTCTGTGAAACAACAGGGTTAAATAATAAAAAGTTGAATTGGGCAGGGTATATTTGCAGTAAACACTGAATATTTTAATTGCATGTGCTTGTATAAAAAAAGAATTATAAAAAAATTACAGATGCTATTGATTTTAAGGAAAGTTAACCAACCTAGTGGTATTTGGATTATTTAGATGATCAAATTATGTACCTGTAAAATTTGCATCCCTCCAGTGTATTCAATTACTATGTTGCATAGTAAAAAAGAAAAGGAATCAACTAACATCTATGGATTCAATTTCATATAGGCAATATCATGTGTCTTTTTGATTTTTTTTTTCAACCCAGGACACGGAAATCAAAGCATCTAAAAAGGTATGGATGAAGGCATATTTTAGTAAAGTATATGGATGAAACATCTGTAAGGCTTAGGTAAAAATTTCTCAGTTCAGAATTTCCCCAGTCACAGTGGAAAACACAGATCTGACGAATTATGGGGAAATGTTTATGCCAAAAGGCAAATTTTCATCCATTCACAATCAGCAAATATTAGGAAATTCATACTGGACAATCATGTGGAGAAAAAGGCTGATGCTTTTTCCAATTCAAATTTTGTTTTAGTAAAAAAGTGGTTTCAAAGAATTATGATAATAAAAGTTATTCTAGTAAGAGAAAATTACTAACCGCAAGATATAAAGTAAAATAAACCTACTGCAATGGATATACTTTAGAAACAGATCCTGAAAAAGGAAAAAAAAAAGAAAGAAAAATTTGAAGGGAAAGAATGAAAAGAAAAATAATTTTTAAAATTTCTAACCACCCTTAATAGGGTGGCAGAACAGTGCAAACTGAAAGCAGAAAACAACTGGTCACTTCTCATAATGAAAAGCCCAAATAGGGACCCTAACACAGACACTTTGAAATCATTACAACAATCATTTGAGAAGAATCTCCTTTGTCAGTTTTACCAATAGTATAATTCTTAATTCAAGTTAAAGACTTAGAGGTAAATCCTGGAGAAGAAGCAAATCCTTCAAGAAAGGCCTCTGCTCCATACAAAAGCTATCAAAGAGCTTAGTGACAAAATCCTCTGCCCCAGTTGGTGAGGCTGCCTGGGCAGCTGCTCTATCTCAGTTAATACACCTTGTGAAAGGTAATAGACTTACCACTGCCTACTTTCCATGAGGATTTTTGATTCTCTATCCTAGAAAATTTCAGTTATTTGAATATAGCATTCAAATAACTCTGTGTCTCAGCTGATTCAGTGTTTTTGACACTTGGGTATTCTGTTGAACCCAACAATGTGTTTCCACAGAGGAAATTCCTTTTATGCAGTTTATGATTCGTGACCTGACATTAATGTGGAAAAATTACTTCCATTTAATTTTATGTCAAACACTATATGACTGCATCATCATTTTAAATTACCTTGCAACAATTAGGCAGTTCTAGGTCTGCAGGTCACTGTCCCTGGCATGAATTAAAAAGTAATAACAATGACCTATTACCTTTGTTTTATAACTTCTTTTCTTTCAGAAGTTATTCATCACAGTCAAGCAATTGACTTTTTTCCATTTCAGAGAGCACCTATCTCAAAATATAGATGTTACTACCATGATTTCTACACAGTAAACAATGGATGTTCCTTTGGAAGTTAATCAGAACTGAGGCATATATTGATATACCTATATATGTCTACTGACATACATAGTAGAACATCCCCTATTCTTCATTTCATATATTGCTCTTTTCATAAAAGTCTGTGTTTCAATTATTTTTCTCTCATCATTTATCTGCCTACTTTTCTTTAAACATTTAATTAACAGTACTCCAAGGTGTCAAGATAATGTGTTTTTAACCTTACTTATTTTCTCTTCATTTGCCTAAGAATGGGATAATTAGTATTTGTTATATGACACTTCTTCTTTCTCCAACAAAATGATAATTTTTCACTCTTATTTTTCTTGCAAGTACTACTCCTACTGAACTTACTCATTTCTAACCCTATTATTTCCCCTTATTCCTCCATTTGAAGCTTCAAAACCATTTTTCAAAGTAATTTTTTCACTTGATTCAACAGGATTCAGGAACACACATACCTTGCCTAAAGCTTTCTAATTCTTTCAAATTGTCTTTTATTCTGGTTATATTTTTCTTTATTTTATTACTGCATCAAATTACAGCCAAAAAAAAGGTATTTCCAAATTTGCTTTAACACCTTTATTCACATGCATACAAAAATTTGGAAGATAACCTAAAAGATACTCATTGCTCCTGTCCCATGATCCTGCAAAAGGCTGTATTTCAGTTTATTTAAGTCTGTAGTTTATACACAATTTTTAGCAATGACTTTTTCATATTAAATTTAGCTGCTATTCATGTAATACTGCAACACAAATACTTAGGAAGTGGAACGAGATGAGTCCTGAATTTTTGTGATGGACATTCCTACGCTTGAGGTTATCTTGACAGCCTGGAAGCTTTTCCATTTTTCATAACTGAATAGCTTCATAAGTAAAATTTAATCCTAGGTTTTCAATTCCTGGACACTGATTTCACTTTTTTCTACTGTAACTGTTCCACTTTGCCAGGAATATTTAAAGGTTTATTGAAATATGATGCCAGAGTATTCACAACACCTATCATACAGTTGCAAAGAAACAATCAAAGTCTCTTCTGGTTAATACTTCAGTTTATGTGAGGGAAGGATAGAGGAGTGCACTGTGGAGTAAAAGAGAGACTGGAAACAGGTCTTTCTTTTCCCAAAGGCAATAAAACTCCTGTTCAACTTCTGCAAGTTTCAGGGTCTAGTTCTTGGTATAGCTTCAAGGTTATGAACCTGATTTGAAGGGAGATGTTCCTTGAAGCCCAAAGGAAAGATAAGATTTTAAAGACTTAAGGTACAACTATTTCTCATTTTACTTATCTGCAGTGTAGACATTACTTATCACTGTACTGTAAATTTCCCTGCAGGGCGATATGCTCACGAATGGGTTGCTGTAGCACAAAGTTCAAGCACTTAATTGTCCTTTGTGGATCTAATCCAAAGTCACTTCTGAAAACAGGATTTAGAGCTTCTGGAACTTTTACCCTGTGTGTCCTGGGGTCACGTGTTGAAATACAAGGGAAATTAGTTACCAAGTCACTTGAGCTGCAGTTCCCCTGAGTGGTCAGAGGCTGCTTCACCTCAGCACAATTATTCAATCAGTGCATGGACTCCACCATAATGTAGCAAAAAAAGTTCTCAAGCCCATGTCCATTTTCAAGACATGAACTTGCATGGAATACCTACTGCCTAGGGAAAGTATGTTTATGTACGTTCTTGGTTTCTATTTTTTTTTACAGAAATTCCTGATAAAATAAACCGTGCTGAAGCCAAACATCTTGCAGTCACCTCAGGGTCAGACAAAACAGAAAGAACAACAAAGCGGTCCAGGATATCAACCATAAGGCGGATATTTGACATGGCAAAACACCGAACAAAGAGGTCATCCTTTTTCTCAACTGGTGTGAAAGTTTGCCCACAAGAATCAGTGAAGCAGATTTTAGCCAGTCACCAAGCTTACTATAGATTAAGAGGTAAGATGATTATTGTAGTATGTACTTCCTCCTTCAAAGTCTTTCCTTTAACTGAGGAAACAGTAATTTTCCAGAATCTTGTTCTTCACCTTTAAGCAGTGTATGTGCTGTTGACTTTATGCTTTATTTTCACGTAGATAATCAGATGTTACATGTGCATCAGCAGGGTTCAAGATAGACAGCTACCAGAAGAAAATAAAACAATGCACTCAAAGGACTAATGAACTCAGACTAATTGCACAGTGTTCTAGCATGGCTGAGCATGAAGAACAAATTGTGCCTGCATTAGTGTTGAAAGAAGCACCCCCTTTCTCAAAAGAGCAGGTACCATCATTGCTATGCAAAATCAATAGCACCAGTTTAGGACAAGTATTGGAATCATTAAATGGCCATTGCACAATCATGTTGGTGGATCTGTAGTTGCACTGAGTCTATGGCAGTGCTGGTATACAATAAACACTGAGATAATTGCTAGCAAGTCATGAAAAAATCTCAGGGAAGAAGAAATATTTGAGATGTTTTAAAAATAAGACTTGCTCAACCAGGTCAGTTGCTCTCCAGCTCTTTTTTTTCACTTCCCTTGACTACAGAAAGCCTATTAAGTTATCATATTTTCTGTCTTTACCACTTTTCTCTCTTCCTTCATCTATCCCTCCCAGTCTTTTATCCTGTAGCTGTTCTATTTTGTATTTGAAAAATGCATGTTTGCAGTGCAGCTGGATGGTCCAAAGTTAATTCTAAAACCCAGTCAGCATTTTTGGGATACAAGTATCTAAGGCAACATCTACTCCCTAAATCACCTTTCCCTATCTATTTTTTCCTCTTTATCAGACACCATCCATTCACATTCATCTGTGTAACCTGGCTGCTCCTCAGCTCTCTTTTGGGGAACCAACTTGTTCCCTCTGAAATGAGATTTGGAGGTAAAGCTTCAAAAATTTTACTCCAGCAGCCACTTGCTGTAGGCAGCATGGGAGAACTACCCTAATGTCTGTAGCTATTCCTATACATATGAAAATATTTTCTATCCATTGTAGCATCCAATGGGCATTAGAGATCTGAAATGTGCCACAGAGGCCGATCCAAAAAGCATTTCTTAAATCCAAATTAATCCTCAAAGTCCCTGAAACTCCCTGGTTGTATCTCAGATTGGGCTGAAAACAAGCTGTCCTGAAAAAGACAGGTATCATTAACCTGAACTCAAAAACCTATAACTATGACCATTTCATTTAAAAAACTGAATATGGCAGTACTACCAGCTCTTTGGAGAGCAGCAGATCAGCTGGGATGCTGGACTCTATAAATCTTGTAGTGCAAGAAGGTTTAAACTTAAATACTGCTTTTCCCCAGCAGTGTCCTGCACTCAAAAAATTTTCTAAGTAGGTGTCCTCCAGTTCTTCAACTGAAACTGGAGTACTTCCCAAAAACAAGTAACCAAACACACTCTGCAGCTGAATAATTTGTACACTCATTCATGAAAAGGTGTTTCTGCTCCCTTGAACAATTGCATATTTTCCATTACAAGGTCTTTCATCAAAACCTCAAAAAAAAATTTCCTTCAAGGAAAGACCAGAACTTCTGGTAAAGACTTCTGCCCTCCCAGTTGAGCATGATAATTTATCTGATGAAAATTACAAATGTGAACAAAAAAGAGCTACACTTGAAAAAGTGGTGATACAAGAACCATCCTTGAATCTGCACCCGCAGTACAATCTTTCCTGTAAAGGCAATCTGGTAGCCACGCTGGAGCCTGAGAGCCTGTACCCTTCTGTGGGAGGATCTGACCTTCGTTTTGTTTTGGGTAGATACTTTCATGTTCTTTTATGTGCCTAAAGCCTAGGAGATGGCCTTCCCCCCTTAAAGTCCCATGGCACATTTGTAAGTGAAAAAGCACTGTGGATCATACCAGTCATCTAGAGAATTTTTCTGCAGGAAAATGTAGACAGTTTTATCCTTTTATCCATATATATGTATTCCGTGCTTCCAGGGATGAGCACACAACACAAAACAGCTCAGATGCAGGAGCTCAGACAGTTGCTGTGGGATACCTCAGCCTCCTGTGACCTTATACCAGCTCTGAAGATACACATCAGAGCTTAGGTCACCATGAGGACAGTCCCTTATGTGGGGCAAACTGGGAGAACACACTACAATGCCTCCTCAACTGGTCATGTGTCACATTTATCTGGTAACTGGATTACCTATCATCAGATGGTATATCTTTATTCAGCACTAACTGCTCAGAAAAACAAATACCAGAGAGTTGCAAGAAAAAGGAGATAGAAAGTAGCTTTAATTGCTAGCTCATAATAAATAAATCTCTTGAAAAGATAGCCTGTTCCTTTTTAATAACCTGACCACATCTGCTCCACATGCAGCTGCTCTACTGGGAGGGCAGGTTGTTCCTGAGGTATTATTGAGGGGCCCTAACACAGCTAGGTGAGTACATCCCTACAGCAAGTTTAGAGTAAACTTACTGCACTAACTTCAGAGACACCCATATTTTAGATAATGCAGATAATGAACTCACTCTAAGCCAAAGTAGGTATCAAGTACTGAAAACAAATGTCCCATCTTGCAGTAATGAGCTTTGCAAAGTAAAGTGCTAAAGGCAACAGCTTTTAAATTACCAGCAAGTTTTGGTTAAAATGTTTTTTCTGATGAGTTTGAAAACCACCTTCTCTAAAACAATTTTTAAACAACATTTTGAAGAAGTGTGTTCCTTCATCTTGAGTGATAATGTGTAAGTGCCAAATCACTGTTAAAAGGCTTTCAAGTTTAGTATTTGGTACAAAGCATCTATCCCCAGCCCCTTTGTTCTTACTCAGTCTGCCAGGAAGCTGTGTGGGAAGCCTTTCGTATTTTTCTGGATCGGATTCCTGATACTTCTGAATATCAGAACTGGGTTACTGCCTGCCAGAGAGAAACCTTTTGCATATTTGACATTGGGAAAAACTTCAGCAATTCCCAAGAGCACCTGGAAATAATTCAACGGGTAAGGATTGCTGACATCTGTTTAGAATGAGACTTCCAAGCCCCTCCCCACCTGCTTATTCAAGGGCAAAGTATTGCTCAGGAAAAGGAGGGGGCATGTCTTAGAAGGAAAACATCAAAGTGTAGTAAACAAAAGAGCTAACAGGCTCAATGGTTGGATACACCCACTAGTAAAATGCTGTTTTTCTTAATCTTTTTGCAGCGAGTAAAACATAGAACCTTCCAGGAAAGGTAAGTAGCACAAGTAGAACCTTGCCACTTGATGTTACTGCTCCCTGGTAAAGATTTATGTAGCTGTGTGTGGATGTGAGCAGATATTCAGATAGCACTGTGGTGTATTTGGTGTGTGCTGTGAGAGATGTGTGTACTGGATATATCAGAGGACACGGTAATTGAATCACAAATAATTGATATGGCCAAATGGCTCAGTTACCTGTTCATTCCAAGACACCCCTGAATGTTTTCTCAGGCCAATATGAGCATGAAACCCTGACAGAGGCTTTGCATTAAGCTAGTGTTGATTGGCAGTGTGAAAAAATTGCTGTAATTCTCAAAAGGAAAGTCAGCTTAATAAAAGTTTAGCTGAGAGGCTACTTTAAACAATAACATGAAAACTCTGTACCTTCACTTTAGGTTTCTCCTGTATTTTTATACATCATGACAGTGTTAATTGATGTGATACTTTATTCTGTAAACTCTTTGGAAAAAGTATGCTCCTGGCAATGCTCAGAAGTTGGAGAGTGGCAGGATTAAAGCTACCCTACTGAACTCTGGTTCTTTGTATATAAATACTACAGTGCAGCCAGACAAATCATTGTCCACAATTTCTGACTGATGTTTCTTTCCTTCAAGTTTTCTCTGATTTTCAAGAGATTTTCAGTCAAATAATCTTTTCCATTCATAGGTTACACTGTCTCCTGATCACAAAGGTCTTATGTATCTTAATTCATTCTGACATGGGAGATCTGACATATTTTTAATAATGTAAGGCCTAATTGAACTCTCCTGGAATCCAAAGGGAGCCCTTTTCATTCATCCTAATGCAAGCAGCAGCAGCAAGGCATTAAGTGAAGTGACTGATCTCAGACTTCTTAGGTTCTCTGTGATCAGTACTGTTTTCCCTAGACACAATACTGAAGGTGAATTTAATTCCATGAAATTTCTTGGTTTTTAGCTGGAAATACAGACAGCAATGATTAGGCATGGTTGGACTTTATCTTTAGTGCTGTGTGTCTCAGAAAATATTTTGTATCTTCTGTAGATGCCATGTAAAGAAATCAGTCTCCATGTATAGATACAACACATAACTAGTTAACATTGTGAAAATATTACAAATAATACTTTAGCTCTCACCACACAAGATATCCAGAAGACCTGGTAAATCAGTTGTCATTCATTCATGTTCTTTATTTATGTTATTAAACATCTTTGTTGTTCCTGTAGCTCAGGACACCTTTTTTGTCTATGCTAGAAGCTTTATGCTGTCTCAGTTAGCACCACACCACACATTTGCAGTGCCCTTATTTCTTTCACTCATACCAGTTTTCACAAATCCTCCATCTGTATGCACTGTAGAAAATTTGAGGAATTATACTTTACTCCCAGTTTCAGGAGAGCAAAATGTCAAAATATCCCTTAGAAGATTCTTATCTAAGAACCTTAATTTTCCCAAAAGCTACAAATTATTAACAATTTGGTTTTAAGGCTAAAGAATAATTTCTATTACAAGTAAAAGAATCTTTAATACATCTATTTATTTTAAAATGTACTTGGAAATGGCTATTATTGCTGTTTTTCAAGCAAGCTAACAGTAGCTATTAAAAATTCATTCATCACCACATGACTGTAAAACTTAAACCAGAAAATAATTGTCAACAAAACCAAATCTTGTGATGCATCATAGCCACCATGTTCTTACTTGAGTTTTTAGCTGTCCTCCTTGGGGACCATGGTAGGCATTAACCTATGAATATTACATCCAGAAGCAAACACTAACATTCCTACACCTCAAAATAATCCTGATTCAGGAATCTGATTTGATGCTATATTTATTTGGAAACAACCTAATGGTATTATAATGCAGGCTGACAACAGAGAAATAAGCCAGCACATTATTTTCTCACATCACACCACATGAAACACACCTAGCAATGTCCATTGGCTCTAAAATTAGAAGAATCCCAAAGCCCTCACTGAACTACCTTGATAGGATGAAAAATAGCAAAGAAGACAAAGGCTGATTTAGGTGATGTACAAGAAGCCTTGCTTCCATTTTAGAGAGTGGTCAACCCTTCAATGACTTCCAAGAGTAAAAAAAACCAGACCCAGTGCATTGATTTAATTTCTGTGACCCCATCCCTCTGGTAGGGATATCTGGATATCAGTAAAGGGATATCAGTTATCTGCACTGATAAAATCTGTCACAAAATCTCATGAGCAGATTAATGATAGGACTGGTAGTCCTTATGCTGTTCCACTGCCTGTTTGATCAGGTCACAAAATGTTCTATTAGAGATAACTTCTCTCATTTTAAATTGTGCTTAATATAGGGATCATTTCTATATGTTTTTTTTGTTTTTTACACTTTTGTCATTGCCAGTACAATATGCAGATAATTGAATCACTCATTTCTATTTGATTGATAGGAAAGATGAAATATCAGCAGAGAAAACAGGAGGCAAAAAAGTGGAAGACATTCCCTCCATTTCTACAGGTAAAATCAAATCTGCTTGTTCTGTGTCTGCCTGTTAAATAAGATTGCTAAGGCCAATTATTCTTAGAAGGCTATAATTTAATGAATGTTGTAGAATGCTTCCACAACAGTTCAGTGGAGTGAAAATGTTTAAGCAAAATAATCTTTGAGAGGAATTTTTTTTTGATCTCTTTACATGTTTGCTGCTCAAATGTTGCATTCAAAGTTTGTATTCAAATGTATGTGTTTGCCTAGTTTCAAACTTGGATAATACAGCATTAATTTTTCTTCTGTTAAAAAATACCATGTAGAATGTCAACTGCTGCATTTTGTTAACCAAAATAAGCAAGCAAGGCAAATAAAGACTGACAAGGAAGAAAGTCAGAGTGGCACCAAGACAATAAATTGATCAGTTTATTACAAATAGGGCTGTTGTGTACTTCAATTCTTTAAAATAATGTTAGCATGTTAATAAAATAATGGTAATTCATGCAGTGATAAAAATCTGTAAATATGATCATTTTTGTTCAAGGAGAAACCATCCTGAGTATATATCCTTATGAAATATAACAGAATCTTTTGGGGAAGGACTTCCAGCATGGAAATTTGGCCTCCAGGTGGAAAACTCTGTCAACATCTCTTGTTACCTTAAATTGAGCCCTAAAGAAAAGTGGCTGTCTTAGGGACAAAGATCTCAACTGGCAAAATTAAGCTTGGACACTTGGTGATATATGTGGCATGACAGGAAACGACCAAATATTATTCACTCATCCAGTTTCATTGATCACAGTCAGTGCCATTTTTGCCTTCAGTCACACACATGCCACACTACTAATGCTTGACCTGGAGGAAAGGTTGTCTATTGTACAAAATGCAGCAGCTTTACCCACACATAAGTCATGGCCACCTTCCACTGGCACAGGCTTGTGCTCAAGCACACCCTCCTGAGGGAAAGCTGCTCCAGTGGGCTGATCCCTGACCAGCACACAAAGGGGAAGGCTTTTGGTGTGCAAACCCTTCTTTCCTGACTTTTCTTTCTTTCTCCCCCGCAGGCTCTCCTGGCACACCCCTCTCTCCCTATGCACCTAATGGCACATTGCTCAATGAAATTTTCAACGACACAAAGACTCCTGTGAAGGTGAGGGCAGCCTGTGTTCTTACCCACTTTTTCACTCACCTTTTCCTTTTGAGCTCAACTAACAGGAAAGAGGGAGAAACCTTATAAACAGTGCTTTAAAACGAGTGCTCCCCTCCCTGTTCCAGCTAGCAGGACTGAAGTGGTTTATTAGCATCTGTTACATACTGGAGTAGGACATGATGGGTTTTGGGTATATAGTAGAAAGTGCAAAAGCATGGCAAACAGCTTTTGGGCAGTTTTCATTCTTTCAAGGAGGGGCCTGTTGCCTATTTTGCACCATTTTGTAACATTGCTCTTCATTAAATAATGCCAAAATAAGGATACTTGCTGGGCTTGCCATGACACAGGAGATAAGACTGGGACTTCCTTGCCTTTTCCTGCTCAGCCAGCTGTTAGAGGGTTCTCCACTGCTGTGTCCTCAGAGCAGCCATGCAGCAGGGCACTGGGGACTGCCCCTCTGCAGGAAGAGACACCTCTGAGAGAGGGGAGTGGTGCTGGAAAGGGCTGCTGTTTTCCCTGTCCTGGCTGCTGTGGTCTCAGCATAGATGTGTGGCCTCACAGTGGAGGGAAAAGCTGCAAATACTGTTGGGAAACAGCATGCAAAATACAACAACTTTTAATTGCAGCAAAGTCAACTGCATAGGAAAGGTGTATCATGGGTAGGAATAATTCCATTTCCTTATCAGCAAAATAAAACAAATGCAAGCCTCTGAACACAAAACAGCTGTGTGACTTTTAGATGATGGAACAAAAACTTGGTAACAGTTTCTGTGCAAGAAAGGCTTGATTCTCTTCTTCTTCATTTATGCATATCAAAGGCAACTCTCAAGTTACCTCTCAAGTAATAGAAACTTGTTTGCAAAGACAGAAGAAATAAGCCAACAGATACACCTAGGAGCTTTCATCTTTTCTGGAATGTAGTTCAGAAAGTTATTTTGGGGATGAGCTTAAACGGAAATGTTTCTACCTCGTAAATACTGAATTTTGGAGGGGGAAAAATATCTCTTAGTTTTATTTCTTCCCTTTTTGTCCTTGCCTTTTCTTTTCCAGGAGCTGGGAACAAATGCAGTCCCTGAACTGCCTGTGGAGCAAATGGTGGAATTCAGTGTGACTCTCACTGATCAGGAGTACACAGCTGAACTAAGTGACCCCAACTCCCCAGAGTACCAACAACTAGCTGCCAAATTTCAGCTACAGGTAGGGATGCTTAGTGAATGCAAAAAATCTTTGACTTTGTACCTTGGCTGAGGTTCATACTATGAAATTATCTTCACCACAAAATAGGATTAGTATGTACTGCCCTCACTTTAAACAGGTCATTCCTGTTTTCTCAAGACCTTCACATTTCCTTCATGTGTAGGATCAGCTTATTCCTGCATTCAGCCAGCAAGCTAACAAGCCAACATCTTTGACATCAGTAGAAGCCTCAGATAATGGATGAACAGAATAACTTTAGGAATTTTGTTCAGACTTAATCAGGAATTCATGGGCAGCACTTTGTCATAATTTAATTTCTACAATAAACCTAATGAGAAACATAATATAAACGCTAAAAGTAATTAGCTGCTGTTGTCTGAACCATTCTTCAAAGGACACACACTCATTGTGCATTACCATGGTTTATGTAAGAATTGGAACATCTGTCATATTTTCATGCAGTTAATAATATTAACTGAATGTTCAGCTATCAGTTTAACTGATAGCTGTTAATGACTTGAGGCTCCCAAAAGGTTTTCTTAGTAAAATTAACTAAAGCCTCTCATCAGTTTCATGAGCATTCCTTAGTGGAAGCTATTTCACTTTGCTGGTTCAGTTCCAGATATGTGTAGAAAAAAATGGCCAAGGATGCGTTGGCAGAGCTGGCAAAAAATGGTTTCTCAGAAGATTTTTAGTATTACCCTCAGACAGAAGTGCCTGCAGACATTGTTAGTACACATGTAATGCCTCTTCTATTCAAAACCATGTAATTGTACTATTTTTAACATCAGAATTAAAAATGTATTGCTATTCTGTTTGTACAAGACAGTCAAAACTGTTTCATTTCTAAATTATTTGTCAGATAATCTAAACCCATCTGCAGTTGCTTAATATTTCTAAATAATTAACAATTTACAGGTGACTTGAATCACAAAATTATTCAGGAACCAAAACTACTGGAAATGAGAAAACCATTTGAATAATGTTGTTTTACTTGCTGTGCTGTGAAATAAATTATCACTTGTTTGCATAATTACATTACTAAGAAAAGCAATATTAACAGGTAATACAACAAGTATATGCAGAGTAAATATTGTGTTTAAGCTGAGCAATTATGATACCCAAAAGAGCACAGTTGAGACTGTTTCCTAAAGCTCTTTCTGAAATATGAAAAATATTATCCAGGTAGTCATCTTGGGATTGCCTTTTAGTCATTGATCTTATGCTGATTTTTTTTTTATGGTTTCCTATAGATGAAAAAAATATTTGAGAAACTTCCAGGATTCAAAGAAATCCGTGTTTTAGGATTCAAGTAAGTAAGGAAATGGGGCTCTCTCTTTTGTTGGCTCCTAGGGTTCTCCTCTTCCTTCTTGTCCTCAAAAAGGAAGAGATCTGTAGAACAGTGGGCTGTGTATTGCTGTAAACAGAAAGCAATTTTATGGGAATATCACAGGGGCAATATGACAGGAAGCGCAGACACATCCCAAGTGAGACTAGGAGGTTTTGAAGTAGCAGAAGTAGCTTTGATTCCCCTGAACCTTGAAGGACACAATAAATTCTTTGAATTGTTTGTTAACAACCCTGTATTAAGGAGTTTTTAAAATTACAAGATAAAGAGAGTTAGTGGCATGATTATTTAGGTGACAATTTTTTGTTGCCCTTCATACCTCGCAGTGAAGGTGCCTCAGCAAAAGAGGGCTGCAGGAGGGTACATGTTCACACATACAAAACTTTTTCAGTAGTTCTTTCTCAGGCCTTTCAAACAATTAAAAAAGTTTCCCTTTTTCAGTAACTTTGTGTTCTGTCTTGCCATTTCTTTTAGTTTTACCTTCCTTGTGTGTTTACTACTAACACAACCTCTTGTTCACTTTTTCAGAGAATAGAGAATCTGTAGGGGAGGGGGAGGACATTGCAAAAGAATCAAACAAAAAACAAATAATAATAGTAAAAAAACTGCAAAAAGGAAAGAAAGAGCAGGGGGAAAAGACAAATTTATGCAGTCTTATGGCACAGCATCAGGAACACTCAGTACTTCTAGCAATATTTAATACATGTTGAAGAACACTCATATTGCAATGCAATTTTAGACAAGAACATCCTTCTTCCTAGCATTTCTCTCTGCAAAAATTGCCTGGGAAGAGGAGAGAGATGAGCAAAATAATCTGAAAATTGGTTACCTGTATTTTTATATTGAAATTAATAAAACAAAAAGCTGCCTACTGCAGTACAAGCAGAGAAAATCTGTAGTGGCATCCCATAGTTACAACTTGCAGTACCCAACCTCATTTAGTTGTGACTCCAGGAGGTCTGGGATCCATTTTGGTGTCATATCTTGGACTTAGCTGGTATGAAGGAACATTCATCAGTGTGGAAAAGTTGGATTGATTTCTATTATCCAGTAATTTAATTAGCTTTAGGAGTTACAGATCAGCAAAGATGGGTGTTACTGTCCATTCTCCCTTGTTGTCAAAGAATGGTTGTGATGTGTGTGACAACAATTTACCAGTAAACATAAACCCTTGTTTTTCTTTCTTTTGCAATCCTTTCTCACCTTCTTTATTCTGCGATGAAATGAAGACAGAAGAAGGAGAAAGATGGGTAATCTTTCTGTCATTCATAATTGTTTTATAGACTAATTCTAGTAATTATGATTATTAATAATTTTATGATGTACATAGAAATAACAGTAAATGTCTTTATCTTGATGTGACAAAATGAATTGGTTGTGTCCTAAGTACAAAATCTGCCTAAGTACAAAATCTGTGATATAAAGTGACAGGAACATCTTTAATCTGAATGTTTCACATAAACAAATTTTTTCAGGATGTCTCTGAAGAAAAGAAAATGTTTTGACCTAAGAAAATAACCTAAGAAAATTCACATTTATACGGCTAAATATTTATACCAGCTGTATACTGAAAGTGAAAAATAAGTAGAAAGACTTTATATTCAAATTTTCATTTTTGATCTGCTGTTTCCTAGCTGTATTCCCATGTACACAATATTTCCAGTAAGTACGTAGAATTTGATTTGTTATCTCCATTATCAAGCCAGATAGAATAGCAAAGAGACCAGTTACTATCTTGATAAAATGCAGGGAGATTTTCTCTGGTAATACAAACAGCTACAGAGTCTATTGTTGTTGCTGCTTAAAAGTGCTACTGGGGAATAATTTGTCTAGCAGTTTCCCAGAATTTCTCTTTTGCTCATGCTTTAAAAGGAAGAATTTTCTAATGTGTTTGCTGAATTCTTGCAGTGTCATATAAATGCAAATATATTGCACACACTAGATAAAATTAAATTCTTCTCTTTATTGTTATTTGACATTGTAAAAAAAAAATAACATAGTGGAATAGAAATGTTTTCAGTGTGCTCACTATTTTTCATCTAATTAGGTGAATTTAACCTGGATAAAAAATGATGTATTAAAAGTGGTGAATATTTGAGACTTCTGTTAAACATGAATGTCTATGGAGAAGACATTCACACCCATTTGGACTGGGAAAAGCTAACTCCCACTGTGAAAAAGTGATTTGCTTGCCACATTAGCTGGCTGTTCTTTGAAAAAGAGCAAAAAATTGTCTCTTGTGATAAGATTTTTGCTTATCTGCAGTTTTATGAACTATCTAATCCCTTTTCGTAGGTTCCTGAATAATTAATGTGTGATTATGGGTTCTAATAACCCCAGCGTGCCTTTATAGCTGTTTAAATCAGTAGTCAAGGACTTCAGACTATATTACCATATCTACAGATTTCTGAGTAGTCAGATTAAATCAGATTATGTTAGAAGATTTTTGCAATTATCTTCAATGTGGGAATTTTTATTAAAAGTTATGCATGGGGAAAAAAAAGGAGTTAGGTGAAGGAAAAGTAATTTGAAGGTGACAGTCTAATTAGAAAGTAAATTTGCATTACTCCAACAGAATATGCTATGGCTGCAGATTTGTTTGTGTGGAAGATAATTTCTCAGCCAGTGACTGCTTTTGGTGCTCTGGGCATTCTCACCTTTGCCCCTTGCAGGTCCAGCAGCACAGTAGCACGGTACGTGGTGAACTTTGAGAGAGATGGCTCAGAAACCAAAGGCACAGCAGATGACATCTCCACTATTGGATCTAATAAGGTTGAAAGTGAAAAAATACCAATTTCTCCAGTTGAAGAGAGGGAAATATCAGCAACCAAGCTGACAGTGACAGACCTTCAGCAGCTGGTTGCCACTGCACTCCATGAAGACCAGTCCCTGCCAGTGGACCTTGGAACACTTCAGTTTACTGATGGTCAGTAAAGCAGGTGGCAGGTGCCAGGCATGAACCTGAATCTTGCCTTCCCAAACTGATGCAATTTCAGTAAGGTGTCCTTTGCTTCTCTAACAGATTATTTTCATCTGACATTGTCCTTGATGTTGAAATAAGTTGAGTTTTATAGTAAAATCTGACTTTATACAGCCTAACTTGCAACCATATTAGAAGATTATTTTTCTTGGTTTTTTTGGTGTTTTGCATGCTAAGGACATTAAGAGGAGAAAAATAAAATAAATACTGTGAGTATTCACTGTATCATTTTAACTTCCAGTATGGACACTCTTCTTTCTTTAACAAGAAAAAATGAGATCTGCCTCTAACATCAGATTAGCTTTCTGAAAGCTCTGTCTTGGCTGTAAGCAGGCCATCTAACCTCTCAGCAGCATCAGAGAGATTGACACCTTAAGCAGCATTTGATCCCAAGATAAAATCAGTAAAGATGTGTAGAGGGTGAAACCCAGAGGGTGTGTAGAAGACAAGCTGGGTGTGAAAACCTCCAGCAGAAACTGAAGGTCTGCACCCTCTTCAGTAATCCAGCTAATAAATATCCCTTTCTAGTTCATCAATCAATTTTTGCAAGGCTAGCAAACTACTTTTTTGAGAGATGTGTTAAAAAGGGGGAAAATAATTTGAAATATTTTTTCATATGCATATTTACTGAAACAACCTCAAAACACATACCAAATTTTAGCTACAGTGTTTCATTTGCAAACAGCTGCATTTTCCTACCAAAAACAAAGGCATTCAGTTGAACTAATACTTTCTGTAAGAGTAAAGTGTCATATCTTAATGTAGAGGAAAAGTCCCAAGAAAAAATTTATATAGTACACTTCAATAATAAGCATTTTAATCAACTTTCTCCCAGTAGTTAATTCTAATAACCAATTTTAGAGAAACAGTTTGGTGCAAGTACTTTTAAGATCTCCTCTGAGAGGTGAAAGGAGCAACTTGAGCACTAAAGCCAAAACACCAACATTAACAACGGTGTGGACTCAGGGTAAAGCTGGAATGACTTGAGGCTTAATGAGCACAATATAATGAGTCATTGTAGTCTGTGTGGATTTAACTGAGGGGTTCACACTTCAGGTGATTTTAAGCATTCCTCCATGGTTCAGCTCTCTGCAGACCTATCCCATTTATGCTAAATAAAGCATAAGAAGAATAGTGCATATAAAGTTTGGTTTTCTTCATAATTGCCTTTTTGAATGGGAATTGATGAGGTTTTTTGTCTTAACATGGATTTTTTTAAAGCAATTTTTTGATGGAGAACATTTTAGTACTTTTTTTATTGAGTTTATGTGTTTTGATCATTTTTCAGTGTGCTGGTGCTGAAGTATTCTGTGTTGTCTCTCTGTCTCTTTCTAATGTTTTTGATTTTCTTTGCAGAAACTATTATACCACCTAGTGATTTAGACAATGATATCCAAGGCGTGGTCACTATTCCTCTGGCAGGCCCTGACTTGGTAAGTTAATCACATTTTTCGTGTTTATTTATTCCTCCATGGGAAAAGAAATTAAACAGCGTAAGAGGTGCATAAACATACAAAAAGTTTCTTATGCTAGAATAACATATGTGGCTTTTGTGCATTCTGTAAGGATGAATGTTGTGTTGTTTTACTGCAATAGGGATCCTGTTTAGAGCATTTACAGGTGAATATTACTGCTTGATTACATTTTCCAGATTTAACAACAAAGTAAGCAGTGTCTCATCAGTTCAGTAGTACATCTTAATGACAGAAAGAGAGCAGTTTGCAGAGCTAGTTAAGGTCATTTTTCTTTGGCCACTTTTTAACTTACAGGAACTGTGATCAGGATCACATGCACATGCCAAACATTTTACACATGCTACGACTTCGTAGCAGCCTTCCTGTATCTAAGGGGACCTGCAGGGAAGCTGGAGAGGGACTCTAACAGGACAAGGAAAATGGGCTCAAACTGAAAGATGGGGAATTTAAGTTAGATATGCAGTAGATGTTTTTTACTGTGAGGATGGTGAGACACTGGTACAGGGTACCTGTGGAGGTGAAGGGTGCCTCATCCCTAGAAGTGTTCCAGGACAGGTTGGATGTGGCACTGAACAGCGTGATCTAATGGAAGATGTCACTTACCATGGCAGGGGGGGTTGTGTCTAGATGAGCTCCAAGGCCCCTTCCAACCCAACCCATAATATGATTCTATGTTGACTTAGCTATTTGCTAGCCCTTGTGGCTGAAGATTATTTCCTTTTTAGCAATGAAACTCAAACATAATAATGAAAACTGCTTTTTAAAAACTTTTTTAGGAGGAACTCCCACTAGGTTATCCCAGTCCAGCAACAGTGGATCAAAGAGGAGATGTATTTGTTGATGAATTTACAACTGAAAGCCCTTCTCTAAGTGAAGAAATCAGCATCCCTGAAGAATTTAATAATTTTATTACATCTGAACCTGATTTTCCTACCAAACCCTCCAGAGAACCATTTCAGGACAGATATCCATACACCCAAGGTTTTGCTACCGACCACCCAAGTTTCACAGTGCCTTTCAGTGCTCTGGGCAGCACCAGCAGTCCTCCAAAACCAGAGGATTCCTCTTTGCCTCCCCCAGCAGATGACTCTTCTGGCAAGGACTCGCTCACGGGTGGCCATGAGTCTCCAGAGGAGCTGGGGAGTTTCACCACACCCCATCTCCTGCCTGCTGGAGAGCTGGACAGGGAAGCTGAAGAGAAGCAAGAACTGACTGACATAGCAGAGCCTCCTTTCAAGGAAGTCGAGCAAGACAGCCTGTCTGGACAAGGTAAGAGATTTTTGTGCAAGAGAGAGAGTAGGAGAGGTGCAGCTGTTGTGACATGTTCAGTTGCATGTCAGAGCAGTAAGCATTCCTTTTCGTTGGAACAGAAAATTCTCCTTCACAACCAAAGGTGAAAAATGCACATTTCTGATGGTCTCTTCAGCAAAATCCTAATGCACCTTAGTTCAAGGTTGTCAAACCCAACAGATGCCAAAGGAAGAGGAACACTCAACAAGTTAGGAAAAAAAAATAAGGAAGTTCTAGGTTAACATAAAAAATTTGATTCTTGGAACATGGAAAGTAATTTACTTGGGGCTCTACTGACAGTTGTGGATGATAGTGGTGAGAGTAACATGACATAATTTCTTCCAAGCAGAGAGTACCATGGCTCAGAAAAGCCTTCATATCTACAGGTCTGATTAATGTGAAAAAAAAAAATTTAAATATCTGTTTTCCTTATTTGTTTATTCCATTTTATCCATGCAGTAGTCATGGAGGCACCCCTCTATGTGAGGAAAAACACATAATAGAAAAAGTATACATACATATGTGGAGAAAAGTCTGGATAATGCAGCCTTTCAAATGAAAAATACATCATAGACACATTTCCCACAGCTGACCCTGCAGACTAAAAGAACTTCAGACAAATATAGTGGGGTCAGCTTAAGGGCACAGGTGAATTAGGTTTGTACCCAGAACAGCAACATATCTGTAAGCTTACTGCTTCCATCACCTCCACCAGCAGCTACAAAGCCATAAAAGCCACTGTGTGCTGGTAACTGAATTGTGCAGGGCAGGAGCCTCCACTGGCAAAGCAGGAATAGCCATGATTTGGAGGAGTTTTCCTCCATCTGTCCCAGCTCTTGCCTGCTCCCTCTCCACTCCTGCTCCCTGGCCTGGCCTTACCATCTCAGTGTTGGATCAGTAAACTTAAATTTTATTTACACTTCAAAGCCTGTGCTTCCTGTGTAGGATGCAAGAGGTCACCACAGGCACAAGGGAGGAATTAGTTCTTGGATGAATATTCATATGTGCTTTGTCTCAGGTTTTTGACTGACTCTCTCAAAAGGAAAGCAGAGGGCAGGTAAGCACATCATGGGAGTCAGCAGGATTCTTTGATGTCCCCATATAGTCTCTAAGCAATAATAAAAAATCTGCAGAGGAAAACAAACAAAAGGCAAATTCAGGGCAAAGTTCCAACATGCATTAGCTCTCACAACGACACTCGGCACTCTCGGTGTTTCTGGATGTCTGAGAACGTCACGCTCAAAGCCTGGAAGTTTGCTCCTTGCTGCAGGAAGGTTCCCTGTTCCCATAGGAGGTTCTACTCTGTCCCAACTCAACCAGCTCCCTCCTTGCCCAGGCCTTGGCCTCTCATGTTCCTCCTGTACTCCAGAAGTCTTTTGAAGTGATAAGAGGGAAACCCCCTCCTCCTTTCAAGATGTTCTTCCTTATCCAGCACATCCAAAGCCAGCAGGAAGGGACCTTCATCCCTGCTGCCTGGCCTCTTCCTGTAAGGCAAACAGGCCAGGCAAAGCTGATTGGAAACACTCTCTGCATGGTGATAACATCTTTCACAATTCTTGACAACAGACCTGCCTGGCAGAATTGTGGGAGTGGGGAATGTTCATTCATGGTGCAGCCTGTAGGATTGTTTGTCTGGATCAAGCAAATCACTACATCAGTGTTTTAGAGAGTAGAGGATGTAAAAGGTGCCACCTGGGATCACACAACCCCACCTGGGAGCACACAACCATCATCTCCTGACTGGGAAGAGCACAGCACATTTCATGCTCATGTTCTTGCATGGTAGTTAATGCACTGAATATAAACATCCCATTCTATAATCTTGCCTTTACAAACAGATTTTGGAAGTGAGAGAAAAGCAAATACTTTATGATTAGCAGAGTGAAATAAAGTTTAGAAAAACCACTTCTTACAAGAATCAGCTGTCAAATTTTCCTGAAAATAATGTTTATGATGAAAAGTCTTACATGCAACTATTTTCAAATGCATGCTGAGAAGTCTTGTAGTGCTAGTGATAAAAGCATAGCATACCTTCAAATAACATTCATTATAACTGTGGAAAAGTGCTACATTTCCAGGGAAAGGAAAGTCATGCATTTTTCATTCTATTCACTCATTGCATTAGGAACTTGATGTCATAAAAACTGCATAAAGTCACATATCTGTTTCCCAATTTCTTAAACATCTCTTGCCTATGAGCTCCAAATGACTGAAGGGAAGAAGCTGAGGATCTTTAACTCACTGACCCCTTAAAAAATCATTTGGTGAATACTTAGGTTCAAACCTGTCAACCTTCAAAACAGAACATAATCTACAGCTGTAAAAAAAGCTACCCCAAAATAAGGCATCCTATCTTGTTTCACCTTGTTGAACAAAAATTATGTCTGAAACAAGCAACAGAGTATAAGAATTCCATCATTATTTCTGCAGCTGAGTAGCAGAAGAAAAAAATAATTGTTCCCTGTCTAAAAAGTAGGGATGCTGTGTTAGCAGTGACTCAAAGCTGCAGCTATTATATTTTCTTAGAAGCTTATAGTACACAAAGTATACTGCATGCCTCACAGTCAGGAGAGCTGTTGAAAACCTATTTATTGAGTTTTTAAAATGCATTCTCTTTACTCTTTAAAACTTTCCTGTGTGTACGGTATTTCCTGCAGTCTTTTATTTCCTGATATATTGTGCATTTCATGGGAACTGATGGAATTCAATCTGGAAATTCAGGTTTTATTAAAGTCAGCCGTGTTAGTACTATTAATTTTAATATGGCAAGCAAAACCTACCTGGTACAGAATACTTCACACTTTGTTCCTGGCTGCATTTCATAGCTGCTTTTCTTAGTAACATTAAAGGAGAAAAGAAGTCTTTAAACTGTTTTTGGTGTGAAATGGCAGGAACTACTCAGACAGTGCTGTCTAAGGTTGAACAGAGGATTAGGGTCTAAACAGCTGTCTGAAATTCTACTGTATTAGTCTTCAGCCATTTCCCCACCCTACTGTCCAGAAGATGGAGCACATTTTCTTCATCTTATATTTAAAAATCTAAATTCACTTTTCTTTACCATGAAAGGAAAAACTGGCTACCAAAAATAACATAGTCTGAGGTCCTTTTAGGTATTAGCTCTGTTTCAGAGTTGGGCTTTATTGCTTTGGGTGTCACATGTGTGCACTGCAGGCTGGACATCACTACAGACTCCTGAATATTGAATGTTTACATTCCTACACCAACTACTTTACCTGTGCCTGCCTGTAATAAAGAAGTAATAAAGCAAGTAATAAAAAAATTTCTTTCACAGCTCCCAAAAAGATAATCAGCCTCAGCTTCACACACATAAATACAGGCAAAGTTCTGCATACAACACTTAGAGAAAGGTGAGCAGAGACAGGTGAGAGAGGAAGTGTCCATGAGAGGTGTCCTTTGAAGCCATGGGAGAATGAGATTTGTCAGGTGTGGGCAGTGGGAGGGATGAGCAGGAGCAGGCGTGGGCCCCTTTCAGACAGGGCTTGGAGGTGCAGCTCTGCACAGTGAGGTTGTCCATGGGCAGCTGACAGCAGGACAGTGGGGATTAGAGCACTGTGCTGGCCACATGGGGATGGCAGCTGCTCCACCCCTTGCACTAGCCCAGAAACAGCAGGAAGATGCCAAGCTGTCCTTAAAGTAACCCTGGTGTTCTGAGGTTTCACTATAGAATTAGAAGAAAGCCTGTGACACGGTTCTCCAGAGCACTTATTGAAAAGTTCTGAAATGCCTGCATCAGATGTCACACATGTCAACATCTGACTCCTCAGAAAGGTTTTTATTTGCTGTAGCACCTTGTCTATTTTTCATTTAGAACCAGTGCGGAAAAAAAAAAAAAGCCTTTTTTCCCCCTGCTGTCAGAGATGATCACTTTTCTCTAGCATTCTTCTTTCTTCTTTGTATTTTCCTCCTTCTGCAGTTAAAAGTCATTAACATTTCTTCTGTACAGTTAAATTTCTTCTCTTTGCCGTCATCCTGTGACTGTCTAAAACAGTATGACAATTCAAAAGGGAAGCAATTTACGTAATGTATTAGACAGATATTATTTCAAAAAACAAGAAAATTTCAGCAGTGAAGCAAACAATAATATTTGACTTCCTAAATAGTAAGAAATGTAATTTGAATTTGTTTTTATTGTAGCCACTAACAAATTGTACAGTCTGGGTAAATGTTTATCCCAAAATCCCGGCCATCACGGAGGAGGCATTATTTCTGGAGAAGTTGCTGCAAAACAAAACAAAGCTGCAGTAAAATCCTTCAGCTACTCAGATGTACTGCATCTCAGTCTGAGGAGCTTGGGTCATCCTCAGGCTTTCAAGAAGGACTCTGAGAGACAAAGACTCTGCAGGGTTTGTTGCAGGGTTTTTTCTGTAAGAAACCACTGATAAGGAGTACATGATGGTCACATCTCTGTATGGGTAACTGATAAAAGCCTCATTAATTATTGCCATAACTAATCTCATGCTCACACAAACCTGCTGTGAGTTGTCCCCATTAATATTATCCTGCTACCCAACAGTTAATTAGGTGGCACATTCTTCACTCAGTCTTATTTCCAAGAAATGTCTAGGAAAAAATCTCAGGGTTTTGCATGTTTGTGGATTTTTTCTGCCTCTGGTTCAACCTCAGCTGCCTGAGCACTGTCTTTGCTTAGCACAATTTTCTATTTGGCATAACCAGCATTGTCACTGAAAAGAGAACCCCGTTGTTTCTTGCAAGAAGCTCTTTAGAAGTTCCCAGGATTGGAATTCAGCCATTTGTTGTGCCAGGACTGCTCACCATTTTTTTCACATCAGTGGACATAGAGGGTAAGAGCTCTTCTGTTCCCTTGAATATTTTTTATATTTTCCTTATGTTTTCTTGGATCATAAACTGACAGGATTTTCTTGACATTTTTCCCCATCAGCTTCTCTCTGTGCCCTTCTACTTGTCTCTTGCTGCTTCAGATGTGCAAGGAGTGTTTTTTGTGAAGGTTGTCTGACATTTGGAGAAGTTAACAGGTAGGTCTAGCGATGTCATTTTCTCAAGCACCTTATACAATATTCAGTAGTCTGAAAGTTGTCTATAAATTGAAGATGAGGGTGAATAGAAGAGTTCCAGCAGCCCCATATTAGGATAGGTTGGATTGAAGGAAATGTTTTGATCAGTTAGAACTGCCTACTCAGAGTATCCTTGAGGAATCCTAAACATATTAAAATAAGGTATTAGCATCTGGTCAGAATTTAATGACAGCATTCTGCCCCGCTGTCTCTGTGCTGGGAACAGCAGGAAAAATTGGAATAGAACAAAATCTACATCACGTTTTCAATGCATACTTAGAAATGCTGAAATGAAATGACTAATCCAAGTGAAAAAGTTTGAGAGAAAGTGAGCACTATCTATTTTTCCAATTTAACACATGACTTGTTTAAATTATTAAGCTATCCAACCACTTCTGTTTTACTTGAAGGCTAAGCTTGTCTTCCTTCAAATATTATTTCTAATTCATGACCCCCCAAATGCACAACACAAATGAACCAAAACAAGTGATAACTCTTTAAACTCAATTGGTAATTCCAATGACTCATTGAAATGACTGTGTGAAGTACTGAAAACAATTTATATTGTTGCTAAGAAAATTTGCTTATCCAGATGCAAATCTTCTTGTATAATGAAAAAATGTGTAATAATGTATAGTAATGAAAAAATGTAACACCCTGTTGTGCACCTATGAAAACAGCAGGAAGATAGACCTCAGTGCTCCACCACTTGTTCAGTCACACTTTGTAGTCAAGCCTACCAGCCACCCATAATTCTTCCTCTTTGTTACAGTGCATGAAGGAGCTCTCCCTCCAGGAGGGATTTATATGTGTTGCTGCATGCGGTGTAATTCCACTTTGTTCCAGAAAATTAATTTTCTTTAGAACTAACGGGCTAAAAACTTGAGGCAGTTTACAGTTTTTAGACATGACTGCAATAATTCTAATTGTTGAATAAAGGTGAATACAAAAGGCAGAAATAAGTTCAGAATTTGAAGAGCCAGTATCACAAGTAATTTTAAATGTGTATTTGAAATATATTATTGTCCTGAATAAAATTAATTTAAAACCCCTGGTCTTTGCAGCAATATAATCAGAAGGATATTTTAAAACAAATAATACAGACTTCTGGGCTGGGAGTATAAGTTTAATATTTGTCATGTCATAAATGAATGAAACTAATGAAGTTTACATGTCATGTGGTCCATTTGGAACAAATATTAGGCAAAGTGGCACTGCTGAGACTAACATGCCCTAAATAATGCATTTCCCTCACTTATTAAAAATCCTTGGTCTTGTTAGAAATGCTGGGTTTTAAAAAAAATTGTGTGATGATCAAATGGTACTAAAACTTTGACTTTCTAAATTATTAACCTCCTCGCTTTGGAGAATTCAATATTCTCCAGCATAGAAGAGTCCACTTGACCTCAGACTGGAAATTTTTTTAGTCTGTTCCTTGTTAGAGAAAAACTCATGCCACCTGCATTGGACTGTTATAAACAAGTTGTAACTTGGGTGCTCTGAATACTCCCTGCTCCATCATCTGCTCCATATCTCAATGGAATTTTGTATCTCTGTCTATAGACAGGGCTTTGCCTTCCAGCTTTGATCTTCTCAGCCATCTTGAGATGCCTTACATAGATAGCACAGATCCTAATATCAATTTAAGCTGCTAGTGTTTTAAAAACACTATAGTGTTTAAAACTAACAAACAAAAATACATAAAAATCTTAAATGCAGGCATATTTGCACTAATGTTCATATTAAATGCAATGTGATTCATGCTTATAAATATTTACAACTTAAACTCCAGTCAGGGGTGTCATAGACTTTTTTGTTTTAATTGCAAATGCAAGTAATTTCTGACTTTAGGTTGAAGATAACATGCAATTTTTCTCCCATAAGTCCTTAACATTTCTTTCTCAATTAAACTTTCTATGAAGTTCTGCGGAGGAAAAAACTAAACTCAATTTCAAGCAGTGACATCCAGGTGTAAATTAGGAGGACACAGAAATTTCACTTTCATTCTGTAGAACAGTAAGATCATTACATGCATCAGTAAGAACATGATTAAACCAAGCCTGGATGCAAAATATTTCATTTCTTCTTCATTTTGCTGTGTTTACATGTTTGGCCTTCTTTTTCATTCTTCCCCAGTGGGCAGACTTTTTAAAACTAAATTGTTGTAGTATACAATATTTGTAGAATAGTGGTGCCAATAACAGAGTTTTACAGTCAAAATGTTATACAGGGTCAAACATTCCTTAGTAACCATCTTTATTGCCATGCAGTTTGGAATAATGGGCTCTCAAGCAGAGCTGGAGCAGGGAACTGCTGGCACAGAAAAGCCTGCTGGGGTTGACTGAAAAAACAAAAAGTATTATTCATGAATGGCATCTTCATAGCTGAGGATTTCAGTTCCTAAGGTCCATCTTCCCATAACAATTGCTGTAGTTTTAATTTATCTTTCTAGAGTTAATAGAAATTAAGTTGGGAAAATATTTTTACACATTTAAGTCCTTTCTCTTAAATGTATATGTAGCCTAGAGCAGTGGCTGAAGCCATGGTTAAACTTGTCTTAAATAATTAAAATAAGCTCAAAGTTCCATTCTCATCCCTATTCTATACCATCTATATCTACACCTAGCTATCCCAGTATCTTCTTCATTTCAGAATCAGACACTGACACTTCAAAGTGAAACAATAAAAATCAAAATTATACTGAATAAATCTTGAAGAACTTCACAATATGCCTACATGGTACTGCAAAGCTTGAATAATAATAATAATAAAACAAAAGTAGTGTGGCTTGAGGAGAATGCATGCCTGAAAGAATCAGGGCAGATGATTTTAATGGTGGTATGAAGCAGGGGAGAAGAGAATAGAGTCAGCATCAGCTGCAGTTACAAAAAATAATGATTTCTTTTTTTTTTCCCCTGCTGGTTAAAAGGAGGTTTTGCCCTCTTATTAACAATTCCTATAAAAACTATGGCAAGAAGGTTAGTGTTAGTAATACTTAGTAGTTCTTTCAGGGGGAGTGAATGGAGTATTTTATGGACATCTCACTAGTTATTTTTTTCCTTTTTTTAGTTTCCCAATGTACTTGTGAGTTCTGTGAGCAGTTAGAGTAACAATGTTTGATCTTTGTATTGTCACTGTCACTCAACAACAGTTGGAAAAGTTAAATGAAACTCACGTACCTTAATCCAGTCATTTTATGTGAGAACAATCCCAAATATTAATTTAACTGTTGTTTTTTTGAAAGACTAGCTCATGGCATAAGACTTCTGCACCTGGCGCCAGTGGCTGTAAGGAAAATTGTACTGCACTGTGGGTTTAACATTTAGCATCCTGCCTGCCCCCTGACAAGAGTGCCCTGGCTGGTCTGGGCTGCTCAGGTCCACAATTCAAGCATGATGGGGGCATTTAGCAAGCCAAGTCTGCACTAAGGCATCTGGCCCAAAGTCCTTTCCAATATCAGTAGGACTGAAATGTATTCCTACAGTAAAACATAAAGCCAGAAGGATCTTCCCTCTTGAATATCTCCTTCTATCTCTCTCTCACAGAGTTACACCATCCAATTCAAAACTTTGAGAAAAATCAAACTACACACACCCAAGACACAATTTAGAAGACCAAAACACTCCTCATTGTCTAACTTGAATTCCATGAGCTGTTTTCTCATCCAAGTGACTACATAGTAAAAGGGTGAAAAAAGTATATTCAGTGTTTTCACTTCTCTTGTCAAGTGCTCATCTGATGATGAAATTTTATTAGAATCACTGGTTTTAACTTTCTAATTTCATCTTTTTCTTTTCTCTTTTAGGTCCTTGGTCAACACATGACTTGAATTGTATCATGCAACTTCTATTTAATTTTTTTTTGTTTTTACCATTTTGTAAACTAATAAACTTTGATACCACAAAACTGTCCGATGGTGCCATCCTCTACAAAAATTTGCTCTGATTTTTTTCCTGTTGCACAGTTGAGAAAAATAGAGAAAATGGGCAGAAATTTGGAGAGCACTTTAAGTTCTGAAGGATAAGCATTGTAACTTGCCAGATTTTGTTTCCAAACATTCCTAAATAAAGTAAATCAAAAAGAGTATTCCAGGTTCTCTATGTGGGATGCTCTAAAACTGTTACAGTGTCATGCAGCAGTGTTTGCAAAAGTTTAGATGAATGTCTCTATGTTTCCAGGT
The DNA here is from genome assembly GCF_022539315.1 of Serinus canaria. Classification (NCBI taxonomy): domain Eukaryota; kingdom Metazoa; phylum Chordata; class Aves; order Passeriformes; family Fringillidae; genus Serinus; species Serinus canaria. Next base: position 82,009,116 of record NC_066316.1, read on the forward strand.
GTTTGTAAGACCCAGGCTGTTTTCACATAGATCTCCTAGATATTTTAATGTCACGAAAGAAATCTTTCAAATTTGAGAACATTCAACAATAGGAACAAGAGATGTTAAATCCTCCTGAAGCTACTGTTTTAAGCATTTTTTTTTAAATTTGGTTTTGATTCTATTCCTTTGTAGAAGGGCATTTCTCTTTGCAAATTCACTGCTCCTGGGGTTCACTTCCAAGATTGGCATGGCACCTTTCTTGTTAATTATATATTTTAATATGATATTACTGTGGTAGCAAATAGTGCAGAACTTCAATACAAAATATCTTACAATACAAAACATCCATGGTATCCCAGGCATTTTTTACATGTTTTTATGTAAATGTACTTACAAATCCCCTTACTTCACAAGAGCATTTTATTCTTGGTTGTATAATTTTTAGCAAAGACTTTACTCAAAAAACAGAATTTCAGAGTGCTTGAGCACTAGCATGTAATTTTATCTGGCAATCTCAGTAGCAGAAGAGGTAAAAGGTTCTGTAAATGGTGAAAGTGACTTGTCATGTTATGGAAATAACCTACCACTGACCTGCTGTCCATACAAGGTATCTGATTATGCACCTCACCTTTCTGTGTAATATTCTTATAGTCTACTCAGAGTTTTGGGTATGCTTTAAACACCAGCTATTCCTGTATTGTTTAAATTATCTGTGTTTCTGAAATGCTTAATCCTCTAAAACTGCTGAAACATGAGAATGCCAAGACAGTCGTTAAGGTTCACCACCGTATGAATTTGACACAAGTCTATATAAGGTAAGATTGCTCAGTTAATAGTTATCTGTTGTATCTCCACCTGTTCTATTTAACTTACAAACTTGAAGTCAAACAATTTTTAAAAAATATTAATTGTATTGATTTCATTGTTGCAAAACTTTACAGAAAGAGTCTTTTTCAGAAAACTTTTAATTGAAGTAACAGAAGTCCTTTATAAAACAGCTAATTACTTATATAAATATATTCATAAAACAGCAAGTTGAATTACTATTTTCAGCCATGCTATGGCCAATGCATGTCAAAATGATAATTAAAGAAAGAATGAATTTTTAATCCCACAATAAACTGGTATTTCAGAGGGCTCATACTGGTACAGAGACCAAATATGCAATTGTTAAAGGCAGATGTGACTCCCTTCTGCAACAGACAAACTTCCATAAAGTCTAGGGGAGCTTCCATTCCCAAGGACAGATGGGGCAATCAAAATACTGACCCTCAGGCCTTGCATAAAGAGAATTCTTTAGCTGTACTGAAAATTCAGTGTGAGTTGAGTAAGACTGGCTGACTTGCACCAGTGAAATATTTATGGACAGTGAGACTTTAGTGAGTGGTATCCTTCTGCTGCTCTTGGGCAGACTTGGCTACTGTGAGGGAAAAGTTGCAGAGCAATAAAAGCAGTCAGGACTTGGCTTTTTTCTTAATGGTTTGCTCTTAATCTTAATGCAATGAAACAAGAGAAGAGTTCTTTGCTTTTTATTTTTTCAGTCATTGCAGAAGTAAATAATACTGTTGACCTCCCAAAAAGAATTCATGGCAAAGATCCCAATGAGATGAGGGCAATGTCATAACACATCCCAAATCAAACACACAGTCTGTGGCCCTTCACAAGTTACTTGGCAGAGCAGGAAAGTCAGCAAGACAGGGCTGTCTGGTACTGAACAGAACTGTCTGGTACTGAACAGCCTTGATACCCATGTGGAGATAGCTAAAGAATCATCCTTCATTCATAACAAACATAGACAGGACTAGTAAGCTTGGGTTGCTCAATGCCCTGAATTCTGAAGTGGTTTAAATTTTCAGGTCTTGATTTCACAAATTTTGCCTTACTCTTTAAGTTTTCAGTGTCAGGTAGAAGTAAATAGTCCTGAGAATAATGAGAGAAGATTACCATTTTTAAGCAGTATTTTATTAAGATAGACAATACTCTTCTCGTGACATCATGTGAGAATGACATTTATCTTTGATGCTGAGAACATTGATAATGAAGCACAGCTGCAAGGTACTGAAATATTCAAAATAAGATGAAGGCTTCTATAAGTTACACAGAACACCACAGTAATGGAGTGAGTAGCAGAGCTAGAGCTGCACTCTCAGGCTGTCCTATGAAAAGTTAGACTAGTCAAGAGCTCCAGTGTGGATGCTAAGGAAAAAGGTTAATAGAGAAAAGAGTTTTTAGGACTGGAGGATGGAGGAGAGATGGTGTGCATTCCCACACCAGAACTCAGGTTCTCTGGAGTCAGTGGGGAAAGAATTCTATAGTTTTAATGGACCCTGAACCTCCCTTCTGGAGGGTCCAAACAGACAGACAGAATGACAGTCTGAGATCATTAGGGCTCTTTTGGCTTGGCTTTGCAGTTGGAAAGATGAGTGTAATCAGTAATCATGTGTTGGGAGACACTCGTTGTGTCACATTAGGTTAACGATCCTCTTCTCTTAATTCTCTTAATCCTCATTTGACTTGGGCCCTAGTTAAAAATTAAAGGCCTCAAATATAAATTCAGCACTTTGTCTGTACACAGGAGTCCTGTGTCCAGGGATTTAGTGACATTTCAGGCACCAACAAAATATGTAAATTTGAATGCAGCTACCTTCTGTATCCATCTGGTGTTGGCATCAGCAGAGCTGCACACAAGGTTATTCTTACTCTGTATTATGAACCAATCTCTTAACTGCACACTTTTCCCTTTGGTTAGTCCTTTCAGCCAGCAAATATGCCAATATATACAAAGACATTGTAGCACTGTAACTTTCATATACAGAACATGTACAGAATACTCACCAGTGGACCTGGAAAATATGTCAATGCTTATTATGCTCATGAATGAAAGGAAATGCCAGGACCTCTTAAAGTATAACATTCTTGGCCTGCTCCTTAATGCAAACCCACTAGGAAAATGTCTCATGACAATTTGACCTTTCCCTAACAATTATTCCTTATTCATGGTCAATTAGAAGGGTTTCCCTCATTTAAAAAAATATGAGGACCAACTAATCAGATACCTAAAATAAAGTTGTTGAAATGGCAGTTGATTTTTTTCTGATAAGTCAAATCTATGTATTTCATTCCCTCAGCAGGGAATAAATGTCTACATGGACAACTCCTTTTACAAAGATTTAATATAGCATGGGCACAGGAAATTGCCTCTTAATTTAGTGTTTTCACGTCTTTGCCAACAGATATTTAATTTTTGTTATAACACTCTTGGTACAATACTATCCTGCCTCAGCTATGCAGTACAAAACAAAAAAAGTCTGGGGAGTTCAGTGAACAACTTTGTGGGAGGACAAGAGGTGGCTGAAATTTGAGTTGCAGTTTTTATTGCAGACATCAGCTTTTAATTCCATTGTATTGTTTAACCTTCAATGTGGTTACTCTAGGAGTATACTTGATTTCATTGACTTATTTTGTGCCCTCTGTGGATTCCCTACACCTGAATGATAGTTCTGTAGACTAAACTTTATGCTGAAATGAAATATGCTGAGACTGATTGTCTAAATCTTCCGAGTTTGTACTTGTAGAGGTTTCATAACATAATTGTCTTCTGATGTGAAAATCTCATCTAGAAAGCAAATTGGTGAAGTTTTCACAAATAATTCCTTTGTGATGAACAATGTAAGTGTATTTTGTGTTCTTTTGCAAAATTTTATGCATATTTTTATGTGCATATGGTTTCACAGATTCATAGAATAAGTTTGATTGGGAGGGACCTTTAAAGGCCATCTAGTACAACCCCTTTACAATAAACAGGAACATCTTCAGCTAGATTAGGTTGCTCAGAGTCCCATGCAATCTGACCTTCAAAATTTCCAGGGATGCAGCATCCACCACCTCTCTGGGCAGCATGTTCCAGTGTTTCACCAATCTCATAATAAAAAAGGTGGTTTTTTTACATCTAGTCTACAAATCAATATATATTGATGTTATATATAAACCCAACATTTTAAATGCAAAGGGTTGGGATTTTGATTTTCATTTCACTGACTAGCAGGTCAAGGGAGGTAATTCAGTTCTGAATTCCACTCTTGCCACAACCCACCTGGAGGACTCTGTTCAGCTTTGGCTCCCCCAGCACAAAAAAGACCATGGAGTCCAGAGGAGTGCCATGAGGATGGCCAGAGGGCAGGAGCCCCTCTCCTATGGAGACAGGGTGACAGACCTGGGCTTGTTGAGCCTAGAGAAAAGAAAGCTCTAGGGAGAACCTTACTCATTCCAGTACCTAAAGGAGGTGTACAAGAAAGTTGGACAGGGATCTTTTACAAAGCCATGTAGAGACAGGACAAGGGAGAATGAGAGAAAGTGTGTAGATTTAGGTTAGACATTAGGAAGAAATTCTATACTGTGAGGGTGGTGAGGCACTGGAACAAGTTACCCAGGCAAGTTGTGAATGCTACATCCCTGGAATTTCAAGATCAGGTGGGATGTGGCCTTGAGCAAGTTGGTGTAGTGGAAGGTGTACCTCCCCATGGCAGGGGGGCTGGACTAGATATTTTTGGGTTCCTTTCCAACCCAAACCATTTGATTCTATGAAATGTCTAGGTCCTCTCTGTTTCATCCATAGTTCCTAACTTCTTAGGATTTAATTTTATTGAAGCCTTGTGTAGACAGAGGAAAAACTTAGTAAATCCAGCTGCAAGTCATTGTACTGCTGATTTCAACATGCCACTTCCTAGACAAAGAACAGGCCAGTGATCCCTGGGTTTGGGACAGGTGCTGTGCCACAGTAGGTGCCCAGCAGCCCTTGATGTGAGCCCATTTACTGACAGGAACCAACACAAACTGTGGGGTCACTTGCTGTCTGTCTCTTTCAGCTGGAGACACAGCGATTGCAAAGAACTGGCAGCTTATGAAAACAGGTGATAGATGCTCAGAGATCATCTTGGTATGCCCTCAAGGCCTTTTAAGTTACTTTGCTTGTAATAAGAGGATGCCAGAAGACATTTATAGTCTATGTATAGACCATATGTATCTATACACACAGCTGTATGCCAGGCATGCAATATATATATATGGCTGTGTATTTCTGCTTCAAGTTTGCTGCAATTTCAAAGCCACTTCAGTACATCTTTCTCCTGTAGTTATCTTTCTAAAATATAATCTGCCTAACAAATGCCATCACAATGGTGGGTGCTGGAGTGTGTGCTCACGTGCTGAGAGAGATGTCTGTGGAGCTGCAGGCTCATCCCATCAGTAGATAATCCTGCATTAATGCCTCAGGCACTAATGCTAGCGAAGCTGTGCTGAGTTCTCTTAACTGATAAGTGACTCTCACTCCTTATCAGCATAACAAGCAATAGCAAGAGCTTTGTAAACAGAGAACATCACTAGGCTTTGCTTTTCTAATCTGTCCGTATCCTTAATCATACAAGAAACCAGAGGACATGGCAAGAGAGGAGCATCTGGAGCTTTTATTGAAATGAGGTGGCAGGACCATTGCCTTCTCATTCAGGGAAGGATATTCCCAATGCAAAACTTTGCTCTCCTTTCATATTTTCATTGGCCACTGGGAGGAAATTAGGATGAGGGAAAGGAAGAGTTGATCAGTGGGAGAAAAATTTCTTTCCTTACAGCTGATAAGTGTTTTTGGCTGAAGGAGGCTGCTAAAAGTTCCACATGAAGAATGGTATAGCACTGGAAAAGGACAAAGGCACCAGCATGGGCAGGTGGCTTGGTGGAGAACATAATTTATTGTGAAGTCATTGTGTCCAGGTAGCTGCAAACCGAATTCAGAGTCACATTCTTGACACTTTAGATTTGGATTTCAACTACAGTTATCACATATCCTAGATCCATGCCAAGCCCCAACAGGAATATCATAAAAAAATCTGCTTCAAGTGCAGTAGATGGCTTCTTAAGGTTTGAATATTTTTTCATTGCTGCTGTTGGCTTTTGGATAAATTGGCACAGCTTGCATCTAGAAGAGCTGTATTGTTTTTGTAATCATATTTTATGATTACTGGCAAATAATAGCTTTAACTTTTCACAGAGGGAAGCAGAATGACTCGGGCATACAAGTGTTCCAAGCACAGAGCTCAAAGCTCCAATCTCCCCTTTTAGACAATATAAACTGACAGTGTGATTATATACCTTCAGAACAAGAATGTGCTTTAGAGGTTCAGGAAAGACCTGCCAAGCATAACTATTAAACATAGAACCTGCAAAAACCCATCACTCAAACATCTGTATAAGGTATCTTGTTCCAGTAGACCTTCTTGGTGATGGTGTTACCCTTTTCAATATTTAGATAAAGTTAAACTTTTTGTTAAAAATGTTTCAGTGGAAATACCATATACATTTTTTTCCATGCTTGATGCTTTTTATGCTTGCTTTTCAGCATAGCTAATTTGGTTTCATTGTGTTTTCCTGCAGCAGTTAAGATCATGGAAGAACCAGAATCATCAGGCGATGACATTTTTGCTGCAGCCAGCACTTATGAGGGGTTGCCTTTCTTTACTGCTCCAAGTGACATCTCTACAGTGCAGCCTGGAGCTGTCATTACCGATGTACTGCCACCAACAGCACCGCAGCCTGCAGCCACCAGCCCTTCCTACAGCCCCTCTGAGATCATTGAGCAGTCCCTTGAGTTGCCAGGTTCCTCAGCAGGCGGCCCCGAGGGCGCTCCCGCGGCTGGCACCGGGATGGGCGTGCAGGACATCGCCGCCGAGCTGGACCGGGTGGGCACCGCGAGCACGGCCGCGCTGGACGAGGGCGAGCAGGGCAGCGGCGACATCCCAGTGCTGACCACGGAGCCTGCAGAGACCACCCCAGCGCCCGTGCTCAAGTATGTCACCACCAGCTCCATGACCACTGCAGCCAAAGGCAAAGAGCTCGTGGTTTTCTTCAGCCTGAGGGTAACCAACATGCACTTCTCTGATGACCTCTTCAACAGGAGCTCCACAGAGTACAAGGCACTGGAACAACAGTTCATGCAATTGGTGGGTGAAAATCTACTTGAACAGCATGTGTGGGGGCTGGGTGCAGTTTAAAGGCACACACTGAAGTGCACAGTATTTTAACAATGCTAAACCCCACTACAGTTCAGTCTGATAAGCTGTATCCTAAAGGATCCATAAGCCTGGGATGCTCTTAGAGCCTGAAGACAGAGTTTATGAAGTCAGTGATGAAAGATTTTGCTTGATCAAGAGAACCCCGATATATGCCTAGCATGTAATGTATTTGGCTTTTTCTTAGATCCACATCAACACTATAGCAGTGCTGATTATATCTGAGACTTGTGTCTGCTTGCTGCATTTAAAAATAGGCTTTTAAAAATATATCATAGCATGGACTGTGATTAGATATGGATTTTCTCTGCTGGTACAATAGGGCACAGGTCAGCTCAGCTTTAACATGCCTATTATACTATGCCCTAACCTGCCTGGATTGAATGTTTGAATATAATTAAAGTTGGCTTTTGAGTGAGGTAATTTTTTTCTCTTCCAGATGAATAAACTTCCCAGCTGCTATGCATTTCATTACAGGGGAAATTGCTGCCCATCCATCTCAATACATTATTGAGAAAAGAGCAGAAATCCAGAAGATACTGCTAAACAGAAAAGTTGATTTGTTCATGGAGCTTAACAATTGTATTAAACTCAGGGAAATAAATCTGTGCTGTGTGTACTTGATAATGAAAAATCACTATAAGAGAAATTAATAGCAGGTAGACACTGACAGCAAGTTAAAATAAAGGCAAATTTCTGTTTTGCAGTTACTTCCATACCTTCAGTCCAACCTTACAGGTTTTAAGCACTTGGAAATTCTCAACTTCAGGAACGGAAGTGTGATTGTGAACAGCAAAATGAAATTTGCCAAGACAGTGCCATACAATATCACAGAAGCAGTACACTGTGTTTTGGAGGATTTCTGTGATGCTGCAGCCCAGCATCTCAATTTGGAGATTGACAGCTATTCCCTGGATATTGAGCCAGGTAAGATTGCATTACTAATGCATGTGCTAAATCAAAACTAACCAGATAATCTTTTTTCAGACTGTTACAGCTTCAGAAATGTGACTGTGTTGGAAACAACCACATTAGCAATATCCTCCCAGTGATAGGGGGTAATAAGATGAAAAAGGATGTTGCAAATTCTCTGCAGATGTATTTTCTTGCTGTAATGAAAAGCTGGGTGGAGCTGTTGGGCTGTACATGTTCACCAGCTGCCTTCCAGAGACAGAGTGATCTCTAGAATAAGTACTGGGTGAAGACAGGTATAAGAAATGCTCATGTGCAGTTTGCAGGTTTGACATGCAGGTCTTGCACTGGAGTATGGAAACAATTTCTGATTGTTATTGCAATGTAGTAAGCAAATCATGGTTTAGAGCATCATTCGATTTTTTTAAAGGGATACAGCATTCAAAACAAAAGGAGACAATGTGTTGGAATATTTGGATTCTACAGACACTCATTAATTGGGCATGACTTTATGTAGTACTCCATAGATTTGTAATTCTAGAATCCCTCTATTTTATCTTTCAAATAAGTTTTTTTTTTATCTTTCAAATAAGTTTGTAGTCTTTGCTAAATAGTAGGGAGTCAATAACTACCTATCTGGATACTATTCTTACACCAAAACCTTAGTGTTTTCAAAAACTACACTATTTTATAAATTTGAAGCCTGAATCTGTTTTCAGGCTCTGGTAATTATTTCAGAGTTGAATTTCATTTCATTGTCATGGAGAAGTACAATAGCAAAGGTATGCAGATTCCTCAAGCTGTCTTTTTCTGTACAGATCTATGACAATTCTGGAACAAAAATCCATTTATAATTCAGTTTCTAACCAGTTTTCATTTTACATATGTCTTTGTGGCCACTAAAAGCATAGGTAGCTAGCGGTGAAGAAAGCTAACAAAATCACAGTATTCTACCCATCAAATAAACCATGATAAACTGATATTTGATGAATAAAGTATCAAATTAATTAATTATAAGAGTGGACTTTGGGCTGCCATATGTTCCCTGCTTTAGTAATAAATTTTCATTAAATAAAAATTAAAATAAGAAAGATCCTAAAATGCAAATTCAGAAAAAAATTTTAGTCTTTCGTCTTCATCTGATATGCTTTATTGATATGGTATTTCAACATTAATTCAAGAAAAAAGAGAATTCATTGCAGAGAGTTTGCGGAAAGAGTTGTTTTTTCGAGGCTTAAAAGCTTATTAAGTAGTATGTAGTAGTATCTATAGTTTATAAAGTGGCTTATAGAGTCAAAATAGAAGAAATTGTGTTTACAAAGCCAGTATATTCCAGTACAGGTGTGTCAAAGCCAAATGTGTTTTAATTTCAGAAAACATACCAAAAAAATAAACCCCAACCTGTGTATCAAGTTAAGGTAATATAAGCAAATTCCTCTTTATGTGAAACTGAGAGCCATCTAGTGGTAGCGATGTTCTACCAAAGTGAAACACAGATGGGAACTGACAGTCCAAAATCTGTACCAAGAGCAGCAGCTCTTGGTACAGAGCTGCAAAGGGCTGACTGCACAGCAGCTGCAAAGGGCTGACTGCACTGATCATAAATAATACTGTAAAGTAGGACTTTTCAAAATACCTGCACGAAATATGCCATTAGTACTTAATAATTAACAACTAATAATTATTTTTATAATTGTTTTTTTTTAAATCATTAATAATTAATTTCTGTGGAAACAGAAAATATAACAAAGTATGAACGTGTGTGCATAAGGAAGATGAAAGGAAGATGAAATATTATCACGAGAGCTCAGCCCACCCAAATGCTCGAGCCAAGCTCTACTTGTTGGAGTTTACGTGTGCTGACACTCCCAATCCAGGAGCAAAGCACACATCAAGCCAACATGCACACTGAATAGAGCAAAGGGAAATGGTGCACACTAAAACCCACTAGTCAAAAATAAAAACCGGGAATTAGCCATAAAATTATCGAGGGATAAAAAGTGAACGGCTCTGATGGATTCATTTCTACCCCTGAAGAATATCCCAGTGTGTGTCTGAGATTTCCAGTACTCCTATAACAAATGCAATCTTCATTTTTCATTTAAATTAGTATTAGTGAGCATCTGGTGTATAGAGCATGAATGGCTGCAGAAGAAAACTCATCCCAGTTACAAGCTGCAATATCCAGTACAAACCTTCCCTTTAAACTACATCATTATAAAGGGCCACAAGCCCAGCTCATACCATTGTATCTGCTCTCATTTCCTTCTCTGCTCTCTTTTCCTCATTTTGTCCACCTTTTTTTTTGTTTGTTTTCCTTTCTGGATTCATACATCTTACTGGTGCTGTTGGATGATAAGAACATATTTGTATCCCCTGATCTGCTTCTCACCTTTTGCCTTCTAAGGTTTTTGCTCCATGGTACTCAGGAAACAGACTCCATGAGACAGGACAGGTGGATGCAGCCCTCCTCCTCATCACCCCAGCAGTACAAGTTGGGTTGGCAGAGAATGGGAAAGGAGAAGCAGACTTGTGTAACAGCTGTCTCTGATTTGGGCCTTCCCATGAACATCAGCAGGGTCCTTTTCCCTTAATCTTACAGAGGCATCCCTTACTAATATTTAAAAAACAAAACAAAAAACCAAGCAGGCCTTCCCAATGTTAACATACCTCAACACACAAAAACTTACACAAAAAAACAAAAACCAAAACTCCCAACAAACAAACAAACCCCAAAGTAACAACAACAACAGCACAAACAAAAATATCCCAAGTAAACAAAAAAAAAAAAAAAAACCACCCACACATAAAAAACCCAACACTACAAAGCCTGTAAGCATATTCTTTGGAATATGATTGTATTTGTACATTGCAGGTCTTAGTATTGTGCAATATTCAACAATCAAATTCCATTCCTCTGTCATGTCCTAAATGATGTGTTTAAGAACACATCATTAGAGTTGAAATTATTTCTCTCACTTAAGGCTGTAGCACAGGATCCATGAGTATGCGTGTATGTGAGTATACACAGCAAAAACAGGGTAAAAATCATCCAAATGTGAAAATCCTTGTCAGTGAGATGAAAACAAACTCACTGCTTAACAGAGATGGGGTAAATCAGTGCAGATGTCAACATGAACTGGCTGTGTCCTGTGTGTCCTTCCATACTGGACAACATCCTCCTATCAGCCCAGCCAAGTGGCAGGCCAGTAAACACGAGCTGTTTTCTCTGGCTGCCACAAGCCCTGCCAAGGCCCTTTGGGATAACGCTCCAGTTAATGATTTCCCCATCCTTTACAGCTGATCAGGCAGACCCCTGCAAATTCATGGCTTGTGACAAGTTTTCCGAGTGCGTGCTGAACGAGTGGACCAGGGAGGCCGACTGCCTTTGCAAGCCTGGCTATGCCAGCCAGGACGGGCTGCCCTGCCGGAGCCTGTGCGAGCTGCAGCCCCACCTCTGCATCAACGGCGGCAAGTGTGAGCTGGTGCCAGGAAGGGGAGCTGTCTGCAGGTAAGGAGATTGATGAGCTCTGTTAACAGCCCCATAAACCATGCTAATAAGCCAAAAGCTGGGCGTTTGGATGCTGTAAGTCAAGCTGCAAATACCCTTCTGAAGTATAAATAGACTCAGCATGGATAAATCAATTTCTGCCTGTTAATGTACACGGAACATTATGATCTAGTTATTTTTAAAGATGCTTCAGAAATTTATTAGAAGTTCAGCATCATTGGCAGTGATGACACACACAAAGGCATGCATTCATTTCAGATTTCCAAACACATTTTGGAAAAATGAAATAACACATTCACAGTTTTGCTACTGATTACATTGTAGCACTTTATGAAGTTACATTTTTCTAAGATATAATAAGAAGGAAATCTTTATTCATACAGACTGTGATTCCAGTCTACCCAATAAAGCACATGAAGGCTGAAGCTGCTTTCAGGGATTTCTGGGAAAGACTTGAAGATTAGCAGCTCTTCCTTGCTGCAAATATATTTCTTAAGGCTTTTTAAATGGAATTATTTTAAGTCAATACTGAGAACTACACAGTACTTGAACATATTCACTCTCTTTTTCAAAGTATCAAGTTTCTTCTTGTTGTAAGACTCAACAATTCAGAGCATTATGTGAAACTGTGTACTAGACTGGCACACAGTAGCTGACCAGCCATGTACAGAAGCAAGAATCAAGTTACAATTCTTGCATTTGTTTATTTTCTCCCAATACTTTGACAAGATTAACAATACATTACCTTACTTAGGATTAACGTCAAAAATTAGGACCACTGAAAAAATTATTCAAATTATTCACTGTAACAACCCAACTACCAAAATTAATTTTCTTCAATGGGCATCACAGGAATTATATTGAATTCACCACAGGTACTGCCTGACTTTCAGAGTCACAGTACAGCAGCTGCAGCATTTAGTACTGGAAATCAGCCTGTGACCTAGAAAGGTCCTCTTCAAAACTTTGCTGAGGTAGCAAGGGGTCTGACCTACTCCTCCAAGACTGATGCACTAAGGAAAACAACCCTTTCTCCACCCAGAAAAACCCTGAATGTACAGTTATAACCAAACCATCATGAGGAATTATAAAAGTACTAAAAGTAATAAATGAAATTTTTTGTGAATTAGAGCAAGTCAAATTCCCACCAGTGTCGGACTGACAGCTTGTGCAAACTCATACTGTCAGAGAGAAAATTATGGCCTACAATTAGTCCTTGTGCTCCATGTAAATTCACTTTCCCCTTGTCTTAAAAGAGGAGTAGAGTCCTGCTATTTGTAGTAAAACCTTACTTCCAGACCTTGCTCCCCAGAATAAATAAAATATAAGCTTCAAAGTTGTGTTCAGACATTACCTTAAAACATACTTGAACTTCTAAAGTTCTAAACTACAAATGTTACCTGTGGGGTCAGAAATTTGTCAGAGATATTTAAAATGCATTATTTCCTTAAAATTTGTAGGTCAGCAAGGAATATGTCAGTGTCTTTTTATTTAAAACTCACTCTCGAATGTAAAAATATTATCTATCCCTATCATCAATCCCATTATTTTCATGCAGGCACATAATTATTTGTAGTGGAAATAATGAGTTCATATTACATTGCAGATATTCCTTTCTTTTTGTTTAAGATACACATTATTTTTTGCCTTGAAGTTCTGTACATTTTTTCTCTTCCTTTCCTTATTTTAGATGCCCTGTACGTAGACACCAGCTTTACCAAGGACAGCGCTGTGCAAAATTTGTTCCAGAACCCACACAACCCTTCATTTTTAAACCTCTCATTCTTGGCTTAGGAAGCCTTGGTTTTCTTTTCATCATTTTAATTATTAAGATAAGAAGAAAATGCAAAAGAAACTCTAATTTGCAGTAAGCTGCTCACAATCTTTTCCTTCACATTTCAAAATATTCCTTTTGTTTCTTTTGCAATTTAAAATCTTACCTAAACAAAAATGTTCTGCATTGTAGAGGTCCTACTCTCAGCAGCTGCAATCCAGAAAATGCTGTAAGGATTAATCCTGCTTTTGAACACGATGAATCCCTATCTAGCTTTTGTCACACGGCTTGCAGTGTAAGTGCTTGTCTCAGTTCCTCAGAGATCCTTGATCACGAAGCATTACATGAACTTGAAAACACAATTCAGCCTGGAGGTAAACTGCATGGAAATCCCTTTCTCATCCCCCAACAAACAGCCCCGCCTGAAATAACAGGTCCACCTTCATGTATTAACTCCACAACTAAATCAAACTTGAAGCTACTCTCTTGCTTGGCGATTTCAGAATTGAAAATACTAATGCATTCATTGCTTTCCACATTTACTGCAGCATAGTTTTCATAACAGGACTGTAGAACTGCTTTTCTTACAGCTCTCTTGCATGGCTCTGGCAGTCTATCCTAGAGTGCTTTTAGACTTTTAGAGGAATAATTATTGGTCTGGTTTTTTTTCTCTTGTAGGTCACCAGATGAGTTTACAAAACCAAGACTGACAAGTTAGTCTCTGGAATTCTTCGTTTCCAGCACCAGCCAGACAAAACCAAGGTTTGTGACTATTTTCAAGAACCTTAAAAATCTGGTTTGTCCCATTGTTAACGTCACCAGGGAGCCTCTTTGTAGTAATTGCATACAAAGAAAAGCTCAGATTTTTTGATGCTTGATATGACAACTACATTTTCTTCTTAAATGTTTTTACGCAACAAAGTTCTATTTTGTATAACCATGAGGTAATGTGGCAGTCGCTGGATCATGTGAAAGAAGAAGAAATACCTGAAATGACAAATTGACACAAAATGCAATCCAAAGGAGAGGTTTAAATAGCAGTACTAGCTCGCTTAAAATCTCAGACCACTCTGCCTGGTAAAACTACATAGAGTTTGACAAGTAGGAATTCTAATTTGAGCAGAAAACTGCTCATAGCTCAAGTATTATTTCAAGTTTTGCTACTTGAAACCCCTTGTATCTTTGTGGGGGAAAAAAAAGACAGAAAGGAAAAGGAGAAAAGCTGAGTCAAAACTTCTCTGAAACTGGCAGACTGTTTCTGATGTATCAGAGTTTGTCCTCTTGATAGGTACAAAAAAGAGCTTTTACTTTGCCATTTTTCATTTTTCTGAATTACAGCCCAATCAGGAATAAAAAGGTTTTGCTGTAGCTGTTAGCATCCATTGTTCTTGTGGGGAATACCAGTACAGGAGTGCCCTTGACTCTAGCTGGACATTTTGGAAGACAGGATATCAACTACATGAATCTTGGGCTCCTAACATGTTTGTTGTTTCGCAAATAAAGGAACAAGCAAAGATACCATAAAGAAAAGATTTATTGTCACTGATCTTCATCATTCCCAGATCTGGTCTCTTCAAGTACAGTTACAGCTTGAGCTGAAAATGGGGAGACTGAAATGCAAAGATAGAGATGGTTAAAGGTAGAGATGGACAAAGCAGCAGGGAGTAGTAGTTTGGAAAAGCTCAAGAATGAACTCACTTCACTGGTCATAAAAGCACAAGCACAGATGTTTGCAATTAGTATTTTACACCCAACTTAAAAGAAATGTGCCTGTGGGCAATTGTAGACCAATAAACTTTCATAATAGCTAAACTACTTAAAATTTCTACATGGAAAAGAATTAATATTTTATTAAAGTAATAAAATGGCACATCTGTGAAAGAAAACACGATCTGTGTCATCTAGACCATATTCGAATAGCCAAAAGTTCATTTGCAAAGCTCTTCTCAGAACCTAGTCAAGTAAATTAATTTAGTGAGAAATCCAGCAACCACAAAATTGAAATGGGTTTGAAAAAACTGGGTGGTGATTTTTTACTGTTACTTAAATTCACAGTGAATGTTTCATCACCCTTAGATTCAACATGTTTTTAAAGATTTGAAAAAAGTCAATGGCAGAAAAAATGAAAGTAGAACACCTTTCATTAGCTGAAACAAAGAGAAGCTCTTTGATTTCACAAGCTAGAAAACTCCTTCAGGGCTAAAATTTTTTAAAAAGAATTTGGCCCCTAAACTGAATTTTCAGGATGTGGCTATCTAGAGCTTGTAAGCCAAACAGAGAAGTCAGTATTTAAATTCTAGTTTGCGATATGCAATGACAGCAGTGACAGCTTTTTAGGACATTTTGTCTAGAGTAACTACAGTCTGTATTTATAAAAGCATCTATGAAAGTAGGTGTAAAGTTCCAGTAAAAGTAAAGTAACTTTCAAATCCTTTCTCAAATATGAAAAATGTCTCCAGTTCAGTTGTAGAATCCCTGCATGGAAAATTATTGCAGAACTTACTTATCAGAGGGGATTTCAATTGGGTGGAGTTTTACCCAATTAGTCATTCATGAACTAACAACCTTTAACATCTCCAGGGATGGTGCATCCACTACTCCTTTGGGCAATCTCTTCCAGTGCCTCACCACCCTCACAGTTAAGAATTCCTTCCTTACATCTAATCTAAATCTCTTTCACATTAAAGCTATTCCCTCTAGTCCTATCACTCCCTGCCCCTGCAAAAAGTCTCTCTCCCTCCTTCTTGGGCCCCCTTTAGGTACTGAAGGCCACTAGGTCTCCCTGAAGCCTTCTCTTCTCGAAGCTCGATTCTTACAATGAAGAACTACAATTATCAGATTTTAGTGGGACCTTGCCTATTAGCTATTAGATAAATAATACACCTTCAAATTCAACAATGCTTTACAAATGTCTTATAGGACTTTGTCTTATAGGTATTCAAGAAAGAAGGTCTGCGTTATTCAAGAATGGACTTCAGGATGAGTATGAAAAAAAAAATAAAGGATTCCTAAAGATACAGTATTTTGGCTCTAAAATCAGTGCACATTTAAAAAAATAGTTTTACTGAAGAAAAACAAATGACCAAGTTGAGCAGCTTTTGAGCATGTCTAAAATGCCTGGTAGGAAGTTCCCACTATTAAGATGCATGCATTAATCTTCTGATGCTTACACATCTTAACTGTTTTATATAAGAGCTGAGTGCTAGCAACAGATTTTTCTGAGATGTGACATTTTCAGTATTGTATGTACAACCATTTTTGTTAAAATGTTAATGGAGCTTCAGTGCATTTCTATACCCCTTTATTAACCTTCCTTACACACACTGATGCAAATGGTGAATGGAAATTAGAGCTGTCATTGACCAAAGGCCACATTAAAAGCATTTGGGAACTTCTTCATTCCCTCCCTGAACGCTCACATGGCAAATCACACAGAAGTTGGATATAATTTTTCAAGGGTTTCTATGAACATCATATTCCTATTTTTCTTTTAACAAACACATAATTTTCACATACCTACATATTCACTTAACAGTTTAATTCAAGTGACAGTGAAATTAGGACTTCAAACTTTTTCCTGAGGTACAATATGTGGAGCTTCATCTTTTCAGAACATGAGATTTGTATTCACAAACACCCTCCTGACAATGAGTAGATTAGAATTGCACATGAGAATCTACGCTTCAGAGTCAGTATCCACACAAATAATTTTGAGAGGTTACTGTTAGTTTTTGCAGGAGAAATCCAAGCAGAAAATGGGTGGCCATTAAGTATTTCATAGGCTTATTAATTTATGAAATAACAATCCTGATTCAAGTAGGAGCATTATTTTACCTTGAGTATCTTTTTCTTGAGTATATATCTCTATTTATATTCTGCACCAGTGTTGTATTCAGGCACTGGTTTGCTGCTTGGTGCACACCAGAAGTCGTACTTACAGCTCAAACTGAGCTTCTACAAAGTTCATGACTATCCTGGATGACAATCCCTCATCCAGATGTGAAACTTCCATGTATTCAGGACAGCAGCTGACTTTGGTGACAATTCTTACTTTGTGACGTGCAGTTACCACAGCAAAGACTGAACTTTCATTTCCCTTCTCAAGTCAGCTCAGAAGAACTGTTTACAAATTCCAAACAACTGCACGGGTTTGCCTGCAAAACCACCAGAACTGGTGACTGCGTACGGATGAAGGCAGTGCACCTACAAGGTTGAGTTTCTACAGCTGAAATAGTGGTTTTACTTACTTTATTTAAGTAGGAGAGAAAAATAAAGAAAGAACCCTAAGATGCGTTTTTACACAGTAACACTTCAGAATAAAATTACTTTAAAAGTACTTTTTGCAGGGCACTGGAAGTCATCCTTGCCTACAAAAGTTAGATTTTCACTATTGCTAATGTAAGCTAACAATGCATTAAGAATGCTGATAGCATTCCATTTTTTTCCATTACAAATGTATTTTTGTATGTGTTTAGTGTATTTCAACTTATACTAGTTATCATTGGCCAGATTAAAAAATAAGTAATTTTAAATTGTGAATTTTAATAATGATTATTGATGATTGTATTTATCATTCTCAACTGTTAATTACCAAATATATTTGCTGGACGTAAACCTTTTGTATTTCAATAAAACATAATAAAATTATTTACTTGAAAATTTCAGAGGGAATTGAAGTGGCACCTAATTTTGCACTTAAGGTCATCAAGTTGCTTTAAAACTGATATAAAGTTACAGTTGCTGATAAAAGCCATCTGTAAACTGAAACAAAATTACATTTCCTAGATAACGTACGAATTACTTGAATCTTTTTAAATTAAAAAACGACCACTGTGATTTGGCCCTTAAGATGAGATATTTCGTTCCCTAAGTGTTGTGGTGTGTGTTCAGTTCCCAATTGAGTTATCTTCCCTGTTTTGTATTGTTTTGTGATGCTTTCCCCCAGTTACACCCCTATACCCAGTTCGATGGTTCAGTCCTGGTTCCCCCTTTCCCTCGAATGGTGTCCTCCCTGTCTGGGCTCGCTGCCAAGCCCTTGTCTCCACCCCCGTTCCCCTGGCAACTGCCCCTTTCCCCTCCTCCAGAGCCCCGTTCATCTCCTGAAACCCCCCCATCCTTCCAGAAACTTCTCCCTTCCACAGGGGGTGATTGGGCAGGTGTCCTGAGCCCCTCCTGTGTTCGTGTATCACTTGTTGCCACCCCTGTCAGTCATGTTGAATTCCCCTCCTCAGTTTCCCCCGATTGGTTATTGTACACCCCTTTATATACTGCTTCTCCCCCTTTTGTCTCGTCTTTTCCCGCCTGGTCGCAGCGATGTCTTTTCCCGCCTGGACACAGTGGTGTCTTTTCCCGCCTGGACGCGGTGGAGAAATGATACATTAAAACCACTGGGCTACACCGGGGTGTCAAGACCCTCTTTTCTCTCGGCTTCTCCGCCTTGCCGCTTCTTTTCGATACTGTTGCTGCTGTCCTGCCGAGGAAGGCGCAGCCCGGACGTCCCTGACGGATCTGGGTAGTGCCCCCTTAGCTGCTAGCTGCTGCTGTGCTCCGAGCTAGCCCCGGCCGCCTTCCCCCCCTGCTCGGACGGGAGGGAAGTGCTTTCGACACAGCACCGCGGCAGTTTGGCGCCCACCGTGGGGCGACAGAAGACCCCCCTCGCCCCGCGGCAGGAGTCAGCAGCCTCGGGAAGAGTTTTGCCTCCTCTTCGTCGTCTGCCGCTTGCTCCGTGGTCGTTAAACTCCCCTGCCTCGGGAGCAGACCCCGTTTTAGGGGTAGGGCTCCGGACAGGGATCCGATCGACACCTCCCCGCCCAGGAGCCGATCCGGGATTGAAGCCGCGGACTTCGGAGTTTTTTCCCCGCTTTCCCGCTAGTAAGGGGTGAGTAACTCCAGCTTCCCAACTTCGAGAGTTGCCCCCCGCCTTATCTCCCGGTTTCATCCGGTCGAGTCGAGGTTTCGCCCTGGGCTCGGTGAGGTTGGGGCTAGCGGTTGGGGTTTTTTGTTAGCGTTTTTTTTTCGTTTCACTCCGAAGGTTCGTTTTTGCGGGGCAGAGATGGGTTGCAAACTCTCTGTCCCCCAGAAAAGAGTTTATTACCAAGTTGTGGGTACCCTTGTAGAGAGAAATGTTAAAATTGTTAAGCGGGAGTTAAAAGATTTAATCATATGGTTGTTCATTCAATTTCCAGAGATCTCCCCAGATTTAGTTAATGAAATAAAATTCTGGAATTCAGTTGGAGACAAATTAGCACAATTGGAATCTAAAGGGAGATCAAAAAACAAAAATTTAGTTTATTGGACCTTCCAAATCATTACAGCTCTTAGAGAAAAACAGAAACTGAAGGAACAACCACCCCGCCATTCGTGTTCTCCCTACCCCCGTGTTCCAGACCCTTGTCCCACCCCTTCTCTCCCTGAGAATAGCAGAACCCTTAGGAGAGCAGCCCGCGAGAGCACCGCGCCGGCTTCCTACCACCCGCCGGGCTCTCCTCAGGGTTCCCTGACCCCCCGCCTCCAAAGTCCTGGCCAGACTTCGGAGAGCTCTCTCCAATCCCCCGATTCCTTTTCCCCCGAGTCCCCAGTTGTGCATCCCAAAGTTAGATTTGCAGTTTCAGAGGGCAGCACCCCCCAGACCTCTTCACAAAATGGCTCCCATGGAGCCCAAAATGGCGGCGACCGCATGGCTTTTCCCGCCATCAGTTTTTCTTCTCCCCATAATCCTTTCCTTTCTCCCGCCAACCCTTTCTCCGCCCCTTCCCATTCCTATAACCCCGCCCCTAATTATGTTAATTCTTCTCCCAATCCCCCGCCTTCCTACACACCCCTTTCCCCTCCTCCTTCCCAAGCCCAGCCTTTTGAACACGCCCCTCAGGCGGAGCCAACTCCATCAGCTCCACCTCCTAGCTCCGCCCTGGTTCCCACACCTGACCCCTCCCCTCGGCTTCCGGGTTCCCACGCCCCGCCTCCCAGTTCCCACGCCCCAACTTCCGAGAGTGGAGATCAAGATGATTCAGATTTTACTGTGCCATCTTCAATAACTGCCGCTCCTGTTTCTTACCACCAAGAAAGCGTAGGGCCATCCCGAGTGCAATGGACCCCATTCCCCCATTCCACCATTAGGGAGTTGTGCAAGGCCCAAAGAGAGTTTTCCCGGGAGAGTGAATACTTCCGGGGACTCCTTCGGGCCTCTTTATTAGAATCTGATGTTGTACCCACCGACTTGCGGACGCTTTTTTCATGCCTCCTCAACCCCACCGAATTCTTAGTGTGGGAGGAGGCATGGAAAAAGGGAATCAGGGACATTCTTCCACAATTGTGGGAGGATCCCCAAACTGCCACAACCCTCGGTGGTGAAACGGTTTACACCGACCTATTGGTCGGTCTTGGGAATTGGGCCGACGGAGCTTTTCAAGCTAGAGATATCCCCCGTCAAGCGCTTCGGGAGAGTGCAAAGATGGCCGAACAGGCATTCTTAGCACTCCGCCCTACTGCCCAGGAGCCCACTTTCACCAAAATTCATCAGGGGCCAGGGGAACCTTTCATTGTTTTTGCTGAGCATCTCCGCAGGGCAATCAACCATCAAGTCCAAGCGGAGAGCGCTCGACTCAGGATCCTAACAGAATTGGCTAATGCCAATGCTAACGCTGTCTGCAAAGCAGTCATCCTCAGCCTTCCCGTCGATCCTCCTCCAACCATCCAATCAATGATCGAAGCTTGCCAGAAAAAGGCACCATCCCTCGCCAAGGAGGATCCAAAAACTCCACCTCCAAGCCGTCGCGTGTCATTTGCAGAATCAACAAATTTCGACAGCGATGTGATGGCCGCCCAGCAGCAGCCGACGTCACCCAAAAGCAAGAGGCCCAGCCAAGGACACTGCCATCTGTGTGGCGACCCAGAACACTGGATGCCTGACTGCCCCTTGCGGAAACAGTTTTTCCAGTTCTGCAAGGAGCAGGCAGCATCCAAAGACAACCAACAAAAAAACTGAATTCCGAGCGCAGTTCCCTCCTGCGCAAGGATAAAAATGAGGCGGGAAGTTTTAACATCAGCCCCAAAAATCCAGGGAGGGGACCCCATTCCCACACCCTTACCCATTCCAACCCACCCAATAAGTTATCATCACCGGACACGACAACTTCACCAAATGAGACTTTGCCAATGATAACATCTGCTTTGTGTGCCTTCCCTTTCAAGTTGCACCTCACAGACACCCTCACCATCTCCGACCCTGAAACCTGGAAGGTTGAGGGGCCATTTGACCTGGTAACATGGGGTCGTGGATACGCACGCGTGTCCACCCCCGCCGGGCTCAAATGGGTCCCCTCAAAGTGGGTAAAACCCTTTCTCCCAGGGAAGGCACGCAAACCAAGGGTCACCCCTCAGGTGACCCAGTCCGCCCTGAGGAGAAAACGCAAAGTCCATGTCGTGTCCTGTGTCCCCCAGGCTGAACCATCCACCCCAGAGCCCTCGGTTTTAACTTATTTTCTTCGTTTGTTTCAGTTAGAACCCGATTCGCCAGTTTAAGTTTTGTTGCTCCGTTATTCTTATCATTTTTAACCTTTTGTGTGTCATCTTGAGTTTCTCAATGATTTATGAACTGCTCCTCCGTCTTCTGTCCACCGCCGCACCACAAGTGAACCACGTCTCCCTCCTTCCTGCTACGAGCTCTAACCAAGAGACTTTCTATTATGAGGAGATGCAACCTCTTTCAATCTCACCCATTCCTCAATGGTTTGCAGTCTCCAGACCTACCAACGATGCCGGCGAACAAGCATCGACGAGCTCCGAAATCAGCTTTTAAAGACTCAATTTTAATTTTGTTTTTTCTAAAACAAAAAGAGTGAGATGTTGTGGTGTGTGTTCAGTTCCCAATTGAGTTATCTTCCCTGTTTTGTATTGTTTTGTGATGCTTCCCCCAGTTACACCCCTATACCCAGTTCGATGGTTCAGTCCTGGTTCCCCCTTTCCCTCGAATGGTGTCCTCCCTGTCTGGGCTCGCTGCCAAGCCCTTGTCTCCACCCCCGTTCCCCTGGCAACTGCCCCTTTCCCCTCCTCCAGAGCCCCGTTCATCTCCTGAAACCCCCCCATCCTTCCAGAAACTTCTCCCTTCCACAGGGGGTGATTGGGCAGGTGTCCTGAGCCCCTCCTGTGTTCGTGTATCACTTGTTGCCACCCCTGTCAGTCATGTTGAATTCCCCTCCTCAGTTTCCCCCGATTGGTTATTGTACACCCCTTTATATACTGCCTCTCCCTCTTTTGTCTCGTCTTTTCCCGCCTGGACGCAGTGGCGTCTTTTCCCGCCTGGACACAGTGGTGTCTTTTCCCGCCTGGACGCGGTGGAGAAATGATACATTAAAACCACTGGGCTACACCGGGGTGTCAAGACCCTCTTTTCTCTCGGCTTCTCCGCCTTGCCGCTTCTTTTCGATACTGTTGCTGCTGTCCTGCCGCAGCCCAGACGTCCCTGACGGATCTGGGTAGTGCCCCCTTAGCTGCTAGCTGCTGCTGTGCTCCGAGCTAGCCCCGGCCGCCTTCCCCCCCTGCTCGGACGGGAGGGAAGTGCTTTCGACACAGCAGCCGCGGCACCTAAGACTCTAAGGGGAACACAAACAAACAAAACCCCCACAAATGCAATACCACATCTCCATCCCAAACATAAAGCTTCCCCCACAGCGCACACATTCCAAGCAGCAGAGTTGGTGTCACCAGTCACTGACTGACACAATCTAAAATTAAAAGGATGCAGAGTACATAGCATAGCAAATAATAGACATATTGGAAGTGATAGCAATAAATGTT
Source organism: Serinus canaria (assembly GCF_022539315.1). Classification (NCBI taxonomy): domain Eukaryota; kingdom Metazoa; phylum Chordata; class Aves; order Passeriformes; family Fringillidae; genus Serinus; species Serinus canaria. The sequence continues at coordinate 82,032,148 of NC_066316.1, forward strand.
TAAAAAAAGTACTGAAAGTAAAAAGATATTTGTTTAAATAAATACTGAGAAAAGAAGCTTGAGATTTAAGATAACAAAATCAGAATTTTCTAATATCAGAATGTTATTTTGGAGGAACACTTACCTTAGAAAGTAAAGACAAAATCTTTACTAGAATAAAGCTTTAAAAAGTAGGTTTAAGCATGAGAAATATCTCATGGAAAAACAGCAGCCATAACCAGCAAAGGAATATTTTTACTTTTCTCATAACTTAATTAACCCTTATGCTTCAACTCTTCAGAGACAAAACAGTAAGAAGATACAAGTAAGATTTCAGCATGGAATGTGTTTATTTTTTATTTTTAATTTTCAGTACAGTATTAAGAGGTCAATTAAATACATAAAATAAAGATATTTGAACAAAAACCCAGAGGATTCAACTAGGTAAAGAAAAACACAATTTATTAAGTGGATAAAAGACAAGAATTGAATGACCTTAGGATCTTCAGAGAAGCATTCTCAAGAAAATGCATATTCCTGGATCACCTAGTCAGGAACATAGCTTAGTGTGGTGATTCTCTTCCTATTCTTTGTTTGGTGGAACATTTTAGGCAGATTAATGAAACTCACAGAGAACCAAGCCAACGTGCTTTAAAAACCTCTATAATTTTCTCTATAACTATAGATCAGATAGGCATCAGGTCATACTACAGTCCTAAATATCAACCTTCTCCCCTCCTTTTATATTTCCTCTCCAAATCAACCAACGATAATTATCTGACACAGTACAAGGGACCATGGAAACAATTGGTAGGCAGTTAAATATTGCCAGACATGTAAAAAAAATAAAATAATCTGAAACTAAATGAAAATTAATTATGTTTCACAAAAAGATAAGTAAAACTAAGAGCAGAAGCTGCTTTTGATGTGGAGTGAAAAAAAAAGGGGGGAAAAAAAGCAGCCTGCTACTGTGCAAACTAGAATACCCTGATTTCTGGAATGTATGTTCTGCTTCCCTCAGGCATACTTCTGGAGCAATGCTGGGAGGCAAGAACATCTCATTTAAGATGTCCAGCCACCAGACCCTCTTCCACTATTTCAAAGTCCATTTTATTTTCATGATAGCTCATGTTTGTTAGTCATTTAGTAAAGAAAAATTTCCATACACCCCATTCTGATGAATAAATATTCTTTCCAATGCCAGTCAAGGAAACCCTGACATAACTAAAGGAAGAGAGTGGAAAAATACAATTAATTGTATTTAAAGTTCCCTGGAGGTATGTTTACACACATACATACTAAAATATTTAAGCATATATATGTGTATATACCTACACGCACGTAAGATTTGAGGTTCTTTGCTTAGAATATTCAGTCTCATAAGATCCATGGATTTTTAAAGATATATACACTGAGATGGAATGTGTTAAATGAAGCAGCTAAACCCAGACAGAAACAAACACAGGTCAAGTCAGTGATTTTTCTTCCTTGGATCGCATGAACGAGCACAGCTTCTTGCAGTGCTAAGTGTCTGGGGACTGGAAGCTGTCACATTTTGGTTCCAATGCACTAACACATTAAACCAGTAATCTAAATTTCATAAGCTGCACCTTTAAACTCACACAACACTGTACAGGTTTGTACACAACTTTCCAGCCAGCAGTCTGATGCACTTCTCCTTTCATCTTCCAGCCAAAAAATGACTGTTTCAGGGAAGAACTTGGGTAAAATGAAAACAATTTTCTCATTTGCAATCACATGAACAGGAAGTAGAGTGGGTCTGCAGCAGAAGCTGAGATTCCCTGACACTGTGGGTGTGTAGAGAGTTAAATACCACTTGAATATCTCCATATTATTCCCATGAGGAGTGTGTTTATAACAAGCAGACTGTGGCATACAACCAGAGTCTAAGGTCAGCAAGGAGCTTTCTCTGTGCTACAGAGAAAAATCTTGAAAATTAAGTATATTTACACATTTTAAAAGTTTCCAGGAGGTTTCATGCTCAGTAAGGGGTACGGAAATTATTTCATACTATAAGCAAACTGTCAATTAAAAAGGGCAAAAATTCATTTTACATCAGGCTATGTAATTGGACATCAAGCTACTTATATTTTGGATTTCTATTTGAGAGATAACAAATGGTCATGTTTGATTTGTTGAAATAATGGCCAGCAAGGCAAAGCAATATTCACATAAGTGAAAGAGATGCATCTTAAAACTATTTGAAATTAATTATTCCCACCCACAAAAACTCTCCAAACAAATGGCTTAATAAAGGAACTGTTACAAGCTATGAAACTTGATAGAGGAGATTAATATACAGCTCAGCATCCAAATCACTATGATATTCCACAACACTAAAATTTGTAGCTATTTCATCAGCACATAGTATTAAGATACATTATGTTATTGGACCAATGTTTTATACAGTCTAACGAAAGTTACAGACCTTGTATATCTTGTTACAGTTAAAATAAAGTGGATTTCTGAGGCTCAGGCCTCAATATTCAATTACGTTATACTGCCAGCAAAAAGCTGAACATATTTCCCTTAATGCTATCCTTAATCTTACATACTTTCAGATACAAAGCTTGGACAATTTTGTGTAATATGTTGAAATTACACTACCTGGCTAAACAAACTGTCCAAGAATTGCTAATAGAAATGTGGTCAGAAAAATAAAGTCTAAAGCAGATTTGTACTAAAGAGAGAGAAAAAAAATCTACAAACGAAGTGCTATAAGCCCTAAAGAGCAGTACATTCTTTGAGGACCTCCAATATTATACTATTTTGACATATGAATGCTTTTCTTGGAATGTACAGAAAACCTTTTCTCTTAAACCAAGACAGAGAATGAATTAAACAGGGGCTTATAGGTCTCAAGTTTAGGAGGATTTCCTATCAGGTTCTGGAAAAACAAAAATCATTAAATACAGACACTAACCAGTTTGCAAATCAGGACATAAAATGTCTCAGATTATATAAAAGTATACTCCAACTTCTCCATAACAGAAGTCAAAGCTAAGGCCTCGCAATTCCAGTCATTAGAAATAGCATATTCTCTTTACTAGGCCACCACTTGAAGCCAGCTACTCAGTGTTTTAAAGAAGCAATCTTATAAAAAGATGGTTGCAGTGCAGTTCTTTGCAATATGTACCCAAGTACAGATGGATTGCTTAAAAGTGTTAAGAGTTATAACAGAAACTGTTAAAGAAAATGCAACATAAAACCAAAATGCAGCAAACTACACTCCCTGAAGTTTCTTCAGGGTCCTCATACCTAGCAAAGTTCACTACACAAATTAAACATCATGAAGTACAAATTAACAAACCACATGATTAATAAAATCTGTTCACTTTATATTAAACATCTCTACTCTGATTACAGAATGTTTAGGCCCTCTGTAGCACAGAGGAACTCTTCCCTTTGTATCATGGGCAAGGTTCTTATCTCGAACGCTCCTGTGCCAACTGCCCAGTTATTTCAACAGGTTCTGCAGCATCGCCGTAGCGTAGGTAGGGCGAGCTTGTCTGCTTGCAATTGCATTTTGGAGATACTGGATGCCTCCACAGCGTTCCCAAATTTCCTCAAACTGTCTCGGTAAAATTTCAGCACCTCGCTTTCGGGTTAAGCCAGTCTCTTCAAGGTTCAGCTCACACATATCCATATCATCCTTACCTGAAATGGTAAAGGGAAAAAGAAAACATATTTTACATCATTCAAAGGTCTCATCAATAAAAATTAGATCATTGTTAATTACATTTCCTCTCTGTAGATCTGGTTTGCCAGTAGATTTCAAAGCTTATGAAGGATTCCTCAGATACAGGCATTTTTCAGTTTCCTGGTTTTTTGTTACACAGAAAACACTAAAACAGTATGAGAATAAACTAGTATCAGATACTGCAACTGACAAAGCTGTGCTTAAACAGCAAGCAAAAAGGAATAAAGGGACGAAGCTGAAAGATCATCATCTCGATATATTCTTCTGAAACCCATTACAGGATGACAACTGCATTTGGATTACATATACCTTCAGTTTCAGGCCACTTCACAGTGAACTGCTTTACTTAGAGATAATGAAGCAAAGCAACTAAGGATCCCAGACTTTGGATCAAGTGGCTAATCTGTCAGCCTACCACCCAAAACAAACAATGTTTACCAAATGGGACCAACATAGGCAATCCAATGAAATTATATGTGTAGCTCACAAACTAAATCTTAATCTTATTTTTAACAGGTACTCACGACAGGAGTGCTACTTTTAGCTATGGGCTTTGGCACTGAACAGCAACAGTTGGTATAAGGAATTCTACTTAAACTAATTTGCAGAAAACAAACTTTTGTTGCTAGTAAAGCATAATCCTGTAGTGAAACAAATTGGCTATGGCCTTTCCTCAGTCTCTAAGTTAAATACAAAATCTCAAAACACAAAAGTGTAAGCATCATTTCTCCAGTGTTTTCTCCCTGTTCTTTACCCTCCAGAAAAGGAGGATACATTTCACTACCAGATAAATCTCTACCTATCCATTGCAACATTTATTTTAAATTTTTAAGATTAAAAAGCTATTTTCCCATACTAAGTAGCATAAATAGGGTAAAAGCATCAGCTTTTTTTTATTAGCCCCATGCTTTGGAAAGACAATGTAACATATGCATAAATTGTTTGGATACAAACTCCTCATAATTTTTTACAGAATTACAAAAAACAGTATAACAATGAGTAGACCTTTCCCAATGAGTAGACAAATTGTGATGTTTTATTTTCACAGTCTCCAGTTCAAAGAGTAATCTGAGGATTTGTAATAATAAAGCCCTTTCAATTTGAATTCCCACTTGGCTTCCCAAATTGAAGTATGTGTAGAAGTAAAATATAGGACCACTTACATGTCCTAAAGATATTCTGAAACATTTGGCCACCATCAGGAGCAGTCCCGAATCCTCAAATTCTGCCCAGATAAGAACTACTGATGAAATTGTTATCAACCCTGAACCTTCTGAACTTTCAATACCAACCCGCTACAAGCAGAATGGGTGCCTTGTCAGGGTGAAGCTCCATTTGCCGAGCAATCCAGGGCCCATCGAAGTGTGCATACCACCAGCCCTTCTTCTTGTTCTGGGGGTCTTTGTACTGGTCCGCGGGGCGGATGAAGGGAATGCGGAAGTAGCGCTGCTGTCTGTTCATTTCAATCTCCTGTTGTCTGCCTGGTAGCTGGGCTGTGGGGTTCTGTTGTGCTATCATACAAAACATCCCCCCAAAAATAAGTGAACAAAACCATTAGAAAACAAGAAAGCCCTATTACTTGCTTTATTAGTCAGCACATGAAGAAACAAACAAACAAAACAACAAAACAAACAAGAAAACAAATAAACCCTCCCAAAACCCAAGAGATTCTCTCTCAAGGTCATCTGAAGTCTCAGCAAACCTTATAAGTACTCCCATCTCATATAATGTGCATTCTGTTTCTTGCAACTGCTAAAACACTGATCAGAAACGGCTCATGTTCGTTGCTGTACTACATGTTGCCCAATGGCATGTTTAAACAAAACAAAGTAAATAAAATAACATATTCTGCTTTAAATCAATATTTAAGGTAAAAATTCCCATGTAAAATTTCTTACCAACTGGAAACATATATCAGTAATTGCTTTAGTTCAGTCCATTTCTTTGTAAAAAAAGATCACAGCACACAGAAATATTTTCAGTTACAAACATACAGAGCATCACTAGACGTTTGACAGTCAACACAAAAGGATGTATAATACTGTTAAAAATTACCAATTTGTTAATAGAAATGTTGACAATAAATACTGCTTATTACAAAGCTGCCACCAAACAATTTTCTGCCTGGATTTCTATAAGTCACAATCTGGCATTAGAAGTAATTTCTGGCTGCTTTCTTTTTTCAAGGAATTCTTTATTTCAGACCATTAAAATCAGCTGACTAAATTTCTAAAGGAGAGAGTTACATGAATTTTTTTCAAGTTTTATATATATTTTTGGTAAATATTTTCCACATGCATTTTTGGACTTTTTGAGTTCCCCATAGTTCAGACTCTGGAGAGAAATGTGCTTTCAAATAAAAGCAGATACTCTCTATGGTAATTCATCAAATGATCAATCTTCTTAATCTTACATATAATAATTAGTTTTAAATAGTAAATGCTCTTAAAAGCAACATCCTTTCCTTAAACAACTGCCCCTGCAAAAGTTTGTTACTGATCTTGTTCTAGTGGTTTACAGCACTGTTACAGATACCCTGCTTAAGAACCTTTACCATCTCTACAAAAGAAAATCAGGATTAATTTTTATATGTTTCAGCATAAAAGGTATAATTAAAAGTGAATTCACTTTTTTCCTTGTCTATTGAGCAACAAAGGGAATTCTGAGCTAACATTTAATATGAAAAATGACAATTACTTTTAATAACTTATTTTTACAGTCATGAACTGGACTAATATAGACTAGCAACTGCACCTTGAAATTTCTTCTGTTTAGATTTAAGCAAAAATATTTTTTCTGAACCTGAAGAGCAGAACCTTAAAAAAAAATCCCTATGTGTTATACATATCAAATCTCTATTTTTAATGTGTGCATTAGCAATAAACATGGAAAAAAAAAAGTACCCAGATTTTTACATGTGAATGCTGCCTTTATACATCAGCTCTGATGAAACACACACCTTACAGGGAGACAGAGTATATAAAAAACTAATTTAATTTTCTGCAAATTAAATTAGTCTGTCTGAACATTTATCCCAGCAGATCAGTGCTTAAGTACTGTTGAATACTTTTTGCACCGCAATGGTAATTACTAATGCCTAAGGGTAGAAATGAGCCTATCTAAATCCAAGGGCAAATCTAGAGAAAAGGAATGCTAAGCAGCCAATGGAGCCTCTACTTGGTGCTATAGAACTGTGGCTCTCTATTCAGAAGAAACCATCACCTGAATGTTAGTTTGTGTGCTAGGAAAATAGTTGTTATATTATGTTGATTCCAGAGTTTTGCTACTACAAAAAGCTATGCACAGACAATAAAAAAATGCTAGAACAAGAATGTTTTTTGGGGGATGGGGGGGTGTGGAAAAAACCAGGAAATTAGACCTTCCAATAATTTACATAAGAAGGTTATTTCACTCTCCCTTCTCATGACTCCTCAAATGGGTAGGATTTCATGAAGACAAGTACATTTTTAAATTACTAGTAATTACTAGAGTAATGTATAATTACCATCAGATGACTAACATTGTCAAATTATAATTTTTTTTTAACAATTAACTTCTATGTACATGTGTAGCAAAACACTGGATCAATCAGTGTTAGTATAGAGCTCTCAAGTGTTCCTATTCTTCAAAGTTAGCTTAAACAACTATCTCCTCACTTACTTGAGTTGCTCAAAAATGGTGCAAAATCTGTGAATAAATATTACATGTTGAACAAAACATGAAAGTGCTGATCCTTTATAAGTTATGGTTTCATTACAACATCAACATTTTTCACCAATGCTGATAACAGACAAATGGGAATTCTAGTTAAAACATAATGCAGATTTTAAGTATTTCTACTCATTTTCTACTCCTATTTTCATTGGGAATTAACCACAAAATTAATCACCCTAATAATTTGCAATTCCTGTTACAAAGCTTCAGTGGTATATATGCTAAGCCCAAATTGCTCTGACAAATCTGCTAGTAATTAATGTAGTACTTTTCTTTTTTGACATTTGATGGAAAAAGACTTCCAGACCTCTGTCAATACCAGTAATAATATACAAACCAGTGCTTAGCTTCTATACTGAATGTATGAATTTAAATAAAGGATACTTATAAAATTACATTAAAGCATACTGTAAAACTACACTAAATCAATGACAAGATGTAAATAAAAACTACATCACTTGAATCCCACATCCACTGACACCAGAAAGACTTTTAGCTTAAACACCTTAGAAATCAGAATTTTTTCTTACTACTGTCTCAGATTACTATAATACATATATATGTGAAATGTCCATGTGGTATAATTAACTGCAATGCGAAGAATTATACTGGCACTAACATTAGGAGTCACTATCAATTTCTTCTGAACTGCAAGGTCCTCTTATTCAGAAATAATATGCCATGGTTCAATGAAGGTAGAAAAATACAATAAAAAATGCTGAAAATATTGCAGCAAATGTCTGAATAAAAGTGATAAGAACTTGAATATTCTTATCTCTGTGTGCAAAAATCTAAAGATCATCTGCTCTTCGATACTTCCCATCAGCAATACTATCTATGAATATTTTAGCCATTTAGCTCCAGAGAGACTGTTCAAAGCAATTTACCACTTTGCAGAAGTGCTTTAAATGCCTTTTTCTGCCATTTCAGTCACAAGCTTTCTTAAGCACCTAAAACCACATTTTAGATACAAGGACCCATTCTTTGATAATATCTTTTCCAGGGGTCCAGATTTTGCCTGCCACATATCTATACTAAAATTCCCTGAAAACCTCAAACTCAGGTAATGCTCAAGCAATGCATAACTCAAGTAAATGAATCAAAGGGAAGGAGGTACCTTTGTACATGGACTGAGATGACCTAAGGCACCTGGATTCCCTGGGATGTTTATTCTCCATGTCCCAGGACAATGCCTTAATTTAAGGCTCATGTGACTTTGGGGAGAGCACTTTCTCCCCATCCTCCCTTTCCTTTGTCTCTCCCATGAACTGTGTGGCAGGAACACAAATCACAAATATCAAATATAATGGAACCAAAAAACAAAAGGAATGATCTGACTAAATTATTCCGTGCATTTACTGTGATTCCAAAAATTTCTTAGATTCCTTTTATACAGATGATCACCAGACTTTTGTGGTGGGGTGTTGGGAAAAGAGTAACAGTCCACTCTGTAAATATCACTCCGGAAACCAGGTGCAGAATTTCCAGGTCTGGCAGTCTTAAACTCCCACACTTTATTGATGAATGCAAAAGAAACTTACTCTGATTAGTGTGTTGCTTTGTCAATAAACACCTGCCTGTGAAATCAGTAGAATGAAGGGTCTAAACAGAAAACAGGATCTATGCAAAATTTGTCACCTCATGAGCCAGAATTACAGTATCAACACTCAGATTTTTTAAAGGAGGATGTAACATGATGTATGTAAGCAGTGATGTAAAGGACAGAATTAGTAGCACCTTTTAAATGTATCTACATCTATGTCTACATGGCTATATATTATGTAATATTAAAGTTGCACAGCAATGAACATTTAACAAAAATGACAGCATCTGCATCAGCAGATCAAGAACTCTTTTTAACAGATGTCAGCTGGATGTGAGAAAAGGTCTTTAAGAGAGAGCTGTTCAGCATAAGTAGCTGGGTCTAGTGAAAGTGTTTTAATTTCTGTGAAGAATTTCCCAGTTTCAATCTTTCCAAAATATTTACCTTAAATCAACATAAAACACTCCTAAAAATTCCAAGTTTCTTCAACCTAGCAAACCTAGAATCCATTCCAGAAATGTTCTCTTTAGAATATTAGTACCAAAATTACTATAAGCACAAAATTATCTCTCCTCACCATAGTCTGTGACTGATTTGGGAGCACGCTGTTCTGTTTCTGCATTGCGTTTCTTATTCTTGGATTTCCAAGCATGATACACCTTTAGCCTTCGGTGGAACTCTTCTCTGCAAGCTGCCAAGAGTTCAATATCTATCCCAAAAAAAGGAGAAGGGGAAGGCATGAATGAGAAAAGTCAGAAAAAATATTCATTAAATGCTTTCCTATATTGATAAGGTATATGATTGGAGATCAAGTTGTGACACTAATATTATAAAATGTAATATAAAAACCCCTCACTCTCTGCAGCACAGGGCCTGCGTTTTAAGGCCCGAAAAGTCCGTCAGAGTTTGATGAATCCTTTTCTGCTTTAGAGTAAAGGCAGTCCGCAAAGTAGCTGTTGTACTGGGACATTTGGAGCACTAAAGTGCTACAAATATTTCTGTTGACAGTATTACTACACAAGTAGCAAAGAAACAAATAAAAAAAATATATATAAAATTGCACTGTTGAACATTATTTCTACAACTGAAAAAAAAGAAAAAAAAAATTTGGTTGCTTAGATTTGTATTCTTTTTTCATGTATGTATTTTAATTTTTCTGAATTTCATTATGCTAAGAACTGAATGCTGACAAGGCTTTTTCATTAGTTATCTCAGAGTATCCAAGTTGGCTTCACTAGGAAAGAACTTCACTGTACCACCTACATAGATGAAAACATTGCTCCAGTCTTGCATATGTAAAACTACTAAAAGAGAATGAGTTAGTTGCCAGCTTCTACATCTAGGAAGAAATGCTGAGTGATCTTAAATCACAAATTAACCCACTGCTTTCAATAAGAAGCAGGAAGAAACAGTAATATCTATAAGAGGAATCATTCTTATCTGTTTCTATCTTCACAGCATTGAGGCCAAAGTGATTAATGCCCCACTGTAAGCTTCCAGAAAGAAGTTACACATTTTGAAAATTAAAGAATAATAGGAATATCTAAGACAATATTTTTGCTTTCTTTATGATATGGTGACAGCAAGATATGATAGCAAAAAAATTCTTAGAACATGCAAATTCTAGGTAAAGCATAATAATTCCTATTCCCACTGTGGAAATACATCAAACAGAGTGAACTTAATTAAGAAGCTATAACTTGTATTTTGTGGCCCAAGATGTTTATTATCATAAATATATAATCCCTAAAATACATAACAATGGAAAGTCTGTTTCCTTAATATGGAAATAACTTTGTTTATTGTTTTTTGGGGGGTAAGAGAATTTTTAAATTAATTTGTTATTCTCTCAAACTCATGTAAACTTTTTGTTATAAGAAGAAAGTAACACTTTTCATATAACTACAGCTTGAACTCTTTCTCAGAATAAAAACACTTACCACAGGATGTGTTGATTGTATCACGAAGCTCTGCATATTTCCACTTACTGAGATCATGCTTCTTAGTACCAGCAGCAGCTTTTGTGGCTTGCACTGCAGGACCCCTGCAATTATTTTTAAAATATATATGTATTTTTTCAAGTATTACACAGGAATTGTTTTAAGAAGAGGAAGAGATCCCATGATCAACAATGTATCATACTTATTAGCATGCAGAATTCTAAGACAAAATACCATAGTATTTTCATGATGTTCAAGTTATTAAGAGAAAATGAAAATATATTTTATGCACCAAATCATATCATAATCTCATTGGCCTCCTAAAGATTAAAAGAAATTGTCATTAATACTTTTCATGTATGGAAAAACACATATTCTGGGTATCTCATTCCACACTGATGTACATTTTACTTAGTGAGAACCAAGATGCATAAACCAAGTCTGACAGTAGACATTTTTAGTTCCACTCAAAAAACAGACAAGGAAAAACATTCCTGAAGTAGAACAAGGAGAAGGAAGAAAAGGCATTTCCTCTGCTATTTAAAATTGGTCTAGGACAAAATCTTTGTTCCAAAGCTTGAGAAAACATTCTGTCATTGACAAAAACCTAACTTGAGAGAAGAAACTAAATTAATTTTATATTGGTTATCTAATAGCAGCAATATTTATTCTGGGGTTAGGGGTGATGATATCGATCATCAAGAAATATCAAGGTAAAAAAAACCACTTGGACTAAAGGCTGACCAGTAAAAAAAGGCTCATCAAAACCCAGTGCTTTCCAAAGGCAAAAGCTCTTCACCATGTAGGTAATACACAAGTCAACAGCAAATGCAAGGGGGAAATTATTACTAAAATCTCAATTATCCTTAGGAAAATGTACAAGTTTTCCATGTAGAAAACGAACATTAGATAAAAACATAAGCCTGAATTCTTTTTTTTTCTTCAAGAAATATGGTATGGATTGGTTGAAGAACCCTCCCTCAGGAACAGCAAACTTCCTGTGGATTATTTGCTTATTTTATAAGTTCAAAATAGTGCAATGTTCAGTGATGATCAGCACAACTTTTAGAAACTAAGGAATTTAAGAGCAGACATATGATTTTACCAGGCTCTGCTCATGACTAAGAAGAACAAAAATTGAATTCTTTCAGGATCTGAGGGAATTTCTTCAAAAGAAACTAGATCTTTAACAAGGTAGCAAAGTTCTTGATGCAATAAGAAAAAACAGGCTTTTTCATTGGAAGGTTTGTTTGTGCAGTAATATCTTGGTGGAACAGGCATACTACTAATAGGTATAATCTAGTGAATATTATTTTAACATTTATTTTTCCATAAAGGTCTCAAGTGGTACTGTGAAGTTTTATGTTAATTTTCCTTTTTTAATTAGAAGGTCATAAAAAACTATTATAACCTGATTTTTTTATTTATGCAGATACAGCAGTTTTGAAAGCAGAGATAACAAATGCAATTTAAATTTCATTGAATAAACCTAACATTCCTCTTAATAACAACTGAACATTTCTTCAGTGTAATTAAAACTACAGAATCTTGCTGTTGGAGTAGCAGTTTAATGCCTACTCATACTACTAATCCGAGTCCACACACAGCATCCAGTTGGAGTGAGAAGTTGGACTTAAAAAATTAACTCTGACTTAGAACTACTCATGACTGTAAAACAAATAACTGGACAAACTTCTTCAAAATATATACTTGAATATTTTGTTATTATTGGCATACTTGCAGGACATTAAGGATTCCTGGTAAATAATTTCCAATGCCTGGTGTCTAACCTTCTTGAACCTAATTTGACAAATCCTAAGGATTTTCCTTATTTAGCAACATTACCCACCACTCTAAGAGTTTGCTGCCTAATTTAGCACAGCAGAAGTAGGCTGTACCCTCTCTGTTAAACTAGTAATCTTTAAGAATGCTAATCCAATTGAATGGCTTAGTCTTTCTATTAGGGTACTACTCTGCACTCTGAAGATCACTTGCTTGTTTTCTACATGACTTCAAGCATAACAGTCTGGCAGTAAGAGGAGCATCACATTTGACATTCAATCTTCACTGCTCCATATGAGAATTATGTATCATAAACAGTATTTTCAGAGTAAAATTACAAAAGATCAGTCTCATGTCAAAAGTTTCCAGTGTATGAAAAGTGAAACAAAAGTGAAAAAGAAGATACTGAGAGGTATTGCATTTTGAATTCAACCAGAACACAGAGTTTGATTTTGCCCCGAAATTTTTTCATCTTTTTGTACATTAAAAATTGGCCACTGTCCTTGGAACTAGGTCAATATATGCAATACAATATGGCCATTTAAATTCACGTGCTACCTTAATTACATATGATGTGGTTTATTCCTATTCTTAAAATAACACTGCAGAAGAAAAATTTAGTTACCAACTGCATTCCAGTCATCCATGATACCACTAGAAAATACATCAAACATGTGAGTCTGATCATCTTCAGCCGATATATACATAGCTTAGTAACTTGTTAAACAATAGACTCACTTTCAAAACCTCTAAACATTTTTCTTCTTCTGTAAGTTTCATAAAATCAATGTCAAAGGTTATTTCTACCCTCAAGTTGCAGAAAACACTTTCTAATTAGTTGCTGATATAGAAGACAATCACAAAAATTTATTTGAACAGAGTATTAGTATTTTACCAACTAGCATATTCAGACCAAAGCCTGTATTTATCCTTCCTTCTGCATTGTGCATAAAATCTTGCATTACCACTCAAGAAATCTCAGAAGGGGATTTTGTTTGGATATCTTAAGAGGGTTTTTAATATGGTCTTACCATGGAAATTTTCAAAACTGCTTTTATTTTAAGCGAACTCTAATTAGAATATTTCCTTATTAAATGCACCAACAGTTACATTACTGTTAAATTACTTAATTAACTTTGTGCTGAATCTGTAGAAATATGTCTTTAAAAAATGTGGAGCCTTGTGTTCTGTCTTTCACAAAGGTGAGAGGAGAAGAAAGCTGGAGAAGCATTAATGAAATTACAGAAAATTACGGGGTATGTGAACTATTCTTATTCTTTTTCAATGTAATCAATTAAAATAGCAAAGAAATAATTGCTGAAAAAATGGTAAACATAATTTATCTGAAAGAAATAATTTACGTATCTGCTTATCACTTTAAAAAAAACCAGATTCCATTACTTTCAATTCCATAATAATTCAACCCATTTCATGTGTGATTTGTTTTTATAAAAGGATTGATTCACTGGTGTTATACCTTCTCACCTACCTAGACAATATTTCTGACATTTCTGTGGCCATTTGTTCCCTACAAGAAAATTGGTAAATGAGGATAAAACAAATATATGGATAAAAAATCCAGCCTTTTTAATTGTGAAAGTGTCATGACAATCAAACTGAATTTAAATGAAGTGCACAGGAAATGGCTACTTATTTTAAATTATTTCCATTCAGACACAGATACAAATATATATATATATATATATATATATATATATATACACAAATATATATATATATATATATATATATATATATATACACAAATATATAAACACACACACAGAGTCCTGATTCTGTTAAGAGCAATAAATCCCAAAGGGCAGTGAAAAATGAATGGTATGTGAAAAACTTTACAGCAACTACATAGTAATTTTTTAATAGATGTTATTCAGTACATTTGATTATTAAAGGGTTTATTATACATAAGCAAAATAGTGAATATAAGGTATTACAAACTGATTTAGACATTACAGATGAATACTAACAAAGATTACGATGGGTATTAGTATATAAGAGGACAATATCAATTTCTTTTGATTAGTGTGGCTTTTATCTATTAGAGCATTCAAATGGAAAAAAATGTCATACGCAGTCATTTGTGGTTTTGTTCCATTGGCTCTGCAAATAGAAGACATTTAATGTTAGATAGACTACTGCCTAGTTAATATTCTAATAATCTGAAGCAAGAAAAGGGGGGTCATAACATTTCCTGCTCTCTCACATCTTCTTTATTATTTAATGAATTTTTTTTAATTATTATTTTTATCTAATTACATAGACTTCTTTTTCCCCCCCAAACTTTCTCATTTAATTATGACTTAAATTATAAACTGGGGGGAAAAAAATGCTCAAGTGAAAGCTTCCCCCAGCCTTTCTCCCCTGTCCAATCTTTCAAAATCAGAGACTTTGAGACACGCTACTGATCTATTTCACGCTTGGATAAGCGTATCACATGAAATACCAGCAATCCTCCTGTAGCTGCTCTGGGAACAGGATGGGGGCTTCTTCATGCAAGCTGTGAACAGACCCAAGTCTAACTGCTGTACTGGAAATCCACAGGTTAGCCCAGGTAGCACTAACTACGCTGCTACATTAGGACTTTTTTGGATTGTTCCAATGCAAAACCCAGAACAGATACACTCACAACACTCTCTAAGACTAGCTTCTTTTGGTGTTATATGCCATACTGTACGTTTCAATAAGCCACATAAATTAAAAAATACTGCCCAGTTGAAAGCAGATACCTATTATTTTATTTTTTTTAATTTAAGTGCTAATCACTACTATAATTAACCCCTGGGTGCAGTAAATCACATATTACACATCCTTTCAAACTGTGGATGAGTAGTTAAATTGGATAAAGCTAGAAGAGGTCCACCAGATCCAGCACAGAATAAGCACAAATGAAAATGCTGGATCTGCTGCCAGAACAAACAACTTTTCTTCTTTGATAGAAGCTAACAAATATATTTTTCAAGGAAACTGCTAATACTTATGCACCTGGAAATATCTATGAAAGCTAAGAAACTGAATACAGCAAGGTATTGTGAAAAAAAGAAATAAACTACAGGCACTCATGTTCAAATATGACAACACAAGAGTGTCACATATTTCTTAAAACTGAGCACATAAAATCATCTTTTTCTTCCTCTTTTCACTCCAAAGTTACAGCCCTACAATGGAAAATACCCTTTTATTCATGCCAATATTTAAGGATGAAACCATTTTTTACAAACCTGCGTGTAAATGCAGTATACTGCATGAATTCAGTATGAAGTCACACATGCTTTCTATTATTACAGCAAAATTTAACAGGGAAGGTATACATACTTATAGAAAAGTCAGTGATTTTAGTGTATCACATGCTAATATATCAGTCTCAAACGTACAAGACCATAGACTGTAACTTCTTTAGACTCTAGCAAAATTTTGATTGGCATAATATAAAAGAAATCCTGAGAATGTATTATTTAATTTTTACATTACTTTATTTGTTCTAACCAATAGTTTTCATTTCACTGAATTTCTATAGTTACCTTTAAGGTGACTCCTGATATTATGTGAAAATTCTCTGATTTCAGTAGAAGATACTGGGGCCCCAGATAATGCTTTAGTTTGATTTTAAACAAACCAAAATAAAATCAAATATTAAATTAAAAGCATTCTATTCAGGTTTTGAATGTGCGATTAACTATTTGAAGTAGGCTTTAGAAACAAGGGGAAAAAATTTGCCAATGAGATTAAAAAGATCTCATATAAGCAGAAAAATCTATCACTTCTTTTCTAGATTTAGGTATTATTTTGCTCAAGAAATGATTTCCATCTCTATGCTAAGGTGTTCAGACCATTCAGCATTTTCCAATCACTGAGAAGGGTCTTCGGTCTCCTACCAGCTGCACAGGAGAACAGTGCTAGCTACACAGCAGAGAAACTGGCAGTCAAAGAGTTATGATGACAATTAGTTCATCATCCACTCTGAGATTATACAAGAAAGACCAATGCCAAAAACACCTATGAGCAGTAGGAAACACAGTGGAGATCAGAACTTCACTGACAGAAAAGTTACTGAATTTTCTGAGCTCTTGTCTATTGCCTCCTTTCTTTCATATTTAAGAGAACTCTGCCAGGTGGCAACACTAGAGTGACTTTGTGTTTATCTTCAAAGTATTGCACCAAAATCCAGACAGGGAACGTGGTGAGGCACTGGAACAGGCTTCCCAGGGAAGCTGTGGCTGCCCCATCTCTGAAGGTGTACAAGACCAGCTTGGATGGGGCTCTGAGCTACCTAGCCTAATGGAAGGTGTCCCTGACCATGGCAGGAGGTTGGAATGAGATGATCTTCAAGGTCCCCTTCCAAACCAACCCAAACCATTCTGATTCTGTGAATGGAGCATGTCAGTCTCAATCAGTGACAATATGACAGCTATTGGAGCACTGAGGGAAAAAACAACACTGTTTTCAGTAGAACTTAGACAGTTCTACTGTCAGTATTGAACGTGGCAAAAAATTACCCACCTATCTCAAGCAGGCATACAGTTATTAAAGAAAAGTATACATCTAGATGAAATTTGGGTAGTAAAAGAAACATCTGGGAGCTTGAAATTCCATGGCAACACCAGGGATTTTTTTGCGCTCATTTCAAAAACAACAAGCTGAGTAGAATCATATTAAGGAAGTCACCAATTATGTGATCACGTTCATAGGTCCCTTTATGCAACTTGACCAATAAGTACCATTTCTATTGGAACTCCTAAGTTGCTTCTAAGGCATCACCTTTTACACATGAAGAGTTCTTGCTCTGCAGACAGGCAATGTGGTTCTGTGGATCAAAAGTTAAGCTCTTCTTATCGCACATCAAAAATTTACACAAAACAAGACTAACACTTAATATTTGACCCTATCTATGTCATTCCACCTGAAAAAAGCTTATCAGTTAAGGCCCAGAAATTACTTTTATTTCTGCAGTCAAAGGGGGCCTCCTTGTTTAAAAAAAAATTTCCCACACGAATTTACTGTACAAATGGAACCATCAAGTCCTAGCAAAGATATATTTTATTATTACTTACCACTGAAAAAATTCTATTCCCTACTTTAAATGATGTCATAAAAATCAGAATTCTAAGTTTGCCATCCTTGTTAGAACTCAAAAAAAGAAAGAGAACTGCAGTCACATCCACAAGCACCTACAAAAATACTGATGTAGAAAGATGCAAAATTAAGAAAGTCTAAGAAAAAGCAACCTATTTTTAACAAATTTCAAAATTTAATTTGAAAAACATTCTAATACACTGACTTAAAAGCTCCATTTAATGAACACAAAGTTCCATTAACCAAACAAGAGCAAAGTCTTCCCAAAGTGATCAGCATAGGGGGAAAAAAAATCTACAGAGAGGAAAATGTAACTCCTTAACTCCATACCTGCGCAAACCTAAATCGAGCTGAGCTTCATCACTGATGAGTTCTGCCTCGCTCTGGGCAATTCTCATTGCAAGCTCATGGTCACGACGCTCCTGTTCAAGCACTGCCTGGTGCTGTGTTTCCTCCTCTCGCTCTCTAGCTAGCTGAGCCTCAATTTCAGCCTGTTTTAGAATAAGACACCTTTAACCTCACCCAATAAAAACCAAAATGCCACATAAGCAATATTAGAAAAAAATGCTATGTTGTATATTAGCTTTTGAAAAACATACAGTTTACAGAACTGAAAAATTAACAGCATTAGTATTTAGTTTGACCCAAGAAAAATGAAACAGCTACAAACTGAATCTTGGTTTTCATATAGTTTATCAAATATTTTCCACCATTTATATTACCTTTTTTTATAAAGTCCCAAGTAATTATTATTTATTTTTTAAATACATGAATTATTTTGTTCATTATTATAAAAATTAATGATCAGAAGTTTTCAGAATCATTAAAACTCAAATGAAACAGAGACTACGGCTACTCCTCCATAGCACTAATATTTCCTTGATATTCTGCTCTTGGCATTCCAGGACTTTATAATAGGCACTACTTTGAATATAGGTCTGTACTGCATTTTGAAAAAGGTTTAAGACAGACACTGGAATTCTCTGTGGAACTCATCTAAATTTGAATTAAGGCAGATGGCAAAACTCCCAATTTAGCGCAGTGCAGGAGCAATTCAAATATACTGCCTCTGCAGAGCCAAACAACAGCAGCAGTTTACCATCATTACTCCACAAAAAGCCTTACACACACAGGACCATATAAAACAGGACCATCCAATTCATACCTTCAAAAGGCACATACACCAAGTTTTAGCAGTGCCCAAAAATTAAGAAAGGAAACAAAGCTGCTTCCTACTCATCATTGAGAAGTTGCACCACTAAAACACTAAAAACTGCACCATTATACCAGTGATTTTACCTTATGAATCTCATTTTAGACTATCTGATAAAACCAACCACCAGGAGGAAAGATAATGAGAAAGTAACTGTACGTGGGAGAATGAAGTCTTACAGGATTATGTAACCACTTGGATCCAAACACAGCATTTTAAAGTAAAAGTGTAAATTACATTCTGTATTGCAGATATCCACAGCTCAGAAACCAAGAAACATTGATAAAGACAATCACTATAGATGCTCTTTTTCTCTTAAGACTGCTATCCCAGCTCACCCAAGCAATCTCCAACAAAGCAGGAAAAGAGGGATATAGGGGCCAAACACACCTCAGAATGAGAGCTCATTAAATCAGTAAGAATTGCCATAAATCAAGGGGAAAGGTTGAGTGGGGTTTGAGCTGCACGTATTTAGTGTACATGAATGCAGCCAAAGGAGCTACCAAGGATAGTCCTGCATCCTCTCATTATTATCAATATTCTGAAAGTGTTTGCAGTTAAGCAAGTAAACAACACAGTCCAAGTCAAGATGTGACTTTAGTAAAAGAACGCCTAACTTGCCTGACATGGGCCACCTACAAAACCTTCAAAGGCTAAACTAGTATTCTCCAACGTTGCATATTTTTACAGTAACTTTTAAAACCCTTTAAAAACAGATGTACCTCCCCTCAGAATACCTGAAGTTGCATGTGAACTAGAAAGAGGTGATCTGTCTTGGCATACCCTAAACATGACATTTGCCTTATATTTACTAATAAAGCAACACTGGTGAATGAATCTGAGAAATGCATTTACAGAAAGAAGCCATTAGACTCTGTGGAGAACATAAGATTCTACAGAAAAGATTTATACATAAGTAAATGAATACAAAAGAAAGCAAACACACAACCCCAAAACCACCACAATAACAAGAAATCCCCCAAAGCCACACACAGCTAAAGCATGCACCTGAATACGCTTTTCTTCTTCTCCCCTCTTTTTTCTCTCTTCCTCTTCCTGCTTTCTCTTTGCCTCAATCTCAGATTTCCTATTACATAAAAGTAGAAGAAAATGAAAACATGTTATTATGACACAAGTGAACAAGAAATAGTAAGAAATACAAAGTCTCTTTCATAAAACTGATTGGTAATCCGGAAATCAGTACTGTCCTGATGACAGGATACGAAAGGGTCATCAAAAGGTCATGAAATTTTTCAAGTTCATCTGTATTTCCAGATGCATCATGTAATTTCTTCCATTTGCTCTTCTGTCACTTGCCTTATAAATCACTGGAAATATTTCAACACTGCACAGAAATACAGTCCAAGTGACTCTCTAAGTGGAAGTGTATCAAAAACAACCTCACTAAAAAGCCTTTCCTGTTTTCTTCTCATTCTATAACCAGCAATTTATTCAAATTGAAGACTCACAGGCGTCTTTCCTCTTCTTCTTTCCTTCGTTTTTGGTCTTCCTCTTCACGTCTCTTTCTTTCTTTTTCCATTTCCTCCTGGATGCGTCGGAGCCTCTCTGCTTCATCCTCTTGCTGCTTCTTCTTTTGCAGTGCACTCAGAAGCTGCTCTGAGCTTTTAACTAGAGCATCATATTCTTTCTGTATCTGTTCTCTAGTCATTATAGTGGTCTGCAAAAATAATAAGGGGACAATCCTTTTTTATTTTTACTTCACTTTTGAAAGCATATACTTAAAAAATATTAAGGGAAGTGAGATCACCGAGCACTATACTTAAATCATATATACACCTCAGGGTCGGGAAGCTTGAGTCAGTTCTTCCCTTTCTTTCTAAAATCCTGAGGACCCATTCCTCTCCCCTCTCCTATAAAACCATACAAAGTCATCTTCATTTCATCACTGAAGTTAACTTCCTTTCAAAACATACCTTCATATTTTCAATCTTGCAGTTTTAAGCAACATAAATTAATTCTTAACATGCTAGGATGGAAATTGAGGCCTTCTCATGTGTATTTTGCATTGTGCTCTTATCTTCTTTAGTGGTTATTTACAGCTCTGCTTTTATGTCATGGCATAATATAGTTTTTCTTAATAGTTCTGCTAGCATTCAGAAAAAATACTGCACTCTGTTGTGACTAACTTTTTCTAAAAAGTTATTAGTAACAAATTACAGGTTGAAAATGCTTCAAAAATAGCCTTTGCTAGACACGTGTTCAAACTTTATTGACAGGCACAATTTAATTTCATTTTACAATTCACATCTTACTAATAAAACTGCAATATGGGGGGGTTTGCTGACCTTTTCTGATAGTGTGTCATGACGATAATCAAATGATATAATTTTTATTAGAAAAGAGAACCCTAAGTTGACAGGTTAACTCTACCATCTTTTCAACAGTGATTTTAAATAGAAAATTCTTAATATGGTCTTAACAGTAAGAAAGCTATAATATTGCATGAAACACGAATTCAAGAAACCAAATTTTTTCTAACATTAATAAATGCCAGTGTGCTTTCATTTTGTCTTTGTGCTTCTGTGGTAAGAAAGAGAGGACTAAGACCTGAAGCATAATCAGCAAGCTGAATTCTCTTTATTACCATGTCTGAAAAACCTCATAACTGGAAATGTCTTTATTCCGTAATAAATGTCTTTATTCTGTGATAAATGCCTTGTTTCAGCCCTTATTAAGTTAAAATATCGGTAATGGTAATTGGTATTCTGATAATGGTAATAATGGTAACTGATATTCCAATAATGAAAGCAACAAACAACTTATTGACAACACTTGTCTCAAAATATCAACATGCTTTTTTTTTTTTTTTAACCTTTAGTGCCAATTTTGACACACAGATACCAAAGTAATATGCACCTATTTTCAGGATTCACTTCAGTTATATTTACAAATAATTTTAAACAGGAATTACCAATGACTGAAAATTAAGACCACTATAATAAAGTATATTTTCTATTAAGAAAAATGCATTGGCCTTCTCCTTTAGATGAAGCTTTTAAAAGATTCCAGTACCAAGATACCATTTCTCTCATTATTATCACATACCTTAATTTTGGTCATTGAAGCATCAATAGAAGCCTCCAACTCCTTGACCTGCTTGCTTGTCTCTGCTTTCCCCTCCTTCAGAGCACTTACTACTTCATTAAATTTATCAAGTCTCTTCTTCAATGTACGTACTTTTATCAGGCCATCAATGCTGTGAAGGTAAGACAGCTTATTTGCTTATTTGAAATGATTTTGGAAGGTGATATTTTCAAAACTCCACAAGACACTCATGTAAAAAAGGTAGACAGGGAGAAAAGTTATGCCTTCTGACAAAACTCTCCCTCTTTTTTGAAATTCAAACATTACCACATCAAGTAACTAAGCAATGGAGCCTTTTCCAAGCAGTAACTAAAATTACTTAGCAGACAGTGACTCTAAATGGAAAAAATGCATTTTTTACATTTTGGTTTGAGAACTAATTTGGGTTGGTTTTGGGGTTTTTTTTTCACAATAATAAATCATCAGTATCCACTAGAGTATTTTAACTGGAAGGTATAAAGGCAGAGTAGTGCTACTTATTCAAAAAGCAGTAACAGAATGAATCAGATAAAACTCAACTACACAGCATTACAACCCAGAATGAACACCGTCATTACACCCCAAAGGCATGAGAAAAGAAGGCTGGGGAAGAGTTCAGGAAAACTCAAGAGTTTTTTTAAGAACCACTATTGAAGGCCCCACACAGAAGTTACAACTTTCTAGACAATCTTCCTAAACAGAAACCACTGTACTGAGATTTGCAAATCAACACACAAAAGTAGAAACTAAATCAAACCATTAAAGATGAGCACCAACTAGCTAAAAAAAAAAAAAACCTGTCAGAAATGCCAAGATTTAAATGAAACAGAATTCTCAAAGGATGTAAAAGAATTTATGAGAAGCCCCCAACTAGAACAGAGTCGTGTCTCTGTTGAAGAGCATTAAGGTGTTAGCAGATTGTAATTATTGAAGTAGTTTTTCCATCAGTATTCCCTGCAATCAGCTAATGGAATTAATTTCAAGAGGAGACAAGACACTTATTATTTCTAAGGTAAAAATGAAAGGGAGCCTATAAAGGAAGGTGTGAATGGGTAAAGGACAACAATTAACGAGCTTAAATTAAATTAGACTTAATAAAAAATTTCTAACAACAAGGTTGTCACTGAAGGATTTTATGAACAAAGAACTAAAGAAACATCTTTAGGAAAGGTTCAGATTTAGTCTATTCATCCTTGGGAAAGAGTGAAGGAACACAGAGCCTCTCTGTCTCCTTCAATTGTACTTAGCATCATTTTATGATTTCAGATAGATTTAGTTAAATAAAGTAAACCTCTTCTTACAGTCACAAGAAAATATTATTTAAAATATATTTTCTCCAACCAAGGAATATCTTCTTACCGTGGTTTGTGCTTTCTCTTGCAAAGCCACATACGAACAGTCTTTTGTATTTTAATGCAGGCACTGGCTCGATATTTTATCTTATTTTTCACTGTAAACACACAGAAGATAGAATCTTAATGTTTTATACAGTTTAAGGCAACTTCTATCTTCCTTACACATTTGATGTCTTAAAACTGTATGCAGACTATGTATGCTTGAGAGCTTTATCTATATCGGAACCACAACATTTAAGAAACAGAATAGCAGAATTCATAATCTTAGGCCAGGCACAAAGGCTCTCACCCAAACCCAACAGGAACAATGAAATGTGTGCTCAGTCACACACCCCTTCAGATTCACAGATATCAGTAACTTTTGTTAAAAGTCAGAGGCTCTAGCAAGCAGGAAACACTGAGCTTGAGGTCTGAGTCCTGTGTTGAAGAGTAATCAAGTAGCCAGTATCTACTAGGGATAATAAAGTGGCTGCAACTCACTGAGCATTTCTGTACAATACTGGAATAAAAAAAAAAAAAAACACAGAACAAAACCTCTAGCTTTTGTTTTAAATACAGTCTTCATCTAAAGACTCTAACTAAATGACTGAGACCAGGAGGCAAGTTAAACAGAGAATCAAGGCACTGGCATATGCATGTGTGCTGAGTATTTTAGAAGTGCCATAATAAATGAGTTTTTACAGATTTACTAGAGAAAATGCAGATGCCTGTGGATCCAGACTGCCTTTAGCACATAGTTTGTGAGCAGTGATGTTTAACCACTGGACTTAAGTGACCACAAAGATGCATGCTGTGTCTTGTTTATCTGTTTCAGCTTTGTATTGGGAGTAAAATTAGCTTCCAATTTCCCATAAAATATTACGAAGAAATAATAATCAATATTATTTCCCTTTTTTTGTTTCTACTTTTTGCACATGGTGACATACTTTCTGTCCTGTACTTCTGAAAAAAATAGACTAAATGGCATAAGTGTCTAGATCAAACCCAAGATTTTAGTGTTACAATCTCTGATGCTTGAAATCTCATAAGAATTCAGAAATTCTATTTGCTTCACTATAAACAGCAACAGCAGCAAATCAATCAGTGACAGACTGTGCTAGCCCAAGTGCACAGCCATGTGTGCACTGGCATAAGGCCTTTATGCTTTTCTTCCCCATTCTAATGCAGTTTTCATCCTCCATGTTATCAGAGATTGCTGACGTTCTGCATCAGACCCTTCCCCATCTCCCAGGCACCTTTTCTGAAGCACACCACAAGTGCCAATCTCTATTCCACACCACCTTATTCCTTATCTGCACAGTAAACTTCAAGAAAAATCCCACCAACTTTGAAATCAATTACTCAGAGTATGTAACCATTGGCTGGCTATATATGTCCTCAGCCACACTTCAAAGTGTTAATAATTGATTTGCTGTATTTTTAACCAACATTATGAGTTTATAAAACATAAAACACATACATTTAATCACCGAGAGAGAACACCATTGAACTTTTTTCCAACGACTGCAGATAAGCCAGCGATTCACTCGTTTAACCAGCTCTGCTAAGTGATCCGGATCAGACTTCATTATCTGATCAAACTCTGCAAACTAAATGACAATTAAAACAAGTTTTATTTATTAGGAGGACACAGAGTGTTAGACATTATTGTTCGAGATCATGCTGAATAAAAAATTTTAACATAAACTGTATATCATTATATCAGCTTTCAATTAAAGTCAGCAGATAAATTTTACTACACTTTATTGTTTAATGATAACAAAAATTACAACAGGAGATTTTTCATATGTTTATTTTATGGATGTCCAACACTTAGCATTTTGAATAATAGAACTATTTACTAATCACCAAAAATATTCATTGATAAAATTTTTAAAAATCAATTGTTTGTCTACATCCTGGAAATGAACTGTGGCCTTCCACAACTTCAAGACACATCTAATTATTTAGCTGTGGAAAAAATAAAAGCTGAAAGCACTTCTTAATTTTTAACCTTTGTATAAGTTTCCTATTGAAGGCAACATTTTCTGAAAATCCTGTACTTCTGCTTTTCAGTAATTATAAGACAGAAAGAACATTTTTCTGGGATTGCAATAATTTTCCTTTCTCATCACAATAGCTCTCAACTTCATCTCCTTACTCTGAATAGAAGTAGCAATGCTCAGAATCACAGAAAGAGATTTCAGTTATAAGCAGATTTTACTAGAAAATATTTCTTCTTGGCTCTGACTTCCTCTTTTTAATAGTCAACATAATTCTTGGAATATAAACATTGCATTAGAAATACTGTAGCATCAGCAATAGGAATATAAACCCAATTTTATCCGTAAAAATTTTGTGGTTTATTCAAAGAAAATGAACAAAATTATTTATACAAATCCTGGGCAACCTTATTTAGGTTGGCCACACTTTTATCGATGTGTTAAACAATGTCACTTTCAAATGTCCTTTCAAACTGAAATTATTCTAAGATTCATAATCATGAACTCCAAGAAAAAGATTACCTTGCCGGGTCTAAAAAACACCTTGGTTAGTCCGAATTTGTAATCATTTTCATTTAGTCCCAGGGCTTTAAATAGGGCCTGAAACACAGAAAACACAAAGGATTAAATCCTGCCTCCTTCAAAGAAACTCAAAAACCAACATCACAATATATTTTCTCTTCTGGACGATACCGAAGAATTATCTTCTTACTTTGCAAAAAAGCCTAGGGTCCAGTCGAGCCAATTTTTCAGGCAAGTATTTCTTGTACATATTGTATAGTTCATGAAATGAAGCTCGTGACGGGAAACCACCTTGCATCAAATCCAGAACTGACACCATCCCTACATTCACAGAGACACATACACAAAAGGTGGGATCAGTAACATGCAAATTAAGCAGTGAATTTTATGATAAACAGTAAGTAGGTTTATGACATAAGACTCAAAGACATTGTTCAGAGAATAAACCACAAAGTTCAGCTGGGATTTGATCAAGCCTGCAGCATTTTTTGATTATGTGATCAGTCACAAAAAGTTAATACTGAACACATACAAAAAGCCCATAAATTCTCCCTAGTTGAGAGGTAAGTAACACTCAATCATCCATAGGATTTTTCTTCTAATATTTCTTCCATACCTTTTTTCTTTTTCAGCAGATTTGACACTTTCATTTTTAAAGGGAAGACAAAAAGACCCAAATCTATACCCAAACCACCAAATAATGCCCAACCAGGCATTTATTTTAATCATGCGAATGGTATTTGTGAGATGTGGTGCAGATACAACCTCAAATGCATGTTCGTGCAGTACTAAAACATTTAGTGTAATTGAAGTACAAAGTGTCAGCTGCTAAGGTGTAACTTCAATGTCCTGAATAATGTTACTACATTTTGGCTGCAACTAGGATATCAGTAAATCCCAGACACAGTCAGTAAGATTCAAATTACTTCAGCAGCACAGGCTATACCAGTTTTTACCAACTATTTTACATGTCCCTATCCACAGAGGCTGCAGGTAAATTTTTTAATTAAACCTTAACTTGGGGTTGCTGTCGTAAAACTTAATCTTTTGCATACTTGCTTTCAACAGAAATTTAATTGTTTTATACTGTCTTTGTTTTTCAAAAAGTTCAGTGGGGCATGAGCAAATAAAGCTATAAATTTGGAAAGTATCTAGCATTTCAAGAGTGATGAAGATGCAGTGTTTCATCCATGTTAGATGTTCAGCTCCAAATCAAATTAATATTGATATAAAGAAACTTTTGAGAAAGTAAACCAGTATAATTAAACTTGATAATAGTATCTATAAAATCAAAGAATGCTGGTGTGTTTCAATTATTAGATATCTCAGCTAACATTGACTGCCTCTAAACGCACAGGAGTTTCTAACACTTCAGCTGCCACAGAAATTTAAAATTCTATTGTTCCAGACTGAACTGGTGTCCTATTTATACTGTGAGCAACTCTTCTTTGAAAGAAGAGTCCTAACGCCAACTCAGATGAATTATTTCTAAAATGAATGCTAAGTTACTTAAAATCTAAATAGCTGTTTATAAGGCATAAATAACCTACCTTCTAGAAAACAGTTCAAGCAAGGAAATACTGCTTTCATCCCACATAATTCAAACTTATGGTAATACATAATCACCAAAGTAAAAATCAGAGGGAAAAATACCAGAGGCATACATTACCTGAACACTGAAGCTGAGAGAGGATCTGTCCTCCTTCAAAATGGTGACTTGTCATCTTTAGATTAGGTTTGATACAGCGAATAAAGCTCGACCCCTATGACCAAAGCAAGAAGTTAGTAAAATACACAGATTTTTACAACTCCTAAAATAACATTTAATTATTTAAGACATAGTGGTGAGGGGAAAAAAAAGATATAAAATAATAGTATTCTAAAAGAGATATGCTGGCATTATCATAGAATCATGGAATGTTAAGGGGTGGGAATGGGCCTTAAAGATAATCAAGTCCCAACTCCATCCTTTTTCTCTCATATATCAGTTTTGCACTGTAACCTTGGTCTTGATGTAACTGATCTCAATGCTAAAGCTATTAATTGGATTGTAAATTCTGTTGAATTTTCATCCAACTATTCTCCTTAACATGTACACAAACTATGATTTATGACTCTAGATCCTACTACCCTCAATATCTTCCACATGCCCCAGAGTTCACGAGCAAACCACTCCTGACATCAGAATCATGCCAGATAAACCTGACCTTCCTTAACTTCTACTTTTTACAACTTTCTTTGGCTCACATCTTGTCTCCTTTTTCTGATGTTGTTCCAGTCTGCTCCTCTGTTATGATCATGTGTGCTACAGTTTTGACCACTGCTCTCTCTGATCATTTCACATTCATCAAGGACAACATTTTGCCAAGCACCATCCACTTATTCAGATTTTCCTGTAACAAATGACTGCTAATGATAACTTTGCATATACTAAAACAAAACTCGGCCTGAGAAAACATAGCCTTAATCCCGATTTGTAGCATATTCTCTCTTTTTCCATCTCTCAGCTGAGAATGAGACAGCACCTGCCAAGGGAACTCTACATTAACAATTTCTCCTCAATCACGGATTAGCTAAACTCAAGAGTACAGCAAGCCTGGCCACACACTTTTTTCCCAGGATTGTATTTCAGTTCCAGAATGTTCTGGGTGAAATAGATCACCCTTCAGACCGGCCTCATGACTACAGTAAAAAATCTTGTATGCTGACTATACTCCAAATCTTGTATGCTGACTATACTTTGCTTCCCTTGATTTTCCACCCTTTTTCTTTTTTTGACAGAGCATAGCCTAATATCGATAATTGGTTAGAACATGTGGTCAAGAGAAACACTGCATTCCTACAGCTCCAGGTTCTAAAATAAAATGGCATGTCATACATGGAGAATTTCACAAACTATCTAATTACATCAGCCAAATTAACAAATATTCATTAGAGGCATTTACAGCCTATCAAAAAATCAAAATGAAAAAATATATATTTAATGAATTTATGGAATATTAAAACAATAATAATAATAAGTTACCTCTTAAATAACTTACTTCTAAGAAACATTCCTAAATTTTCTGAAAATTAGTCATCAATGATAACCAATGCAGAAAGAAGTAAAAGTGACAAAAAAGGCAATTGCAGCAGAGACAGATTTCACATTGCTTATTCAGTTTTTTTAACTTTCATTCTACAACTTTTTGAAGGTGGTGGGTTTTCCTTTTGGTAAATAAATAGCCATTACATGCACTGGAAGATATTCCCAAAATGCCAGGTAGCTGCAAACTCTAAAGAAATTATTAATCACATTTACTGTAAGCCCTAATATTGACATGATCTATTTTGCCTTACATCAGAAAACTGTGAACTTTCATCTTTATATATACTTACAGTGCTGTGAAGCTTCTCAAGAAGCAAATTTAACTGAGTCTGTAAAAGAAAACAGGTATTTCAAGAGCCTTACATGGCATGTACAGAAATATACGCACCAAAGAGAGGTACAGCATTACTGCATGCATGTTCATTGTTAGTGAGACAGAACTGATAAACCAAACATTCACCAATTTTAATAGACAAAACCATGCAAGTGTGCATGAATGGCCCTGAGGAAATTGGTTTTATTTAATTGTACAGCAATACTGCATGGACTAGTCACTAATTACAACATAGTTATAAAAAAAAAAAATTCACATCCATTTGGGAAAATAAAAACCTATGACTGTGTAATAAAATCAAATTTAAAAAAATAGACCAATCAGCAATCATTTTTTAAAAACATGCTGAAAATTTGTGAAATGCCAAATTTAATCTATAACAAGCATTATTTGTGTGTTACATAATTAACACAAAGTATATTCTCAGGCTTTTCTTCTGGATTTTTTTGAAGTTATGTCAACATTTACCTGCAATGATCTATTTCTATTTCCAAATTTCCAACTTTTTGATTCTCTATTGATGACAAAAAACTACAATTTTAAAATCACATTTGTTGAGGTTACATTTAAATATACTGTTATGAGAAAAGCCTGTAATACTGCTATTATTTGGAGTCAAATTTTCAGGATAACCAAAGACTTAAAGCTATCAGAGAAAGCAGTTTAGAGTTGGTATTAAAAGTAATTGGTAGGGACTTAAAATATTCCAAAACCACATCAGAAAAATAGCAATATTTTTACTTTAGAGATGAGTCTGGTTTGTTTTGGGGATTTTTTTAACATAAATTACTGCTGGGCCAGCCTTTCTAGTTTATTAGCAAACTTTAAGTATATAGACTGCAGCAATACAAAATTCAGTATGTCCTAATGTATTCATTTTCAGCACTGGAAGCAAAATTCAAAGGATCTGACTTTTGACTTAATTTTTTTAGCCAGATCTTTCAATTACCTTGAATCCAAGAAACAAGATCTGTATGAGTAGTGTGCATCACCTACAGCAGCCCGTTGTCCCTCTGGTAGATAAAATGGTTTGGGATTTTTTTAACTTAACATGGATGTGGTTAGAAAGAGTGCCACAAGAAGCATGACAAACACTAATAACCTCCTGCTCAGTTCTCACTTACACATACTGTTTATATTTCAACTTGACCATAATAATTGTGTTTTCTTAAGTCAGAAACACTTAAGTTTGCAAGAGACAAACTAATTTCCCTCAACAGAATACATATCTGCTTGAGGAAAAATACCCCTTCCTTATACTCTGTGATTTAACAAGAAATAAACCAGAGACATTCTCAGGTGAATTTCTCCAACAAAATGTGTAAATTTTGCTAAATTTTGATTTACACATTTTACACATTTTAATGTGCAATATGGCTAAAACTACTGCTCTTTGAATTGTCACAATTTAATTCATCATTAGCATAAGGTAAAATCATCTCAAATAATCTTGAAGAGATCCAATGATAAATTAATCATTATTTTCTCAAAGGATTACAGAGAATTAATTTTAATTAGTTATAAGGAAGGGACGTGTGAAGGATTTCATAAAGAGAAGTCCCTGCAACATCATCTAGTAATTGATATAATTAGAAGAAGTTCTAATTTCAGTAGTTCAGAAGACTGACTTACAAATTAATGCACAAAGAATTCTTATTCTTAAAGAGATGAAATATGTAGTAAGATAAAAGACTTTATTTTGATGTCATCTGAAGTGAAATTTTCAAGGCTATTAGTGTTCATCAGCATCACATGCTGTGTCTGGGAAGGTAACACTAAATGAATTACTGGAAGTAACACATACATTCAAAATGCCATGAAACTTGAAAACACTGAAAGAATTATAGATTGATGGGCCAGATCCAAGGAGGACATTAGTTGTGTTCTAGGTGGAGAGGTGAATACCAAAGTTCCAAAAGAAAATCCAAAAAAGTTCCCCCCAAAATTTCTGCTTCACTTTAAAAATGCCTCCCTCACTTCTCTTTGGGCAGTGGTACAATGCACAAGACTGCATTACTGAAGGTGGGGTGCTAAATCCAAGAGAAATTGAAAATCCAGATGGAAGGAAGAGGAAACTACCTCAAAAGATCCCCCAGTTTATTTTATTTTTAAAACACAGCTCTAAAAAATTCTAGACCCTAGCTTCATTTAAAGCAGACTCAGGGCTGCAGGGTTTTCTCAGGACATGTATGCAACTTTTCAGACCACCTGATGATCATATATTTTATATTAAACCAATTACTACTCTTTAATTCAACAACCGCTATGGAATAGGAAGGAGTTAAAAAGAATCATCAGAGCAAAACTCAAGAGAGCAGTCTGCCCAATTCCCAGTTAAATGCCAAAACCACCACCTTACAAGTCAGGCTCTGTATTCTACTCTTCCTGGACCCATAAAAATTTTATTTCTGGCTACCTAACCAAACAACTCCAGAAAGGTGTAATGAGAACACCCTTTGTCAGACTGACCAATATCTGGGTGCTCACTACAGGAAATAGAATAGCCATAGAACGCTGAATACAGTATAGACTTGAAGCAGAATACTATTGCTATAAAAAGCAAGTGTGCTGCTACCATATCCTTCCTGTTCTTCAGCCCTTGCACCTTTAGAGAACAGTTCCAAATGCTAGCCACAAAATATGATTATGCAAGAAGGAACTTAACTTGCAGTCCTGATCCAGTACTTAACCTTGATATTGGGCAGAAATGCAAAAACACTCTTCTGCTACTGGCAGTGTCTCACTCTATGTGCAGGTTTTTTGGATTATCTAAAATACTTGCATACCCCAGTGACTGTGTAAGGAGTCTAGCTAGGAACACTAGGTGGGTTTTTGGTGGCCCTTGGTAAGATAGCATACCAAAACTGTTTCAGCACTTGACTTGAAGGCATACAAATCCTTCATTGGATCTGGCCCAGATGTGTTGAAAAGAGCTCTTGCTGAAATTGCTGCAGCTCTAGCAACTGTAAATCCACAAGACTGAAAAATTTACCTGCAGCCCACGATGTGCCTGCTTTTCATCTCTTAATTCCCCTATTGTTTTCTTTCTAGCCATCCTGAGCTGGAATAGTCCAGCTAAAATAAAACTGCTGAATGAGAAAGGGACGCAGAAAACATTTGGAGAAGACAAGGTTTGAAGGTCAGCTTTATAACATCAGAAGAAAGGAGAAAATGAGGAGAAGCATCAGATTCAGGTATTGGGAAAGGAAACATTCAGCACAATGAATATCTTCCTGTGAAAGCCATGACTAAGTATCTATTTCAGAAAAGGATAGATTAGGTACAGAATTTTGAGAGTTTGGCCAACTGTAGGGAATCAAAACTTCTTCTAGAAGGTATAATTACAATGGGATGGAAGAACACATTTTGTCGCATCTAGAACATTTTAAAGTCCACAGAATTCAAATTTAAATCTCAAAACCTTTTGAATAAAGACTTCTAGGTGACTTTGAAAGATTCTGACCTAAAAATCACTGTATAATCTCTGTAAGGACTATTGTGGAAGATACTTTTGACAGAAATGCACAGCATGTAGCTTAATATGCCAGTTTCTTATATAATTCAACAGAAGAAAACCATCTATTTAACCAAATTTTCTTCTGAACCTCAAGTTACTGCTAGTTCTCCCAACCCTAGGTTCTATTTAATTCAAGTAACATAAAACTCGCATATATTACAAGAAGATAGGACTCTTTACTATATGATTTTACCTTGAATTTGTTACCCACGCTGATGAAACTGAGTTTCCCAGCTTTTTGTTTGGGATCTTTGTTGTTATTAGTGTTGGCCTCAAACAACTGTCGAACAAACTTGTCCTTGGATTCACATATAAGAGATTGAAGAGACATGTGCAAAGCATCATTGTTTTTTTCCACAAATTGCATCTGAAAGGACAACCCAAGAGATAAAAGCACATTTGTTTTACTGTCCAAGTTACTTCAGTCTAATTAGAAAACCAAAGGAAATATAGTTACATACTTAATTCAAAAATCAGCAAGTATACATTGGGTAAATATTAATATATTATTTCAAACAACATTTCAGCTGGATACACAAAATTCTAATGCCAGAGAGAAAAGACATTCTTAAATCTGAAGGATATTATTGGAATTATGAAACCCAAAGAAAGGTTTGGTGCCTTTAAAGAGACGAGTTGTTTTTTTGCCAATGACCATCCTCCTTCCACTTCCAGCACTCAGCACATCATCATCACCTGGGAGTTCTGAGAAGCTTAATTCTTCACTGCTCATAATATCATTTAATATCTATTGTGAAATGGGAATTAACGTGCACACTTAAACCTACACGGTTTGGAAAACGAAATGAAAACAGGTTATTTTAGAAGTACTATGACTATTTATGAACATTTGATTTATTAAAACATATTGTCACTTCCTACAAACTTTATATCTTTGGTTTATTTGAATTGGATCACTAACTTTGAGAAGAGTACATTACAGTGAAAGTCAGAGGTCAATATATTGGTATCCAATTTCACATTTACAAAACTCTTAATAGCTTTTGCTGCAACTTAATAGAGACTTAGATATCAATAAAGAGAAGATGACAAGACTACTTTGAAGAAAATGCCAATTTGCCAGATATCCCATAAAAGGGTAATAAGAATCAAAGTGCTAAAGTTTCCTTGGGCCATGAAGACACAAGAGAGGAATACGTATGCAGCCAAGTAAGTAACACAAGTAGCGTCCTTCATACATGCTGAAGTTATACAGAACAACAAAACTTTATGGATCTTCATTTTATCTTAAACTTTCATTTTTGAAAACTGATGGTCTAGATACTGGCTTCAGGTCTTACAATGTTTTAGTACAATAAGTACACAAGAATCTGGAATGTATTTTGAGGGTAGCAGTTTCAGGTATTTTGTATTTTTACATGAATGAGTCCATTGCCAGTAGAAAAGGAAAACACAAAGTATGATGGGGACTGTGTACAAGGATAATCATGCTTTCAAAACAGTACTCTTCACTAACAATACTTTTATATCACATAATTTTTTCTTCTCCCCAGGATGTAAACATCTTTTGATGAAAAATTTGCAGTAGGCTGTAAATCAATATATTTAATACTGACACCTTTACCTATAGATTTGAAATAAACTTTTACACAAAACATATTTCATTAAAATGGGCTGTAACCTGAAAAGTTTAAAAAACCTGTAAATTCTGTCAAATATGCAAAAAGTTAGTTTCAAAGTTAAGACATATCAATGTTTGAACTTCTCTTCTGATCACAAGAAATTTTGTCATTTAAGCAATATGCACTGAAAAAACATAAATGTTCTAGAAAACACAATAAACATAGTGTTCCATCGATAAAATTACCGTCTCGTAGCATACTGCTCCTGCAAAGTGTCGGATAATGAAGCCTTCATCATCTCTGATATTTCTGTGAACAGCCAATTTAGACTTTCTAGGAATCTGGAATTAAGAAGTTAAATTACAAAGGAGTATTGGAATGGAGACTAAGAAATATTTTATTCTTAGAACCCCACCATGTTCTGCCAGGAGCACAAAGTGTTAAAAATCACATTTCCTACAAGTACAATTGTGCTGATCATTACCACTCCTGTCCAAACAATGATGTTCTAAAAACCTAATTTCAAACTCTTTGACACACTTAAATACATTCTTAATACAAGTCATCAGGATTGCTAATACCAGCCAGTTGATTTTGCTTGTGCCTTTAATAAACACTTTCTTTATCATAAATTTGACAGCTGATGAATAACCTTGTTATATGAACAGGATTTGACTGAAGCTAAAGATATGGCTTTAGATGGTATATCTTAACAGGCAAGCACCCAGCTGATCATACACATACCATCAGAATGTTTCATTGCACCCCAATTCAGGCAAGCAGGATTAAGTGGAAACTTAACACAAGTTAAATGGATGACAATTTTGTTAAATGGATTATAAATGACGGCTTCCTTTGCTCGCATTTTTTTTAATTTCAACACAATTCATGGATATAAATTGCAACTATTTGCCTTAATCTTCCAGACAGTGCTGTGTGTTAAAAAACAAGCAACAAAAAAATTTTCCTAGCATGATACCTATATTCACCTCTGAAGTGCTAGCTAGACACTAGACATGAGTCAAATGTCTAAGTAAGCAAGAAATTTTTTTAAAGAACAAAATAACTCATCTGATATGAAGCAATCTAAATTAAAATGTGTTTTTACTTCCTTTTCATGTTTTACATGTTAAAAAACTTCAAATGCAAGTCAAGAATATGGCTTTAGTTTCAGCAGAATATTAGAATTGCTTGAAGCCTTCAGTGAACTTTTCATCAAATCTAATAACCAAACTTGTCCTTAACAAAGAGGTACAGACTGTGCAGACTGGGTGGTATGAGATTTCTTACGAAAGATTTTCATTAAATTGAAATGTTACTATCAACTGTTCCAAGAACTGTTTCATTAAAACAAGACAGACAACAAAAATAAACCTACTGAGAGCCTGAAATGGTCCTTGTGTTTTTGATGCACAGCTGAAGTAAAATGCTGGTCACTTGGTTGGGGAAGACGATTTTCTTCATCCAAAATATCCAGTATACCTACTAATTTTGCTTCAATCAAATCTGTTAATAAAAAAACCATAAATTTACAGAAATTGAATATAATATTGATAATTGATAATAATTTAATATCAACTTGTATCACCACTGAATATTACACCCTCAAATGCTGCTAAACTGACTCTCTACAAAAGTACCTTTGGAAAGCCATTAAACAAAATAAAAGAAGTCATGGCAAATCAGTTCTAAATATCTCAATAGGTATGTATAGGAAATCCATCAAATCTAGAAGTTTTAACTCTTGTGAAACACGGGAGAAAAAGATCAGGAACCAATTGTTTGATTTTAATTCTTGGTCTCAAGCTGAAATTAGTCACCCAAAAAGTGCCTAAGTCTTCTTACTGTATGATCCTGGGTCTAGCTTCAATTGCTGGAAGAAATTTTTAAGCTTTTAATCCACATTTTACCACATGTCAAAACTAAAAGGTTATTATTTCCATTTGATAATATGATCCAGTGAGAAGTAGAAATTTGTTTTAGGAAAGGCAGACCAGAACTGAGCGTACAGTGGTGGTTTCGCAACTTTTAACAACTGCATTGCCTTGACCTCTCACATACATATTCCAAAGCCCTTGAAAGCTGACACAGAAATTCATGCTCTTGAAACTATTAGACACAAACTCACAGTTTTGCAACTTTTTTCAATTCTCCATGAAACTGTTAAGAGGAATTTTTACTACATACTTTTTCCTGTGGAAAGGTTGAAACTGCTAATGCTTGTACTGCAGAAATGCCTATGAACTCTTAAGATTGTGAATTGAATGAGGCTATATATAAAACCATATAATTACTAGTGCTATGCATATTTCACCTCTTCTGCTTGAAGGTTTTTTCCCTGAGACAGTAACAAAAAGCTTGACAATTCAAGAAGCACATACCTATACAGTCCTGATTATCTACATAACGAACTTCATTAACCCCCAGGCCTTCTTTCTGGTAAAGTTCTTGTTCCTAAAGTTACAAAAAAGTAATTGAAAAGAGAAAACACCACTCTTAATTTATTTCTTTTTACTGAAAAAAAATCAAGATAAAAATAATGTTTTCTTATAAACATGATGCAATTTTAAAAAATATAGCATAAATCAACACACATTTGAGAATTTTCTTACACAGCTTAATCTATTCCAACTTTAACACGTTAATGATAAGCCTGTTCAACTCAATATTTTCATGAGGTATTAGCGATTATCCAATCTCTGGATACCTCATTGCTGGTTTTCAAAAATCCACATCGTTTTCTGACACAACCAGATGTCACATATTATGGAAACAGTATGTCAACTGTTTTTTTTTATTCAAACATAATATGTAATCTTATGAAAAGCAGTAATTGAAGTATTTCTTCGGGGGAAAAAAAAATTCATCAAATATAACAGTAAAAAACCAACTCCTCAAATATAATATTAAATATATCATACCTCTTTCAGAATTCTTTCATTAAAAAATTGCTGCAGTTTTTCATTACAGTAGTTTATACAGAATTGTTCAAAACTGTTGTGTTCAAAGTACTCTGAAAGACAGAAGTTAAACTTTTATCATAAAACAGTGTTCCAAGAGTTTAAATTACATAGTAAATAGGAGAAGCTTCACAGTGCCAATATTTAAAGATGTGTTCAGATCCATATCCATTTCTTTCAGCAAAATGAAATCTTTTACAGATTTCTAAGTTGTACACAAGCCATCTAAAAATAGTGCAGCAGATAATATTTCTGAGATAAACGACTGACACTTGGCAGCCAACCAAAGCAAGATGCTACCAGACAGTGAAATTGTACCCATACACCCTCATGCATCTATGATACAACAGGCTGGCAGTAGATATCAAAGCTCTAAAGACCTGAAAACCAAAGGCTGCTCTCCTAGAAAACCTTGGCAGGACTGGAGCACATCACAAAACATGCCCTGTTTTGAATTTCAGTGAGTCAAAGAAGCAAAAAGCAAAAGCTTTACAAGAGCCATCAAGATGAAAAAGAAAACCCTTCCACTCTTCCTTACAGAATTTGTTATTGAACCTTTGGTGGGAAAAAGTGACAACTAGAAATTATTTTACGTATACTTACCAAAACCAGCTATATCTAGAACTCCAATGAAGAAAGAAGAAGTTTCAAATGGAAAACACTGGTTTACCCTTTTCACTACGTGATCAAACAGATGACTATACACGGTTTTAGCCAAGGCATCGCGAGCATTATTTGCTTGTTCCACTTTCAAGGGTACCCTAAAAAAACAAAATACAGATCTTATTTTTCAGAATTCCTTACTGTGAAATGCTGAGATTAGACTCTAAGCTTAAAAACAGCCTTTACAATACCATAAATTAGGACCTAACCTCCCGCCCTGATCTCTAGGCCAAGGCAGAAAACAACCTTGCCAAGTTAGACTATCTTACCTGTAAAAAACAATTGCTACCATCAGTAGAAATGAGATTCAGATGCTTTCATAATTGTGTATTAGATAATTAGAAACTCTATTGGCAGTTTCCAGAGAAAGATATTTCAAATATATACACCACCATCTACAAAAAATATTTCAACTATTTACGTATGATTTGTTATGTTATAATAAAGCCCAAAGTTCAGTTTTTGCTCTGGCATCTTTTCTGCTTCTCACCCTATCACTCCACTGAGGAGGCTGAGGGTGAACAAGAAGTCGAGAGGGGACACAGCTGGGACAACTAACCCCAACTGACCAAAGGGACATTCCTATCATATGGCATCATGCTCAGCAATAAAAGCTGAAGGAAGAAGAGGGAAAGGGGAATGATTTTATGAGTTTAAAATTTTGTTTTCTTAAGTAACCACAACACTTGATGAAGCCTGTTATCCTGGGGAGCTGGACACTGACCTTGCAACAGAAAGTGGAGAATTGGTTTTGCTTTGCTTGCATGTGTAGCTTTTGCTTTACCTTTTAAACTGTCTTTATCAACAACCTATGTGTTTTCTCATTCTTACCATTTCCCTTTTCCCTTCCCTTCCACTGGCAGGGAGTAAGTGAGTGGCTGCAAGGGACTGAGAGTTGCCAGCTGGAGTTAAACTACAACAACAGCTTACCCATATTGCATAATTTCCTTCACTTCCCAGAATTCATAAGCACTAAACTAACAAATAATTACTATTTTTTTATTTTTTCAAAGATAATACTTCTGATGCAGAATTATGGCAATGATGGAGATCACTTTCTACTGTGACTGGTAATGCTTGGAACCAGTCTTCATTCCCAAAGGACACTTGCAGCTACATTACATTTGATAGTAATTAGCTTTAACACACAATCTTGTCTTCCACTAAGTATCTATCTTATCTTAAGGTAATGAGTACTGACAGAAATCTCAGCTTATAAATAGAAGAAGGTACCTTTGCATTCTGTTCTGATACGTTTAAGAGATCAGAATACTAATTCCTGTCAGCTGCAGACCTATTACATAATACAATATATTAAAATCATTTATGTTTTTCACTTACTGTTTTAAACAACATGACAAATAGTTGTACTGCTAGAGCATTTATTTACAAAATGGTCCTAGTGTTCAAAATAGCAAATTCTGCCACTGTTAAGTGCAATTCTAAAGACTGCACAAACCCTTGTTGTTAAATTTCATGGTATGCAGCAAACATGCATGGAAAGAAAATGTAACCCTGCAATGAATTTTGCACAACTGAAAGTTCAGAACTATTAAACAATGCTGAAAATGCCCTGAGACAGTAGATACACAAAAGCCCCACCACAGAACTGATGTTCAGAACAAGTAGCTTTCTTCTCATGAACTTGCTTTCCCTCAGCTCTTCCTTTCTTTGGTCTACGCAAAGATAAATGAATCTCTTTCTCTTTTTTCTTGCCTGAACAGGAAAAGATAGAGTCTCCTTCCTCCATTTTACCTTCCTTCCCTCTCCTGAATTTAACAGCTACTTGAATGGAATAGAAAAAAAATTTGCCAAATTCTAAGCACTTTGGTAAGGCTGCAAGAAAAACCCTTGTTGGTCTTCATGGCAATTTCTTCAGCAATGTTTCCATTGATCTAGAGTTTGAGACTTAGGGGAAAGCATGGATGGGGTAGAATAATCTGTGGACAACTCCATGCAGATCCCAAATATATTCCAGAGCAAATTAACTTTAATTAAAAACATGTATAATTTGCCCATGATTGAGCAGGTGAAGCGATATCCATCAATTACTGTCATCCAATATGGTTACTGGTTCGTAAATAAGGTAGCCTGGATTAAGTAACCCTACCTAGTTAAATACTCCACATAATTAAAGAATATAAGCAGCACATTTGTAATTTGAAAAAAGCTAAAGTTCAAAATAATGTAGAAAAGTATTTTTTGAAAAAGTTTTTCCAATGGACACTTTAGTAGCATCACTAAAAAAAGAAAAATGCATTTTGGTAGGAAATGTATTGCAAAAGAAGCTGGAGGACCTGGTATGATGCAAGTTAATTTTTTTCACTTTGTAAAATAATTTAGTTTGTGATGATGGAGTCCTCTGTGAAAGTCATCTTGGAAAAGAAGAAACTGAGCAAGTGAAAAGCACAGTAGCACATTTACAGTCTAAGAGAAGCATCAGATTTTGAATGCTAACACATTATTTCTCTCTGTAAATACACTTCACATGGATGGCAAAAACATTATCCAGCAAGGTAATTATTATGGGGTTTTGGGAGACAAGGACAGATAGACGTAGTGCAGCTGTCAAGTCCCCCAGGCAA
The DNA here is from genome assembly GCF_022539315.1 of Serinus canaria. Classification (NCBI taxonomy): domain Eukaryota; kingdom Metazoa; phylum Chordata; class Aves; order Passeriformes; family Fringillidae; genus Serinus; species Serinus canaria. The sequence continues at coordinate 82,072,804 of NC_066316.1, forward strand.
TTCACTGCACATGATTATTTAATAAAATTCAGAGAGATTGCATTTAGCATCACCCTCCTACTGTTCCTTGTTGGCTCCACTGAGCCCAGCAGAACAAAGCCTTTGTTATACTCTGAGCACAGTGATTTCAGCTGAGCCATTTATTCACTGTGACCTATTAGGACTCACATGATCTACTTGTACACAAAAGGTCCCTAAGAAAGAGAGAGAAATGACCAGCTCTCTGGGTTGCTGGAACAAAAAAAAAAAAAAAAAAAACCAAAAAAAAAGTACTTGTCAAAACTCTAATACTGATATCAGTCAAGTAGGTTCTAAACCACACTACCATATAAAAAATTGTGTCTATGTAACAAATATCTAAAATAGTCCAATCCGCTTTTACATGCAGTAACTCATGTGAGAAGATGACATTGGTGTATTTCTTAGAGTATGTTTGCTCGTAGATGCACAAGTTTATAAAATGCTAGAAAAAGAGGCTTAATGCAGTAATCATTGAGATGTTGTAAGGAGTCTCCTGAACTCATTTTTGATACCCCCAAAATAAAACAGGAAAAATAAGATCTGCTGGCATAAAAACATCGCTCCTTGCATTTGCAGACTTTTGAAACTGTACAGGGCTAATAACACTACAGGCTTATCAGGATAAATTCACTGATCAGAAAATCTTTACTGTTTTAATCCAAAGTAAACTCAAAGCTGTAACAAAAATTAAGAAACCTTCTTGACAGCATCACTTGAGGAGTGATCACACAGTGTGCCTCATAATGGTGGTAACTTGATACGTCCCACCAAACATTCTCAACAGGAAAATATACAGACAAGCCGTAGGTATGTGTTAAATGTACAACAGGCAAAACGAATCTGTTCTCAGAGGCTGAATCAGCAGTTCCCTGAGAGCTGAGTTCCAGTGGGGTGCCATCTGAATCTGACGTGGATACAATTCATTCAAAGCTCTATCGCTTCTATTTAACACTTTCACTTAAAAGGAATGTGAAATTAAGGGTATTCTCAAAAATGGGCTCTAATAATACTGAATTAAGAAAGCAGAAAATCTTGGTAACAAGATTAGCATACAAAATTATTTTCAAAAAATTCATAATGTAAAAATCCACAAGATATATTTCAGTAAAGGAAAGTGGGTGGTAGTAAGCTGAGAAGAATTTAAAAATGCAAATGGAAGATGGAGAATAACCAGGTAAGCAGTAAGACAACAGAGAAAGATCAGCAATTATTGTGCATCCCAACTTTAAATAAGTAAAAAATGTTATTGACTTCCAAAACCTGAAATGTTCATAATGCCATGAATTACGAGTGCCATCTGTAATGTACAATAAATAATTTTCTACTCTAATGTTATCCACAGTACTGATAAAGCTTCTCCTGGAAAAATATATCAAAGATTTTGCTGTCAATTTAGACATGGTCTGGAAAAGAGCAAATAGTAAAAGCTCGGTCAATATTTTCCACTGGAGACACCTTTCCCTGCAAGACTGACATCCTCCTATACATTAAGCTTGTAATGAAGGGAAAAAAAATTACTTGTAACACTTCATTTCATCTGATAAGGCAGCAAGATGACAGCAACTCAAAGCCCTCAATTTCTAGTAACTGCTGGGGGAGAGAGAGGAGGAATTTACATTGGGCAGGGAGAGAAGAATTTACTCTCCAGAAATGGACTATTGAATACACAACTAAGTGGTTTAGATCTTGAGCTTTTAACTGAATGCAGAGTAACACATCACCCTCTCCCACTCCCCCCAACATTATTTACCATTTGTCACTGCATTAGAATTTTTTCCATAATAATAATTTCTGTAATAAATTTCCAAAGAAATTATAAAGACAAAATATGCAAGGAACTCAAATAAACCAAATTAATACAGATAATTATGAGTTTCATATATTAAACATTGGTGAATAAAGTATTTTCAATTCATTAAAAAAATCTGATTGTTTCCACAGGTTAATAAAAAGCACACCTGTATTCTTCCAAGGAGTAAATGTTCATTAGCTTCCTAATTAAAAGATTGATACATTCAGATGAACACTGAGAATTACTTTAATGTGCTCAAAACTGCTTAGTCCAAGTTCAGTTTTTGATGTGAACTCCAGAAAATACTCAACACAAAAACTAAATGTTAAAACACACAATTCAGTTGCAGGCATCTTAGCTAGCACCCCTGACAGCTTGCATGCTAGGATCAATCTCAGCAAGAGAAAATTTGTGGTAGAAGCTGGAGGTTTTTCATAAATAAAAAGTAACTGCATTGTCATTTTCATAAAACTCAGTTTTGCAAGAGTCATAAATTTCACGGTTTTGAAATGTTATCACCAGTACCATATTTATACATGCTCTTTGTCCTTAATTCTTCTCCACGTGCATACAGAAAGGAATCATTATCTTGCTTCTGTGCCTAGGAAGTTACTTGGATAATAGCTTCAAAAAAAAAAATTTAAAACCCAAAATAACACACTTTCTGTCCATGTTTTTGTGAAACATTATTTACAGTCAAGATTAAATATGTATTTATCAAAACCAGCAAAAAGCAGCAGTTTCTGGATTACCATGTGCAGGGGTGTTTTTAAAGTAAAAACTTGATTTCAGAAGAATTACGTATGACAAACACATGGACACTGATCACTCAGACATTAAGAAGGGTGGCCCTCCTGCCCTCTAATTTAAGCATCCCAGCCCGAATTATCACAGGGCAACACTCACGGGAGCACTGTGCAGCCCTCAGGAAAAAGATTCAAGCGTCTTTTGAAAGACTTTAGGCACCACATTAACATTCCTTGATAGAGTGTATCTGATAAATCTTTTAGCATACCAAATTTGCTGCGCAGGCGGTGGATTTCACTGGCTGACTGCTATACTTTCTTTGGCCACACAGCGTACTCACTGACACACGAGAGATTTTATACAACACAGGAGTTACTTATTCCAAGTGCTGAAAGCCAGCTAAGCCTTCAGCACTGTGATTTCTGTACGACCACGGGGGTGGCACCTGTGCTTGGTAAACCATTAAAAGAAGCGCTTTAGACAGTCACGGTCGGTGCGAGCGCACCTCAGCTGCCCACCGCAGCTGGTTAAGCGGAGCTGGGGCTTACTGCGCCGGTGGGTGAGCAGAGGCGGCGCGGAGCGGCCCGCAGTGGGCAGCAGCGCGGGCGGCCCCTCGCGGGCGGCCCCTCGCGGGCGGCCCCTCACGGGCGATCCCCGCCCCTCCCGCCGGCGCCGCCACTCACTTGATGACCGTGCCCTTGGCGCCCCCTGCCGTGGTGAGCATGACGCGCGAGGTGAGGCTCCCGCGCAGGTCGTCCTCGTCGAGGCCCAGCAGGGCCGCGCAGCGCTCCAGCGCCGCCTGGCTCCGCGCGCGCGGCGTGCAGCCCCCTGCGGACACACAGCGTCAGCAGCAGCCCTCAGGGAAGTCACCTGTGCCTCTGCAAGTCACCTCAGAGCAGTTCGGTGCCAAGAGGCAGTTCTCGGAACCCAGGGAACCCCCTCCAAACAAACACAAAAATAACATCTCGACCAAAACCTACGCAGGAAATTAGGTATTTCTAGAACACTGCCCGGGCTGCTTGTAGGGAAGAACTGTCCCAAAATGCAGAAGTGCTAACCCCTACAAACTAATTCTAGTGACTTAAAACTTTTGAACTTAGATGCTTCTGTAATCCTCCAGACTCCCTTGCTATGCAGCAGAAGTGGCTGCTAGGGCAGGCTCCTGGCACTTGGATTTTTCAGATAAGGCTCTGTACATGTCCCAGGTAAACAGCCAGGGAGGTGCACTCCCTGCTGCTCTGCACCTGCCTCGGCGCCAGCAGAGGTCTCCTACTGGGACACCACCCACTTTAATAAAATCTAGCCCTTATTTACATGTATTTCCTGTAGCTTACAATAGAGCAGCAACAGAACTTTGGAGGGTCTCTGGTAAAAGACTGCCTGCAGCAGTTCAAATGCACACCCTGTGTGTAGACACACAAGGTAAGGGAAGAACAAAACATGTATTTGGAATTTAGAAGTTCAATACATTCGTTTACATTTTAGAAGTTCCTTTACATTTTGGAACTGACACTGGGGAGGTTCTTATTTGATCCAGAGTAGAGAGAAGAAAAAAAACCCAAAAACAAAGCAACCCACCTCTGTGCCAACCCTAAGCTACCCAGTTTGAATTCAGCACTGGCCCTGATTTGACATGGCACTAGAGCCCACCCATGACCTCTTCTGAACAGAATGTTTTGTACAGTACTGTGCTAATTCTGTACTTGGGATCAGTGAACTGGTAAGGTTAGCACTCATTTAATTCATCATTCAGAACACTTCAAAACGTTCTTCCGAACAACTCTACCAACAGCTATACATACTTGAAGTAGGGCCAGGAGGAACCAATTTCACTCTGTCTTGCAACTCTAGTAGAAAACATAAGTATGTAGGTCTAGCTTTAGTTGTATTTGCAGTACCCAGAGGAATCAGTCCTTCAGGAATGCATGGACACAAGTTCTCAATTTAGGGAGGCTGATTTCAGTAGTAAGGTAATAAGGACAATTCCCAAATCATTAATTCTCCTTCATCAACCTTCATGCACATTCTGCAATTAAGTCCCAGCTATACTTGTACTGCTTCATCTTGTGAGCAACATCTTAAAATTAAGAGGTTATATTTACCTAAATTTTTGCTGTAACTTTTTTTTTTCATCTCTCAAAATACTAACATGATGTTATTTTTGGAAGCCAAAGGACATAATGCCTTTCCCTACAGATAGAGTTGCTAATTTCTAATGTCAAAATCTTTTTGTGATATTAGAGAGAAGTTGGACTTTCAAACTACCATTAAAATACAAAATGGCTCTTTTCTTTATATTAAACTTTTCACTGAATAGGTTTTTGAACAATTTCAGTGCAACCCTCTTTGCTTTCAGAGCATGTAAAGAAGTACAACTTCAAAACAAACAGGTAAACTTGACTTCAAAATGGGGTGAATTAAGATGGAATTACCCATGAACACAAAGAAGCTTTCAAAAGCAGTAATTCACATACAAAGTGAATGTCTCTAATCAAGAGGCATTTTCAATATCTTTACGAAAAACAATTTCTGTTTCATCTAACCTGAAGTACTCCCAGCTTCCTCAAAATCGATATTTCCAAGGTGAAGGACACCAGCCACTACTCTAAAAAGATCAAGTTTTTCTTCATCATCCAGTCCAATCTTTTTCATGGCTGTGCACATTCTGTTGAAATCTCCATGATCATCTAACAGTGGATCCTTCAAGGAACCTTCTTTAAGATACTATAAAACCAGAAAAACCAAAATTTCTGTGTAAGTACTTTAAAGTTAATGTAAGCAAATATTTCCAGTCAAGAATAAGTCATAACAAAAAGCATACAAAAGCATGCCAAACTAAGTAGATTCAAGTTCTTCATACAATATAGGCTTCGCAAGAACCTTAATTTATTTTAAATTGTTGATACTTGGAAGCATGATCTTCAAACTTAAATTTCACAGCAAACTTCAAACTATCTTCAGAAAGCAGAGGCTAGAGAGAATGTGACTGCTAAGGACAGGGGAATAAGAGATAGTACAGGACAATCAGAACCAGGAGAATTATCCCTATTATAAACAGGCTTATTTAGAGAAATATACCAATTAACTTTTGCTGGTAATCAAGAAACAGAAAAGTTTTTTGCAGTGGTCTATGGCTTAAAAGAATACTAGCTATATTCTGAAATACTAATTTAACATTTTGCTGATTTTTCTAATTTAAATACATTGAAAGCTATTTTAGCTATAAACCAGTTCAAATAGTAGAAAATAACACATCTGCATGCAATCAAGAAACTACATGAACATGCACAGGCTGAGCTATGTTTTTACACTTGTTTTAAAATGTTTTCAGTTAAAAAAAATAATTAACTAAATAAAAGCCTTGTTAGTGTCAAGTAGGCTAACATGATTTTTATCAAAACAGAACACCACATGCATCTGAAAAATTCACTTCACACAACATGTAGGCACATCAATAACATTAAACTACATGTTAGTTATGTAAAATGATCACCTCATCTTCCTGATAAGGAAAACACAAAAATAATTGAAGTATTAATTGACTATTCCAGCTACTTTCATTAAAAAAAAAAATCTTAATATTTTTTATAAAATGACAGCAAATACTAAACTTCCAATTTAAAAACCTGAACAAAGCAATATATTTCCTGTTTAAACAGCTGTAGTACGTTTAAATATAATTTAACTTTGATCCTTTATTGAGCCTTCAAATGGATATGGCAGTTACATATAAGTATTATGGTATCGTATGTTCTGCCACTTCATGTCTTATATATATTTTCAGAACTATTCTCTGAGTATGTTTTAATTTAGATAAACACTTATTTCAAATCAAGTCTTTTCTTATTTCAAGTCCATCAGAGGACAAAATTTATGACAACACCCACCTGTAGATCACATCAATAACAGAAAATTGCACAGGTTCATTTTCCAGAAGAAAAAATAAGTGAATGTTAATACTCTGTGCCTGCTCACTTCAATTCTTCATGAAAGGCAAATTGGGTAAACTGAGGCAAAATTCTCCAATGCTAGCCTATATGCTTGACAAGAATGAAGTATCTACCAGCCTTCTGCCTCAGAGGATGTCAAATAAGTATTTTTGTATCTGATTCTGCACCATCCCTGATTATAAAAAATTGCCTACATTTAACAACAGAAGTCAGGACTACATGTTCAGTGTAACAATAATACAACCACTAGAAATCCAGGGACAGACTTGACAATGTTCACTTGAGGAAAGGAACTATCTATGCAGTCTCTCGTAGTTGAGTATGAGCTTCAAGACCACGTTATGAAAGAGATGGCATGGCCACTTGGTGGAATGAGGCTCTTAAGTTATTTTTGTCTGTATGTAACTTACCCTGCTACTGAATCACAAATATGGATTTGATTAAGATTTTAAATACCTTCCAGCTACAAAAATGTGAATTTCATACTTTGGAGTAGATTAAAATTTTATTAGAGAACAGAGTAGAAGTTTAATTACATGTTTTAATAACTTCCAATTCATATATACTATTAATTCAGAACAAATTCTTTAGTATCCTCATGTGAGCAGCTCAAAGGTTCAAGTGCTACAAATTCTGGTAATTCCAGTTCTAAAAAATGTAAACAGAGATGGAGCAAGAAGGTATAAATGTTTTGAAGCTTCAGACTTTCATCCAGGAAATTCCATGCTCTGGCATAACTAGCAGTTAATAGTAAGGGGAAAACAAAAACCTTTAAAGTGCACTGAGGAGGAGAATATAGTCATGGCTAGAAGTGAGGTTGCACTACTGATTTATAGAACAGTTTGGAGCATCATTTCAAAACTCCAGGTAGTAAAAATGGCTCCAGAAAAAACATTACTTTTGACCCATTTCTATCAGTAGTTAAGATTTTAAAAAAGAAAATTACAAAAGTGTTAGATTTTTGTTTTCCACAGAAGACAAGCTGCATCATTAAATGTTATGGTATTATAAGAGTGAAGAGGAAACCATTTTATATACACTGTTCCATTTGGGATTTTATGATGCATGTTAAAACGTCTTTCTAGGACTGAACTCCGAAGCAGAGTTCTGAATACAGCATCTTTGAGAGTACCCTCTTAGACCTATAAAGATGTGTAAAATGAACATTTCATTCCACACTATAAAACTGTAATCACTTTCAACTCTATCTCCATTACTTAACAATATAAACTAACTAAAGATAAAAACATACCTCAGGACTCTTGCGATTTTGCAAAATCTGCTTGTCTGTTTCTTTGTTAGCAAAGAATCTGGTACAGCCTCGATTTAAGTACTGTAACAATAAAAAAGTGGAAATGCATAGTAAAGATAGAAGTAAGGAAAACATATGCTTTTGTTTAAGGCTTGCCCTACATGGCTTGATTTAACCATTTGATACAAACAACATGATAAGTGCTCATAATGCATTCCTTGAAAATGTATTTATTTACATCTACAAAATTTAAAAACTGCAAGAGTACCAAGCTTCTATTGAAAGTTTCTTGATTTTGACACCTAACACACTTTTTGACACAATGGGATATTCATTAAGCCACACAATATTTTCTTCCTTTTTGATTCTATTAAACCTATTTAAAGAGTCCAGGATTACAGAAAAGACAATCAAAATTAGGGATGAAAAGAATAAATTTTCTGGCATACATGTAATATGAAAGTACTAATTTTTCCTCACCAAATATTTCTATAGGTAGTAGGAAACATAGTGTATTAAAAAACCCGAACAATATTTAAAGCTTATAGCATGGTCTAAGTAGAAGCCTTATTTTGAACCTGCCTTCTGATATCCACCTTATATTGTATAGTAATCTCAGATTTACTGTTCAGTAAATAAGACTGAATTTAGATTTAAATAATTACTGTTGCTTTCAGCAAAATGGGATCACCAGCTTTTTCTTTCTGATTTGTTCATCTGAATGTAAGAACTCTGTCCAAAAGCTTGGACAGAGCCCTTTGTCTGAAGGAAGTGAACTGATTCTTTACTCTTTGAACAATGTTTTCTAAGAGGTGAACACAGATAATTCTACTCTGATTAAAATTTACATGCAAAATTCCAAAACCTCAAAATATTCTTCAAAGCATTCCTGACAGCAGAAGAAAACTTGGTGACAAATTTAATATTTAAACAAAGTGACAACTGTTCAAAGCTGGCTTAGTGTTTAACAAAGTACAGAAGTTTTCTTTATCAGCCAATAAGAATGCAACTCACAGTGTATTTTAAACACAATATATCCCTGTATTACAGCATTAGTAACACAATCCCAGAAACTGCGGATGGGAAGTGAAAAAGATCATACTTTTCTCAAAAAGAGAGCATGGAAACTTATCTGACAGGTTGAGAATGTGAACCAGCATGGTATTAAATGATAACCTACATAAAAGACATTTAATCACAAGATAATGGCTTTCATTTGAAAGCTAAAACCTTGAGTAAATTTATATATTAAAACAGGGAGAAATTATATTTTTAAAGGAACACAAATACACAGTTTCATGTTATCATACAGTACAACTAAATACCCTGGTACTTGGGGTTTAGTTTGTATGGTTTGCTTGACTTATTTTTTTCAGTGAAGTACAATGCACCATTGTAACTTCAATGACCCAAACATAAGGCAATTTCACTTCTCTTCCTGAAATTTAGATGAGAAAAAAGTTCAGCTTCTCATCCCCATCTACTGTTCTCCAGGTACAGAATTACTCCAGGTACAGATTTACTGTGCAGCTTTACATTCACAGCCATGTGATTCAGACCAAGGCACCAAGACCTACAAGGTTCAGCACAGGTTTCCTCATGACCTTGAATTTCTGAAAACTTCTGCAGGGCAATCTAAAGCATGAGCTCCAGGGACTGCACGCTTTCATGTGGGTTGTGCTGAAGAATGGGTGTGTAAGAAACCTGCAGAACTGCAGAGCTATTTGCATAATCCTTGGCCAAGTAAATTCTCACTTCCCCAGGGAACCTGCAGGGGAAGGATGAACTAAAGTAGAGGTAATGGACATAAGTGCTGCTGCAATCCAGAGGACAGGTCAGGCAGGTGCAGCCAATGCACTGTCTTGGTTTACATGCCCAGAGCAATGTAGCCCTATGCCATGATGGCCAAATGGATGGGGAGGAGATTCCAAGGGATCACTTAAGCCAAAGGGAAACAAGGAGTAATGAGAATTAAGTTATTCTTTATCTTTTAATAATGTTTTGCTTCTTTGAAAAAGAAAAAAACACACAAAACAAACAAACAAACAAAAACAAACAAACAAAAACCCCATAAATTTGAGATGATCCTATTTCCAACAAAGTGTACTTTTAAGAAACCAGGCTTGAGTCTTAGAACTCAGGCTGGCCCTAATTTGGACTTTGACTTGATAAGCCATAAGACTCAAGACAAGGCACAACAGAGCCAATGCAAAACTGTGACTTAAGGGATGAGCTTTTCTAAATAACCAATTTTAGAGTTTGATTTTTTTATTAATATCTTTCTTCTAAAAAAATAGTAGTGGCTGGAAAATACTGATCAATCATCAAACTTTGCCTTGTGTACTACCACAATCTAAAGCTTTAAAGATGGCATTTCTGTGAATTCTGAGCCAGATATGCAGTGAACAAAACATGTTTAAAAAAAAAAAGTGGCACAAGTGTGCGTATTCAGAACCATTTTGTGATGCAAACTGAAATAGCAAATGAGAACAAAGAACACAAAAATCATTTTGACAAAAGAAGTGCAAATTTAGGAGGAAAATTATCTTTTACAATTTTGTTTTCCTAAAAATCTCCCATAAAATGGTAATTGATGAAAATTTAGTGCAATATGGGTAATAAATTTTAAGACTATTTAAATTCATTTACAAGCTTGCAAAGATGAAAAATATCCCAAGGTTTTGTTTGTTTGGTTTTTAATTAAAGATAATCTACTTTAATAGAGAGAAAAAAGCTGCATTAAACTTTTATAATTTAACATGCAGAGTGGACTTTTCAAATGCAAGAAACTCAGAATTCAAATACTAACTTATGGTAAAGCAATAAAATCCTTAATGGAAATTAAGGTGCCTGCTATAGTTTTAGTAGAAGTCAAAAAAAAGGTCACAGTATGATAAGGCTGGTGTGACTACAAACTTTTTATAGATTAAATATGCAAGAAAATGTCCTCTGTAAAAGAACTCAGGCTGTTAAGTACTATCCTGCATCAGCCTGATTTTAAGAAGGTTTTAAGTCTGACCCTGTCATCTACAACTTTGGATTCTCTAATAAGCAGAATTCTCTATTTTTAAAAATTCCCAAGAGTGGGTAGGCAGAATATTCTAGAAATAAAATCTATTAACTTCAAGAAATAAATTTAATGGAAAAGTGGCTGCACCATAAAAACATGAACTTGAAAATCTGTTCAACATTTTAGCTTTAAATCTTACAAGAGAAAGCTACACAGAGTAACTGCAGAGTAAAGAAGAAAGTTTTGAAAACTAGCGCCACATTTTACAAATATAAATAGTGTTGGGTGTTCTTAAGTATTGTGTTTGTTGAATGTTTCAAAAGAAAAACTTTCCTTCTAGGGAATGGAAGCAATTCTTTCCTAATAAGCATCAGAACAGGTTTCCATCACACGGGTGAGTACGAATAGAAAAAATATAAAATGATACAAATTAAATATTTGAAGAAATAATGTAAGGTCTATGAATGCCTAGAGAATTCCTTGAGAAAGTAAGGAAACTTGTCTTGGAATACTGGCATGGCTTTTAGAGAGCATGATCACCTTGGTACCACAGCACAAATGTACAATGCACACAATATGGAAGTGCAGCTCTGTGCCCATTTCCTGGCTCATCCATAAGGAGAGACTGACTTGGCTGAGCCAAGGGGCAGCAGCTGCCTGTTAGGTGAGCAGGGTACTCCCACCTTCCCCACAGCGAGTACACTGATTCAGGTCTCGCCTGTGCAACCCCCACTTTGCACAAAACTGGCAGGACATTGGTATATTTAAAGCTCCTAGCCCTCTGCTGAATTTTGATGGAACTGAGTACAAAAGGGAAAGCAACAGATAAGCGCAGTCCAAGTTTTATTTAGAACAAATAGGAAGATCAGCCTACAAAGAAAACAGTCAGCACAATAACTTAATTCTTTGTTTGCAGTGCTTCTCATCTCATTTAAGATCAAGGAAGTCTATAGAGATGACAGTCATTTAGCTTATGTCCTTGTAATTCCACACTGTTGTATTACAAAACCCTTCAAAACCCAAGAGATTTGGTCTGTGTATTTTAGGAATACACAAAATTCCGCTTCTGTAATGTTCCATGCCAAATATAAGGGAAGAAATGGTGAGAGATGGAAACAAATGACAGAACACAAGGAAAGAACTGACTGGTATTTACCAGGAGATTTGATTTGCACTGAAGAAATTCGCACTTTACATTTCTAGAACAGCCCATAACAACATTACTAACAGCTGGGTATGCAACAATACATTTTCTGGAAAAGCACAGATTCCTCAATTTTAAGACAAAGTATAGGAATTCTTCCAGTAAAAAAAATGTCAGGTAGCTTTATTCCAAGATCAAATAGATTTAACAAAAACAAAATCTGTGTTTTTTTATAGTAATGAGTCTGTCAAAGATAATAAATAGAGATTTTAATGTGATCTGTATGAAAAATCTATATATGACGATATGACAAGCTTTACAAATGCTGACTCTGCTACTCACCCTAAAGTTGTCAGGAGAGCTTAAATATAGCTTTTCCCTAATGTCTTCTGGGGCACCAGCACAAAGCCTATAAAAGATATGGTAATTCCTCTCTTCTTTGCCTTGCACACAGATCCTAGATTTCTCCAGAAGGTAGTGTGACACAAATCCACCAACCACCGAGTTCTAGGAAGAAGAAATATTTTTCTGATTATCTGAATATTTGTTGCATTATTTAAGATTCAGGTTTTTAATTTACTTTTGCCTGATCATGACTCACTCAATACAAACTGCTCCATAAAAGACTAAAAGCTATCTATATCTAATACATATTAAGACTAGAAAAAACACCATTGCCTTTACCATTACTTCTCTCCCCAGCTTATGTATTGTATATACATACACTCTTCTTAAAAGAAAAGTCTTCTTCACCCCAAAAAGCAGAAATCCGTAACAGAACCTCAGGAGTTACTGCAAAGATCATTGCTACAGCCATCCTTACACTTTCTGTATGACAGTGCTATTACAACCTTCTTTAGCTGCTTTTCACTGAGATTCTTGTGAAATAAAAGGAAGGGTTAAAATTATAGAGTACATATTTGGACAACATCTTAGACAAATTAATTATGACACAACATTTTATTTCCAACACTTGCACTTCTTTATTGAGAAGGAATTCTGACAAAGATTTTTGAGAGCTATTTCTTATCTGGCCTATGATAAAATTCCCTGTGCCTAGAGAAATCTTAATAGCAAGGAAATTCCTGAACTTAATGGCCATTACAGGAGCTAAGAAGGATTAACTGACTGACAAATTTGATTGCAGTTATGCAGTCATTCCCTTATTCAGAAGCTCTCAGTCTGTACTCATGTCACTTTGAAAAACCAGACTTAAGAAGGTGCCCACAAAGTGAGATGTGATGCCTTGTAAGAAAGGGTCTCAAGTGACCAGGCTAATCTTGCAGTGGAAAGCTGAAACAAGCTTTGAAGCTGTTTCTGAAGATACTCAGAGGGCTATTTGCTTCACCTGAAGTAATTCAACTGAAACACCATATAAGTGTTGATGGGTACTCCCTCTCCCCACAAAGAAATTTGGTTATTTACTAGGTAAACTATTAACAAAACCTCTGAAGTTAAATTACAAACCAAATTATGAAAATTTAGGAAAAGACCGCAAGCTCAAGACCAGACAAATGCGATTTAAGTCTGCAGGAAGAGAACCAAATTCTTGCAGTTTGTCTGTCCTCAGTCAGAAATGTGGGGAAGAATGTATGTAATCTCCAGAAAACATCGACAGGAGTCTTCAGCTTGGACATACTGACCAACCATACAGTAATCCTTAATTGTGGAACATGTGTATACGTAATCCAACCCAAACAAAACTACACCTAAGCAAAGGAAATTTTTCTTAAGATACACAGTTGAATATCAAAAAACCAATTCCTTGACTTCTGTCACACACAGATTACTATGAAAGTTCCCAAAATGTCATGCAAATACATAAAAAAAGTTTCAAGTTGAAATACATTTATGTCTAATACACAACTTACACTTACTTGAGCATTAAAGGAATGGATGAATACCTAACAGCAAGTGAGTTAGTCTTCATATGAGAAGGCTCACATATGCAGTGAATGGACTAATTTTTAATCTTTTGTTGGTGGAAGCAATTTTCCTACTGAGTTGCCACTGCTTTCCAGTAATGAGACAGTACAGTGTGGCTCTGGTTTTTCTTTCAAGGTGACACAATACAAATCGAATCTGTAAAGTAGGACAGTGGCTATTTGCTGCAAGACTAGTAAGTCTGTTCAGTCTTCTGCCAGTCTAGTGTTTCCATTATATGGCAAAAAAATCATCACTGGTTATCTGAAACAAAATTCCAGTACCTTTTCATTGAAGTGAATTTCAACAAATTTCCCAAAACGACTGCTGTTGTTGTTGCGAACAGTCTTTGCATTTCCAAAAGCTTCTAATAGGGGATTTGCTGTTTAAAAAAATTAATTTTTGTAGTGTTAAAATTCAATCAGGAAACTACCAAAAAGAAAAAGAGAACAAATATAATTAATCGAGGAACTTATTTGGAATAAGGTTTTAAAATCAAAGGAAAAAAATTACCTATTAGGAATAATATATTCTGCAAATTATACTGGATATATTGTGGTGGAACATAAAATTAAGTACTTAAGTGTCTCATAACACTGCAATGTGCTTAAATCAATACTGCAAGAAATTAGAGACAAGTACCAAAGGTTTTTCAGTGATGTTGTTCTATAGGAAGTAGCTAAATAACTGATGCATAAATGACATGAGACAGCACAGAATTTGACGCTTCCCAATTATTTATTATTCATGAAATCAAAACTACCCACTTGTTCCACAGACGAAAATGCCACTTAAATGTCACACATGCAATATATTAGATTGACTTGGAAATTAATAAGTATAATATTAGAAAAGTGTGCTGATTTCAAAAACCACTTAACACTGTCCTTTCAAATTAGGTCAATTAAGTGACTGACTGATTTTATTTTTTACTGTTTGCTGCTTTTCAGCATGTTAAAGCCCATACAGAAAGAGTGGCAGCGAGCAACCTAATTCTCATATCCATATATATACACACTCATACAAATATCATGCACAGTTTAAACAGTTTGAAACTGCTTATTAATTATGAAATAGAAGGCCTCAGAAAGACTGCTTTTTAGTATCTTTGAAGATCAAAGAAAAATAGTTTACTAAATCATGTCAACAATAAACCACTAAAAATATCGGCAAGATATTTGAAGACTTCTAGTTAAAAATAAGCACTGGAAACTAAGTGAGCAGAAACTCAGATTTAAAACTACACTGACAACCATTTAAATATCTGCTCCTACAAAAATTAAAGAATGAAGGAATGACATCAATGCTTGGATAAAATACGGGTGATAATGCATCATATATAGGACATGAGACTTAACCCTTTTTTGCTTGGCTGTATTTTCTTTTTTTTTAACAATTAAAGTTCATAAAAATGCAAATCTGACTATTTACAAGATCTTTGATAACTATTCAGGCATTTTATGTAATATGAAGTTTTAAAGAAAAGATTATGAACAAAACCAAATTGCACAAAGTCTTTCAGCTAGGCTGAAGGTTCCTCTAGTAATACATATGCCACAAGCATATTCATTAAAATTATGCCTAAAAACCTTCAGAATTCATGCATCAGATGCTGTTCTAAATTAAAAAGCCCAAACTCTTTGAGGAATACCTACAAGTACCAATTAATTTGCATCAGGCATTATCCAACTCTTGCCCACTTTCTGAGTTCCTTTAGCACACAGTGGATTTTACTAAGGAACTGGTTCAAGCAGACCTACAGCAACAAGATTAAAGCCTGAAGTACTTCTCTTCAAGAAGTTGTTCAAATTTGAAAGCAGGAAAATTTAATGAAAATTAAATTATTTTTTAAAGAAAAAGACACAGAGTCAAGAAATTTCAAAATAAATTTATGCTATGCTATAGAGGACTAAAAATGTTGTATGAGGAATTATTAGGTTGGCTGAAGGTTTGCTCCTCAGGTATTTCTATTTTCTCAAAAAGCTATTTTCTGTTCAATTAGGAAGTACATGCAACATTCAAGAGGCTCAGTGAGAAGGATCAACACAGTCTCTTTTCACCTTGTTTGGGAGTCTACTGTAAAGATAAATACAGTCAAAGTACTGTTCTGAATTATGTGATTTCTGACAAAAAAATGTTATAACAGAAATTTGATCCAGAATCATAATTTAAAAGAACTTCCCTACTTTATTTGACTCTGAGAAATTGATAGTGAGGAGGAGGAATTATATTTTCCTGGTACTAACAGATAATGAAAAAACAATCTTATTCTAGCAGATTTTAAGCAGTCTAAAATTCTGTTTTGGGTACCACGTCAAGTACATTATATGTGTAAAGTTCAATTCAAACACACACATAAATGTTTTCTAGATAAATGACAGCATAATACTACAATAAATAAAAATAAAGTGAAATACAAATAAAAAATTTTTCAAAACGTAGGATCAAGATCAACTACCTGTAAATTATGCTCTAGATAGTCTGATAGTATTCCTATGCTACTTTTTTTCACTTGCTGTTGAGTCATATTTCTGAAAAAAAAATAATGTTGGAACCCTTAGTTAAATGAAAGAAACTTCAATACCTTCTACAATTCTATCATCAATATCTTGGCCACTCCCATAGGATTCTGTCAAATACCTGTAAAGTAAGATAAAAATATCAGTATCATTCATCTCATGTCAGGTTTTATTACTGAAGCAGGGTTTAACATGGCTGGGCACAAATACTAATTAATTACTATAGGGAAGGCATTCTGATTTTAAGTTTCAAATACCTATGCCCTTTGAAATAAACTTTACTTTAAACTTTTAACTTTTCTTTTTTGTTAAAACAAAAATATTCTTGCACACTTCAAATTTTTTTCAATTCTCCAAGGCCTGCTACAAATTTCTTTACAACATGCATATGGAAATTACAGTTTAATAGAAATACAATCAAAATATTACTGTATTATCTGTCTTTATTAATAATCTTATTAAATACATAAGGTTTCATGTCTATTTCCTGAATTTAAGACTGTTGCCATCCATAATGTTTCTATATTCATAACGATCAGTGTTAAGAAAAACCTGCATGGAGATGATAAGTAATTACAAGTGTACAATTAAGACAGGATTCAATTTAGCAATTGAAGAAAGAATTAGAAAATAAAGCCACAATCTACTTGCTCCAAAGTCCTAGTGTTTTTTAATTTTTTTTTTTCCCTGCTCACAGAGCATGCTTTCTGGAAATTCACAGGTGAATCTGGGACAAGTTAAAAACATCTCTTGAAAATAGGGCTTTCCAAAAAACTTTAGAAGCACTAAAACAGCTGCTCTGGCACCTTTTACTTTGTAATCAAACAAGGGTAAAATCTTTCAGCTTTTAAAATTTAGTTATGTTTTGTACAGGGACTCTATGGTGGAGAGCGGTGGGGAAAAGCAACAGCAGTGATATTTGCCTGTTGTATAATAAGCTCTTCCTTTGCTGAGAAGTGGAAGAATAATCTCCTTGTGATATTCTTCCAGAGCCTGCTGTCTTTTTCTGTTACTCTTATCAGGAATAGAGTCAGATGTCCCTTGTAAAAAATCTGTCCCTTGTAAAAGAATTACTGCAAGGTAATTCTTACAGCTATCTATGAAAGGTTACACAGGGGCAGCTCAGAGCAGCATTAAGGACAGACGGGCAATTGTGACAATTCTTTGCAGGATGTGGAAAATAATACCTCTACTGTGGAGAAATACTAGAAAATACATTTTTTTAGGGAAAAGGGAATTAAATATTTGTAGAGGGAAACATGTCCAAGGCAGGGCAAGGGAGCATATTTACACTGTCCACACTGAGGTGCCCTGCATCACCAGGCCACCTATGACACAGGTGTATTTAAAGGAGCAGTTCTTTCCAGTTACAGTGTTCAAAAGTGATAAAAAGCCATTAAAAGATAATGCAGATATGGAAGCAAGGCTGATATATATCAGCAATATGGCTTTCCATATAAATTAATACACTTGATTTAGTATTGGTTGTACATGAACATCAGTAAATAAATAAATAAATACCACTCTTCAGTCTTATTCAGTAAACTAGGGTAAAGTATGTTAAAATTAAAAGGACACTCAAGCAAACTAAAAAAAAAAAAAAAAAACTCAGGGAAAACACAGAAATACATATTTATGGCAAAACCAACCAAGTGTCTTGCAAGATACAGTTAATATGTCTAGTTACATTTTTTATCAACCACAATACCAGATATGCAACACCAAAATGACTTTATCATAAAACCATAATAACTACATGATGTCACTACCATTGAGTTAAAGTTTCTGTGAGCATGTAGCTATATCTGCACATTATCATGTCAGCATTTATTTAAATTTGTTGTAATAAAGTGCACATAGAAACTAATTCATATCTTACTGAATTGTGTCTTGAACCCATTGATGACCTTAATTTGCTCTGCCTCTATGTCAACCAAATGCATAAACAGAAGAGATTCACATACTAACTTTGGTGCAAACATACAAACCTCAAAACAAATTTAGTGTTTTCTGTCTTGCCAGCTCCTGATTCTCCAGAGACTATGATGGATTGACTCATTTTAAGCACTTTCATGTCACGGAATGCTTTATCAGCTTAAAAAGAAGAATATGGTTAACATGACAAAAATTAATACTCAGCAGAATTGCAAGGATAAAGTTAAGCTACAATGCAGAAAATGTAACATTTTCAGGAATAGAAACTAAATCTTTACAATTAAATTAATTACAGTTTATTAAATTCTGTTTCCCTTTAATTTATACTACAGTTGTAATTCTTCCAACACTGACATGTAAGAACTCAAAGTCTTGGAAACAAAGGTCTACTCAGTTATATCCATAGTAAAACAAGACAAAATCAACAATCTAGAGCTAAATTTTTTAATTTAATATATTTATAGAAAAGTAGTTAATTTTATATATTTTTTATATTTTTAAAAGGGAAACTTTCAGTTGTACTTTGCAACAAGTAACTTCTGAGGAAACTTGGGAAAAAAATCTCTCTATGCAACAGGTACTAAAACTCCAGCTAATTATATTTTTTATTTCAAAATAAAATACAAAACAGTGAGAAGGCCTTTAACATGTCAAACTTTGATTATAGTTTCCAATTGTTTTTTATTTTCAAAAGTGACTGAAATCAGCTTATGCCATAAATAACATTTTAATGTACTTTCTGTCTGTAACACAAGCAAATAAAAGGAAACAGTGAATGTGCTCTTGCAACATAATTTAAGGCAAAGAAAATTACTACACTGAAAGACAGTGCCAATCATTATTACGCCTTTTTCACTTACAAAATTTGAATTTCTTTATTTCTTTTTTAGGTTATTTTAATGGTTGCAAAATATATTTAAATTGCTTAGACTTAAAACACTGGAAGTGCAGAATAACCCTTAGAGAGTTGTCACAGTTGCCTATTTCCAAGTTCTTCAAAAAGATGAGAAGATTTGCAATTTTAGCCATTAGTGGTTTTATTTTATAATAGTTCAAAATAATTCAATTAGTGCTACAGGTGGCAATTTGCAGATAACCCTGAAGAATTCAATGTTTGTTTATAAAGAGACAAATACAGGCAAAATACATACCAATTGCAAAAACATGTGGTGGCAATGTTCCCAGTGATCTACCCTGGTACTTTTTAATAGTATCTGAAGAGTAAAACTTAGGTATATCAAAGTATGGATTCACTGCAATAAGAATGTTGGCTACATAGGTCTGTGAAGAAAACAACAAACAGCAAATTACTAGGCAGTATCCAAGCAAGAGGTTAACAGCAATTGTCTATTACTATTGCAGACTATAGCCTCCATATAACAATTGCATTTTTGATCCTTTCCAGCTAATGCAAACACAAGACAGGATATATTTTTGCAGTTCCTTTAATTATCTTCTCAGCATTTCTATGAAATTATCCTGGGAAAATTTCCTAACCACCGAGCTGTGGAGTATGTCCTGAATCTGACCTTTCTCCCAGTCTCCTTTTAAATTATTTCCTATTGTCTGCATTACTGGATCGAGGACAGGACGCCAAAACCTCCTGCTCAAAAGCGAATAAACTAAGCTCATGGATAGCATAACACACTGCCCTCAGTGAGAAGGATAGCTTTTCAATATCTAATGGGAGCAACTCAGCAGGAAGGACTGACAGGATCCTGCCTGGGAATGCATTCAAGCCAGGCAATAAAAGCATTCAGCCAAAAGAAAATTAGCTATAGCTGCTTCCATAGAGAAAAATACAGAATGCAAATATTCTTTTACAGAGAAGGAATTTGAGAAGAATCTCAGACAAAGGCTGCTTTTTACCTTTCCATAGGACAAGGAAGACTGAAGAGAGTGGGGGTTTTTATGTTTATGAAAGAAATGCTTATAGCTTAGTTATAATTGCCAGGTTACATACAGGAAAGAAGAGGGGTCAGAATGAAATTAAAAATCAGATTTGCAGGAAAAGACCTGAAGAAAATGAGGTAAACCTTCAACTTGAATAACTTATTTGCTTTGCTGTTACTGAGAATGTCCCTAGAAAACTGAAATTTGGAAACTATTGTATGATACATTAGTAGAAGACTGGATCACACAATATATGACATTTCTTAAATAGTTCTGTTTTCAGCACTTATTTCACCAAAGGAAAACTTTCCTTCAAGAGTTGCAAATACTAATATTAATTTTCCTTTTAATAACAAAATAAATATTGTTAACCAGGATTTTTAAAAAGGCATAAAACTGTTCACAAGGGAAATGTAACTTAATTATAAACTGAAAAAAAGGTTTTTTTTTTTTCCTTCAGAAAATACATGTGTACTTGTTTACACTGAAGAAAGGCTTTTTGAATTACTATCCTACTTTGTGAAAATACTATCCTATCCCATGATCAGTTCATATTCAGAATTTTACTTCCTTGGGGGGTTTTATTGTTTGGTTGGGTTTCTTTAAGGATTATTTATCCAGAGCAGCATTCAAATGGCCATTTTTATTTATTTATATTTTAAAGCTGGTGCTTGATCTTGAGCCATAAAAAATTTAAAGCTATGTAAATTAACTGCAACAGAAGGAAACGATTATACTTTCTTTTTACACTTATATAAAAGGGTTTACCTAAATTAATTCTATAATATATGCTAAAAGAAAAGTTGATTATTTCAACACAGACACTTTAAACTATGTAGAAATGTTTTGCATTATCCTTATCCAGCTTTCTACTAGGAAAAAAAATTAAGAAAGAAAGAAAACTCTTATCTTCTGTTTCACAGCTGTCAGTATCTGGGCAGATGGCAAGGACAAAATGTAATTTAGTCAGAATTCATTAAGTACAATTAGGCAATTTGATAGCAATATAAAAGATTAAGATGGACATCTGAGCTAGGAGGTGTCAAAGACGGCACCTGTTCGCTTCGTTCAAAAATAATGAAGAAAGAAAACCATCTTTGTTAACAGTGAAATAAGTTACCTGTAGGAACATTTGTGATACAAAGCTGTGCTATGGTTGCACATGAACAGTCATGTAGAGAAAAACCTATTGTTCTGTCTGGTAAAAATCAGATGGGATTCTGATCTAAAAGTATAATATAAGGATAAAAAGGTGAAAAAAAAAGGCAAAAAAAAAGGCCTACAACCTCGACCTTTCCACATTAGCAGTTCTGTTATAGAAAAAAAAAAAAACAGAAGTGGAAACACTTGGTGAATTTTTGAAAGGACATCTCTATTAGACTGGTTGTCATGACACAGAATACTTACGTAAATTCTGTCCTTACTGTACCGAACTTTGATATTGTGAAGGAGAGTGGCTTCATTTAAATACATCAGAGAACCTTCAAGTAAAAAACAATCATTAAGAACTCAGGACTATTTTAAGTACAGACAAAAAACTAAATCTTGAATTAAGGAGAATTTTCTTCCCCTCTCTTTGTTTACAGTTTAATCCTATCATTTCCTCACACTGTCTTGAGACAGGAGTACTGACTCTATATACATTTTAAAAACCACAAACCTGCTCTTAACTGTACAACTGGAGTTACAGAAAGCTGTGGAACAAAGAATTGGACTGCAGAAGCCTCAAATACAGGCTCTGCTCAGCATAAGATTCTTTAACCAGCCTGTCAAACGCAGTGTGTCTGCCTTCACACCAGCCTCTAAGCACAGAAACTGCTGCCTATCAGAATCCCTACCAATTACTATTTCCTTCCTTCCAGTTCCCATCTCCAATCTCAGCCACAGTGTCCCCACGGTAATGCCACCCAACTGACATTTGGAGTAACAGCTGGCTTCTGGTGATTTTTGAATTGATGAATATAAACATCTAATCTGGATCTGGAGGCAGCAACAGCAGCATCACAATACCAGGCACTAACCCTTCCCTGCCTCAGTTCTGAATTTTGTGAGAACTAGGCCTCCTCAGAGAAACTGTTAGGGGAAAAAAAATGCTAACACACTAAAACCTAGCTGTATTTTTCTCCTTTGTTCTGTAACATAAAACTCCTGACCCTGATATTAGCTCAGTTGGTTAGAGCATAGTGCTACTAAGACCAGTGTTGGGGTTTGATCCCTGTATGGGCTAATATTCATTTAAGAGCTGGATTCAATGATCATTGTGGGTCCTTTCCAGATGAGAACATTCTGATGTGATTCTGTAACTGCTGAAATGTTACAGGGTGGTCACACCCAGAGAATGCTTCAGACTGTACAGGTTCACATTCTGGCAAAGCTGGTCCTTGTTTTCTACTACAAAGCACTGAAAAGTGTCAGCAGCCTTAATTACGTAGGTAATTTTCAGTTCCCACTATAACACTGTTAAAAATACAATCCCTAAACCAACTGAGGGCACTACTCATTACACAGCCTCCATTTTCAAATATACTCAATCTGTTTTATCAATGCAACAGTCGAGTTGACACAGTGGTGTTAGGTCAGAGGTTGGCCTCAGTGGTCTCAGGGGTCTTTTCCAACCTAATTGGTTCTGTGATCCTGTAATAGTAACCACTAGCTTGCACCTCATGCAATGGTCACATACACACCTCTTACATATAATGACCAACAAAGTTGTTTTATGTTGAACTGACACCCTTTCGCAAGGGCTGCTGCAGCAAAAAAGTATTCTAAGTTATTTACACAAATGTGCAAAAAGGGCTACCAGTTTGTATGACCTAAAGTCAACCTGCCCAGCCACCTTGCCCTTCAAGGATAACTGAAGTTCAGTAAGCAGCTCTTAACATCTCTTTCAACAATCCTCTTGCTGAACCAACACTTTCAACACTCCTCCTGCTGAACTGGCAAAGGAAAATGGGAGCTTCTCAAAAACACCTGTGATTCTGTTTTGCATCTCCTACCCTTCCTCCTACAGTGGACTGAGGAGTGGAGGTGGTTCTGTCCCCTACTTATCTGCACTAGACTGGCCTGAAGTGAACTCAGGTTCACCAGCAAATTGCAGCCTCTCCTTGGCTTGCTCTGCTGAATAACAGCCCTTCCCTCCATTACATGACTAAATACAGCTTTGTTTCAAATATCTGGAATCATTCACACTTCTCAAAGGACCTTGTAGCTTCTGGTTTGTTCAGAAGAAACCACCTTCCTCCACAAAACCCCTTGCACTCATATTCCTGTGCTGGCAGAGGCACGCAAGGCACGCTTTAGCTTTACCCCAGGTAAACTCTCCCTTTGGATCATAAGAGCCTTGAAATCGTGGCTGTGCACAATTCCTTCATGAGCAGCAGGCTGGCCCCCATCCCCACAGTTCCTCCTCTGCCAGCATAGCAGACACGCATTCCCCCACAACCCCACAGTCATCAGGAGCTGCAGCAGCCAAGCACAGACACCCGACACTGCACAGCAGGACTCGACACTGCACAGCAGGACTCGTCCTCCCCTCCCCAGGCATTCTCAGTTCACACGGCTGAGAAAATGGCACTGGGACCACAAATTGCAGGTCTGCCTTCACCTCTTTTATTGGGGTCATCCCTAGAGAAATAGACATTAAAAGGAAATGGGCCAGAAACAGAAACTCGTCCTTGCTCTAATGAAAGTTGAAGTCTCCTTCTGCCCCTCTATGTGACTGGGAGGGGACAGCGTGGTAAAAAATAAGCAAACTTGAAGTCATTTGGATCCTCAGTATCAAGATGAGAAATTATTACATAGTCTATCAACACCCTTGACCATATCTTTGTAGGAACCTCTCTGAGTTTGCAGTATTTTAAAGGAAGCAGTTAATCATCAACTTTTTATTAGGTTGCTTATCTCAAAAGCAAAGGACCCCAGATTTCATTGTGTCCCCAGTGCCCTCGTTGCAATTAAAGCATCTAATCCTGCAGACTCAGTATGCAATAGGAGCTTGCTCCCAGCTTCCTCCCCAAGGGAATGCCACCACCTCAAGACATGCAAACTAAGACTTATGTCAGCGAATTTAAAGTGCATCTTTTTAGAATAAATCCTTTAGAAGAGGCATCCATATCCCAAGGCAAAGGAAGACACCGGAGAGGGAGAGAGAATTCTGAATATTCATATGGCTCATGTCTAAATATAGCGAGTGCATATATGTGCATTTAGTTCTCCATATACTTACTTACACACACACATAGTTCACATAAGTGAAGTGAGGCACTAAACACTAGGAAACATAAATGCCAAATTTACTCACAGTGGCTCTCCTGCCCATTCCACGAAGCAGGGTTTCTACTGAAAATTATTTTATTAAGTAATTGCAAGGCTCTGCATCTGTAGAACTGGGGGTTTTTTAACAGTCTTATCCAATATCCTGTCCTTATACCCACCTTTCGGGATTTTTTAGAACAGTTTAATAAGCACTCAGTATAGCTGTTTTTCTTAGAAAAAGAAATACCGAACACAAATACTCTCTGACAGAGAAGGAAATGGAATTTGGGATTCACACATTCTGCAAATGAACTGCAACTTGTGAGCAGCGAGTTAGAATATACTGAAAAGTTAAAAACATGTTTGATACATAAGGGTTAATTGAACAAAGGATTTTTAAGTTTTATCTTCTCATAAAGCCAAAGATATTTTCTTTTACTAACTTATTTGAATAGTATTCTCTTGGAATCCTAAATTATTTCCATAATCTCATTCCAGATTTCAATTCCCTGACCAGGACACAGAGGTGTCAGGACATCTCAGTAAAATCATTGGGACAGATGAACAGATTAAGTTCATCTCCCTTACAATCACCATGTACAGAGAATACAGATAACAGCTTTGAAAAGTTTGAACCCACATCCTTGTTGCAAAAATATAAGCAGCTTGAAGCAAGGCTACCAACTTGGTTCTAACCATACTACACCATCTAAGTCAGAGCATAAGACTCAGATCTCATCTTTATGGTTCTTTTGGAGAAGCTGTAACAGCTGCATTTCCTGTCATGGGATGTAAATACTAAACCCCACTACAGGACAGGAACTGAGGTTGCATCGCCTAGACCAGACCTTTAGCCTCTATTTTAAAATAAGAACAATAGAAGGTATTTTTGCCCACTATTTACAAAGTCTTCAGTATTTTCACCAAGCAGTAAACACTATAGGAAATGTTGAAAAGACTTGCCTTCATCAGTATTCAAGACAGGAGAGGCTCTGTGATTTGCTCATAGAGTGCAGCAACAGCAAAATATTTAAGAGTTGTCTAAAAACTGATCACAGCACTCACTCAGCTTTCTCAATATTCTCTCCCCTCTCCCCAGATTTGACAACTGTTTCCATTCACCTAACTATAAAATATTTAATAAAATAGAAGCCCTGCAGATCAACAGTGACATTTATTACAAAGGCTCACTTCAAAACTCTTCTCCACCAGCACTCCTATATCTAATTCAGGTCTATCATTTTCAGTGGTCCTGATAGGTCCAGATTCCCATCCCCAGTTTTGGGAAGGTATTCTTAAAACTTATATTCCATTACCTCTACTTCCACAGGAATGTTATCTGAGAAATTCCTCAAATGCAGGAAAATGCTATACAAATACAGGTGCTGATAAAGACACTGAGTCTTTTGTCACACTATAAAAAGTACAGTTACACCCATAATGCTGAATGGAGTATTTCTGAAGTCAAGCAACAGTTCTATATGGGAATTATGTAACTATCCATTCCTCTAAAGTGTTCAAATGAAAACTAAATCCCACAATAAATTATATTTTAAATGGGCTTCCTTTAAGAAGTTCAAAGGACTAGCAAAGGTCATACATAAATTCAAAGAAAGATGACAAGGAAGAAAGAGGAAGCTTCTAAGGAAACAATATTCATTTCATTGCATATATTTTTTTCAAATGCATAATTTATTTTTAAATTCATAACTTACAGTTATCTTCCACATCCTTTTTGCTATCCTCTTCTGCAGGAAACACTTGGTTGATAGCAGCCTGGAAAGTCTGTTAGATAAGAAACATTAGCATTGTCAGAATTCCATAAAATAGAAATATAGTTCAAAGACATCTCATGCAATCATACAAGTGAGTGCACTGTAATTATGCATGTTTTCAAATGAAGTCACCAGAATATATACTTCAGAATTGGAAATTTTACTGAGTTACTAGATGCAGACAAAAAGTGCTGCATTTATGTTACTACACTACATTATAAAAATGAATTCACTGTAATATATATTTTAATGCAATAATATTTGATTCTCAGGTGAAAAATTGCATGTCATACTGTGAAATACAAAAAATAAGACTAAAAAAGTAATGCAAAGGTAACAGCATTATAAATGACACACAATTTCCTCAGTTTTGCAAGGAAGAAAGAATAAAATGCAACTCATTAGTTCAGTCAAAGGATTGTGATGTTGTTATGATAGGCTGTTTTAAAATATTCCTACTCAAAATATTAATGTTCAATACATAACATCCTCTGTATCACCAAATACTGTAGATTTGGTTATTGTTTTGGGCTTTTTTTCTTCAATAAATCAATACTAAAGTAAAACAAGACCTTCCTTCAACCCTTGTATTCCAGTTATACAAAACAACCATTTATCAAGTGTTCACATCCAACTGGAAAAATTCATAACAAAAGCATCTTTGTTTCTTTTTTCATCTCCAGAAATCATAATTTATATTGCTGTAAAAAGGAAGGAAAAACATCCAAGCAAGCATGCACTACAGCATCTGCACAAAAATACCTATTGTACAAAGGAGATTTTTAATTTTTTTTTTTTGTTTACTCTAGTAACAGCTTGTTTGAGCTAGCAATGAATGAACAAAACCCCTGTTGTACCAATTAAACATGACAGCCACCATGCCATTGCAGGCACAGGCTCCTTTTCCCCATGGAAATGGAGACAAGAAGTCTGGTCTAATATTTGAAAAGGAAACCAACTGGATCTATAGAATGAACTTTATAAACAAACATGTTTGCCTGTTTACCATTGTACTCAGCAAGGTAGTCCCATGAGAAACATCTCACAGGGAAATTTAGGAGAAAGACAGCAACTTGTTTCATATTTGCTTGAGCACAAGTATGAGAGGTCCTGGGGCTTACACCATCATTAACCACCACAAATTGCAACTCTCTTTGAAGTGGGAAGAGTTAAAAGTGTCTCAGAGCAGAACTAATTGCTGCCAGACAAAAAGCATTACATCTTCAATATCCCTTCCCTACCAAGTTATCATAAAGTATGCAATTTGTAGCCATAATAAAATATATTTTGTCATCCCCTTATCAGGATCTAATGCAAAAAAAATATGTACAAGATGTTTTCCTAAGGGAAACAAAGCTGCTGGATGACTTTGGAACATCCGAACATCCATCACAACAACTTCCTCCAAAATATCCTTTATCAGAGTTTGTGAGGGCCATGGAAGCCTTCATTGTCTTTACCTACCTCAGAAAAATGCCTGCTGCTATTCAGAGTTTTAGCAGGGCAGAGATTCACCACACCCTTTCCTTCCTCTCCCAGTATTACCGTAACTACATATTGTCATCATAATTTTCTCTACAAGTTTGTCAACAGTGAAGGTAAATCTTGTTTGGTAAAGATGTATTGGAATACAATGCTTCTCTACATGATCAGTTCCCTTTGCATGAAACAGTGGGAAAGTTTAAAAATAATAAGACCAGCTTCACAAAAATGTAACTTCACTTCTTGTTCTTGTCTGCTGATGTGTAAACCTATTAGTCACTAATAAAGACGGGAGAGAATGAACATGATTCCCAGCTATTCTTTGAGACTCTTCATAAACTTCTGATACTTTAACATTTCTGGAGCTAAAGTCAGCCGTGCTAGAACTGTCCCAGAAGAGAAAAGCTTTTTCAATGTCCTCACCACTAAGCCTTCTGAGTCAAGATAAATTTAAAGGAAAAACGAGCAAACAAACAAACAAAAAGATAATTCAGAGAATTCATGCTGTCTCCTATCTGAAAGTTAATGTTTTTCTGTTGGGCATTTTTAGATAAGAACATAGGTATAGTTTCACCTATGTAAAAAAAAAAAATAATTCACTGCAGTACATCTTTTGGAATACTTTTTGTAAGGTAAGTACAGTACATCACTTGGAATACTTTATGTAAGTAAAGTAGATAAGTCACGTAGATAAGTATGATAGCTAGATGTGCACAGCTCCAAGTATTAAAATCTAGTATTTTAAACATTAAATAAGCTATTATTCTAATCTATCAATAAGAAAATATCCAAATAAATTTTTTACTATATTGTTCCATTTTTAAATTTTTTAAACAATTATTTTAAGGAAAAAACCCTTCAGACACTTGAGGGAAGACTTTTGCATTAATCATAACTTAGGACAAGATTGTTCTAAAGGAGTGGAAAGTGTATTAATCTTAAGAGAAAATAAAATGGTCTTAGGAAGCCAAACAAGGTTTAGGGCATTCTGAAGGGGGTTTTTGTTGTCTTTGTAATGAAGCAGCCCTTGAAATCCAATGGCAATCTTAACTATTCTCCCAGAAACTAGATGAGTGAAAAATGATATCTTTCCATTCAAGCAGGATCTTCTTTCTACCATGTAATCCAATACATGTAACCATGCCTTCCTTTTTACCTTCCAGATACAGACAGGAGACATCCCTACTCTCAGCTGTATTTCACAAACCAACCTACAGCAGTACAAACCATGTGTAAGACAGACAAGAGCATGTCTTACTTGTGCAAGCAAGTTGTGTTCACTGTTAAAAAAAAAAACCTAAACTAACAAAACCACCTTAGCTTGAAGCATTGAACTTTGAACATTCTGATCCTTACTTTCAAAGTACATTTATTCCTTTATACTTAGCTGGGAAAAATACCTTTCTGGTTATTCACAGCATACCAGAGCAGGTGGCCCATAAAGCCTTCCATGACCCTTCAGAAGTGGCACAGAGCCACAAGGTGTCTCTCAATCAATGGCAGGAGGGGTGACAGCGAGAGCCTGCAGCACCTTCACACCTTCCCAGTGACTGCCAGAAACTCATGACTGATGATGCTCTAAGAAGTGCCTGCCCCCTACTCCTCAGTGCCCCATGGTGCCCAGAATGGCATCTCAAGGTGCAAGCCCTTCCAGTGCATTTCTTCCTAATCACTTTATTTACATTTGCTACCTCCAAGAAAATAGTAAATTCCCCATTTAGCAATTTTACCTTCATCTGCCTTCTCCTTTGTTTAGCCTCAAAGAACAAAAAGATATATGCAACAGGATCCAAGATTACAAATCCCAGTACATTCAGAAAAGAATACTTTAACAAACAAAAGCACTATACTAGTTGAGTTTAACAGCTGATTCCCTCTCAACCTGCCTCCTTCCTTGTACCACCAGCATGTGACAGCTGGTGGGCCATGGGCCAGGACTGTCAGCTCTGGTACAATCAATCCAGTTTGGAGCCCATTCCCAGGGCAGGACTCCAGCTCTAGGTGCAACCATGACCATTAGCAAAGCACACTCCTGTTTCTCTGGCTTTTTTTTCCCTGCCATTTATTTTCCAGTCCTGGCATTT
Organism: Serinus canaria; assembly: GCF_022539315.1. NCBI lineage: Eukaryota > Metazoa > Chordata > Aves > Passeriformes > Fringillidae > Serinus > Serinus canaria. Next base: position 82,102,585 of record NC_066316.1, read on the forward strand.
ATAAACCTTGCAAGCCAATGATCTGCTTTTTGGGAAGAGGTTCCCATCACGTAACACATGCATCCTCTGCTCCAGTAAAACTCTCCTGCGGCTCGCTGTACTGTTCATGCAGGGCAGGCTGGGTGACTCAGATCCCCATCTCCCTTAGACACACAGTTCTGCACAGATCTGTAAACACCTGGGGATGGGCTGCGGTGCCTAAAACTGCTACTGCTGGGGTTTAAGTGAATTGGTGTGTTGGACCTTCACGGGGTCTGGACTGGGTAACTTGGTTTCATAATGAGAAGCAACCTGCCACCACAATAGCCTCAGCTCCTCTGCCCCCCTTCTGCCTCTTTCTGCCGTCCTGAAAACTTTCCACTTCTTCCAGTTGGATCTGTTCTCTGACCTCGTTTGGGGTGTCACACACAGCTCGGCAGGCGAAGCTGGGAGGTTGCCACTCTGCAGTGCCAGAGCTGGCCACGGATGGGGAGGGGAGGGAGAGGTTTAAGACATGGTGAAACTGCTGCCTTGCAGCATATACTGCAGTTATTGACAACAGTGTCATAAAAGGCAATAATCAAACACATGCAAACACATTTCCTTTTCAGACTGTGACCTCTGGTAAGCTACCAGTGCCTACAGAGAATACATATGACATGGTAATGACCCAGATTAAAAAATAATAATAAGTTACACTGCCAGGATGTGTTTACAGGATCAGGTTACTCCTCTCCTCCCTGTAATTATCATGGGCAACTCCATAGCTGCTGGATCACACATTCTTGCTGAAGAGCACTTCTTAACTACCATTTTAAGAAAACAAAGTGATAATGAGTATTAATGCTGACTACTTCAAATGAATGGTCTAAGTGCACAAGGACAGAGTCATCTTAAAAAGTCAAAAAGCAATGAGAAATGTTTCTCTAAAAAGAAAACAATGACACCTTGAAAAGACTGAGAAGGTAACCAAGAAAACTTTTTAGTCCACCTTTATTAATATATGGTTAATTAATTAAGTTTGATAGTTTAAAATATAGGACCATAATCTCTGTTTAGACTGTGAAGTGTTTGTTCCCTTAGATGAATGAACATTAGGCTCTTAATTGATCTGCTTAATCCAAAACAGCCTACAGCAGAATAACAAACTCCGCAGACAAAAGAGTTTTTTGTTGTTGAGAAAACCATGAAACAAACTATTTGTATTTTAGGATCATTTTTTGGTTTTTTCTTGTTTTTTTTTAAATTATTTATGGTCCCTGAAAGGAACACATGTTAGAAATAAATAGTGACTCAGAAATATCATTATTATTATTGTTTCTATTTCTGTGTAAAGGCTTTTGCTCCTCATGGCATCAGGACCATTGATGAATATAAACAGAGACAGCGGTGGGGGTTAAATTTATTTAAGTCATTTTAATATTAGCCATAGATTTGGAATATTTAATATCCTTGTCTGAATAATCTTGCTCCTCCTCAAACTGACAAATGAATACTACTGCTAATACTAAACCTATACACTTTATCTCTCTCACTCAAAAATCAGTTGTTACACTTACTTTATATTTCTAAGGAAGGCAAAATCAACTTCCTCTCCAAGATACACAAAAAAGAAAGCCTATAAACATTCCCCCAAAAGGAAGGACTGCTGCATAAACTTTTGACCTGTGACAAGGCATTCTCTCCTACTAGTGACATAAAAAGAAGACAACAAAACACATTGTTGTCTTTTTACATCCTTGAACATAAGAAAAACCAAAACTATCAGAAAGAGCACATAAAATATATTCAAAAAGACTGAAACCACAACTTTTAAGGCAGTGCTAATCTTATTCTAGCTAGTACAACCCAGAAATCTGACCATTTGAATTAGGATAATTGATAGCTACAAGGTGCTTCCTGTAAAAACTGACATTTAGTTACGACATACTGAATCTGAAAGATGTCATGATAAATCAAGCCATTGGAACACACTAATTAGGATGAATCAGCTCTTCATTTTAAAAGTTACATTTATTTTGACTTCAATTTGATGTAGCTATTCCAAGGAACTTTTTTTGACATCATTTACTTCTCAAGGTACTTGGGTTAAGAGGATTCATCTCTCAGTCTTCATCAGTCTAATGGTGTCTAATCTTAGCCAGGGCCCAGCACATCCCTGTAGGACCCCTCCCATGCATGTAAGGAAAAAGAGAGAAGCTAATCTTAACAGCAGGCTCTTCATCAGTGTCTAACTGAGAAAAATAAAGCATACAGTACTGAATCAAATGGCTACAGAGATTCAAACCTCCTCTCTTTCATGAGCACATACTCAATGCATGTACAGATAGTGTGACGAAGTACACGCTTCTTGTCAGTCTGAGGGGTCCATTGCAATACAAGCTAAAGCTGAACAAAGATCCTTAGCCAAACTTAGAACAGAAAGCTGATTTTCCACTCCTTCAGGCTGTGTGTAGTTGAAGATAGTGGCAAAGACCTGGCCTACAGGTAAGATGGTTTCTTTGTATGATTTTTCTCTGATCCTTTGTTTGTGACACACTTACCTTGCCTTTCTGATTCAAAGGTTCAATTGTTAAGTTGTCAGGGCCAATGTCCACAATCATCCCCATCTGAAACCCATCAGTTGGGTGTGGAGCCCAAACGGGCTTCCCGTCTTCCATTGTGGGATCTATCCAGTATTTCCTGTAAGAAAAAATAAAACTAAAATTAATCAAAACACTTTGCATACAAATTGAATAAACCAAGAGGATTTATGACATAGACTTTAGTTTATTATGTTTATTTCTATCATTCAGTATGAAAAGAGACAGCTGCTGCAGACTGGAGCCAGCCTTTCTCCAACTCACAATGGACTTCAGCATGAAGAAGATTGAAGACCAAAATAATTTTTCCTAGGATCCACACACTGCTCCGTGAAGCTCTTTATCCAGCTTCCTTAACTTGTGAATCAAGAAGCGAGTCTATCTCATAATCAAAGTAGAAATGCAAGATAGATTCAAAGCCAAGACTGTACTAGGAGGGTGTGTATATACACATACATGGATACACATGCAAGGACACACACACATTTATATATATATGTGCCATGAAGTGGGTCATGACTAATGGATACTTGTCTGTACTTGAGCTGGTGTACAAATATTTGTATTTTTGCAACAGCACAGATTGAGGCATGTGAGGAGAAATCCAGTCTCTTGGCATTTGATACAAATGATTGTGTTCATTCTTTTTGTGTGGCTGAGCATATGGCTTTCAAATAGCTCACAAAAAATATATTTGGTCTCAACTGATTTATCAAACTGTAAGTCTTTTAAAGGCTGACCCTTCTGATACTATAACATTACGGGTCTTCCTCTTAAGGAACTTTATTTTCTATAAAAAAATGACATGAAAATTGTTTTGAAATAATTTTGATCTGCAAGTGAAAAAGATGCAAAGGCCAAGATATTCAAACCTTATGCTCCTCAAGTTATACAGCTAAATAAGCTCCCAATAAAAGGGAGTACATGATTGCATGCAATACTCATTGAGCTAACCAGGAAAATTGCCAAGGTTGGCACACTCTGAATAGCTAATGGTGCCATTTAAGATATGTTGAATTGGTCCCTTTTTTAGTGTTTGGTTGGTTTTGGGTTTGGGTTTTTTGGGGGTTTTTTTGGTTTTTTTTTTTTTGTTTGTTGTTTGTTTTATTGGTTTGTTTTGTTGTTGTTGTTGTTGGCTTGGTTTTGGTTTCTTTTAAACCTACTTTACAGTCCTTACCCGAATAAGAATAAAGTCCACTCAGCTTAAAAGGTTCACTTCTCCTTGCTGTTCCTTACTCCCCTCCAAAACTCATTCACATACTAAATTGACATGTTTTAGTGATTCCAAAATTTGTAAAAAGTAATCTCATACCACCAAGGTGTAACTTGCCTCTCCCAGGATGAAAGAAATGAGCCTGCCAAGCAGCAAAGAAAACACTGGCAACAAACTCCAGAAGTCTAGGGAAAGCCCGGGAAAGTGTCCCACATTTTTCTTTTCCCATATCTGAAGGAAAAAGAAGATCCAAAATTTCTCATGAACAATGAAGGCTACCGATCCCTTTGCCACGAGCAGTGGCAAGGAAAAAGAGTGATTGTCTCACCAGAAAGCTGTACAGCTATGAGCAGAAAAGGACATCTTTGCCCCTCAGAGAATCTGTCAGCACATGGTTCACATAACCTGCTTTTTACTGCCTCCAACGACAGATTAGAAAAGTTTGAAGGGAAGGAAAAGGCTGGCTGTGATCTCTTTGAGAATGCTGCTGGTCTTAGTTAACAGCAAGCTGTCTTATTCCTTGGCAACTTTAATGTGAACTATTGATGAAAACTTGTGATTTACTATTCTCCCATGAAGAGAACATAGTAACTTCTTTTAACTACACACAGAAAGTTATGTTCTAAAACCTCCAGTATCACATTTTCTTCTGTTTACTTCCAACCTTTCGCCACAGCCCATGAACTCTACAAAACAGCATCTTCATCGTGTGTTGCCATCACTATATGATAAACCCTGTAAACAACATCTGTATTCACCCACAACTGGTTGTTGGCCATTTTTCTTTATTTTATTATACTGAAAAAGGAATTTTTTTTCCAGCCAGACCTGACCGCTAGATCCAACTGCCATCGTGGGCATAGTTGCTAAACAGCTGAGTTTATTTCTGGATATAACCAAGCCTTCATTTCTTCATAAACCTATCATTTGCTTTTAAAATGCTACTTCAAAATAGTAGTTAAACGATATGTCACACAACCACTAAAAACAAGGCTGTCTTTTACACCCGAAGAAGCATGGTCAGGGCTCCGGACATAACCATGTTGCATGAGAAACAAACCCTAAAATTACTGCCAAAACTTCAGCAGAAGTAGGAATCCAGCCTCCCCACTTCATGTCCGGATGCTGCTGCTTTGTTCACTGACAGGGCTTTTTAAATTCTTACATATTCTTAAGGCAACTTCATACTTCATTAATAAATTATGACAGAGGAGTGTCACAAGCTGAAAAAATCCTCATGAAGGACAGAGCAGTGATTGAATTCAGCCACCACCAGGAAATGCAAGTTTAAGAAAAGTACCTGAGGCTTTGCAAGCATTTAAGATGCCATTGGATGAAAGGAATCTAAATACAAGTGAGTCAGTTATTAATGGAACAATTAATTTTAATAAATATAGTTTTCTGGCTGAGTAGTGACATAAAACCAGTTGTAACATTTTGGGTTTAGCACCACTCCATCTCTGTCAGATGTGAATCTGGCAGGGAGCAGAAATGGGATATCAAAACCTACCAGGTATTACCTGCTCTATTATTTACACTCCCATCTGATGTATTGCACCATTGCCTTGAGACAGGTGCAGGAAGCCTGCTCCTGAACACGCTCTTGAATAGCCAGACCAGCATTTTACAGTGAACAGAAACTACCAGTGGGAACAAACTTTTTTCCCGATATGCATCCATCTAAATCCATTTTACACACAGTCCTTCACACTGCTAAAAGAGCACATCATTTTTGAAAACAATGAAAGAGACTCATGCCAAGGCTAAAAGCTCTAAGAAAACAAATTTGATAGCAACACCACGAAACACAAGGAGTAATCTGGAGGATGCTTCCAAAAAAGGAGACTAAATAAGTTATCATCCACATTTGTATTTGTATATATGCCCTCTAAATACATTAATTGATTTTAAATTGCTGGATCATTTTGGTCTCCACAATTAAGACTTCTCCAAAATGAAGAAGAAAATTTGCAAAGGTTATGCTCAGAAGTGGGAAGCCAGCTGCCCTTTTCTCTTTCTACATAGAAAGACCTCAGGAGTATTGGAGGTTTTCTCTCTTGTTGAGTACAAGAGGGATAGTAATAAAATAAGCTGCCTGAAGCTGGTAAACTTAATAGCTATTCCTTCAAATGTCAGATTTTATTTCTTCATAATTGTTAGGCGGTAATAGACCTTTCCTTAATTATCAATAAGAGTACTTAACATATTCAGCATTGGCTAGAACTAGTGTTCAAACAACTTGCAAGACAAATCACTGCCCAGATTCCAAGAAAAACACCCACTAATATTTCTGTAACTTTTTTTCTGCACTATTATTCCCCCTTTTGGAGAATGTTTAATGACATTTTTTTCCTCAAAAAAAAATCTACATAGCACATTGTGTATAAGAAACAGCTAAGAATTTCTCAGTTGAAAGTCAACATACTATCCTAATCCCACTTATGTTTACCTAAGTAGTATTGATTTTAAAATAAAGAAATACAACTACATTTGGGTGTTATAGAGTATTTAAAAGGAAATCAAATGCTACCATCTGATGAAAGAATTCTACAAAGGCAAAATATACTAATGCAATTTTAAACCTGTTGCCAGAGCCCAGAGGCAGGCATTTGCATGATCTGATCTTACTTGCAATCCTATGAACAGTCTGCTATACCACGGCACTGTACTGATTGCTCAATTAACTAATTAAAACAAATGAAAACTTAGACTTCATTAAACAACCAACAGTAACTCACTAAAATGGCTAAGTCCAAGGAAAATAAACTAATTAGAATAGGTATAGTAGTAAATTATCATTGTAAAACACTGATTTTTTTAATATTAAAACCACCTTGCACTTGTGTGTTTAAGAGCTGCCCAAAATTCTGCTGATTACAGCAGGCACATGAGACTGTGCTGGGAAAGGTCCTATAAACATACAGAAGAGACTAGACAGAGAAAAACATTCATACATAGTGATACCTTACTGTCAGACAAATTACTTTTGCAACCCTAGTTTACTGCTCAACTGAAACTTCTCCAAATCAAAGCTCAGGCAGCATGCAGCATTCTATTCAGGTGACACAGTATTTCAAATGAACTGCAGCTATAGTAGAGATTTATTTTTATTTGAGCTAATCACAATACAGTTATAGCTCCACTGAATATTAAATTGATACCGTTTTTATTCTTTACTTTTCCAATTTACTACAAAACTCTGCTCTAACACATTCTAGTTTATCCATGTCACACTGCAGCTTTTTCATACCTAAAATAACATCAGCAAAGTAACTCTGTGAGGCAGGGACTTCTGCCAAACTGGAAAAGAAGAAATAGATTGAAATATAGCACAGCACAGAAGTACCTTCAAAACCAACTTCCTTTGAAAATCTTAACCCCAACTTGTTAATTGTCACTACCTTTTGTAGATGCATGCATGTAAAACAAAGAGTAATCATTCCACATCTGAGAATTACTAGATAAAAATTTCTTTTAAAGCTCCCTGCTCTGACTGCTTGGGACACCATGAGCACAACAGCTGATAAAATTATTCTCATGGCATGCTCATTTTCTTCTTTGTGTATTTGCATATATCAGCATGCTGTCAATACTGAGCAACCAGAAACTGATTTCTGTAGTATTTCCAGATGAACCACTCTTTTGTATTTGTATTCACTTATTTAACATTCACATAGGAAATGCCTTCTCCACTGTTGTGTTTACTATTGAATATGAAAAGACAAGACAGTCCCTCATGCTTTAGGCAAAGGAGAAATCTTATTTTATCTACATTAAACATGGCAATTCCCAATCAGTGAAGCACAACTGCAATACTTCATATCATTTCTGAAAACACCTTTGCCTGGAACATCCATGCTCCTGGAAAAACAAATTTTAAAGAGCAGAAGAAGGGGTGTGGTAGGGTCAGGATTAGCCAAAGACCTGTACAGCTTCCTCTAAACCATCTCACCTTCCTGTGTGTTAATTGCTGCTTGAGCCATTTCACCCCAGCTGCCCTCCTGGCCTTGCTCCCTGCTCTGCCTCTTCCCCTCCTGACCACCTTGAGAAGTACTGATGCAGGAGACGGTCTGAGTAAGAACATGTATTTTGAAAAAAAAAAAAATACTACTTTATTTGCAAATATTTATATGGATATTGCATCAAAATAAGCTGTTAAAAAGAAGGAATTTATTATTGGTAGGAAATTTCCCCCACAGCAGCTGAATTTCATGCATTTTACTATCCTGAAAATGAGGTGATACAGGCATTGCCCAAGAACCCTCAGTTTTGAAATATATGTGTTTTATGCTTTTTCAAATGCATCATATTGAATCAATCAGCACTTAGGAATGTCTGTTCACCTTTAATATGAAAAAAAATGTAGCCCACTAAAAAAACACCTATTGTAGGAAGCCTATCCAAAATAATTTGTACATCAATTGAACAGATTTCTGCTAGGCCAAGTGTCTTTCAGGTGTGGTTTACTAAGCACAAAATTCTCAGTATTGCTGAAAAACTAAAAATAAACCTCACATGGACAAGGAAGCCTGCCATTGGAGGTTGCAGTGAAGCTTCAAAAAATCCAGAGGAAGGAGAATTTAGGCAATTTTAACAAACATACCCACTCTGCAGATGTGGCAGAGGAAATGAGTCTACAAGAAAAGCTGTTCACAGAAAAAGATCACTTGTGGCACACCAGCAGAGGACAAATAACAAACATTCTCATGAACTGTATGTACCACATGAGAAGAGGACAAGGAGTAGGGAAAGTGGAAGATCAAATGAGACTTAGCAAAGGAAGACAACAACATATATGGCAGGTTAACTGGCAAATATTTGTCCTATTCAACTGCTGTTATACAAGACTGAGATGAATTTTGTACAGCTTGTGAGTTTGTAAAATTCTAACCACAAAGGTTGTGGTCTCTTAACTATGACACTGAGAAATTAAAACTCAATTCATATTAGAATCAGCAAGATTTGATTATTTCCTCTGTGATTCCTGCTCTTCTGCCAGCTTTTTAAGCTACTGTTCTCTCAAAAACATTATTCCTATTTTAGTTCCTACTAAGAAAATAGAGAGGTCTTTGCCCCAATTCTTGTTCATTAAAATAACCTGAGTGAAACTTCCTGACAAACCAAGAAATAAGTATGTCAAGGGGATCTGCATAAGCATTTCCAGCCAACTGCAATGCCTGCTCCAGTAATAGCAACAAGCAGACAGAGGAAAAGTAGCAAAACACAAAACGCAGTATCAAATTTGAGCAGCAATGTTAAAATTAAAAAAAAAGCTCCTCAGTTATTGTCTGGACACCACTTCAGAAGCATTACAAAAGAGAAATGACAACGAGGACAAACAGAACTAACAAGGCTATAAAAACACTTTTGAAAGAGGTTGTTCCACTTAACACTTTCACTAGGCTTTACAAGTCAGCCCTAGTGAAACCAGCAGGCAGTGAGAGGGAAAGAAAAGACGTACCAAGGCAGAAGTCACCAAACAGACAAAGACATCAAAGCAAAATCAAAAGTATCTTAAGCCATCTCATAATATATAAAAAGCACTCCTGCAGATCTAGCTGGAGTAGTTTAAGCAGACAAGGTGAACTCTGGAATTAACTATCTCCATGGTAGCAGTCGTGCTGTGTGACCACTGGCAGCAGTGCTCAAGCATAATGGCTTAAATCATATTCCATAAGCAGCCTTAACAAGGTCAAGCAACTTCAAACTCCTTCAGCTACCACTTTAACAGTGTATTTGTTCATATCCTCCACTATTTCCAAGTGTTAACATGAGAAAGAGCAAATACTTCTTGAAGGTTGAGGATGACTCTCTCTAAGCTAATGAACTCTAAATTCTCCTCCGGTTATGTCATTTTTCAGTCTTCCCCACCCGGTCATCTTCTACATCTCCTACTGTCAAATTAGAGTGCCCTGTTTCCCCACCCAGCATGTGCTGCTGCCAAGCAATTGCTCATCTTCAGGTGACCTAATACAAGAACTGATATGTTTATTCTCTTTAAGCCTATGCACCCAACAGTCTCTCTTTGAGCTTCGTATACAAGGCAAAACAAAAGCAACCAACTGGCCTAAGTCTACCTAATACAAGGGACTTACCTCTAGCACAAAAAGTAAAAATCTAATTATGCAAATGAAAAAAAGCACAAAGTCCTTAATTTGATTCCCAAATACCTAAAAGGAAATGGATCACTTATGATAAATATTCGTTATTTATCATATAAATACTAATACCTGGTCACTGTCTTCCATAATCTGAACTGCAGAAGCTGACCATTATGATAAGCAATCAGGACACCAGAACTTTAATCTTCTGTAAACCACCATCAATGCCAGCTAAAGCACATCCTAGCGCAGCCAGCAGGGCCTTGTACCAGTTAAAGCAAGCATATATTGCATTTTATACCAGCTTTTGTGCAGCTGATTCAAAAAGAGGTTGAGATAGACTGAATCCCAGTAATTTATTCTTACTCATATGAACACAGATAAACCCAAAAAAAGTTCATACCCTCCATACAAAAAAATCAGAGCTATATTACTAACTACCAATTCAAGGGGGGGGAACCCAAGCCAAACAGAAAAAAATATACCACAAAACAAATTTCACTTCTGAGTGCTTTTGAATTTTTGTTAATTCACCAGCAATTCAAGAACTCTGTACAACTTAAATATTTTTTCAGAAAAATACTTTATGTAGAAAGCCTATACTACCTAGTGACAGTACCATCTATATTGTACTTTTGGATGAGTGATGCTAAGCCCTTGACATTCAAGCAGCCCTACAATTCCAGCAGAGAAAGTCAAGAGCTGAATCATAAGCCAGAGCCTATCAGCAACTTGGATCTCCATGGCTGCCTCCATGAATAATTCAGAAATACCCCAGGGGCTCCTGAGGGTGACCAACACATGCTCTGACCTCTTGTCTGAACCCATGTCTTGTCAAGTTTTGAACTTCAGCTATATAATCCTCTTGGTGCAGAATAATCAAATGAAACTAGGTAAATGCAGAAATAAGCAACCAACCAACCTGCACTGAGTTTTATCAGTTTGATAAGTACATATGCATGAATAACTGAACAGAGACACAATTGCCTGGTAAGTTTTTTTAAAGTACAACTATAGAAAACATTGCCAAACTCCTGGTACATATCAGTGTAAATGGGACTGATATTTTAGGAAACTAAGAATACATACTCAGCCAGGAACAAAGTCAAATAAACTAAGCACTTCAGATGGTATCATCAAAGGCTGCTAGAGGGTGTGCAGGAAACCTCAGATGCTTGACCTCAAACCAATACAAAGAGCCTGGGCAGGAAAAAATATATTTGTACTTTCTGACTTACTACCAGTATAACAAATAGCAAGTAAATCAGATGTTTTCAAATGGTACTAACTTTGTTTTGGCACTTTATTAGAGGAGAAAATACTAGAAACTAATGACAATCAGCATCTGCAAATTAACAGGTACAATCCAGGAACTGTTTATTGCCATCCCTCGCTGTACAGAATCCATAACTCTTTCAAAGACAGAATTAGCTCCTAAAAACACTTACATTACCTGTTTCAAACTTCTTTTTCCTCTCTCCATATCACCTTGTACTTATTACAAAATGTATCGGTGTAGTTTATAGGCAATGAGCTGAAACACAGACAATCTGCAACGGACCAGTGAACTCAGGAGAAACTCTCCCTTCAGAAACAGACAACTAATAAAGGAAGGTTTTTGTCAAAATCTACTCAAATATTGTATACAAATAAATAAATAAAGAATAGAACCTGTTTCAAATTCACAGATCTCATTGATTACAGTAATTCTGAGAGGGGTGACTGAAAGTTTTCCCTTAACATAAAAGACGATGAGAGTCACTTGAGACAATTTTAAGAGCAAAGAAAGCTACTCCAAGAAGTGACACAGAACATATTTTGTCAGCAACTCCATTTGTTTCCTTGGAAAGATGAGTATAGTGGGCCCATTACTATGAGACAAAAAAACAGTAATTACAAAAAAAGATAATTTACATAATCTCAAATAAAATTTCTGGAGTATATGATTTAGGAATAAAATGCACTTAAAACCCATAAAAAATTATCAAAAGGCTAGAACATCTCTCCTATGAAGAAAGGCAGAGGGAGTTGGAGGTGTTCAGAATAAGGAAGAAAGGGCTCCAGGAGAGACCTTCCTGTGGCCTTTCCATAAATGAAGGAAGCCTACAAGATGGACAGAGACTTTCTATCAATGCCCCTAGTATCAGGACAAGGGACAACAGTTTTAAACTGAAAAAGGATAGCTTTAGACTGGATGTAAAAAATAAATTCTTTGCAATGATGTTTGCCTGAAGAAGCTGTGAATGTCCTATCCCTAGAAACCTTCAAGGTCAGGTTGAATGGAGCTTTGAACAAGCTAGTGAGCATAGAGGGGTAAGACTTCATGTCTTTAAAGGCCCTTTTCAACTCAAACCATCCTGTGACTCTAAAATAACCTTTAATTCTTCTACTGCTCATGAATACTTTGTATTTTCATAGAAGGCCGAGTACTGTAAAGGCTTGGCATGTGACCAGCAACAAACCAGACAAAATCTGCTATTAGCACTGACAGGATCTTGGCAGCAGGGAAAGCTGCCGGCCATAACAACTTCCACATTAGCCACATCCTGACCACAGCTCAACTCTCCCATTTTTTGGCAAGACACTGCTCTCTGCAAGGTTTGAGAAAGTTCTAGGCTTCCCTAAACCTTGTTACAGGGTCATGCAGATTATAGACTCTAGACTAATCTTTGCACAAATTTTGCCAAACAGCTTGTCTTTCTTACTACTGATTCAGTATCTCGAATGGACTAATGCAGCTCCCATAGCTCCAATACTTTTATGAACAATGAGTTACAGGAAATCCAGCTCAAGAACATCACACTCACTTCTTGTTCAGAAGATTGAGATGAAAGTCCAACTGAATTTCACCGACTGATTTTAATCTTAAATAGATTACCTGAATGTTACTGCCCATCCCCATCAAATATAAACTGTTATTTATTAATTTAACATGCATGCTGCAAGAAAGTGCATCCCTGGTAACAATTCTGTTAAACTCAACAATGAGTAAAAATTACCAACCAGCAACACCACAAAAATGGTTATAAATTTTCTGCCCAAGTGTTACAAGAAACCAGGCTTAGCCAAATGCATATTTTAGAAGAAACCTGGGATAGCTTTAAGGTTTTCATGCAGGCAACAGAGCAAACACACTCTCTGCACAGTCAAGAGAACCACCCCTGGGGCTGGGAAGAGGCACACACAGTCTCAATTCATCTTATGTGAAAGTAAACCGAAAAACATTTATGCAGAATCACAGCTCCCAGGACCAGCCCTTAAGCATAATTACAAATTCTATACAGAAGCTTGTGCAGAGGACAAACCACCACAGTCACATGCTAAGATCAGTCTATTTATTTTGGCAAAGAAACAAAAGTGGAGTTAAGGAAAGCTTTTAGTCAGGTTGTAAATTCAGACACAAAGTGCAGCTCAGGTGTTTTTAAATTCAAAACTTCCTGAACAATTACAGCTGGGAGAATGAGCATGGTCATGCTGCCACTGCTATTTCCCAATTGGGGTCAGCAGCTCAAAGCATTTATTCATGGCACTTGAGCCTTCATTTCAGACCTTGCAAAATATTTTAAACAAAAAATTACTCTCCAGAGGCTAGGAAACTCATCTAAGAAATAAAACCAGGTCACCAAGTCCTGCCCATGCAGTCTTCATTTAATTCAGCTGCAGTGGTTTCAATCTAGATGTTCAAGAACTGTCAATCCAGAGATAATCTGATGGTTAGACATTTTCAAGGGAATAGTGGATCTAAGATCAGACAACAGAGTGAAACTGCTATATAAAAATATATTGCAATTATCATGTGCATTTTTTTCTTTTTCAATTACATGGATATTCAGTTTCAATTTCATTTTCCTCTCTTATCAAATATTCAATAATTTAACATTGTGGTGGGATTAGGAACATATAGCAATAATTTTCACTTCAGGAACAAAATGATAAATGAAAACACCTATATTATTTTCAACTCTAAGTAACACACTTCTTTCATTTTGTTGCTTTTTAGTCCTTCCTGCAATATTTTTAATTAAACTGAACACACTGTAAGGCAAACAAAATATTATGCATTCAAAATCAAATCTTATAGAAAACTTGAATGGTCAATTTAAGATATTTCTGGGGTTTTTTTTTCTATTTTACTAATTGTAAAAATTTTAACGATAACCATTATGTCAATAAAAGGAGAATTTCAGAAACAGAGGGCATATTTATTTGCACTTTTTTTTCAAGTCATTATTTTTCCTGACATAAATCTGAATGATAAGTTTTAAACTCAAGGGATACACCTCTCTTAGCAAATGACACAGAGTAACTGCATTACAGTGAAACAGCAGCACCGAGGGACCAGTGCCCATACTCTGCACAACTGGAGGGTTTTACTAGTTCTAGTGTGTACCATGTATTTTTGGTCTGGTCCCCGTGACTATGAATTCACAGCTGCAGACTACCAGATGTTTTTCTAAGGAGCATCTTCCAGGTTGGTTTCATCCAAATAGCATCCAGTTTGGTGCCTGGGCTTGCAGTGCTATAAATGCAGACCACCAGGTGATTCAGTACCATAGTAAACTCCTGAGATGAACTAACACACTAATGGAGACACACTTCTACTCATTCTTTATCCAGCTGCTGATGGTTACCAGCCTGAGAAAAGACTCTTGCTCTAACATAGTGACAAACCAGCTTACAGTACTTTTTCCCCCTTTTTTATCTGCACTTCAACTTTATTGCCTTTTTTATCTAGGCTTTATTCTTTAATACCAGGCATGAGTGATTATATTATATCTAGCTACCAATCACACATCATCACTTAACCAGGAAAAACAGCCTTTAGCAAAGATAGTTGTTTGAAGTAACATAAACAAAGTTTTTCTTCCTTCTTTCCTCCTCAAGGACAGACTATTGCTACTACAACACAAAAATTTTGTCTTAGACCTCCAATGTTCAATACTTTAAATTTATGCTTCTCAGAGTTCAAACACCAGCTAAGCACAACTGCCACACTTTAGAGCTTGTATAATTGTCATGATCTTGCCCTCTAAACACAAAGTATAATTAAAAGTATTTTTAGTTCCCCCTCAATTGACCCAAGATGTTTTGGCAGTCCCCATCCTGTGAGCCCCCAGCAGGCAGCTCTCCCCAGCCCACCCAGGGATACTGCACCCCAAGTGCCTGTCAAGCAGCTCTCACCCCAGCTGTGGAAGGACACAAGGAGATACTGTTCTCTGATCAAACAGGTTTCAAATTAAAACATTACTTGCATGCTCAACTGGTAACTCACCACTGGCTCCCCATCAAGATGATGCTGTGGACTGGAAATGTGGAAGCAACAGCAACAGGAATGCGAGTAAGTCCTGTTCCTGCATGTTTTGACAAAACCCTGTTCAGCAGTCCAAACAAAGGCTTGTACTTACTCAGCCTACAAATAACTTTAATCATTGTGTTTTGTCTAAAACTGGGGAATAGATCCCTCTCTCTGGTAACTAATCTTACTGCTGCTTGTCAGACAGGAGAGATTTGAATTTGGGCTTTAAGTCAATAGCACAACTAGCCTTTGCAATTGCACAGACCTAACCATGTATCAAAATTTCTGTTCCTGATCCAAAATCACTCTATAAAAAGTAAAATTTATTTCATTTATGGACAATATAGAAAACACAAATCCAAATTGTTTCAAAAGACACCAAAAGATACTATTAAAAATACTCTCAAGGGGAGTGCAAAAGGTTCACATGCAGAGTCTTATAGTTCCCAAATACAAGATTGGTGCAATATCAACTCTTCCCCACAAAACCACAGATACCGTCACCAAAAAAAAACCTAAGTAAAGCTCTCTCATCCCTCTGTCAGGACAAGAGGTACCCAGGACAAGAGTCACATTTCCTATTTCTTGGTGTCCTTTTTCCTAACATAGGCAATACAAGTCCCA
Organism: Serinus canaria; assembly: GCF_022539315.1. Classification (NCBI taxonomy): domain Eukaryota; kingdom Metazoa; phylum Chordata; class Aves; order Passeriformes; family Fringillidae; genus Serinus; species Serinus canaria. Next base: position 82,118,380 of record NC_066316.1, read on the forward strand.
GGAACAGCAGAAAAATATCTCTGCCAACATGTATGATCTGTACTTCTAAGCAATTCTTTACCAAGAGTGTGGGAAGTACTGAAACAGGTTGCCCAGAGATCTTGTGGATGCCCCATCCTGAAAGTGTGGCATAGTACAGCCTAGACTAGTGAAATGTGTCCCTGCCCATGCCAGGGGGTTGGAACTAGATGAGTTTAAGGTTCTTTCAACCCAAACCATTCTATGATTCTGTGTTATAAATAAACAAAGTAAGACTGCATGAACTTTGAATCACAGGCAGACTCAAGGAGCATACAATCCTTTTGTAGACATAAAAGTTTACCTTCATTAAAAGCAAAATATTTGATACAGCAATACAGTCATATCCAAAACATTAAGCATATTTTCACGATTCAGGTTTAAAACTCAGACCTTCCCAAACCCAAAGTTTTTTCCCACAGCTTAGAAAATTTTGTTCAGCAAGTGTTCTGCTCTTCCAAACTGATATTACCTACAACATTTTAAAAAAACAAAAAGAAAAAGAAAAAAAATTAAAATAAGTTTAAAATGCATACAAGCATGGCCTGAATTATTTGGACAAAACCTGACTTCAGATATTCAAGACCAATCTAGAAAATCATTACTTTGATCATCAGAAAATAAATAAAAATTTTTTAACATTTCAAAAAGAAGACTGCACATATAGTATTTACCAAACAACTGTATTCTTTGTTCTTGTGTCTGTGCAACATAAAGAGAAAAAAAAGGAAAATGTAACAGAACTTCCATCAGCAAACCTTCTGGAACTTACTACCAAAGTTTCCTTGAGCTATTTCATGTCAAGGAAATGTCATGGTTCACATTCATAGTGTTTCTCAACTGTTAAAGTAGGGCACTTTTTGTAGATCACAGAGATATGGCCCATATAAAATTCAGGATTTAAATAACACTCCTCTAGAACAGTTAAAAATAACTGCTGGTTTGGCAGCCCCTGAAGAGGAGATTAGGAAAAAGTAATATTTTAAAGACCCCACACATATGAAATTTATTACTGAAATTCAGCAGAACGGTGCTCAGCAGAAATTTCAGGGGGTCCAGAAATCAAAGAGATTAGATGATGTTTTAATGAGCAAAACTGACATGACAGGTTCAAACCATGTCTCAGCTACATGCCTACATTTACCACAGGCTGCCAATACACTCAGTATCAAAACCATCAAGAAAGGTAATCAAATGGATTTGCCTATATGAGTGAGGAGGACCAGAAAGCATGAAACAGACACTTCCATTCCGTACTTTTATCTAATTAACATTCTTGAAGAAATTTCTAATTTTCTCAACATTATTTCCAAGAAACAGGTACAAGCCAATTTAATGCAATCTGCTATAAATCATTAGGATTCACCCAGGTGACTCAAGAGGAAAACCCAAACTTAATTAGATCATTTCAGATCAGTTGCTATGAAATCCAGGGGTTTTGTTATTTGGTACGTTTAAACCTATTATCCAGTTAATCAATTAGAGAAGAGGATAACGTGAAATAGTTCTTAAGCATGCTTCGAAGATATTTAAATCTTCTTATATTTTTTCTTTTAATTTTAACACCTTCTGTGATCAAAACCAGCATGTTTAAAGTCTTCCTCCAATTCTAGAACAAACTAAATCAATTTCAAAATCCTTCCCACTGAAAATACATTATTACTAATTTCTAACCTCAAAGACACATCCCTTTGTTCTTCCAAGGTTAAGGCAAGATATCTCCTTGCACAACTTTCCTCTAAAAGCTTAGTACCAGCCACACAAAAATTCCATCTGGTTTTAAACAACTCTTTGCCAAATAAAAAAATGGTAAGGATCATGTAATGACAGGTTAAGTACATGTAATATTTACATGGAAAACAAACTACAGAATACTTCAGTCTAGCAGAAAAAGTTGTAATACACACCCAGTGGAAAAAGAGACCACATAATCTAGAAACAGAAACTATTTTAAACACAATTTTGAGAATCTTTTGAAGAATTACTTTTAACCACTAACACAGATTTTAAATTAAGACTAATTTTTTTTCCTTTCTAGTGTAATATTTCTCTATGTGATTTACAAGTTGTCACACCTAGTCTGCAAAGCAACTTCTTTAGGTCTTTTTATCAGTATACACACAGACACAGCCAAAGGTAAGCACTAATGCCTTCTGACAAAAACACTTGAGAACCAGCCAGATTCCTAGCTGGTTTCAGCGTTTACAGATATTCCATGGACTCAGAAATGCTAATGATGTCAATAAAAAAGCCTAGAAAACAGTTCAAAAAGTCACATGCATAGTCCTCAGGTTAAAAACGTTTAATTGACATCTTCCTGATTACAAGCAAGACCCTCACACTGCTGATTACAAAATAGCAAACCACAAAACAATCCCTGATTTTTTTTCATGGAAAACTAATATATAACTCGTTTTTAAGATGAGGAATACAATGCAGAAGAGACTATTGAAGGAAAGACTGTGAGGTCATGTGAAACTTATCATCAGTGGATCCACAACAGGACTACCTGTTGCTCCCCTTCTCAAGGATTTACAAAGCATCTTCTTCAGCTTCCTGGACCTGTGGTCTACAGTACAACAAGCCAAGTTCACTCAAGCATTCTATTTAGAACTCCAGTCTGGAAGTCTTCAGCACTTTCTATATTCCAGCAAATATATTTCTTTATTTCAGATAGATTTTTTTTTCCCATATATTTTCCTTCACCCAAAATTTGAGCTCCATGGGAGCTTTAGCTACAGTGATCAGGAATTCAACACAAAAGGTAGATATGATTAATTCAAATTCCTCCTTGCAAATAGAAATGTTTCAAATCTCCTTTCATGATGGATATTTCTTCACATGGTTGAATGACCTGAGCCATCTTGGATGGGCAGGGGGAAGCTAACTGTAAACTCCTAATAGATTTCCTGTATTTCCTTTCTAGAGTAAAAAGTCCTCCTTGGGGATGAGTTTCTGGGTTTGAATTATTCATGGGAACTAAAAAACTAAAAGCTTTTAAGTACAGATGTTTAACATTATCATATGATTAGAGATCTTCTAAGGCCATCTTAGAAAAAATTCATAACAGTGTAAAAGAAGCAATTGTGTAGAATGTAAGTACAATGAAGATCCTGGAGGATTATTAAAAATCAGGCGCTTCCTCAGGAACCCAGAAAACTCCAGTTCCTTTGGTGCTGAGACAGCAACAATCACATGGGGTTCAGCCTCCTCCCAGTGACCTACATGAAGTCTTGAGGCAAGAACTCCAGAACAACTGAATTTAAAAAGAGTAAAATGTAGTATAGAGCAGCCCAATGATACAACTTGCAACCCACTGAACTAAAGAAAAAGCCAAAACAGAACACAACCAACCAACAGACCTATTTTGCAAAATGCATCAACATATGAATCAGTACTCATCACACCACTTAATGGAGACTCCACCTCTCCTTACAAAGAGCCCTGTTCCACCCACAATAGCATACCTGTCTTCAATTACAGGGAGGTATGTCCTTCCTTTTATTGACTGAAGGACACAAAGTCTGAAGAATTCTCTTATTATTTCTATTAATAAATAAAAAACATAACAAAAACTATTTCTATTAATAAATAAAAAACAATGCAAACTATTGCATTTTGGTATCAAGGTTCTGTTCAGAGGAATTTCACAACTTCCAGAGTTTCTGCTTGGTTTGATGATTAATGAAAAGAACTTGCTGGCTATTACAGCTTATTCTAACTTAAAAAAAAAAAATGTATGCCTCTTGAATAACTTCAATAACTTGGGAACAATAAAGGAAACAAGATTAATCAAATGCCTTCTCAAATGCCTGCACGTCCAGATTCTATGCTGCCTTCAGACACAAGGGTGAAACATGCTGGCTAACTTCCCAGTGTTATGACCTGTGAAGAATACAAATCTAAATTTCCGAAAATAAAAATATCACTGCATGTCTGTTAAGAAAAAATAAACTTTTTTTTAGAAGTGACAAGTTAGCAAAAGTTGCTGACATTCAATTACAAGAGAGAAACACAATTATATTTCAAAGGTTATAAAAAAAGCATTTGCTTTTTCAGCTTCCACTCTATAAAACTCATTCAAGTTTTACTGGATGCTGTAGTTTACCTAATTTCTCCACGCATTCAGTAGCCTGTGCTATGGGATGATCCTCCTTTGATCCAGAGGCATTTGACAGAATTCTGGGAACGTGTCCAGCATAACAGAAATAACAGCATAGGAAACATTAATACACCAGGTGTGGCTTCAGAGATGAAGGCTGAGCCACCCAGGAAGTGCTCTAATAACTACAGCAACCTTCCTGTAAGCTTTTACCACTAAAGGTCTCTTGAACTAGATTTATACTGAAAAGCATCAGGGAGGTATAGGACAGAACTGATTTTTTTGCCTGACCTGCTCTTCTGTTGTAACAGTGGAATAAAAGATAGGCTTTGATTGTGTTGAATGATTTTCATCTTCTTTGATACTTGGCTTCTCCCCTTTCTCTAGGTATCCCTTAGTTATCTTTTCTCCCAGCCTCAAAATACCTTTAAAAAAAAAACTGTTTCTTTCTAGAAAGAAACTCTCATTTAGAGTTAAAACTGTAATCTAAAAAACTCCTTGTAATGCTCTAGACTGCCATTTGTTTTGGGGAACACCACAGCTGCCCATTTTGCCTGTGGAGCTGTGCTAATCCTGCCCTGGGAGCCTCTGAGCCCAGCCCAGAAGGTCAATCACATCTGCTCAGCCTCCCCTGTCCAGCATGCACCTGGCTCAGCAGCCACTGCTCCAGATCATGCTCTCCCATGTGGCTGCTTCTGCCTACACCACCCTGCTCAACAGCAGCATTCATAATTTTGGATGTCCCCTTGTCGAGCCCTCCTGCTCTAAACTGCCTCCTCCTTACACATTGAGCTGCACCTAAAATTAGCCTGAAAAGCAGATCTTCATCTCAAAGCAACAGTATTCTCCCCACTTCCGTTTTTTCAAAACAGGAAGACTGACTGCTACTTTGATCCAGGAACGTAGTGAATCCACATTAGGATTCATTTAGGAGGTAAAAGGCATGGGGCTTTCTTTGTGAGGGTGCTCTTGGCATGGTGACAAGGGGCTTTGCTGACCAGAACAAGCTCAGCAATTTATGATCTCATGCAAGAACCACTGTGAAAAGCCAAAGTCCCCAGCAGAGCAGCAACTCACAATGGCCTGCAACAACACAAAATATTCCTTCCTGCTGACTCACATGGAGAGCCAGCACGTTCTACTGCAGGGCTTCCCAGGCAGTGCTGGGCACACATGAGCAAAGCTTGCCATGACAGGAATGTTCCCTGCAGCAAATGCGTCCACCACATCACTCTCCAAACCTCAGCCTGATGAGCAGGGTTAACTGTAGGTTGACAGCTTTCAAGTAATTACAACCATTCCCAATCCAGTGCTGACTGGTATGACACTGGTCATTCTCCACTAGGGAAGGCAGAAAACAAAGAAGAAAACAGAGATTTTGATTAAACTCTCTTGCCAATCTTCAAATTCTGCTTCTGCCAGATGTTCTGCCCTGCATCTCTCCACTTCCCTTTTTACTAGACACCAAGCCTGGCTGATAAGTAAAGCAAAACCAGCATCTCTTTCATCCTCAGAAAACCACACTGATGCAGCCAGTTTTACTTGCTCAATTGTACAAACTCCATTTGCAATCAGATTTGGTATAGGCAGTTGACAAGAGCCTGCAAAGCTGCATGCTCATCTGTAGGATTGACGCCATGCAAATCCTTCCCATTGCCAGCAAGCTGTGAAACACAAAAAGCAGGATATCCTGGAAGTAGTGTAACATAAATGAAAAAAAAAAAAAGGCATGTGTCCTGGGAATAACTTACATAGAGATTTTTTAGGGGCAGAAGCTGATCTTGAAAAAGGAAGTCTGATCCAGAGGGAGACACATTGTGAAGCCATCAACAAATATCAGCACATGCAGCACCAGCAAGGATCCAGATTGCACCAGGGTGATCTAGGCAGATGAACGACAGGCAAGATACGATGCAACCCAGGAAGCTAATCCAGGTGACATGCTAACAACATCCACTGCAGCATTCATTATGTTCTACACTCCACTGAGCTCCAAATGAATGCTATCACATGCATCTGGGTCAAAATTTGACTGCCATTACATTCAACAGTGCAAAGAGGTGATATCAGCTATCACTGAACCAGGGTCTGCATCCCATTACTTGCTATAACCTGCAGCACCCAAGCTCCATACTGTGCAATTCCTGTCCCAGCTGGGTGGAAGCCCTTGGAAGACAGCCTGCTACCTGAAAAAAGGGAAGTTATCTTCAGCTAAGGGAAGACTTTTAAAAACCCTTCATCCTCCTCCCGCATTTTCTTCTGGTTAGTATGGAAACAGATGCAAAGATCTTGACAGGAGTATAATAATAGAGAAGGCACAATAGTTTTCCTTTACTTCCCTACGTATTAGTACAAGCTTTTAGCTCATGTTAGAAATACAGCATACTCCGAACATTTGCAGGAGATGCTTGAGGGAAGTGATTTGTCCGAAAAAAGGAAAAAAATCATCCTTGTTTTAAAAGGTGATAACTAGAAGTCTGCTAAAACACAAGCTTCAAAAATAAACAGCACCCTCACCAATCAGCAAACATTGTTCAACTGCTTGCTAATATTACTAGGCTAATTTTTCACAACATAAAATTGCTTTTCCTTAAAAGATGGCTATTACTTCACATTCAGCTTAGTTCTCCTCTGTGTTTACATGTGTGCAAGTTACACAGCTTTTCCTTACACAAAGGTCTGAAACAAAATAAAATTAAACATTTGGGAAGAAAGTCCTCACACAGATGTGCCTCCTTCATTGTCAGACTAGAGATTACTTGTTAGAGTTTTGTGGGTTTGCCTGCCTGTAAAATGTTCCACACAAAATTAGGCCCTGAATTTAAAATTAAGCAGCTGATCAAACTGAATAAAACAAAGCTACAGCAACCTCAAGCACAGCTACATCTTGCCCATAAGTGTGTACATCTTCTCCCTTAAGTGTATACAGTGGAAGAAGTAACAGCTCTTTTTGAGAAGGCTCCTGTCTTACCTGGATCCCCTAAAAACTACTTGCACATTTCCAACAAGATGACCAATGGAAACGAGAGGCTGCTAGAGAGAACATGCTGAGTCCTAGAAAAACATAAGCCAATTAGCTTTCATTAATTACCACTAACCACACCTTAGCACAACTTCAGATGTCACTCCAAAAACTTTACCTGTCTTGGGGTGAAATACTTAGCCCAAATTGCAAGGTCTCGTGGTCTTACACCCACAGCAGGCACACCCAAGGTCAGTGCCTGGACATGTACAGGGATCAGGCAGCACCTTTAATGGCTTCAAAGTCCTACCCAGACACGGTAGGAAGGGCAGCCCCCAGTGCTAACCTGTTTTGCACAAAAGCAGTTAAAACAGTATTTTTCTTCTACTGCAATCTTCAAGTATTTCCTCTTGCTGGGGTGCCTTTGGTCCTCTCAGCTCCTCAGACTTTCCCACCTTGGCATCAGCCTTCAGCCTTCACGTGTTTCTTAAGAAGGAGCTCACCTCAAAATATTCTTCCTCTTCCCAGTAGTTACCCGTTCCCCTGCTTCCACCTCCTCCCTTGGGCTAAAGCAGCAGAGTCACTCAGTAAACACGCCAGTGACATGAAGTGCCTTTTGTCTGCCCTCTTCTTTCCCAAAGGGATTTGTAAAGAGACCAGGATTAATACTAAAACAACTCATCTCAAACAGCTGTTTGGCTTTTTTTAAAACCATATAAATTTCCACTTCCATCCTATGTACTCAAGCAGTCAGTACTTATTACTCACTCAAAATCCCAAGCTTTTATTAAGCAAAAACAAACAAACAAAATATCAGGAAATAATATAACTGCATTTTTTTAAGGCATTAAAAAAAAAAACAAACCCCAAACTCTTTCTAAAGAGATCAGTAACTGATCCTAGACTGTCACAGAAGTGCAAAGGGCAATTTAAAAAATCAGAAAGTCTATGAACACACTTTATATATTATAACCCTTGCTAGGCTGACTACTACGTGAACAGACACAGAACTCTGTGGCAACAGAAACAAAGAAGCTAAACTCCAACAGCTGCTAAAATAAAATATATTTAGTTCTAAGTTAAAAGAAATCTGATGTAATATTTCACAAAAATGCATACATGTATGTAAAACTGGGAAAAGCTGCAAGGATTTTAACTGAAAGAATAGTCTGTAAGAGTGTATGGTCAACACATTATTTATGTTTGTCGAATATGTATGATTTAGCACATAACCCAGGAACAGCCATAGCATCAGATGTCATATCATCAAAAGACTGCGTGTTCATTGATAATAGGAAAGATTCCTACAGCCACAAGAAAAGCAGCTACTTAGACCACTGAACTGTAAAAAAACATGTTCTGTGGGTGTTGACCTTTTGAGCAAGACATGACTTGCACAGCATGATAAAAGGCTAAGAAACTTCATGGCTAACATTCCTCTCCCTGGGTTAGTAAGAAATAATCTTTTTTCTTTAAAAGGATATAGAACTTTACAGCAAAACATAAAACAAGATCTAAAATTTGTTTCAGATTGCCATCAGAATATGACATAAAAGGTATTTTAAAAAACATCCTTCCCCTAAAAAAAGCTTAAAATTTGTTCTTGCATAAATGATCTAAAAAAATACATGTAAGACTTTTTCAAAACTCCATAGTGCATGTCCAAACACCCAAAGAGAAAAAAATTTAAGAGAGGACATTCATGCAGTGAACCAAACACTATCTCAAGGTCCAAATAATCCAAGATTAAGTGTCTGACCATACTAATTTCAGGTGTTTGAGAAGATGCAAGAGTACTGTAATGGGATGACAACTGAAGACAGAGATCATCCCACCACCTGCAAAACTGCACATGTACAGAAGAAACAGGAGTGCTTTGTTCCCAACAACCCCAATTCAACACAATTATGACAGCCCACCTCTCCTGTTTCCCAAGAACTTTGAAATTTGAAGCAACGCTCTTAACCACAGCCAAAAGAAGAACTACTAAAATCTGTAAAAACCACTAGAGGCTCTATTTTGGAAAAAAATCAGAAGAAGAGGACTGACAGGCCCAGCAGTACACTCATTGAAAAGCAAGGCAACAAGTATGAGAGAAGGAGAAACAGCATCATTCCTGGCATGTCCACATAAGTAACACTTCTTGCTGTACAGCAGAGAGACAGAAGCCACTGCAGAATGTCACTTGTGTACACAAGCACCTGCCTGCATGAACACTGCCAAGGCTTTAAAGCAATTGGCAAACACTGAAAAAATAACACTGTAGGAAGCCTAGAAAATGAGACAAAGATATCACCAGTTTTCCTATCTTTGTAAAGGATCTCAGGTAACAAAAAGGAAAACAAAACAAAGTAAAAAAACCAAAAAAACCCCAAAAAAACCACAAAGCCACAAAACAAAATACCCCTAAAACCACAAAATACAAAATAAACTCATCCTCACCCCTAAAACATGCACTAAACCCAAGTGTTTTTATCTTTACACAGTAATAAAAGTTCATATTATCCTAGGGCCCTCTGAAGTCCATGATCTTTTACAATCCTCTCCCATCCTACTCGATGACTCTGTCCTTGTATATGACTCTGCCTGGGTTTCCCTGCCCACAGCAGGGTATTGGAACTAGATCATCTTTAGTGTCTTTACCAACCCAGGCCCTTCCATAATGCTATGATTCTATTAAATTTCCTTATGTATACCCTTTAGGTCTCTGTTTCTCTCTGCAAAGGGCTCTGGAGGCATTTGTTTAACTTTTGGTAGAGGCAATGCAGGTTACACAGGTCTAAGAGACTGCAAAGTAGGTTGTGGCTTCCTGAGAGACGGTGAGCTGAACGACAATGACTTACCACACCTTATCTGCCTCCCTTCCTCTCTGCTGCTCTACCTCTGCAGAGAGAAACGGAAATATGGATATGGATTTTCACAGATATGGAAAAGAGAAAGATGATGAGATCTGTTGCTTTCCACAGAGCCAGCCATTTGCACTGGGGTGTGAAGAAGCCCCATGACCATCCATACTGCTGGGAAGGGCAAGAAGATGCAGCCATTAAGATTTTGTCCTTTCAGGGTCCAGCAGTCAATTACCTCAGGCCAACTGCTTACAAAACTGCAACCCAACAGAATTGTTAAAATAGAAGTCATCAAAAATGTTTGTCAGATTCTTCATTCCTGAATGCTCTGCTGCCTGTCCTGGAAACTTTGCAGTATATAAGCAAGGCAAACATCACAAAAGCTGACTGCACATGGCTAAACCTTGAATTGGATAAGCAGCTATAGAGCATCCTCCCCCAAAACTCTCCAATGCCACCCCTCAGACAAGAAGAGTGCCACGGTAAGCAGGTTTGGTGTGCCTGCACACAGCACTCACCCCGACAAGGCAAAAGGAGACACAGCAAAACTATCTTTGGCTCGGAGGACTTGGTGGCAGAGTTTTATTGCTGTCAATTCCCTCACTACAGAGCAGCTGTGATGGACTGCACTTGAAGAAATCAGGAAAGAGCAAAGCACAGATGTGAACTTGGAAGGGGTGCCATCAGCACACCACAGGCATGACCCCCTGCACAGAGCACACCTAAGGACTGGAGAAGGACATGCTGTCCTCCCACAGACAGCTTCTTCCTAAACATGGCTGCTATAGTATCACCTTATATCTGAGCTCCTTTGGATCTGGAACACTGAGAATGCACCTGACATGATCAAAACCTTGCTCAGTGCATGGCAACAAAGACAATATAGCAGATGAGAGGGACAGAGCTCTGGACCATACAAATCTGGACTTGCTCAAAATGCAAAAAGCAACAGTATTTCGGTGTCTTCAGCTCAGGCCTGAAGGATCCATAGGAATTTTTAGATATAATTCAGAAGGTTGCTGATATTTTTGTGAAATACAGAGAGAGATCTAATATATGCTAATATTGAAGAGATTTTTGTGAACAACTGGCTTTGGTAAATTCTCTACTTCTCTCTTTTTTTTTCCGTCACAAATTTCAAATCTGTCCACTAAGTCTTGTTAATTACAAGGAAAACAAATTTGCTCGTGAAACAATTATCCACTATGTAAATAATACTCTTAATTTATCTGTTTAACTACCTTGGCAAAATGAATTCAGCAAGCTCTCTTAAGAGATGTTGCTTTAAAAAAAAGAAATAATTTCTTTTATGATAAATAAGGCCTTCTGTTGAACATTTACAAAATAAGGGTTCATTCAGATTTTCAGCTAAAGACTGAGAACTTCTCTTTAATTTTTCTGAGAGTAGATCAAGCCCTAAAAGATGCACATTCATATGTGGCTACCCCGGTTCTGGTAGTGATCATGGCACCTCCATTTGGCACTGCCAGGACCTGATCCCAGTTTGGAGACTGGCCACAATCTGCACAGCAGCAGTGCTGCAAGCTGTGCATACAAAAAGTGAAGTTTAATTCCAGATGCGTCATCCATCTTTCGTTCCCTGGAGCAAGCAGAAACTGCCCTTTATCCACACACATGCAGAGGAAGAAGAAGCATTCACGGTACAAGGAAGGTCCCTTGGCTTGACAGAAGTGCTTCATGAGTGACACAATGCCTGGGTATGACTTGCAGCCACAGGAGCCAGACACCAACCCACACTTAACCAAGCATTCATGCATGCTCTGATGCTGACAGTAGCTGCAGTTTAGCTGGCAGAGCTTACACATGCCTACAGGAGCATGCCTACAGGAGCAGTAGCCTGCCATGCTGCAGGTTAAACGTCATCTGGCTGCAACTCCCTTTGCGGCAGGAAGAAGTTAGGATGTGTAGGTGCACCAAGGAGTCCCAAACCACCTTTGCAAGGCCAGGCTATGCTGTCCACAGATGGCCACAGGCTTTGCCTTGGAGCTGCAGCACCATGGCACAGCGGCAGGACCAAACAGACCCAGCCCTCCTCAGCCTCATCACCCTCTGCTCTGTTTCTGCACACAGCTCAACAACAACAAAACAAGAACTTGCTTTAGATAAATCAGATTTTTTTTTAATAGGTAGTCTAAGATGGTCATTTATCAAAAGACAGCTTTGGCTTTCTTTCCCCGATAAAATACATATATTAAATTTATATGGTCATTACTTACAGTCTACCAGTGCCCATGGATTTATCTGTCCTTTTCTTGACATCAGAGCCTTAGTAAAAACCTTGAAGGCTGCTGATGCTTCTCATTCGGTTTTGCAAAACTGCTGTTTTTGTTAAGTTTTTCGGGGGGGGGAGATTCATCCACAGTCATCAGTTCAAAAACTACCATTTTCTGTGTTCTTTGTATTGATACAGTATCTAACAATACTTCAGAAACACAAGGCACTGTCACTAGTATTTACTACACACTTACAAAATTCATTCCAAGATAACAAAGTAGAAACTTAAAAAGATAGCAAGCTATGTTAAAATGTTACCATTTTAAAATGCCTTTTCATACTTTAAAAAGTGGATACAAAATGAGAGACATATGATAAATGGCAATTTTTTTCTAAGTTAGGTCTCTTGAAAGTCCTTTTTGAAAGTGTTTCAGACCCAAAGATGCTGTAACGCTAAGACACAAGTTATGAAGCCACATGCAGTATATTCTAGAGTAGATGATGAATACCTCAGGTTTTATCCCTCTGATTTTCCTGGTTTAAATCACAGTATGGTTGTACACCTACATTTCCTACAGTATTACAGGCTATACTCTTAAACCACAACATTTTGCTGTCAAATGCAGTAGTTTGCCTCAACACTAATTATTTTTAAACCAAATGCCTTAAGCTGTAACATGAGATGACCAGCAACTGAAAGAATATAGGACTTTATCAGAGAAACTGTTCATCTTTTGAGGACTGAAATTACTTTTTTCCACATAAACTCAAGCCCAAATGCAGATGGCACCTGAAGAAATCATCAAGCTCAAGCCCCTGCATGAGAACAAGTAAAAGAGTTTTGAGGAGTGTTTTTAATATATCCTTAACACAAATACTATTTGACTTTCAAAAACCTTTGCAGAAATGAGATTGCACAACCTTACTTTCTTTCAGTTTTCCCTAAGGCCTAACAGATTTTAAGAACTTCATCAAGTCTTTGGTGCAAACTAGTTTCATCTTTTTTGATACAGTCACTGACAGAAGAACACAAACAACTTCTCACTAATTTTAATACTCTAGCATCTTCCTGTTCCCTCATCTCATCTCTTTCTGCTGGAAATGAGCTTGTCTAGCTTTGTGGAACACACTTTCCAAACACACATATTCTCTGAAGATCTGTTTTCCAAAACCTTCCTAAGCCCTGGTGACCATTTCTGGTTGATGGACACATTTGAATTTATTTTCCTAAACAGGCTGTGGCCAAAACTGGACACATTATTCTGTTAACTTAAGCTGCACTAAGACAAAAAGCTAAATACTGAACTTCAGCAGTGCTGCATCCCTGTGCTTCTTGTGATCCCACACAGCCCCCAGATCTGCTTCCATGGCGCTGCTGCCAAGTCGACTTTACCCATCTGCATTATGGGATCTTCTTCCTGAAAATAGTATCTTGGACTCAAATACTGCCTTCAAACTTATCAGAAACCTCTTGTCCTCCAAAGCAGAGTATCAAAAACACAGTCTCAAAGCTCTAGTCAGTCTCCTTCATATTTTGTGCTAATTCTGTTGATCAAAGATATCCATGTCAACAAGTACAAAGGTGCCAGAACTGCCCCCAGCACCACTTAAACTGATGTCTGATGGTGACTCATAATCATTTCCTGAGAATTATCACTTAGAGTTATCTCTATACCCGGTCCCTCTGGTTCAGCTGTTCTCAAAAACTTCATTGAACAATTTTCCCAAGGGCAGCCCTACTGGGTCAGATGGCAGGTCTGCTGTCTGCACTATGTCAATGCCTGAAATTAATATAAAAATGTGATAAATAATTGACTGCACTTTCGCAGTCTATTGTCCCAGCTCTGAGCTCAGCTTGGTGATTCCCTGAGCGACTTCAGGTACTCTGCACAAGTCAGCCTTAGTGGTTTTTCTTCCATTAATTTGTCCAGCTGCTTTTTAAGTCCCTGCAAACTTTCAATATCCACATGCTTCAGAAAGGATTTCCAAAGCTTAACTAACCACACATTGGGTCAAAACCAAAAACACACCCCTTTTGTTCATTTTGAATCTGCCAGCTTAATAGTATGCTTTCCTGATAAAAAGTTAGTCCCTACTCAACTTTGCCACATCACTCATAAGACTATCAAAATTTCTAAAACCTGAACTCTTTCCTCAGACCAGTATTATCAAATACTACAAAAAAAAACCAAAGGTTAGATTGGGTCACAAAGCCTTCTTCACCCTGGCAGACCAGGGACAAGGAAGAAATATTTCACCTTCCTTATGAGAAGATTATTGTTAATGGGTCAAAATACTGACCCATTATCAAAACAAAGGCACATGGCAATGCCGGAGGCTGAAGGACACAGTACTTAGTGCAGATTATAGAGGAATGACCCCTCTGACTAGAAAAAATGGGGGTGGGGAAATTAATTCAACTTAGAATTTCTGCAAACTAATACTGACATGGTTTTAATTCAGAAAGCTATTCAGCCTCGCAGGAAAGTTTACTGCCTTTACATTTGCATTGCAGGCTTAATAGTTTTACAGTCAAAGGCATAACTGTGCCTTCACTAAATAGTTTATTAACTGAGACACATTAAAAACCTCACCGCTAAAAATACTGTCAAGCTAAATCTTGATTTCTATGCTACTAAAAGTAACATCACAAAGGTTTGGATCTTGTGCTCTGATAATTCTGATATTTACTCTCCCACTTCAACAACACTGAGATCTTTCTTTTGCAGTTATTTTATAAATCATACATTTAAGAGTTAACTTGTGTGTTAGCAGTTTTATTGTATTTAAATAAACACTGCAAGACATTTGCTTATACTTTAAAGTTTTCAAAATTAACATTTTAAAAATTAAAGTATTTCTATTTTTGTTAGGCTTTTTTTTTTCCACTAAAAAACAAAGTTTAAAAGCGCAGATGACACTTAACTCACGAGTTCATCTCCACCCTGTTAATTTGTCACACTTGCAACAGAAGGAAGGCTCAGTGCCGTGGCCAACCTTTGTACTCGGATGGCTGTGAGCGCAGTCCATAGGCCGCCCCGCAGCCCGGCGATGCCCACTGAACTGGAAGGAATTAGGTCGCCTCAAAGGTCTGTTCCCTCCGGGAGCACCACAGGGCACAAGTCACGACACATTACTTCTCTGCACCTTTGTAAAACAGGGCTGGCTGTCACCAGTGTTCGCTGAAACAACAGATAACAACCATCCTTTTACAGACCCAGCCAACTATTAGTTCAGCTACCTCCATCCTACAGGCCTTGGTGGCGTTTATTAGTTCAGAACCTGAGAGCCAAGAATTAGACAAGCACCAGCAGCGTATTTGCTGCACTGCAAGTCGTATTCTCGACCATTAAGGAGACGAACCCTTTTAAAATTTCCTGTTCAGTAATGGATGCAAGTTACAGGAATTAGGAATTGGTTTTCAGTTGTACATCACAGTGACACACGCTGCTCTCCAAACCACAGCCTGCAAAAGTATTTCAAGCAGAAATACTCCAGAAGATGTTTTTCCACTGAACTACCAGTAGTACTGTGTCCGGCCAGTAAAGGCTATACAAATTTTATTTTCTCTTGCAAGCATAATCCCACCGCCACAGAAATGTTTCCGAAGAAATGTTTCTGAAGGAGGGGAGCTCAGCTGTAACTCCGCAGGGATGGAATTTCACAGAGGATGATACTAAAAAAACCCAGACAAGCCCACAAAGGAAAGAATTTTCATGACAGTTAATTTAAGGAAGTAAAGCACAGTCCAGAGGGATTCTAAGCTCCGGCTCCGGTCTCGCGGTGCGCTGGCCGGAGCGCTCCCCCGCCGAGGGCCTGGCCCTTGCATCGCCCGCCCCGATCGCACCTGCCCGGGCAAGAGGGGCGGCGGGGGCAGCCGAGGGGCAGCGCCGCGGCCGGGCCGGAGGGTCGGCACCTCCCGCCGGGGGAAGGAAGGGGCGGCGGAGGCCGGGAGGCCGCGTTCTTACCTGCTGATGGAGGTGGTGCTGCTGCGCTCGGCGCCCCGCTCCCTGCCAGCCCGGCTGCTGCCGCTGCCGCCGCTGCTGCGCTGCTCTGCGCCGCCCCCGCCGCCCGGCACGGCCCGGCCCGGCCCGGGACGTCACCGCCGCAGGGCCGGCCGGGGGCGGGGGCAGCGCCGGCGGGGGGGTGGCGGCCGGGCAGGCCGGCCCGGCCTTCTCCCCGTGCGGGGGCTGCCTGGCCGGGAGTCCCGGGCCCGCACCCCTGCGGCTGAGGTGGTGCTGAGGGGCTGGCCCGTGGTTATTTTGTGTGAGCTGGGTCTCTTCCTTTATTTTTTACCGACGGGGTTACAAAAAGGGTGATTTTGGGAGCTTTGTCTTTACTGACCATGGCCCCACAAAGAAAGGCGCCGAGCAAGTGGCGGCTCTCCTGCTGCACAAACCTTGGAAGTCAGAAGTTGTTTCAGCACGTCCCCTCTCCCAGGCTCGCCCTGGCCCTGTGTTGTCCCTGCCGCGTCCCCAGGGTCCTGCCTTGGCCGATGTCACAGGGCTGGCAGCAGCGATGGTCGCAGCCGCTGCTGAATGTCAGAACAGCATGGCCTGCCCCAGCCTGCGCCCCTGCGAGGCAGCGCAGGGCCGGCCTGGGCTCTGCGGGATTGCCCTGGCATGTGCCTCGCCCAGCCCTTCATCCCTGTGGCCGCTGCGCTGCTGTGACTTGGGCACAGTGGCCCGACTGGGCGGCATTGCTTCATGCTCAGCCAGGGTGTCACACCGCTGGTGCTGCTCACAGCCGCCCCTCCCGTGCCGCAGCTCTGCGTCGCCTCCCTGTCCCTTGGCTTTACCACGATTCATTCCTGGCGTCGCCAGCTGGTTTGTCAGCTTTCCCATAGCACCGTGCTTCTCTCCCCACAATAGTTCATGAGCAGCACAATGACCCCGGCTGTACGTGCAAACCCTCCTTGCTCTCCACCTGATGGTTCGTTCATACGTCTTTTGCTGACAAAGGGAAACAAACCAGTTAATACTTCAAAATCTTATGTTTTCCTTGATTTTGCAGCCCTAGCTGAACTACCTTTCTTTAAGCAGGGTGTGTTTCATGGCAGGCTTTTTGAGTGCTTGGACAGCACCAGGGACGTTGTGGGTACAGCCACTAGCTTATAAATAATTTACATAAATTTCTTCAAGCCATAGCTGCCCATGTAGATATGATTGTCATAACAGTGCCTTGGCCTGTGATTTCTCTTTATTTAGAGAATAAAAAGAAATCCCAGGGGCTCCTTTAGGGGGAACCTAGAGAAACCCAGGGGGTTCTGTCAAGGATCAGAGTGGGTATACACATGGAAGGAAAATAGCCGTGCATTCATTAGGTGCATGAGTAATCCTGCATCCTGGGCAGAGCACGGGTGGAGTTCAATCCTGTGTACAGATTAACATCCTACAAATCCTGAAATGTGCTGTGGACTTGTTTTGGTCTTTAAACATCCCACTTGCCTGCAAAGTGGCAAGGTGAATTTAATGGTTGCATCTTCACTTGACGTAATTTAGAATGTTTGACAATTTGGACAATCAAAACATTGTCTAACTTCTAGAGCACGGAAGCTTGTCTTTGGCATTACCTTTCAGTACTTTGTACAGTCAGCCTTACTTTTATTTGTAATAGAGAGATAAGGATAACTGTTATCTGGGGAAAAAAGAAGTGAATGGACAAGTAAATGAAAATGTAAATTTGGTGACTGGCTAAAACCACCTCTCTTAACAAAACAGGATATAATGTCAGGAAACAATCAACAAAATACTTCCAGTGTAAACAATCCAAGCAGTGCTGAGCACTATCTTACCCTCTGACATGCCTCTCCCTCATCAGAAGAAGCATGTCTGCTTTCTCCCCTCTTTTCTCCCTGGGAAATTTAAAAATAACCCAAGACACAGCAACATCTGTTCTGTGAATCTTCAGGGAAAATACAGGAAGACTCACAAGTGAAATCAGAGTGCAAGGAGTGGGGGGGGAAGTGGAAAGAGAAAATAAGTCAAAACATGTTTTACTGTACCCATTGCCTGTATGTAAGGAGCATTTCCAGTTTAATTCCTAGGAAAATTGGATGAACCTCTGTAATTTCCGTCTAACAGGGACCTTTGAGAACACCAGGAGCAGCGTGGATGGGTTGGAGGTGCCAAGCAGTCTTTGTTTAATAGCTGTACAAGGAGCAGATGCAGTCTGAGGCTGGGAGGGAGAGCAGAGTGCCTTTAGCATCCCCCTGTTCCTCCCACACCTCGGTGCACCAGGCAGGGCAAACAGCAGTGGAGAAGCCTCCACTGGCAAGTGTAATGTAACACACAGAGGTGGCATGTCAGCACTGCTGAAACTCAGGGCAGGCTCACACAGTACACACCACAGCAAGAGGGTCTCTTGTGAGGAACCAGAGCTATAAAACCATCATCTTCAACGTGCAAACTCCAGGTTCTGGATGGCCTACCAGGAATTCCACAAGCATTCCAAAGGCAGAAAGATCAACAATACAAGGCAGCATGGCATTTTGACGTTTGACATGCACATGCATCTCTTGTAGCCCTGCCACAAAGAGCTGACCATATTTCAGATGTCCAAGGTGTCTTCATTCATCCAGATATTAAAATGGAACATTTTAATACTAATCCAGGTTGTAATGGATAGTAAACAGCATTTGCCATATATTTTTTAAAAAGATGTGTTATTGTAGGAACCACCATATTTTGTCAGAGCTGTTGAATGGCAGTCTGGAAGAATGAACAGGTAAAGAACCCTGGGTGATTTCTCAGAAAACCGTGAAAGGGTATAACGTTTGTGTTCATAGAGTCATGGAATGATTTGGGTTGGTAGGGACCTTACAGATCATCTAGTTCCAGCCCCACTGCCATGGGCAGAGGCACCTGCTTGACCAGGTTGCTCAAAGCCCCATCCAGCCTGGCCTCGATGAATGGTAGTGTGAAAGGATGGGCAGGTAAAGGACTGCAGGTGATTTCTCAGAAAACCCTGAGAGGACATTACATGTGTTTTCATTTCAAAGAATATTTAACTATGTCCTACCTAAATCTCAATGAAAGTGAGTTCTTGTGTATAACTCAGTGGATCAGACTTTAGACTATTCAATATAAATTGGAAAAGGCAAAGGCTCTCATGCCTGCATTAAAAGTTTCACTCCTGAGAGGGTTGTTCTTAAGTGTTTGGTATCATGACTGCTCAGTTTCTCTCCCCACATTTTATGATGAAATATGGAATGAAAAATCTGGTTTGACATTGATTTCAAGCCTTTACTGTATGCATCTCTCCAGGTGGAATGCTTGTGTTTGCATCATTTTGATATTAGCTAGCTTTCCCTGTGGATTCCACATAGCTACAACTGTTTTACACATCACATGTAGGTAAAGTTCTGCCTGTAAAAATGTCCATGGGCACTGACTTAAGTCACAGCTGATGACTTACTGTGAGGCCAGAAGTTCATTTGCTTTACACTGTTTTGTTGGCATACTCTAAGAGTACATGTGTGATGTAATACCACTATCTGTGTAATGTGGTCACAGTAAAACACCTCACAGCTTGCCAGCAGCAACTCTTGGCATTTCCTAACAGCTGAGTGTTCTGGTTTAGCACTTAGATACTCCCCAAAAATTATTTTATAGTTTTACAGTCAGTTTCTGATAAAAACTAAAATCACCGGTTATAGAACAGTTTTGAACTTACCCATGCAGGGTTTGCAAATGTGGCTACTGAAGCTGCCAGCACAATTTATCTATTATTTGTCTAGATAAAGAATAGCTTGTTCATACATTTGCAAAAGAACCTTTCTAACTTGGCTCAAGGTTGAGCAGCTTATGTTCAGAGAAAGAACAAGAAAATTTGCTGGGATTTTAGCAGTAGTAGATGACGTTCCTTCCAGGATCAATCTTTGGTTTCTTTCCAAGCAGGCTTACACTAGATAAGCACCATTCATTTCCTTATCATGTAAAATATTTAGTGGAAATAAATGGGTAAGTCTTATTTTATCTGCTCCCTTTTACTTGATGTTACGTGCACATACATAATTCTCCAATTTTGACAGTAGTGAAAAGATCCTTTTCTTTTTTTTTTTCCTCTTTCTGGCAGAGTTTACATAAACATCTATTTTGACTACAACTGAATATTTTTTAATATTTTAACTTTTCCACAGGTCTTCTGTATTTCAGCAGCTTCATGCAAGTTACAAAAAATTTTAGACATTATGTTTTAAGGTAAGAGTTCCTATTTAAAGTCTTCCTGCTTCATTTCAATTTGTGAGTAGTTTTTTCTTTGACAACATGTTAGTTTAGGAAGATCGATGGTTTTGCATTTTCACCCCTAGCAATGTGTGACTGCTTTCGGAAGCTGTATTTTGACTGACAGTAAGTCTCTTGGACTGGCCCCATTTTTCAATTTCCTTTCCTTAAAGGATAATTCAATTAAGCAAATAGATTATTTTGAATTGTGGGTAGGTCCAGAGAACAAGGCTTGCATAAATAATAGCATGAAAGGAGGTAAGGGGAATCCCTGACTTGCGAACTTGCAATCCTTCAGAAGTCCACTGTTTTTTGTTTTACTTTTGCGAGTGAATTCTTTCTATAAACACAAATGGTGAGGACAGGAAAATGAGATTACAGTACCCCAGAGTAGCTGGACAATATTCCTGGAGCCATCCCAGTGTTTGAAGACAGATGGATTCCATTCCTGGTAGAACACGCCTCTTGTCTCTGGGGAAAGAATTTTCTTTTGTTTCTGCCAAAGCTTCTCTTTGGCAAAGATATCATGGGCCCACTCTCATGCATATTTAAAAGGAGAATGGGCCCCACTGGTTTAGATACATCATTTGGAGGACAGGGAGGAGCTCTAGTGTAGGAAAGAGAACCCAGGAACAGCCACTCAGATAACACACAATAGCAATTACCACTGAGTTGGCTTCTTTTAATTTTAGCTTCCTGCCCCCACTCTCCCTCGATGCACTCTGTGATCACCTACATGGAATTCCTTTTTGGTGATGAACCGCAGCTGCCAATAAAATAACCACAAGTTCATCTGAAAAACAAAAGTAGCCTGCAGTAAATAGGTGACCTGTAGATGTCAGGAATAGGGCTGTCCTCCCTTCATGGAGCAGAGGCTACTCACCTGCAGTTAAATGAACTTCAGTATGGATTCAGTACTGAGGTCAGGGTACTCAGAGCTTCTCACACTTCTTAGCAAAGGGAATTCTGTAGGATTATTAACTAATTTGTAAATCTTTCTGTAAAAGCCACTGTTCATCTAGTGTGTTCCTGAACAATTATGGCCTGTTAAACATACCTTAAGGACTTTTATTCTGTCCCATTTCAGACTGTTTATTGTAAGCATTTTTAGCTTTAGTTTTTCAGCTCGTCTTGGAAAATAAGATAAGAGGAATAAGTAATCCCCTTGAAATTCTAGCACACCTTTGGGCAAGGACCAGAGGAGGTCTGGCAATAACCTAATTCACAAAATATGGGGGTCCAGCTGTAGCTCTCTAAGAAGCAGGAAAAGAAAAAAATATGCATGAGAAAAACACTGAAAAGGAAGCTTGCTAATGCTGCTAAGGTAGGAATGCAAAACTCTTGCAGGCACCACCCTCCTGTCTAGCCTTCACTTATCACTGTAAGGTTATTATACAGAACAGAGAGAGTTTAATTTACATTGCTTGTTGAATAAATCCACTCTCAAAGATGTGAACTCTGTTGATGCTATCCATCTGGGCAAACCACTTAACAAGCTTGCTGGGGGACTCCTGATTACTGTATGAAGGAATAATACTCTTTTTCCAGAAAAATAGGATGTCAGAGCAGCACATTTTTTCAGCTCTCTCTATTCCTTTGCAGCGCAGTTACACATGCACTTGAAAGGTACCAAAAGCACAGACAGACTCAAGTTGCTTCCCCATACCTATCCCACATGTAGGATAACTAGAATATCTTAACCCTCACCCTGAGTACTTCTCAGGTGGTGAGTAGCCCTTGAGCTGGGTTTTACACCCACACTTAAATTCCACCATCCGCTCTTCAACCCCTTGGGGTAGGACTTTAAGTGCAAGATAAGGCAAACTTCACTGTGAAGTTAAACACTCACTGTAGCATGACGTTCTCTCCTGGCATGCTTATTTGGCCCAGAGAGTGCCAAATTGTCCAGTTCTGACTCAGTTACTAAATGTGCTAATAATCTGAATCCCCTATCTGTTCACAAACAGTTCTAGGAATTGCACTGCTACTCAAATTATTCCAGAAAAAAAGCAGGTATCAAAACCTGCTGCATTTTGCTTTCACTTGCTTATAATACCTTCACTAACCTTTGGCTGCCCAGTTTAAACTTTTCCAAAATAGGTATTTGCTGCAAATTGAATGCTAGCTAAAATGCCTCCGCTCACACAGTTAAAGAACAGTAACATGGTTTATACTTTCTAATAAAGTTGCCCAGAGACTTCTAGCATAGTTTTAAATTTGGCAAGCAAGTTGTGTTTTATGCCAGAGCTCTGCCTTTTGCCAACAGCGTTGAAATGCAACCAGCTTTTGTGAAGATGTGAACTTCTGATGAGCATCAGATGTGGGCTGGCCTTGACCCCTGTAGCTTTATTCTCAGAACAGCACACCTGGAACTGCAGCACTCCCACAGCAGCACTGCCTGGTATTTCCTCTGCAGCATCAGCCAGGTTAGTCACACCAAGTACAGGAACTCAGAGCAAACACACAATCACAGAGTGGCAGGGGTTGGAAGGGACCTCTGGAGGTTACCTGGTGCAATCCCCTGCTCAAACAGGGACCCTGAGAGCCAGTTGCCCAGGACCATGTCCAGACAGCTTCCGAGTATCTCCAAGGATGGAGATTCCACAGCCTCTTGGGGCAACCCATGCCAGTGCTTGGTCACCTTCAGGGTAAAAAAGTGTTTTCTGATGCTCAGAGGAAACATTTTCTGTTTCGGTTTGGGTCCATCGCCTTTGGTCAGTTTGTTATCAGCCTCCAATGAGATACTGTACCATGGATCACAACTCCAGGTTCAGATATTCAGCCCTTAATACATCTCACTGTCTACTCATCCAGTCCATATTTCCTCAGCTTCTCTGCTGATGAAGTTGGCAACACAGGATCATAGAGGGAAAAAGATAGCAGTGGCCTTTTTTCTGGAGTGTAGGTAGAAGAACAGGGCTCAGAGGCATGATAAAAGATTAACAGATGTAAGAGCCAAGAGAGACTCGGAGAAGAACCAGTATACAAGGGATCTCATCAGGGGTTTGGAAGGAGGGAAAACAGCAAGGGACAAGTGATGCTTGGGTAAAATCTGTAAAAACCATCAGAACAAGTTCTCCCCTCACATGTTTTCATCTAGGTAAGCAGGAAAATGACAACACACTATGACTTCTTATGGAGAAAAAAAAAAAAGAGAACTGTGGCACTAGTTCTAGGAGTGACCATTATATACTGACAATGGAAATCAGAAAAGTGTGCATAGTACAAAACACACATTAAGCAAGACAAACTTAAGCACTAAGAAGGTAGAAAGCATCCAAAAATTTTTAGACTTAATAAGGAGTTGTAATTTAGTCCACTTCTGCGATCACACTTTCTTCAGATACTACTTCTTGCAACAGATATTAAGTCTGTTAGGGAACTTAACAGTGTTTAGGGAACTTAAAATTTCACAGTTAAGACAACTATGAGCTATATGATTAGAATTGTTCATGAGAATATAATGAAAAAAAGTATCACTTTTTAAATCATCTAAGTAATGGTTTTCAAACACGAGCACATGACCTATTGCTACAGGAAAATTGTCCATTTGGCAAGTTACAAATACTTTCAAGCTATCATCAGCTACATCCTTATTTTCAGGTACCCAATTTGAGATATTTAGGGTCAGATTTGCCAGAGTTTCCAAATGCAGAGCAATCAAACAACAGCTCCATACAAGTACAGTTGAAAGCCCTTCACTGTGTAAAGAACAGAGCAAGAAACTGGAAGACAGAATTAAACACTTTCTTCAATGCTGGCTTCAGATAAATCTCAAGTCAATAGAATTCCAGTCTAAGCAAGCAGTTCTAAGCACAAAACTGGTTTCTCTCAAGTAGCTAAGTAAACAGCAAGCATCTTTTTAAGCTTACTTTTCAATGCTCTCAAGTGAGAGCAGCTGAAGCATGAATTTTAGCAGTTTAGAGTAGCTTAACTTAGTTTAACTAAAGTGGTTTTAATGTCTTTCCCTAAACTCCAGCACTTAACTTGCAATATGGAGATAATGATATGGAGCAACTCCGACTGGACAAAATAAGAGCGAAGCCAAGTTCACCTCACCTAGCTTCTTACTGGCCTGGAAAAAATTTCAAGAAACTACGTGAATTCAACAATGTCCCTAGGAAATTGGGAACTTCCAGTGACTCCACAAACTTACTGGCTTTACACAGACAACCAAGACACAGGGATGCAAGTGAGAAAGCAAGCTAGAAATCAGGCTAACTATACAGCATTCAAGTTCATTAACCATGTATGAAAGATGGAGAATAAAAGAGCAGAATGAAAAACTCACAAAAAAACTGTACAGTAAGGTGTAGAGCCAAAAATGAGGTAATACATTCATCCACAGAACACTGTCCTTGGAAAACAAAGACCTGCTTTCCACAGAAGAAAAAAAATTTAAAAGCCATATGAGTTTTTAATTAAATATTGCATCATAAGCTCTCCATACAATCACATTCAACACATTGTTACAGACATTTGCTTAAAAATGTCTTCTTGATTCTGGAACCTAAATATTCATTTGCAGTACAAATTTTGTTTGAAGTCTAGAAATCTCAGTGGTTTTATAGGATGGGAGGAAGCTGTGCAACTTCTCATGGCCTTTTAATGCCCTTTTGTAACATGGAGATATTATTACAGTATTGTTTACAAAGCAGTTTAAGTTTCAGGACTGAGGATCATTTAAGTAAAAAGCATACTCCATTTGTTTGCATTCCAGTACAATTTATGACCTATTTAGTGCCATTTTCTGTGAGAAACGTGCCATCTTGTAATAGTGCTCTTTCGGGGTTTGCCTTTTTTGTTTTACAGAATTGACACACTATCTGCCATACAACTGATGTATAGTATGAAATAAATTTCCTGAACATGCAAATATGAAGCTCTCTAGAACTAAAATAATTATTATTTTCAGTCTGCTACATAAACATAAACAGTGCATTCATCATGGCCAGGTTGGATGGGTCTCTGAGCTAGTCTTGGTCTAGGGGGTCTTAGTCCCACTCGGTCTAGAGGGAGGTGTCCTTGTGCACAACAGCCAGGTTGGAACCAGATGATCGTTAAGGTGCCTTCCAACCCAACCATTCTATGATCCTTAATCTTTAGATCCTAGAAACTTGAAATTCCAAACAAAGGAATTTCTGTGACTTCCTATAATTAATGTCATAGATTTGGTCCAATGTATAATAATGTCCCTGTCCAGGCTACCACTGCATTTCTAACACACACATAAAGATAAGGAAAACAGGCTAGTTTTTCAAAATTTAAGTTAGGAAGGGGAAGCCTGATGTAAACAGGCACTGTCACAGAGCTTGTTTAAACAGTTCCATCTGGAAGACAATGGGGTAGAGGTTTGCTAACAGTTTGGAAACTACTGCTGTGAGACAACATTGGTATCTTCAGTTATAGTATATGTAGTTAACATCAGTATTCGTGCAAAAGTAAACTAAGTTCCCAAACTTAGAATACAGTTCTAAACAGATAGAGTTTTGTGTAAATAGTTGACAAATTTCCCTAAGGTACACCACTGAGGAAATCTAACATGCATTTTTAATCTCTGATGTTTAGGCCAGAGTCTACACAGACTCTGCAGGCAGGAAGCTCAGGCTGACTGGAGCACGATGCTTTTCCTCTAAGTGGATCCTCACAGCTTATGGGGAATAAATACTCAGCTGAGTCAGACTGGTCTGCTTCCCATTGCCCTTATCCAGTCAGCTCACAGTAAAAGAGAACCTGGTCCTGAAAATGGTGATAGATACTTAAAAGTATCATCTAAAACTATGACCCTGTGCAAATGGACAGATGTATGATGTAGATTTGACTATTCTATTAAAATAAACCATCTATTTATGTCATACTTTCAGCCCTATTGCTGCAGATATACAAGAATATTTTATTTTAAAAATTGCAATAGTTTTCTTTCCTGCCTCTGCTGAATTATTTACCTGATGCTTGTTTGGGTAAAGTCACATCCCAGAGAACTCTAAAGAGTTAAATAAGGACTAATAAGCATTAACAACTAAGAAAGAAGAAGGGAAGACAAAAAATAAAAAAGGCAGGTAAGTAAAGTCTGTCTCATTTACCAGAAACTGGATACTTTTAAATCCAGATAATCTTCTGTTCATATATATTCATGTATGAATGTAGCTTATCTATCTTTTTAAGCATCATGCATTGCAAATAGCACAGCTTACTCTCCCCCAGGTACATAAACTATGAATCTCACTGGGGAAAAAAAAAAACTAAGGGAAAAACAAACAAAAAAAGGGGGAAAATATACACTAGCAAAGAAACAGACTAGCTGTTTGAATCTAGGTTATGGCTAGCAATTACTCTCAAAACTGAATAGAGAATCCCTAAGGAATGGTGTACATTACCCAGTTTCCTTTTGTAACCACAGGGCTGCAAAACTCCAAATGTGAATTTGTTAAAAACAAGCAAAATTAAGGCTGTCAGATAACTATAAGAGACCACAGCTGAGAGACCAATCACCTTGCCGATTACATCCTCCCTTAACCAGACTGGAGCCTAGAAACAGACATCTTTCATCTCATTTTTCAGCAGGCATTATTGAGTAAATTAGAATGGATTTACTTCAAAACTATGGTGGTAAGTAAAATGGCTGTTGCCTCACTCTTACTGTTTCAAAGCTGTGGTTTGTAACATCAGCTTCCCTTTGATTTCCAGGAGTAGATGGGGTGAGTAAAAAAACTGGGAGAAGTACCTTTGTGAACTCAACTCATTGCACAGAGGTTCTTTAGGGTACTGAGTACGCAGCACTGAAGAAAGACTGTCATAAAAGTGTCGTGCCAAAATAAAAATATTTTATCAGACTCCAGTACCTCTCACTATTCCCAATAATCAAGACTGCATGCATCTTTATATCTACTTCTGTTCATGTGCTAAAATACAGATGTCATGTTATCAATGTAAAGCTTTAACCCGTGACCAAAAATAAATTCTATTTAAAAATCAGAGGGAAAAAAATTAATTTCTAAATTAAGGAAACTGCTGCTGTTTGTTTGTAAGAGAAGTGTAGTATTTCAGTTTCCAGAGGTACTATATTAACAGAAATTAAAAATCATACATCTTCTGCTTTACTCATTTGCTATGCAAGTCGTGAAAAAAAAATTAAAATCAACACCATAGTTTCTTCATCTGCGGTAAAGCTTTCTTGATTTTTCACTCTTTACTGAATGTTTTTGAAGTCAGATTCTTTCAAGACAAGAATGTAGTGCAATCTCAAAAATCAATTCTGTTCAAAGTCTGGTTTTTAAAGGGCGTGCTCAGTTTCTCAGCAAGAAAAATAGAAATGTCACAAGGGACTACTTAGATGTCTCTTCTTCGTTTGTGGCTATCCTGCAAATGTGCACCACAAGTACATGCATTTTTTATGCCAAGTAATCTAAAACCTTAATAGGAATTCTTAACTGTTATTCTACCCAACCTGAAAAACAATACAAACAGATACATTTAATTAGGTGGCCACCTGATCCCTTACACTGCAGAATGCAGTCAGGCTACTCCCTAAAGCACTACTAAGCCTGAATGCTCTTAAGAAATATGTAACATATACTTTCCATAGAGTGCATGTGTTGTCATGTAATTATTAAATACACTTATCAAGTCCCCACCCTACCAGCTTCCACTGAATAAATCTGATTCAGGAAAAGCACTGGTAAAACTTGTTAAGATTGCAAAACATTGCAGCATTGCCCACCATCACGTTAATAAAAAACACTTACCAAGCACATGCAGCAGTGAGCTTGTTAAAGCAAGTCAGGAAGGTCTTAAATAACTCATTCTTAATTCTGTAGGTTTTTTTCTATTAACATCACATTTTATTAAAAAAATAAGTTTCCTATATTTAACATGTATATTAGCTTGCTGTATGTGACTGGAGATCTTGAGACCTTTAACATTGAATGATAGTAAATCCAACACTTTCTTCACAGCTTTGAAAGAGGGTAAAAAGGGAGGGAGAATGAAGGAGAGGACAGGTAAGAGAAAGGAAAAGGAAGAAGCACCAGGCCATTCCCAGTAAGAGAACCAAGTAGTTCTACAGCATCAAAATATGAACTTGCATCACAAATATCAGAAAAAGGAAAACTACTGTATCGATGAAATGTGGATATATTCCATATAATTAAAACATACCATTGGGAAAGCCTAGACTAGGAAGGAATACATTCTACCTGCAACTGTCTCTCAGATAAATTAGTTTTCCTTCCCTCTCTTGTATAAACTACTATTCCAATATGTCAGTTGCACTAAAGCCAGATACACAAGACCCTGTATTTCCACAATCTGGAACTATTTTATCCCTATTTTTCCCCCACCAGTGGCAAGAATACTGGATAAAAACTTGAAGGAGGAAACAACTCAGAGGTGTGCACATTACATATTTAATTTGTAGTCCAGGAAATTGCCCCCACATTCTTTCAACAAGAAAACTGCAGGAGTCATTTCTAACAGAACACATATACGTGGTACTTACATAATCTCCATGGGGCCCAGGGTTTATGCGAGAGAAACCAGGGAATGAACAACTCCCCTAAATCCCAGTTATCTGTACAAAAGATTAGCAGCCCACAGTTGTATTGCTCTATGTGCAACCCCTCTGCCTTGGTGAGAGAAGCCCCTGTAAACAGAGGGTGTCACAGAGAGTCCTCTGTGCAGGAATGCCCTGGAAGTAACATCATTAGCAGCTGCACTTTCAGGGTTTAGTGAGAATGAAAACTCATGGAGGCCACGAAGCACTACTGGGTTAGACTTGGATGTTGTGTACAAAAATAAAATCTCAAGGGGCCCAGAGTTCAGCTAATGAACTCTCTGCTGCTTCTCTTTGGGAGAAGGGAACGGTAAATGACACTTCCAGTAGAAAAATCAGGAGTGAAAATATTATCTGCAAGGAGAGATAGAAGATCCCTCTCTACTCCCACAAATTCCTTCCTGGGAAGTGACACTTTCTGGTTCCCTTCAAAGATATCTGTATAAGTAGAAAACTGGAGATATATATATCCTTGCACAAATATTTTCTTACTTTCCTCACTTCAATGACAAAGCCTTTCTAGAACAGGGATAAAAGGCTACATTTGCAGTTTAAGCAACTATGACATTTCAGACTGTTGTAAAATCAAAATACACTGGAAATATCCAAGCAAGTCCCTACATTAGTCTGATGCTACGTAAAGCCAAGAACAAACAAGCAAGCAATGAACACTGGTATTTTGGTTTTTTGCATGGATATTAGAAAAAATAGTAATCATACACTTTTTTCTTTTTAAATGTTCATTACTTAGATAAAGCACATATGAATGTAACATTCAGAATTGTAACATAGAAAATGTAATGTGGGCAATCTGCTATTCCAAGTACACTTACCAAAATACAATTTTATAATGAAGAAAGTCTCAAAATACACCTGTACAACAACTGGGATCCACAAAATATGATTTAATAGAGTCACTCAAGATCACTTCATTGAAACCACTTTTATAATACTGTTTGAAGAGTTTACCTCTGATCAAAGAGCACTCTCCCCCTTTCCCTAGCCTGTCCCACTAAAGCAAGGGTGGAATTGTAACTGCAATGCATATCTTCTAAACTCCCAAATCTGAAGCAGTCCTATGAACTATGACACTGCCTACACTTAGATACTGGGAGGATGGGAATCACCCTCTCGGAGGCCATGGTACATTGAGACACTTACCCATATTATTGTCTGTAGCGCAAGCAGAATAATCTTGTAAAGGGCAACTAAATAGGGTCAAAATATGAATTAATTATCTCACTACCAAATCATTCCCTATGTGTTACTTAAGCATGTAACATTAAAACTTAACTGGAAAAGAAAAAAGTAACCATTTTATCCTATATTTTCTTTATTTCCTTTATGTTTAGAAGTTGCTATTTAAGTTCTATTAACAGAAATACATAACAAAAGCTCCCTATCAAGTGGAAAAAAAGTAATTACAAATGCTGAAAAAGTTGGCCTCATTAACATATGTACAGACTCACTTAATACACATCTTTGTGGGAATTAAACCATTTTATGACACACATTTATACAGGCATTAAACATTCCCAAGTAACTTTGAGCAGAGAAAATGCCAAATCTTTAGTCTGGACAGACAGAAATGTAGGTTTCAGTTCTGATTGTGGAGCTAACATGCAACAGATACAACATTCAGTCTGAGCTGTTGTTGGTAAGTTGTTCTGTCTTTTCCTGCAACATTGAATTTGGGTCTTTCTGTCCCTTCTTGTCCTTGTTCTGCTGTTCCTGGAGCGTCAAGATTATTTTTCGTATTTCTTCTCTTTTGGTTTTCATTCTTGGGCGTGGAAACCAGTCTGTTAAGTTCATTGGTAGCTCAAAACTCAAAATGGGATTCTGAAAAAGAAGGTCATTTGGATATTACAGTAAAGAGTTATAACCTAAATGACTGAAGAAACCTATAGTGAGGAAAAGTTCATTCTTCCTCACTTCATTCCATGAGCATGAAAAGAGATTTCTACAATTTCCGTGTTTTGTACATGTATAATTACGGTAAAATCAATCAAGCTTCAGTATGTTACAGACTAAAATCCATCCAGATGACACTCCTGATTATAAAAATGCCTGAACAATCTACTGTGTTTGCTACAACTTTTAGACTAAGCATTTGTCTGCATAAATGTATAAAACACTTCTAATAAAAAAAAAAGTGAGTGAGTGAGTAAACTACTGCAAAGATATAGGACATTTTTAAAGCATCAAAATCTAGATCTGATCAGGAGTCCAAAACATTTCTCTTCTTATAAACAGCCTTTATAATCATGACCAACTAGACAAGACAGATTTAGATTTCACCCTAGAAAGCAAAGCTCTTGCCTAACACCAATGCTTATTGTACTTACATTCTATTTTCTTGCTAGGTAACATTCATCCAAATAATTACAATAATTATGAAGCATTCTCTACTCTTCTTCAGTGACACTGTACAATAATTCCACCCTAACCAAATGACAATCTGGGGAACAGTGCTGTCTCTCAAAGAAATTCCTCCCTTTCTATACTCCAGTTTACATCATCAGGGCTCTTAAAGAGTGAATTACATTCACCACTGAGGGAAGCTTAGCAAAGCTGCTTGTGAAAAAAACTAGCGACATTTTTCACAGGAACATGTCAGTTGCTTAATGTCGCACTGGCAACACTTTTTGTGTCTGTTCAGTGAGGGAAGACAAGCGGTGCCACGGTGAGAGGCCAACAGCGCTGTGCTGCCCTCCGCCGCCCCGCAGGCGCTCGGGGAAGGCCGCGCTGCCCCTCCCGCAGCGGCCCCTGGCGGCCTCTGCTGTTCACAAACATCAGATTAAGCACCTGCTCCCACATACTCTCCTTCAAGTTTGTAGAGCTGGCGCAAAATGAGACTGTGGGCAATTTTCCAAATACAAAGAAGCGGAAATTGTTCACTGAATAACTTCAAGACAGTCTAGTACTGTGCAGCCAGCTCAGATTTTCCTTCCCCAGTGGAGTTACTTCTGAGAATATCCAGTGATTTGCCCTCTGACACATATGTGTCGTGCTATTCTCTGGCAGACAAAGCTGCTGCACACTGCTGGATTAGGCAGAACAAGGGATTCAGCCTGGCATAATCCAGCAATCAATTTGCAAAAGGGAATGGGCTAATAAAACTTGGAGGAAGTTTTATTAAACCATTCCAAAAAGAAACAGGTTAATAAAACTTGGTTGCTCCTCGTACCCCCAGTGAACAAAACAGGAGGCACTTGGTTATGGTTCTAAGCTCTCAGGAACTTGTCAGTAAAGCAAAGCTTTTGGCTTCCATTTGCATGAATGCATTCTGCTAAAGCCTTACTGCTCTTGAGTAATGCATGAATGGAGGGAGGGAGGGCTGAGGAATGGATAAACTGCCAGCTTTTCTAGGAAAGGGTTAGCAACAGGATAGTTTAGAACAACCCTCTAAAGCACCAGGGATTCTAAAGAGTTACTGTCCCATGCAGGCAGCATCTCACTTGACGATCATTTCTCCTCCCAATCTAGACTAGAAGGTGCTAATGCCTCCTCTTGTGAAAAGAGCTGTAACTTGAAGACCAAGTCATCTTACAAGTAAGCAAGCATTCAAACAATTCCTTCAATGAAACAAGATTTGGCATTCAGCTGTAAGGATTCCACTTACGTGTTTTCTTACAAGTTAAAAACACCCCCAAAAGAAACATAAATCCCCTACCCACGTAACATTTCTGAATTTATTCAGTACAGTTCTCAGGGGAAAATTATTAAGCTGTTTGTAGTGCATTTTTAGTTTAGATTTTGAACTCAAGTTCTAACTGGATGATTTTAGAGGATACACAGCAGAAGAACAGAAAAAAAGACTCTTAATGTGTTTTCTTTAGATTCTCTCAGAAGATTTCGTGGCTTACAATTCTTTTATGTACGTGCAACTAAAAATATTAATTAGTTTATTTTCAAAAAAGTTACTCTGTGTGTTTATGCATAAATTAGTTTATAATGCATAATCTCATTGATATGCATTGAGCTACACTAGGAGCCTTTTATAGCTGTAATCATTTTCACAGCTTATATTTGATTGTTGCAGGAATCAAAAATAGCTTCAAGACATACATACCTCAAAAAAGCTCTCCACATACTGGAGGATGTACACTCCACAATCGCTGAAGTTGTTCTGCTGTGGCACTTTTGGGTTGGAACCTTTCATGACGTCTTTGGAAAAGCTTCTTTTGCTGCCTTTCCTGACTTCCCATTCCACCTCTAAATATCTACAATAAAAGACCATGCAAATTAAAATATTTTTCTATACCTTGAAGAATTAAAAGAAAAAACAACAAAAAACAAACAAAAAAACCCACCACCAAAACCCCAAACCAAACTCAAAAGAAAAAAAATTCCCAACCAAACCAAACTAATAAAGTCCCTCCCAAGCACCAGACAGGAAACTTACTCCCTTAGTGTTTTCACAACATTTGACCGGGAAGGGCCTCTCAGTGAGTCCATAAGCAAAATGCAGGGCCTAACAGAGAACACAAGTTTTAAGGACACAGTATTTTACAGCAGCTTGAAAAACACAAAGTTACACAGAAATAATTTGTGGGGTGGCCTTAACAAAACTAGGTCAATACTGCAAAGTTCTGCCAGCACTGCTGTAACCTCCAAATAGGGATAACTAAATGGCAAGTTATCTTTAACCACACACTAAGTACACTTAGAAATGTACTTAGAAAATACAGTACTGTCAGGCAATTTGTTACAGTTGCTTAAAACACCTTCAGATGTCTAATGCTCTTTTAGGTGCACAAGGTATCTGGGACACTGGCAAGAGAAAGTAAGGCACAGAGCCCACAAATGTCCTGCTGAACTAGCAGCTTGAGGACTGACTTGACACTCCACAGCACACTAAAAGAAAAGCATTAGGGAAAAAAAAAAAAAAAAAGCACATTCAAGAAGTGATCCTAGTCTGGATCTAAAATCCAGCTGGTAGTTATACACAAAACACCCACCAATGCTATTTAGAAGACTTTAAAAAAGGTATCTATAACCAAGTATTTTCTAGAGAATCACGTCTGCTCAAGTCCTCTCCTGCACACTACAGATGCCAGTATCCTACCACTCAATTACAGCACATTCCCTTTTCAGAAGCCAAAAGCACAGCAATCTTATCAACCACCTTATCTGCAATTTGGATTTATACATCAAAGCTAACTCATATCAGAGTTCAGAATTTCAGCATTATATGTAGTATGCATTTTGAGGGAGAAATAAATCTCTGTTTTTTCTTATCTAACAATAACACAAATACATTCAAAGTATAATTCAAAGAAACATCAAACTAGCAAATTCAGACAAAATATCTGCATATATTTATGCACAGGTTTGCATTTACAAAGTAATTTACATGTATGCCATTTTTTAGGCATAAGCAGATAATCACTTAAATGGTGTTTGCTTGTTCTTGTTTTAATTTCTGATAAAAGTATTTATATAGGTACTGCTCTTTAAAAAGCATTAAATGCTCTGTAAAATGCTCTTCTAAAAAAAGTAGTATTTTGCAGGGGGAAGAAGTAACAACCTTTTCAAGGTAGTTTTCTATTTTATGTAGAAGTAATTTTAAAATATGCTAATAGTAAAGTATTTAAGTGCCCTTAATGACTTTGGATACTTAAGCATCAAAGATGTTATGAAATTTCACATTGGATAAAAATACTGTCTGCTGGAAAGTATGAAAGTATTATGTATAGATAATCTCTCATCAAAATGGGACAAATTTAGCCAAGCTATAATCAGAAGCTCATAAATATTCTTAAAACACAACACAGACGGACTTTTTCTTGAAAACGCATTAAGTCATATGTTCCATAACATATATAAATCTGTAATTCTATTCTGCCTCCTAAGAATGTACTATGAGTGTACTGTGAAAGTCTTAACACCTTTCTGTAAACCTTGTAGTCACAAGAAAGCAAATACAAAAATAGATAAATTATGAAAAAATTAGAAAGAAAACTTTCAAGACAGCAATATTAGTAGCAATATTTCTGGATTTCAAATCATGCATCTGTCACACCATAATGCAAAGAACTGCAGTAAACATTTATTAAGAAATTATTCCTGGGTATCAAATATTAAAAAAGAAAAGTTTTCAAATCCAGAACAGATAAAGAAATTTTAAGAAGTGTGGAACACTTTATAAGAGAAAAAAAAACAGACAGAGACAAAGAAGAACAGCTATCTTATTTAGATAAGAAAAAGGGGCAGTCAAAAATTACTCCAATTTTCCTTTACTAATTTGAGTAGTGATAAAGGGTTTTTTCTCCAATAATTTAGTTATTTAATTTAAAAACATTACTCTGCTTTTTAATATAGGATACATTTGAACATGGTTCTGCACCTTGTTTTTGTAGGAATCCAAGTGCAAAATACCAAAGAACAGCCTTATTGGAAGAAATGATCTTCATTTGCCTGATGCAGCACACAGGCTTAACAGAAACCAAAAAAGCTATTATTTCACTAGTAGTTTCATTCAATAAACTTTCTGCTCACTGAAGATTTTAATATAAAGTTCTCTCTCAAACCCCAACAGCATGCTGACTAAGGTTAATGTATGACTATTTCTCAAAATTATTATCTTTTATATTTCATAAACTTGTATTAAATCTCCATTTTAACTGTTATAATACTTACTGTTTGCAGATAGTTGGCTTCAGGTACCATTGTCCCATTTCTGAATTACAGTTATCATCTACAAGGCCACCATCATCACTACTGTCTTCCTACAGAAGCAATGTTGTTAGAGGTGTTTAAAAGCTAATACATTTTTTTCAAACAGATGCAAAGGAATTTATTGTTACATTTTACAATTTCATTCAACACCAATAACTGAGTTTAATAAAGAAGTTATAGCTTTAATCTGAAATTATTCACTGTTTGTTAAGTTGACCAACTTTTAGTCACGTGGTTTCTGAAATTCATGCTAGAATGACATGGATTGAATGCTGCTATTTATTTAAGGACTGTAAAACTATAAAATGCAGCCAACATTTTCAAAACACCTCTGGCTTAGAAAAGGTGAATCTCCATTATTTGGTTCTAACCCAAATTATCAGTACTCTTCCTTGTCAGTCAATACTAGAAACTTGCTTGGCAGTTTCATACATGTTTTCTTCTAGGTGAAATGAGACAAGATCTGCAACAAGCTGAGAAATAAATCTCTATTTTTGCTCCAAAATACAGTAAGTTGATTCTTAGGGCAAGGAAAATTAAACCATGATACACAGGACTATGGATTGCAAAAACAGTCACATCACAAGCCTGGAAATATCCTCTAGCCTTTTGATTTAGATACTGATTGCTATGAACGATATGGAAGTTTTATAAACAAAAGCACTACATTGCTGTATCTAGAAGAATCCCAGAGATCCACAGTTTCTCACCTTTCCACTGAGTTCAACATTACTTCACAGATTACTGCATTATGGGGAAGGAGGTCTTTTCCAAAAATGGGAATCCCTGTACCAGCATGATTTATTAACATTTTTGTGTGCATTGTGTACATTTCACTAACACACAGGATCTTGGTGCTGAAATCCTCAAGCTATGCCATGAATATGTTATCATATTAGAAACTACTGCCTAGCTCCTCATACACTTGTTTTTGTTGCAGCCTCAACTCCTTTTTTGGCAGATGAAAAGGTTGGTCCACTCAGCTCGTACCATGGTCATTTCTACAATTGCTTTGTGCATTCTAGAAAATATCAGTGTCAGCATCTTCCTGAATTAAGTTCTAGGCTACATAGCAACTAATGAGCTTGGAATTTGTTCCTTTCCTCAAGGAACACAGTTGGCCATGTGCTTGCTTCCCTGTCTTCATGCCATGTATTCCAGACTGGAAATACTGTACTACTTATTCTCCATCTTCTGGAAACTCTATCTGCTACAAAACAGACAGGCAGTTCCATCAGGCAAAACTCAGAATGTTTGCACAGGTGGCATGACAGGAGATATGGGCTAAGTCCAGCTTAAAACATATATAGGTTTCAACATCAACTGGAGCTTTATATGTATATATGTGTACACATATACATAGCTACTTGGAACATCTAAAAGCACACTACCTTTGGAAGTCATTACAGAGAGCTGCAAATTGAAAAATAATAGTTTGTTCTGGACTCAGAGGTCCAGAAAAGGTCATACACCTGGAACATGAGCAGGCCAATTAGGAAAAGCAAATGTGTAACTTCTGGCCTGCTCACATTGAAGTTACACTTACACAAGCAGCAGAGCTATGGAATAATGCCCTCATACCCAGCACTGAGTGAGTTAGGGACATTTGAATATTCAGTCTTCCCACAGCTTTAAAATCTAAATGTTTTCCAATATGAACAAGAATGGTACTTGATTATAAATCCATGCTGCGTAAATCTGATTAGGAGAATGGAACAAAACAACAGAGTAGCAAACACTTATAAATGTGTCTGGTTACATCCAGGAAATGCAGCTGAAAGAAGAGTAACTTGTTCTTGTGTTTAGTAGATGAACATGGAGTGGGGGAAACAAGAGATAGGAGTGTAGTGATTTTCAGGGTTCCCACTAAAATCACTGTGTAATATTGTCATTACAAAAAACACTCACAAAATTAAATGCAGGATCAGTACAGCAGTTTTCTAATAAACAGGTAAATAAAGAAATATATAATCCTCTCTGTCAGCTAACCTGCAGATTTTTGTAAGTAACCAGTGCTTTGGACTTGACACTTGTAAAGATAGGTAGCTTTAGATAATGCACACTCACAATCTGTACATCAGTTTTAAGCTGTCCATTCAAAATACAACACAACAGTTCACATTTCCTAAATAAAATTGCTAAATTCTTTACCTGGTTATCTTGGTCTTCAGAAAAATCTATAAGCTCATCTTCATTTAGTTTACTGCCATCAGCTGAGTCTTCACTATAGTTTACTCTGATTTTGTGCAATCCATCTGTATCAATCACAGACAGCAGGATATTTAAATATCAAATACCATGTCATCACTGAAGACCAAAGTCATTTTAAATACCTCAGATTTCCTCGGGATTGCTCACAGTAACTATGATACAGCTGACATATAATAATTTACTCATGCATATGAACAAGAATGAAAAGCTTCTTCTAAGTAGCACAACAGAAACTGGTTTGTATTGTGTGAAACATCTAAAAAAATTTTAAACACCTGCACTAAAACCCACTATGAAATTTGCCCATAGCTCCATGGAGCCTTTATAAGAGTCTGTCTTATAAATTGATACTGCTACCAAAATGGGCACCCTGATAAACTCTCTAAAATGACCATCTACTCCTATCTGTAGCTGGTTCCTTCCCTAACACCAAATACACCCATACTCACAGTGGATGACACTGAAAAAGGTAGTCACCAGCTTATTACTTTTTAACTGGAATAATTTTTTCCATCAGTTCACTGTGCAGTTATATGAAGACTTGTGTTGGTAAAAGGGGAAAGGCAGCTTGGGAACACACTAGAGGGGAGGGCAGAATGAAGGATCAACTCTCCTGGGAGCAGCAGCTTAGCAACATTTCAGTTTATTACATAAAAGATTATCCGTAAATTCACTCCCAACGACCTCTATATATTTAGTCACATATTTAGTGGGAAGCAACAAAAGAAAAAAAAAATGAATATTGTAGCTACACCTGTACAAGAAACAAATACAGACAGCTACAGGCTCACTAGTCTTACTACTACCATACTTACTACTACCATACAAGACTTCAGAACAGATTTTGATGGAAAAAATAGTAAATTGTGGAAATAAATGAAAAATAAGTAATTCATGCCAGCAAAACTCAAAATCTTCCTAGAAATGGGCTACTGTAATATGTCTAAACAATGACAAAAAGAGTATTGATTATGGTGTCACTGGAGGACATTTTACCTAATAAAGGAAACTAGAATTTCTGTAACAGTAAATAGGGCAGTGAAGTAGCTAGTGGGAAAAAAAAAAGGAGAACATGCATATTTGAGAATATTTCAAAAGAGATGTTAAGGTAACACTTTGGAAAGAGGTCACCAGTGAAGTTCCACAGGGAAAAACTTGGGAATTAGTCTTACTCAGTACCTTTGAAAAGACCTTAGAATAAGAAGTAGGTCATATACTAATGTGACTTATAGTTGACAGATTTAAAAAAAAATAAGTATTAATATTGAGACAAAATACATCTTGTTCAAAAACTGAGCAAAAAATTATTAGATAAGTTACAATAAGTAATAAAAATAGATGGATTTTTGATTACTTCAAAGTTATTTAGGTATGAACTTCTACAGATTCACAAGTTAAACACCAGGATTTAGTCTGAGATCAAGCCATCTGAGTTTAGGCTCCGATGTAGAGTTAGCACCTAGGGTCTCCATGGCAGGAAACCAGCATCAGAGCACAGAACTACTTAATTGAACTACTACTACTTAACTGAGCTACTCTGTAAGTGCTGTAGGATAAGAAGAGAAAGTCTCTTGGGTTCACTGACTACATTATCAGAGGCACATGCAGTATTTTGAGATATCCTTGGATATCCAGGACTCGTGGATGGATTTGGCACAGTCGCGATCCACACCCTTCTGGAGCAACAGATGAAGGCTGCTCAAATAACCCAAGGCAGAATGCCTATCTTCCATTTGGTTGAAATTGAAGTTTAAATACAGTGCATCTAAATTTAGCTGCCTAAACACATCCTTAGGGTCAATCTCACCCTTAAATCAGGACTGTGCCCCCTGAGAACATCCACTTTAATGAAAGGGTGCATCACCTTCAATAGCTGAGCAAGAGAATCTGAGCATTCAAGTTAGAAAGAGAATGACCATCAGCTGCTAATACAATGCAGCCAGAAAAAACCCACAAGAAATGTAATGCTAGGAAAAACCTGTCATAATGCACATTCCAACTAATACTGTTGCTACAAGCAACAGTAGCAGCATCCAAGACATGAGACCACATCATATAGCTGCAATATTGTAAATGGTAACAATCACACATGGGAGTGAAAAATCGACTCAAAAAAGCACACATCTACAAGCACCACCAGCACCCCTCCAAGACCTTCCAGGAACAGTGACAATGTTATCACAAATTAATAAGTTTAGAATAGAAATTAGTACTGTTTATACCCTCAAAGATATTGGAGGTGTAATAGCCTGCAGTATACAGATTAAACTACACCATTGGTAATATTTTCAGAACTTGTACTATAAGGTACACAGTTCCTTACTGTATAAACTAAGTCAGTAGGAATACTACTGCTGACTAAAGTAAAAGCTTTTGCATAGTCATTTTCCTGCTCTATGCCTTAAGGAGATCCAAATGTTGCAGTGAACAGAGAAAACAACTCTTTTCTAATTCCTTCACCTGCCTTTAAAAGTATGCCAGCTCCTTTGCTCATGGGGGTACAAACACTGCTGCAGATTGATGAGCTCAGTCTCCACAGCAGCAATGAATTGAGAAGGCCTCTCTACACGTAACACAGTGGAGGAATTTTTTTTTTTTTTTTTGTTTTTAGAATTATTTTCTTCTTAATCTTTTTACATACCTTCTTATCAAGACATTAAAGAAATGAACAGTGTTGAAGCAAAACATCAAATGATAAAAGATGTTATTAAGGCTGTTCACATAATTTTAGGACAGCTTTCTCCTGCACATACATTACAAGGATACAAGGTCAACTACTATTCTTTCCTTAAAAACCGCAATCTTGAGGGATGCAAAGTGGCATCTACAAAATTACTTTGTTTGAAAAAGGTCATAGAACTGAAAAATTAATCTGATTTAGGAAAACAGTGCTTTATCTCCAGCCCTTTGCCATGAGAGTTATATCAATAGCCACAAAAACTTTTAAAATGCAATACCTATGAAGTACTTATACTGCAAGCACTTGAAGTTAAGCCATATAATCAACTTTTGAAGTATGAAGTTTACACCATTGCAGAAGTAGTAATAGATCTGAAATCTCCAAATATTTAATTCAAATGTGCATATTTTTACAATTACATACCCATAGATTGGCTAGCAGCTGTGAATTCACCCTGTATACCGTTTTCATCCAGAGTTCTATGGTCTAGTTTATGGCATGCTGATTCCACAGTGTTAGGTTCTTCCACATCACTGTCTATTTGATTCAGTTTTTTGAAAGCACTTTTCCCCCTACAAGGACTTCTTCTACAACACAAAGATTCATTGTCCTCTATTTCAGTGTTTGGGTCGATTAAAGCTGTACTGTATTTTTTGGTAAATGTCTTCTTTGCTGTAGACTTGGAAGGTGAGTTTTGTGCATCTAATTCATTTGGCAAAGGAGATGGTGTGCTGCTCTCTCCATCTGAAGAGGAACATTTCATCGGCATTGCAGCATTTTCATGGAAATGGGGATTTGGTTCATATTTGGGTTTTTCCAAACCAGGGAAACAGATAACAGCCAAAAACCAGTGGGCACTGCAAAGGAAAAAATACATTAAAAAGTTGTAATTACATTAATGCCCCCATAATTATTCAAAGATAAACTATACTAGCTGTTCACTTTTCTGACCAGGTTTTACTCAAGCCTTCACAGGTTTCTGTAAAAGTACAATTTCTCCATGCAAATGATCACCAACAAATTAATTAATATGATGCAGTTAGTAAAAAAACAGGTGCTGTCTTAAATATTTATTTCAATTTGCTCACACTTTATAATTTATTTTTTTTTATTTCTCTGAATTGAAGCTTATTTCTTATTTAACATTTTCTTCATTAATGCATTAATTAAAGGTTGTAGAGTTCCTGTTTTATAGCTGTTTGAAGTTTTCTAGTAGTTCAGCACCAGCAACACAAGTAGTCAGATCTAACAGTATGGCTGAACTGCCCACTTCCACCTATGTGATCTTCCAACTGTATTTAAGCCTTCATATTTTTAAAGAAATCTTGTCAACAGTGAGTTAAAGAAGGAGAAAAAAAAGAGTGCTTCTAATGCAATCACAATGGCTCTGCTGTCTTCCTCACCCTTCACAGAACTTACATTCTAAGTTTTCCAAATCAAAACCAGTTATATATCCCAACACAAAGTGTAAGTTTTGCAACAGTTTCCTCCTATTTCCTTGCTTCTTTAGGCTTCACTGACTTACCACTTAAGTCAGAAATAGAGCAGCAAATTCAGGGACTGAGGCATTACAAGTGGATTTTGATTGTCCAATTAAGAAATTTTCCAAGGGATCTTTGATTGTCTACAGCTAATAACAGAAGCTAGCAATGTATTATACAGGTGAAGTCACATTTCAATGTGTTTTAGGAGACAAAAGAAAAAGCAGTAGCTAAAAATGCATGTCTAACTGCCGTGCTAAAAAAATAATTAGATGGTTATAAAGCCTAAACTGCATCAAAACTTAATGGCAATTAAAGTAAGTGGCCATTGAAAGCAGCATGTGTGGTATGGTTTGTCTTAAATGATTCATCTCATCTAATAAATGAACTTATTAAGTACTTCCCAAGCCTGGAAAGTATGTGTATTTTATTAACAGAGACTTAATGTACCAATTATGTCAGCAGACTAGCATATTAACCTGGATGTAAAAAGAGAACAGCTTGTTACTGTTAAGAGAACAATCCGGTCTCACTGGAGACCTGAACAAGAAGGACTGTACAGCCAAAGGACACGGATGTAGTCATGGTTAAATCAAAACACACTGTTCTGAAAATTATTCTGCCCTGGAGTCAACCTGCCCACCTCCACTTACTGCAGTTTGACAGCTGGTTAGATGATGAGTTAGATGATGAGTCTACATTCTCTAATCTAGTGGTTATGAGCAAGTCTGGAAAAACTCGTTGGAGCTAGACACCAAAACCCAGCAACTCCCCATCAAACCACCACTTTCTCATCTCCCTGGCTACTTGGTTATTTTTCTGCTCTGCAACATTCTTACTGTACCTACCAGGAAACCACTGTTGCAAATTAATGTCCTACCACCTTTACCACTTGACAAACTTCAGCTTAAGGTGAAGGGACAGGTCTGAGAAGTGTAAGCAGGATTATATCCAGGTGACCGATGCACACCAGGAGTACACTTCTCATGCTCTAATCACAACAGCATGAGTCCATGAGACCAAGCTACTTTAACCCGAAATCATCCCCTCACACATGGTGTGAATCATATGCCTTCAGTACGAACTGTTATGTTCTACTTGCTGAGAAAGACATTGCTTCAGTTCCTTGTCAGTAAACCAACGGGACTCTGAAAACTACTGTGTTTTATGTTACTAGCAACATAAATAATTCTTATAAAACCACAGAACTATTTGTTTTCCTTTTCAGGTGACTTCTAATTCATACTCATTTCTCCTATGCATAACCCATGTGCATAAGTGAATGACACATGAGAGGATGGTGGGAAGTGAACTATATAACAAGAGCAAAGGCAGCTTAAAATTTAAATGACACAATTCAAAGTTTTGGTACTTGAAGTTTCGTGGGAGAGAAATGGAAAGAATGAAGTCTGCAGTGGACAGGGACCTGCAGTGGACCTTACACCTGAGTCATTAAAATCTCCCAGATCTGGATGTCTTGCTAGAGGTCATGGTACATCAAAAACTAAAGTTAGTGCTGATGAACACCTTTGTTGGGGAAATACAACTTTATAAAAAGGAAAGATCTATCTCAGTTATCTCATAACTGCCTCTATACTGATAGCCTCAGAACTCAGCTGGAGAGGAGGCAGGAAAATGAGAAGGTTTAGAATATTGCTTCCCACTGCACAATGACAAAGTACTGAGAAAAATAATGTTTTATTAAAAAAAATCTTTTTTAATTTTTGAAATATCAGCTAGGTATGCCTATGAGACATTAGTTAGAAAATTCCTGTCTGTCCTTATTTTGTTCTTATTGCATACATTTAAAATACAGTACTTCAACTTTCATAAATATTTTGGCTTAAGAACTGTTTAGATTATTTCTGTGAAATACAGAAATATGTTTGTGACAACTTGCTCTGATCCTAAGGAAAGCA
Source organism: Serinus canaria (assembly GCF_022539315.1). Lineage (NCBI taxonomy): Eukaryota > Metazoa > Chordata > Aves > Passeriformes > Fringillidae > Serinus > Serinus canaria. Next base: position 82,162,291 of record NC_066316.1, read on the forward strand.
ATCATCAAAGTTCTTAGCAACCATTAAAATGCTAATGGTCAGCTTCCTGACCCTTAACAAATAGCAGGACAAAGGGATATAAAGAAAAAGAATAAAGTTCTCAAGGCAGTAGTGATTTTCAATTACGTTTTCTTTCAATATCCATTTATTGTAACTAAAGATGATCCCATCTATATCTCATTAGAAAGGACTAAAAAAGATAAATCCAAAAGTTATCAAATGTCAGAAGCTTAGAAGAAAGAATGGAAGAGACTGAGGTAAAACCTAGAAAAAGTACATACAGAAGTAAATTTTTGCTGTCTTTATATTGTCTGATAATTCTTATACTACAACATTTAAAGGTCTTATATAACTACTTATTTTTTAACTTCAAGTCTTACTGTAATGTAACTTTTCATTTCAGAATTATGAAGCTTAAGCATTTACCAAATGTGATAGAAAGGTATGTGCACTTACGCTTCATTAAGGGGAACAAAAATGAAATCTTTCTCAAAAATATCAACATGCCGTGTCCACGTTTTTACTCGCCCATGTCGCTTCTGTTGTATTCTAAAAGAAGAAACCAACATACAATTTGTAGGGTGGCTTATTTTACTTGAGGGAGCATTTTCCAGATATTTTTACCTTAAGAGGTTATTACTCTTAGGTTGTTAAAATTTTCACAGGATATTCTTTGTCTGCTACAAATCTGGATGTTTCTTAGACTTCTGTCTCTCTGTATAGCATCTGTTTTTAAGAGTCTTCATTGCAGTTAGCTCTATGTTAAATGACTTATCAACAGACTTACGAAAGGTTTGAAGTTTCATGAATATTTCTTCTTTCTCTTTGATTAAGGCGTTTATAGAAGAATGAACTGAACACATGTATTCTATCAGCATCTTCTTTTTTCAGCTTTTCAAGTACCAAATACCTAATTAGTTCAAAAAAAAAGAAAATAAAAAATAGTGGAATTTTAATGGAATTTAATTATTTGGAGCTGACTACCCACAGGAACTAATTAATGCAAAACATATGTAAATATTTAAAGGTATTAATATTTTGAGGTGTTATTGCTCTGCTCAATCAACAAGTTGTTCTGCTGCTCTTGTATTTATTTTTGTTTCATAGTAGGAAAACAAATTTTCAAGGAGTTTGTTACATAAAAACTTATCTAAGAGACCTATATTTTGTATTTGAGCCACCAGATCTGCAGACAGTCCCAAGAGTGACACACTCATTTGATTTTTACTTCTAAAATATGTTAATAGACTGAAAAATACACATATACACCTTATGTGTAGCATAAAACAAGCAGCACGTAACAATTTAATATACTTCTAACATCTGCAGCCTCAGTGACAGCACAAAATTAACTTATGTATTACATTAATCAAAACAAATTAAATTCCTGGAAACACAGATACTCTGGAAAGGGCAACTGAACTTTAAAAAAGCCTTCTTTTTTATTTTTTCCTGTCAAATTTGCACTTGAGATGTAAAAAAGTTCAAAGAACCTTTATCCAGGTAGGAACAATGTCACTGTCAAGCAGGACAAGAGAAGAACCCAACTTCCTTGCAAGATCAAAAAACAACCTTTAAAATTACAGCCTTGCATAGCTGTTACCAACTGACCTATGAATTTTTAATGGCAGAACTCTTCAAGTTTCAAAGTAAAAGACAACTAAAAACTGATGTGAAATAAAACTTACTTTAAATAAAAATCAATAATAACATCATTTAAAAATTCTCCTTCATTTAGACAATGGAGGTCTTCGTTGGTCACAGAAATACCACCTTTAGCTGGAGAAGGTGGATAAACTATCAACCTGAGAAGAAAAATACATTCAATAAGAATTATGAAATGCCAAAAATCCCTCAGAGAATTACAGGCAAAAATGAGTATCTTACTTTTCTATAGGACCAATAAATACTGTATGCGGCTCGCCAATTTCTTCATCATCATCAAAAAATGGTAACTGTTTATTTCTTTGCTGCATTTTGGACTCAGAAGCAACCTTAAGAAAATAGAGTCAATATTAAATTGCATACTCTGCTCAATTTTATTGAAATGGTAATAAAACTTTGTGAAGTCCAGCAGTGTAATATCTGGTTTTTTGGAGAACTTCAAGTCTGTGGGTTTTTTTCCTTTCCTACCTCATCTATTACACTTAGGTCTTTGCTCATTTCTTGCAGAATCACAAAACTTCCTAATTCTTTAAAAAGCAGTTTGTTTAATGAAAGCATTAATTAACTGTAACTACAAAAGTGCAACTTAATTTCTTGTTTGAAAAACCATAATTTTACCAGTTGGAGAAAGTTATGTTGTCTGACGATAGTAAAGATTTCTCACCCCTTAATAATTTGTAAATAACAACATTAATTGTGGACCATCGTAGAATTTTACAATTGAACTAAACACCCTAAAAAGTACTGTGAATACAAAGAATATTTCCCATACTTTCATAATCCACCATGGACTAGTCTGGGAATTTTCATATAAAAGCCATCAAAAGTTGATGGAATTTTTTTTGGCTGACTAACACACTATCCTTAGCGTATTTGTAACCCATACAATACAATGACTTAGTTCTAAAATAAAAACATAATTACATTTTTTATTTTGCTTTCTCTATGAGATGGGCTTCCTTTGGAATTGTCCTCCAAGCACTTAGTAAATGCAACAAGCCTGGCATTGGCTTCTTCAAAGGAAATTTTCACAAAGAAGTCAGAAATGTTATTTCTAATACCAATGTCCATAATTATTTTTTCAAATATTGAATTTGCATGAGGATCAAGACCAGTTTCAAAAATCAAAATTATATACTGTTCTTCCTGACCTGCAAAAAAAGCAGAGAGGAAATTATTCATTTAGGAATAAAATAAAATAAAATAAAGCATGTTACAGTTATAAACAAATTTCATGGAATTTTAGGTTAATACGAGTACACAACTGCTGATAATGTATGTAAGAAGTAATACAGATGTGAGCAGACAAGAGAGAAGGATTAACTGCCAAACCTTTCTTATATGCATTTGCAAAGAGTGCATTCAAATTCTACCTTAATCAAGAAATGTTAAATGTTACATCTGATAAATTTTTAAATGAAACTAATGCAGAGCCAAAACATATTTTGAAATAACATCTTTGTTTACAGAGAGTAGGACTGTAACCAATATTTTCTCTTTTCCTTACTGCAGTTCCTACCCTATTGTTTCACTACAATTTCAAAAATTGTATATTCAGCATAATTTCCTCTCTGATCCTAGAAGACTGTGCTATAAAATATCACTGTTGTTAAAGAAGTTGGAGAGAATTACTCAGATCAACTATTATATAAATATCATCCACTTATATGATCTGAAAAATCAAAAAGCAGTAAATTGCACTAAAAGGAATTATTCTACACAGTCAGAAAAAGGAACAGAATTCAGGCTGCAAATCCCAGTCTCACATTGCTGCCCAACACACAGCTGCCCGGACCTGTTGCTCTGTAAAGAGGCGTTTCAGACACAAGCATAACCATTTCCCTTTGGTCATTCTTAACCCAGCATGCTAACTCTTGTGAAAAATAATTCTTCAGCAGCATAATTCCAATTCAATGCACACAGAATTTAGATTTCTAATGGGCTTTTGCGTGTTCTGCTTTGGGAGCTAGGCATCTACATGCAATTGCTTACACAGCTCTGGATACAGGCTTAAATTAATTTCATTGCTTACAAAGCAGAGAGCAACTGTGTTATCACAAAGTGCTCCTGCATATCAAATGCAATAAAGCAGCTGGATGTAAAATTCTGTGCCACAGCCTCACGGAGAAGAGCTAGGTGGGGACACTGCTGAGAGCAATTCTCACGCAGACATTTGGGAAGCTTTTTTCTTTTTTGTGAACACCTGTGTCCACCAGGGGTCTAATTCCTGCTCCCAGAATTGTGTCCAGGTCTCCTGCATGCTCTCCAATTACTTCTGTAATTATAAGACTCCTTACAGCTCATACTTCTTACAGGACATAGATAAGAGTATTACACACTAGTATGGGAGCACTCAATTCTGCAATTGCTGAAAGTATTTTTCCTCTGTTTGAATGCATTCATATATGTACAAAACTGTGTGTAAGTATAAAGAACCACAAAATTTAACCTGAAGAAAAGCCTATTGAAGAGAAAGAGGATTCAATGTTATATTTACCAGGTGTGCATATTAAGATGCTAGGACCTTGAAAATTATGTAGAAATTAAATGAAATTTTAATATATGTTAAGATAATCCATATATTCTCCAAGCAGATATTTGCCTATCTCACATCATCATGACAGGTATGCCAGGAGAAAAAAAATCCAAGGCAACCTATACAACAGTTTCTACTAAAGCTAAAACCTGTCAGCAGAAAAGCACAGATGGCAGAAGTATTACAAAAGCTGCCATATAAATGTAAAGGCTCCTATACAAAAACTAATCAAATCAACTTCCATTCATTCAGTACAAATATTAGTGAAAAAAGGTGTACTAAACTGACTGAGTGTTGTAACTAGTATGTTTCTGGACAAAGAGGATGCCCAGCTGTTCTGAACTGTACTCTTTCTCAGCCTGGAAAGGTAATACTGTCTGAAAAAACACTGCACCTACCCCAGCCAGTGATGACCCTTTTAGTCTTAATGCACTCATTCATTAACCAAAAAATTAAAATACAATTTGAAGTGAATAGCAGACTAAAATTGTTTTACTTACTGTCTCCTTTGTATTCATACCAGACATTATCTTTACTCATTTTCAGTTGATCTCTCAGACTGCTACAGGTTGAAGGTACTGTTTGTAGAAAAACTACTGGCAGTTTTCGGACACTACACCATTCACATTTAGTAAGCTCTGAAGTTTTCAGGTTAATCTCTCTGATATCACTTTCTGAGTCTATGAGAAAATAATGACATATCAAAATATAATAAATGCCTGTAAGTTTCCTTTACAATTTCCCCCTTGATTTTAACAAGTAATAGCTATGTGCTCACTAAATTTCTTAAGTACTTAAAACTTTAAAATTAACAGACATGCAAGAAGTGATGGTTTTTCATATCTTTAAAGACAGGCTAAATTTCAATGCCAACTGTCAAGAAAGGCATCAAAAACAAAGTGTTTTCTTCCTACCAATTCTTTTTATTCCACAGGAAAAAATCCCCACAATTTCCAGTTATTTAAATTTGCAACTATTGCTATGACACATTTTACAGTAAGTTTGTAAAATTTTCTTTGTACATTTATCTTTGACCAAGTTCCCATATGAAAAATAACTTTAAAAAGAAGAGCATAAACCATGCAGAGAAATTGCCTGAGGAAATAAAGGATGACTCCTACTTTATTCCCCAAAAGAAATGTCAATAACACAATAGAATTTTAACACTGCATCTGATGCTGCTAATGCCAGTGTTAAGTTTTCTACCTGTAAAACCTTTATTATAAAATTTGATTAAAAAAAAAGGAAATACTAAAGTGCTAAATGCCCCAACAGACACAGCATTTAATGAGTCACCATTTTTATGCTATTGACGAATTAGGTGCCGTGGAAATAACTGCACCACACAGCTGTTTTAACTAAAACCTGATAGCTATTTTCTACAAATTATAATAAGCTCTACAGTGTTTTATTTTTTAAAATACATTTAAAGCATAAAAACTCAGTTTCTATGCATCTGTATTTTAGATGCAACATAATCTTAAATACTTGACTGAGCAAAAGCTACACTCATCTTTACAGGTTGTGAGACACTTTTCCGCACGTAATAATTAGAAAATATAATAGTTCTCTTTTACAAATAAGAACAGCAATATTCAACAGGACTGGATCTTAAGAAAGCAATTTAAGATTAACAAAAGGTAACAAAGCTTTTCAGGCCCAGAGCAAAACCCTACAAAAGAAAAGTAGGAAAACAGAGCAGGAGTTCTAACTCACCCTTTCCAAATTATGTCGCTACTTCTTTCAGTGAAATGAAATACACAACTTTCACACTAGAAACAAAACTATCAAGAGAGATCTAGACAGGAAAAGTCTAGGAACCAGTGTGGTTTTTACTGTCTACTTAAAACAACTGAAATAAAATAACTAATAAAGTTTTAAAAAACTAACATTTTACAGGAGGGTTGATCTTACTTTTTGTTATATCACTTTTGTTAAAGGGCAGGTCATATTTGTACTCTCCATTTTCTTTTCTTATATCTGACTACAGACACCCAGTATAATTTATTACATAAATGACAAAATGAGAATAAATATTAAATTCGGACTCACTTGTTTACCTTTGACAGACTTAATTCAAAATAAATCTATTGAGTACTAACAAAAAATGAAAAATTTACTCACCTTCTTGACTCTCTAGGCGTATTTTGATATAATCCAGGCAAAACTGAAAGACAACACAATTTTAAGAGCTCACATCTTCTGCAAATTTTAATTGACTGAAAGCCTTTAAACTGTTAGCAAACACATTTAAATGGACTTAGTATTTAAGTAATAAACATGAAAAAATTAATATTTAAAATGCAAGTTTTAAGAAAAAACAAAATGTACAATTTAGCACAATTTAGGCAAGCACATTCTTTGCTACTCTAATCTCTTTCAGTCATACTGACTGTTTAAACTTCAGATCTTTCTGAAGTACTCAGTTTTCAAAAACTTCTACAATATTCTGAAAAATACACAAATTCTATTTTTTCAAAAGAAAATGTCATCTATCAGCATTTAGATAAATAAAACAATAGTGTTTTGTAGAGAGGTGGAAAGAACAAGTAACAACACTCTGCTGCTTCTGTGGTTACTCCAGCAGTAAGTATCCATTCTATTCTGGCTGACTGCATACAACTAACCTTCAAGGACTCCTTGAAAACTCCATGTAATTTACAAGGCCGACCCAATAAAAAAAAAAAAAAAATCTGTAGAAGCAAAATTATTCACCTCTAGGACAATGCTTCTTTCTTGCACCTATCAACTTCTTGTAGCTGTTGTTTATCAATTTTTTTAACAAATGCATGCTAGCCCATTACCTCCCCCCAGCATGCAAACAAGTTCTTTTAGAGTGCTGCAGCACAACACTTTTATTAAGAACCAGAGCTATACTGCATGTGTTAGAGCGTAGCAGTAATTCGAGGTTCTCTGGAAATCACAGCCTCTGAAATTAGAGACAAACTTACAGTTCCCCAGACAAAGGCAAAATATTACATTGTTCAAATACAAAAATACAATATCCATCAAAACCTGAAAAGAAAGCTGTGAAAGAGCAAGGGTACTTACAATCACAGGCTCCACGACCATTCTGCGCAGCATTCCTATTCGTATGCTTCGGCAGTTCAAAATGACGCTTTCACAGGAGTTTTGGTAATTTAGAGGTACGGCCTCCGTTACCATCTCTTGAGAAATAACTTTGCGCCGTTTTATTGGAGTGTTAGACACAATGTTCCCAAACTGAAAAGTAATTTTCAGGTTTCAGAATGTCTCACCAAGGTTTATTGCTAAACCAAGCTTGTTGAAACTAATGACTAAATTTTTAGCTACTTTTCTGTTGGTCAACTGGATTACTTACTAGAGCACCCATCTCAAACATATAGAGAAGGGAGCTAATTCCTAAAAGACTATTTATAACACCTGGAGATTGCTATATTCAAGAAGAAAATAAAAGGTAACCTGAAACTTGTAGACACTTTACTGACATTTCCAAATCACAAATAGCACTCCTAAATTGCCAAAGCCAATTAAGTTTTATCTTTTGGAAACACTATGCAGTCTAGCAAAGCAAAGTTATTTTTAATACATTTTATTTAGATAAAAAAGCACTAATGCTGTAAAACCACCACAACGCTGGTGGTTGATTTTTTCTGTCAGTTTTTGTTAATCCAAGCTTTTGGTGACTAATTCTTGAAGTACATTGCACCACCACATTAGCAGAGTGCAGTCTTCAAGAAACATAAATAAATTAGCCAAATCAACCTTCCCTTAAGGAATCTCTGCAGAACTAAGATGGTTTTAGGATAGATTCCAAGGTCAGAAGACTAAACATTGAAAGAAGGTCATGTGGTGTTTGGCCGCAGTTCAAGAAAAGTCTCTAGATGCTAACTGAAGCTGTAATCTCAATGAAGTATCCTGTTAACCAACAGAATAATCTTACCGAAAAACCTATCACAATGAAATAAAGCCTGCTGACAGCCAGCCTGTAAATATATTTATTGATTGTATTGCTTATATTGCTTTATTTTGCTGAAGGATTTTCTGTACACTAGTCTTTTCTCTGGTATTTATATTGTTTCATAAAGCTGCCCATAAATAAACATTCTTTTTTGTTACAAAATGCAATTAAACTCCCACAGAAAAATATTCTAAGAGATTCAGTGTTTCTGTTAAGGCTAAATCTCAAAAATTATTTCAAAGACCCAAATCACTAAACTATCTTAGCAATAATTCAAAATCTACTTTTGGATGATTCCTTCATTTTATACACTGGAAAAGGTAAGCATTCTAAATCCCTGTAATTAAAATGTCTTCCTAGGCCTCTTGTTGAAAAGAGCTTTTCCTTTTTGTCTGCCGGACTGCCTAAATGTTATTAAAAGCTCAAAACAAATCAGAGACAATAAAACATCAAAGTCTGAACTAGTCTCTACTCAACTACTAAAGAATTAATGAATATTTTGAGAGAAAGATAGCTGAATAAAGCTTTTTATATTATATTTAAGAAAAAAGTTATGATATCTCCAAATCTTGATATGTTAATTTAATCAATGTAAAATTTGTATTATATTTCACAATTTTTTTTTTAATTTTCCCCATTTTCAAAAGTAAGCTCAGACTCTAAAATAAAATAATCTAACATACAGAATTACAACTGGTTTGTAAAGACTAGTGAACAGGAACATATGGATATACAAAAAAAAAGTTTGGGAGAGTTTCAGAAGTCAGACACCAGTGCCTTCACAATGCAATGCTTTCAATTAATTCAGCACATACTGCAAAAATAACTTAATTCAAGAACTATTTATAATCCAGGCTTTCAACCTCGCAGCTTTGTTACAGGCTGGAGGTTCACAGCTTGATACTGATAGTGGTGACTAATTATACAACATATTATAAATACCCATAATTTCACCAACTGCAGCACTAGAATGTTGGCTTCTGAATCTCAACATAGCAAGAAGGTTTTGGCATCAGTATTTTAGTGTTCTAACTCAAAGAATTGGAAATCTGATTGGATTCTCTTGTTGAATCAAACTCTTAATAGTGAAACTGGACACGCAAGTCCAGGATTGATTTAATCAGCACTATTATTCCACTACCAATTGACACATGGAATTTATTCCTCTTAATGGCTCACTACTGAGATGGCTTTTAACACAGAATGAAAACTCTTCCCCCCCCCACCTTTGGCCACACTTAAGGTGTGCTCATGGAGCACTTTTTTGTCTTTGCTTATCCAATTCTTACAGCAGTACTCAAAAAACACAAGCCTCACCATGAAAGCCCTAAAATAAGTACTATTAACTGGGACAGTTGTCAAAGCATTTTAATTTTAAAGGACCATTACTGATCCCAGCGTCTCTCTTCATGTTTAACTTCAGAAAGTCTCAACAGGCAACAGCTGGTAGTGACATTCTGTTGCAAACTGAGACCTTGAGCTCCACTGAGAACTCCTGTCCAGTCTCAAAGAGTAAACATTCAACACAAAAGATTTATTTTAATGGCATAATTAAAATCATTACAAATGCTTGTAAAAATGTAATGAACACATTTTCTTATGGTTCCAGTAATAAGTATGCAGAGAGACAACTTGATGAGCTGCTGAGTAAGAAAAACAATCAAATACAGTCAACTTCTGACAAAACAAAACAAGCCTTTACATATCCCATTTATTATTTGATTCTGTTTTCTTTAAACAAAGCATTAAATAGTACCTGATCTTTCATTCTTGCTTTTCTTGGTAGTGTGACTGCAATTTCTGTATCTGTTGTTATACTACCTATTCTCTGTTCTATTCCACAACTGTTCTCCTTTAATGCTGCTTCCACCTTTCCTGTAGAAGGAGCTGGGGAGGAGCGGGCTGAATCTGCAGGACGAGGTGAAATGCTTTCCATGCTCCTAGTGCTGCCACTATTCTCGTCCTCATCATCATCACTAGACAAAACAACTAAACAGAAAATATTACATTCTCAACCACTACATTTTTCTGTAACAAATTTCTTTTTTCATTTTTGGCTTTTGTTGCTAGTGTGATGACAATTTCTGTACTGTTGTTATACTACCTATTCTCTGTTCTATTCCACAACTGTTTTTCTTTAATGCTGCTTCCACCTTTCCTGTAGAAGGAGATAGGGAGGAGTGGGCTGAATCTGCAAGACCAGGTGAAATGCTTTCCATGCTCCTAGTGCTGCCACTATTCTCTTCCTCCTCCTCCTCCTCATCACTAGACAAAACAACTAAACAGAAAATATTACATTCTCAACCACTACAGTTGCAAGCACTCTCTGCCTTGTTTTTGACTTCTTATAACTATACAAAAATTGAGCAACATTATTCCACCTCTAGACAGAAGTGAACTAGGTTCAGTCAAGAACTGACAGTAAGTAATACAACCTAAAAAATGACAAGAGAAATTATGACTGAAATAATTCAAATCAGTAGGACAACATGGTCTAATAAACTAAGCACAGAACCAGAAACTTAATTTCCTTTACTCCATCTTTTCTGCTTACTGAGTTTACAAAGAGAAAGCCAGAAATTAACATTTTACACACTATAAAATTTAAATAGATAAATAGTTTAGAAGAAAAGAGGAAAGAAAACACAAATTAAAAATCAAATACTTGGAAGAATGAATGATGGAATTTTGCTAAGAATACTGGTTTTTCCAATACCCCAAAAGTAAATATTTTTGTAAAAACAAACCAAAGAAAAAGTCACAAAATAATTTTTGTTTTTCCCAATGTTCACCTTTCTCAAAGAGTACCTCTGCATATGAAATTATTAAAAGTCCTGTCCCTCTTTTCCAAGAACACACACAAAAATATTCCATGCAACATCAGTTATGTAAACTTGCACAAACAGTTCCTTCACTATACAATATTCTGTGTTTGCAGCTAATGGCTGTATTCATAAAAAGGTACTTACTTGGATCATTTAATTCAGATGGTCTTGTACTCCTCTGTTTCAAGCTCCCTGTAAGTTTAGGATTTTTTGTCCCAGTTATAAGACCAATTTTTCCATTCTGTCGTAACATGGAATGTCCTACAACCTCATTACTCAGTAGAATATCCGCTGGACCTTTTCCAACAGCAGAACTATAAAACTTCTTTGTGCTGAGCCCTGTACCTGAAGATTTTTGCCCTGGTGAATTCTGATGTATTGAAGAACGTGATAAAGGTCCCACAGATTCACTTAACGTTACAGTTTGCCTGGAGACTCTTTGCAAATCCTTTAGAGAAGCACTTTCACAATGTCGGCATTTGGTCTGATTTTCATTTGCCCTCCCACAATTCGGGCATTCAGTAGAATAATCAATCTGTTCCAAAAGCTAAAGGAGAAACAAACACACAATCAGTAATTGAAAGCAGAAAGACACAATTTCCAAATATTGAATTTGATTTCTGTACAGAATTAATCATACAATCACTTACGTTGGAAAAGACCTTTAATATCATCAAGTCCAATTATTAACACAGAACTCTCATCACAAAACCATATCCCCAGGTGCCCCACCTACATGTCTTTTAAATATCTCTGGGGATGGTGACTCAACCACATGCCTAGCCATCCTCTTCCAAGGTTTAAAAACCCTTCTGGTGAAAAAATTTTTCATAATAGCCAGTGGAAACTGACATCACTACATTAGCCATTACAGTAAGTAGACAAAGTAAACAAATAAAACACAGCTTAATTTCTTATTTAATTTAAGAAAATGAATAATGTTCTAAAAGGAACAAATGTCATTTGCAACAATTTCTTAAAGCTATTCATGTTGGACAATTCAGATTTTTCTTCTTGTTCTTTCTTCCATAAACAAAACCTTGCACACTGTTCAGATACATATATCCATCAGTAAGATGATCCAATTACACTGTTTCTGTAAAAGCAGTTCCATGGGAAAAAATAAAGTAACCTACAGATCCTCAAAGCAATACTGGAGAGGATTTGAAGAAACCTTGTAGGTCCAACTCATCTGTCCTTTCAAGGTATCTTTTAACAACCTGGCAAGGCATGCAGGAAAATTCACTCCTCAAGGGAGATGAAGAAAAGGTAAAGTACATATTATTGCTCGAGAGTCGTGTGTCACAGAGAAGAAAACAGGACTTGAGGAATAGGAGTTCCCCAAACTTTCAAGAAGCAAGCAGGGGCTAAAAGGAAAAATGTATCCTATCACTACAAAGACAGCTGTCTTTTGTTTTTCTCACACTTACTAGGTCCCATTTAGTTTTGTATTGTAAGTGTAGAACTTGGATTTCTGTAACATATAAACTACAGAACGAGTACTGAAGTGAATACAGGACATCTCTAGAGATGAAAATTTAGTGCATGTTATTGTGTCCTGGAGCACTGAATTCAAACAGCATAACCACTGTACTGTGAACTACTGAAGGCAACAAATACCTACATCCCACCAAAAACTTTCAGTATCTACTCTGAAACACAGCTTTCACAATTTACACCTCTCCCCACTGCCAGCCAAGAACACACCTCCAAAAGAGGACTTCCACAGGCATGGGAAGTAATTTCAAACCCCAAGTTTAAAGACAAAAATCATACGATGAGAACATATTTTTACACAGTTTCTGCAATTTAACAAAGCTACACATACTGTAGAGAAACAGAAGCAAAAACCGCCAAGTGTATAAAATGTATCAGACTCTTAAAATCTGAACTGTGGGATGATAGAAGGTTACAATGTAAAAGAGCATTGTGCCTCAGCGCTGTTACAGGATGTAGTTCTTAGATACTGCTTATGACATTGAAGAATTTCAATGAGACATTAAAAATATTCAGGAGAAGGCAACAAGAGTACCTGGAGGATCTTAAGTATAGAGTAATTACAGTCCTCTACTTCAACCACATGCCAAAAATTTTAAACCAGCTTTTTTATTAACATCACATTAATTAACTAAATAAGCAATGGAAATGCCAAAGAACGGTACCAGGTGTTTCAAACAAAAGCTAAGCATATAAAAAAATCATAGATCTATATTTTTTAAATTTTTTTTTTAAACAAGATCTCCTTACAGGACATTTTGCTTTGATACTCAAACAATGTGACCTGTATGTGTGCATTATGAAATTCCAAAGTAGCCTGGGAAGCTGATAAAAAATACAGAGAGCCTTAAAGCAGTTTCCAAAGCATCTTACATCTGATATTCAAACAAGTTCCTTACAGAAACATCCTGGTTGGCTGCATGTAGACCAGGGAATGCCATTTGGGTACCTAAGGAACTACTCTCACTGAAAAAGTGAGCAACTTATAAAAAATACTTGCATCTTTTAAGTACTTTAATCTTTACTCTTCTGAGTACAGAAAATCATGACACAGAAAAAAAAAAATCCATCAAAGAGCAAAAAATTGTTCCTCTGTTTTGGCAAATTAAAATTATCAATCTCTGTTATATCAGTCAGCTATTCAAAAAAACTGAGATTCCTTTTTTTTTTTCAGTACAGCTTCTGCCTGTTCAAATCAGAAAAGAAATATTTCACAACTATTAGCAACATTGGCACTTAAATATCTCTATCACTGTAATTTTTTTAAAATTATGTAAATCTTCCTCCCAACTCTATGGATTTTTAAAATCTCAGACTGTTTTACTCCTGAATGTTTGTTTAAAATATGCAACAACTTTTAAAATTCAACAAGAGTTTACATATTTTTAAGATATAACCCACCTTTGACTGAGTTAAGCATTTTTTTGTAGCAGAAGATAGATTCAAGTCAGGTTGATATGAATTGCAATGACCTTTCTGTCGCACCTTTCTTTTAATGTCAGATTCTGATTCAGAGTCATCTGTATTCTCCATTACACTGTCTAGAAGAGAAAAGATGCAAAAACATTAACAAGAAATGTCCACTCCTGTACTGTTAGAATTATGATCATCTTACTTTTACATACACTAACTTGAACTAAACATAAACATAAACACATTTTTACACCTCAAAAATCTACACCATTTCAAATGTTTCATGATTTGTTGTATGACTAAAAAATAACATTCCCCAAAGTAACTTCAAAATGTAGTTTTAGTAATACTATTGCAGGGTCACTCACTGACAATTTTTATCTTATATCTTTGCAAGAAGCTTTGGATTTGTAAATCTGTGCTAGCTTCATTGCAAATCACATGGAGGGTCTATTGCCAAAAATAGGAGAGGATGCTAGATTATGCTATTATACCACAGAACTTTTTTTAAGACTGTTTTTTTTTAATATATATGAACACTTTTTCAATATACATACTAATGGTCTCACAAACATCCCACTATAGGACATCTCAAAACTAAAGAATGGATCATTTTTGAAAAAGAATTAATAATAGGTGAGGTTTTTCCCTAGCTTTCTTTAAAGTAGTACTGCTGAAGATCTACTTAACGTTAACCTAAAATGGCACAGCAGAACAACTTGCCAGTGCAGGTGACTATGCAGATGAACAGCAAGTTTACAGACTGTATCTATGCTAACAAGGCTTAACAAAACACAAGGTATTTTCTTTTCCAGTTTCACAATTTCCACACCTGAAAGCAAGCTATATTTTTTCTACTGCACTTCCAACAGCTAGGTTGTTGCATCTAACAACAATGTAAGAGCACGTTTCAACAGAGGTACTGAGCTGATGCTGGTTCTTTTATTAACTCCGTGTATGAATACACTTCATACCAAGTGCTGGTTACTACATAGCATTTTTCTTGTTCTAACACTGCTACAGAAGTTCCTCAACAATAATTCACAAACAAGCTGGGGGTTTGGGCTCAGACTACTTAACTCCAGAGATCTGTTCCATCTCCAGTTTTATTATCCCAAATGTTCCCCATTTCTGTTGCTTTTAAAATAACTGAAGCCTAATTTAAAATTATTACATGACTGAACTAGTTGCAGAAATCTGTCAAGAAGGGAAAAATCACCCCTTCATGCACAAACTTGTATAAAACTAGAATAACATGATCTAAGGCTGTAAGTAGATCTACTAAAGGTTGTATAAGATTTGGCAACACATCCACCCAAATCAGGTATTAAAAACATTATTCTGCTTAGAAGAAATGAGAACTTTAAAGATAACTTACCCACTCCTTGAGACCGTGGTAATCTAATGTGATCTGCCTCCACTTTCTGAAGCTGAGGTGGGTACTCCTTTCTGAAAATGAATTAGACGTATGGTTGTTCTTTTAACAGACACCATTATAATTTAGTCACAATTATATATGAAAAACAAACCTGAAATGTGTCTGAAAGCTACAAATAGTAACTTCTCCTATTACATGCCATTTGTACACATAAAAAAGTATTACCAGAATGATACAAACAGCCACAATAAATGTCTTGGAAGTGTTTCTGATCTAACTCTCCTCTGTAATAATCAATAGTTCTGGAGTCTGTCACTTTTACACACAAGTTCACAAATACTGAAGCCTGCATCTTCTCCTCCTCTACAATCATGAAATACAAGACAGATACTTTTAAAAGCCAAGAAAAAACCCAAGTATTATTTTAATATTAAAGTAGATTCCACAAGTTCCACAACTTAAAAAACAGGAAGAGAAGATGCAAAACAGAGGAAGGAGATCCAATGTCAAAAACTGTTGTGTCCAAAAGCCAGAAAGAACAACACAGCAGACATGGTTCCTATGTATTTGTTTTTAAAATACTGTAATATAGAAAAATTACTGGATAGTATATATTTTGTTGGTATAACTTGCATAATATAGACAGCACATTTTTTGTGCAAATTAATGTAATATATGGCATTATAGCAAGATTTGAGTCTTCTGAAAGATGTTTTCAGTTTACACACATGTGTGTCAAACCATGCTGATAGCAAATTAAGATTCCTGAAGCTCAGTGCATGTGGGTTACTGTTTGTAGCACTTGTCTTTCTCAGTGCTCTGAGCACTGCAGCTCAGATTACTATTCTTGTCATAACAGAGGACAGCACACATCTGAAACATAGGAGGCCTTGTCAACAAACTCACCAGAAACTGGTTTTATTGGAAAGTGAAGCACTGGGCTGCAAATGGGTCACACATGTCCCTTACTGCTACCTCTGATTACAAGGACATTAATCAACAGCAAGAGGGCAAAGCAAACAGCTGCAGGCAGTAACATCACCACTAACAGCTAAATTTTGAGGACCTATCTGACAAAAATTTGGCTATGGCTGAAGTAGACTTTAGCTTCAGTTATAAGATTTTATTTCTTTCAGCACAGAATACACCAAATTATAAAACCTTTGAATTTTCTGCATCTCTAGGTAACATTATTAATTAATATCTTTGGAACAAGATTAATCGACAATGTCCTTTGAGACACTTCTTACCTAATAACAAACACATGTGACTGTGTGGATAGGCTGCAGTTTTAAGGAAAATTCTGGCAGAAAAATGGATTGAGGAACAAGCATGGCTACTCAGAATATAGAGATGCCATTGTACTTTATCATGACTGCTGGCAAGCATATCACAGATGACAGATTAGGTAATTTATTTGTTACTGATTTTGTCAAATGTGTTTCTGGAACAATCATTCTCCCACAGAATTTTTTAAATTAAAACTGGAAACTCAGTATGAATATTTATTAATGAATTCAATGCATTATTTTTTTAGATAATTTTCCTTACAAATTTAAACACGTGGAATTACTCTAAGGCAGAATTAGTGGAAATAAAAGGCAGAGCTCAAACTCATCATTATGAGAAGCTGTACTATCAAAACCAATGTTCATGACATTCTAAAAAGTAAAAAAAAAGCTGTAACATCATTTTAGATTTGAAAAATATAAACAATGCAGTAAGGGTGTGCAAGCTGTTGTGTCACGTGTCATAACTTAAACAATACTTTCACTAGTATTTCACAACAGTAAGTCTTGTTTTGAACATAATTTTGTCTAGAAAAATTATTTTCTATAAGATGTCTAAAATATTTAAAACTTAAATTATATTAAAGAGAAAGAATATTGAAACTATCTGTCATTTAACTGAAAGCAAACAATAAAGCAAATCATATGGCAGATTTAGAATACTAAAATTTATTTTAAAATGTAGCTCACAATTCAAGGTCTCTGGACATTCCTAACTAACAATTTTCGTCTAAGAACCGTACATTTGTATAGCATTTTTAATATTAAAAAAATATTTATCTTATTAAGATGATAAATTCATTATTTATCATATAAGGCTAAATAATTCTTTTACAATAAATCAGAATACACTAGCATTATCTACCCCCAACTGAATTTTGTTTTAGCAGCGTAGACTCAGAGTTATAGCTATTAAACAGCCAAACAATTGCAAGAACACAGAAGTGGTAGTAAAAAATAAAGTGTACCTTTCCTCTCCCACAATATAGAACTCATACACTCACAGTGAACCATTAACATCCAAACCCAAGTTACAAAAAATCAGTTCCAAAACAACTGAGGCTTCCCAACACACTTTAGTGTGGTTAGCAATTCAAGGTCAGGATTGAAGTTGCTTTGAATAAGAAAGAAAAGTGAAGACATCTTTAAAGACTATTTAATTTGAGATTTCAGCTAAAAAAAAATTCAAAATGATGTCTTCTTGGAGACAGTGACAGCCCTTCCACAAGAGGGCAGCAACTTTAGGCACCTTTTGCTACTAAGAGAAAGGAAGAGCATACCACCATGAAGTTTTTACAGACTAGAAAACAAAGTTGCCCTTCTGAGCACAGTGTTTGCTGCTGCCTGAACAGCTGCAGATCCATTAATACCTTCTCCAGTAAAATACTTAGTACACTGACCCATTTATTTGTGTGTGAGTGCAGAAACATAAGGGGAAATTGGCTGCTTTGTAAATAAAACATTATATCTACCTTTAAAAGGACTATCTGGAAAAGAAAAAAAATAAATCTTAGATTTAAAAACATACAGCACTTCTAAACAAACGCCTTCTTGCTGTTAAACCCTGACCAAAACAAAGTCCTCCATTTAAATGGGAATAACTGAGGAATGAAAACAGCTGAGCTGATCATGATGCAAGATTACATATATACTGTGTCTAACAGTTAAAAAAAAAACAATGCTCAGAGGTGAAGCAATTTTAGGCATCTTGTTTATGTCCCAGATTATAAGAACTTTTAATACCTTTAAGTACATGGGAAGTAGACAAGTATTTGATAAAAAGCAATCTCAGGAAGTAGTAAAGCACCAGACAGCAAAACACTGATTACAGGAGCAAGAAAGATCAAGCTTTTTCTGCAACACACCAGACTGAAATACTCAGGCAGTCTGGACTGTGCAGCATCATGAACTTTTGACATATTTTAACTGCTAAATGCCACAATATTCTTTAGTAAGCATGTTTTGCCCAGATAGAATGGTGTCACTGATTTCATATTTTCAGCAAACATTCATTATTACTGCTATGTTCTCTTGCTGATGGAATTGGACCTTAGTGTCCTCATACCAGCCTGGTAGACAGACCTTCATCAAACTGTCCAGACAAAGTGACATTTTCACTTAAAATTTCTTCTCCAGGAAAACAAAAAACAGAAATGTGGTGGGGGAGATGAGGGGAAGGGGCAGGTCCACAATTTCTGTCTATGCCAGAAAGTAAATAAACATGAAGAAACATCTGGATCTGGGAATCAGGGAGCGAGTGCTACCTATGATTTGGTGCAAGCCACATCAAAAAGGCTGTACCAGCTCCTAATTTTGTTGAGGTGCAAGCCTTACACAAGAGCTGTGTTTAATGCACAGCATGGCTCTTTGAGAGGCTGCTTTATTCAGCCATTCCTCTACTTCTGTATGCATTATTTGGAGATGTATCACTGCAGACAGACTGTTGAATTCTACATCACTACACAATAAGAGAGGAAAGCACAATAAGACTGAAGCACAAAGCTGCTAAGGTGAGATTTACCTTCAGCATGTGTTAGAGGAAGAGCAGAGTACAAAAGCCAAAGGCTGAAAAGAGAAGCAGCAGCACAGGGAACAGGGTTTTCAGAACACAGGTCAGCCACCCCATTTGGCCCAGAAAGTCAGGAGCTGCTGCTGCACTTATGACAGTAATGATTAAAGCTAAATTTAGCAGCTCCTGCCTACATCATCTTCCCCTGCTAGGACAACAACAAAAAGCAGGCAAAGAAAAAGGAACAGATCCAGTAGTACTGGATGAAGAAGCAGCAGGTGTCCCCATGAGAAAATGAAGATCTCATCAGCATGGAACTCAAATCTTTTCTTCTATGCCATACAGTGACACTAACTGCCTGATGAGTATCTATTTGATAGTTCTTTTAAGAAGTAACAAAAGGCAGTAAAAAAGAAAGGCTTGATTTTCTGAATTTGAAATAAATAAGGAAAATTCTGAATTCAGAAAAAGCTGTGCTATTTACATCATTATCAGTTAAACATTACATATACTTTTAAAAAATTCAACCTGGTATCAAGCTCATACTGCCAAAAGCCACCTGGCAGACAGGATATTTACAAAAACTCAATGACTTCATTACTATCAAGAAAACATTTCCACTAACATATAAATTTAAGCTATATATGAAGAAAAATAAATGTATGGTATTTCATACTGCCAACAAAATATTAACAGCAGTAACCCAGATGCAAAACAAGTGATTAATTAGCCCAAAATTAGCCAAATGTGTCAGGTTTTGCTACACATTTTCTGTTAACTGCTTTAATATATGCACTTCATGAACAAAATATACACAGTAAAGCAATAAAAACCTTTAACGCAATTCAAACCAAGCTGAGATGACAGAGTGAGAGCTGTTAAACAGCCCACTAACAGCTTCAGAATCATTTTACTAAGGTGCTTCAGAACCATTCTATTACACAAAGTTCCCTGCTCTACAAAAAGAATTAGCACTGAATTTTTAAAATCCAGAGAATGTTGTAGTAATTTTGCACTGGATATATAAGTAAATTTCCAGTTGAGAATTACCCAAAATTCACAGTAACACAGCATTTCTTAGAGACAGATGTAGAGGTTCTTTTTCAATAAAAGCAAGTAAGTGAATCATAAAAACAGAACTAACAACAATCAACCCCTATCACATATAAGTAGATATAATTGACTGGATCAAATATTCTTTAACTAGCATTAATACAGCACTCAATCAGTTAATTTTCTTAATGCCTATTGCCATGCTCATTTGATCAACAGTAAGCTTACCTTTCCTTTCGGTCCAGATTGCTTAAAATATGAAAAAAGAAAAAAACACATAAGATGTAAAGCCCCACAGGTGTTGCACATCACTAAATGCAAAAGTTATTAAATATAAATTGTAACTGTTTCATTGTCTTTCACCCGCTAGTCTAATTTTCAAACAAGCATTACAATTTTTTCACCACATTTCTGTCAAAGTAATTAGAAATGCACAAACACTACTTCACAGACAGCAACAGTCAGTGGTCTAAATACTACATTGACTCTTTTTCAATGAGAAGAATTTGATTAACTCTGAACTTAACCTGGTCATCTCAATTCACTTACAATGCATAAGCCATTAAGATAGAATTAGAACACACTAATTATAATCAAGCCTCATTTCCAATCACAAAACCATTAAGGCTGGAAAAGACTTCTAAGACAGAGGTCAACCACTAAAACAATCCCTAATTGCCATGCAAAAGCAAAAAAAAATTATGTAAGAACTTGTTTCCAATTAATAAAAAATATGTAAGTGTTTAAATTGAGAAACAAATTTCAGCAATAGTCCTTAAATATTTAAGAAACCACATGGAAAGGCTAGAGAAGGATAAATGGAAACCTTCTTCTGAGGTTTAGGCCAAAAAAATCTCCCAAAAGAACCTAGGAACTAGAGCCACTAGCTTACAAACACCTCATTTAACAGGAGTTAACATAGAAATGAATGTAGCTGATGCTCACATCAGCTACAGTTCTGGTCCTTTGTACACCAAGACTGATATAAAAATAAATCTAATTAAGCTTAGCACACAGACAATTTGAAAATAGCATCTACATATCTTCTGTCTTTTCAAAATCTGCAATATGGAATACTGTAAGCTTTTAATCTGTGTGACTGTTCCTCCCAAACATCAAAAGCCTAACAAACCTCTGACATACATGCATTACATTAACTAAAACAGAACAAATTCAAATTGTTTCCTGTTTTACTTCAGCCAAACTAAACAGAATAATGATATTACACAGTAATAAAAACTCATCCTCCTTTTCCTTTTCACAAACAGTACACTCGCAAGAATAGAAAAAATTAATTCTCTTGTTACTCAGAAAACAGCAGGAGTGGAAGCAAAGCAGGTAAGAATGTAGTTCTGATAATCCTACTGAGTGCAGTATGAAAGTACATTCCATCTCCATAGTGCTCTGGGGAGGGGTAAAAGGACTTCAAAACTGACTGTGACTGTAGCAACTTAAAACTGGGGGGGTAGGTAATGAACCAGTGCTATGTGAACGTGGAGAACTGCTCCTAGCTGGAGCTAGCCTTTACTAACAATAAACACTGCTTTTGTGCAGATCACACCCCAGTTTATCAATGCAGTCAGATCCAAACCATGTCTGGATGGAGCCATACCCTGTATCTTTGTATCCTTTGCACAGTTAGTATGTAACTTGGATTAACTGTTTACAGGTTAAACAGTAAAGGCATTCTGTTAAGGAACACAAACCTAATGCTAAGGTAACTTAACAGCAGGAAAAAAATTTCCAGAATGCCTGATACTATGCACTGTCATTACATCAGATGCCTTATATGTTTGTTTTAAAATTCTTCACCAATATAATGCATTTAAAGGAATTCTCATTTTTATACCTCAGGAAGATTAAGAGATGAGAATTCTGGATTGATCACTGTCCCTACCAACTGCTTCATGCAACTCATGCATAAGATTTGTTAAACATGCAGTACATACACGCTATTTCAATGCTAAGTCTGGAAGAACAGCCAGTCAATAGCATAAGACAGAACTATGCTTTAAATGAAGCAAAATAGTGTGAACCAAATACAATACTAGGGCAAACTATATCTGAAAATCTGTTGTATCAGACATTAACAAATTTTAATTTAATCCCCAGATTCCACTAGAAAAAAAACATGAATATTTATCATAATATTATTTTGAAATACCAAATTTTGTTGTGCTAGAAACTTGCATTTTACATATGAGTGCAACAGATACTCAGAGAGACTTTAAATTAACACGCATGTGCAAAATAACTGCAGGAGATAAGAAATGCAGTACAAATAATACACAAATTCAACTCGATAGGATTATAGCTGAGTTCATATTCAGCCTGCTCCATGTGACACCATCCCCACCCAAAGAACCCAGGCTAAGTCATAGAATCTGTCACATCAGTAACAGAGTCTAAAGTTGCTCAACTCATTTAATAATATTTTTATTTTTGGTTATCCTTTCAAGAACCTACCATTGATTTATGTACAATATATTAGATAAAATTATTTTCCCTATGTTGTTTCTGATCACCACACCATAAAACAATCTAGAAATGCAAAAAATTAACCGAACACAACTTTGAGTCACCTGCAAATTAGCACAGGAAAACAAAACCCAAAAAATTTAGAGCTCAATTTCCATGCTATCAGCTCTTCTGTCTTGATATATACCTAGAATTTTATTCTTGGTTTGCTACTGACATTTTCTGCAAATAGTCCTTTTTGAGAAATCATCATCAGCATTTACTTGTAAACTCAACTACTGCCTAATGTCAGTAAAGACTAGCCAAAAAAGGATATAAAAAAATTCCTACACAAGTGAAAATACATAACCAAAATATATTACCCAGTTTCTCTGGTCTGGAATTTTATATTATTTTCCATTTTAAATAGTCCTATTTTAGTTGACTTTTTTCTGACTATTGCCTGCTCATTTAGAAACCTATGTTTTCAACATCAAGTAGCCCTGAAAAAAAAAATTCTGTCAGGAAGCCACATTTTATTAATTTTCAATCCTCTAAGTCAGAAACAGATTTTGAAGCTTTTAGAAAGCAGTCAGTTGAATCAGAAGCTACTGGAATTAAACATCATTGCCAAGTTCCTATGTAAAGCTCACCCACAGTCAATTAGATCATGCTGGTTCTGATATCCTCCAGTAACAAAGCACTGCTGGGACTGTTACGACTGTTTCCTGCCTTTAAAACTCCAAAAATATTCCTAGCATAAGAGTTAATTGTCTGTTGCTAATGTAAATGAACTACAATAACAATCCTAAGAGAAAACATATTTAGAATACACAAGATGACTACTATCCAATTACTTCACACAATATTCAGCTTGCCTATGTTATGCATTAGTTTTCTTTCTGTGTGTCTCACATGCCAAATCACCTTTTTTTCTTCACATTACATTGCAGGCTTATAAAGAAGTAAATCCCACAGGCAAAAAAGGCAAGCAGGCAAATCTAACATCCACTGAAGATTAAGAATCTCTGGAGCAGGTTGAAGAAACCTATGGCACTGAACTTGCTAAGACAAAGCCATTTTGAATGGCAGTTTGAAGAACCATTTCACAACAAAGCTTAATCAAGTGCACGAGAATTATCAAGTCAACAATCAGCAGTCTTGCATGATTTTGCTTACTTCAAATAATTTTCATTAGCACTGCAAATCCAAATTTTATCCTTCAGAATTACAAAAAACCCAACAAACAAACAACTCCTCCCCCAAAAATAAAGAAAAGCAAGCACAAACACACACAAACAAAACCCACCAGAAACGAAAGAGCATGAATGCTTAGAGATGGCCCATATCTTCCTCAGTGGGACACTGAACAAAAATATTCTAAAAACTACTTCATGCAAGCAAAAGCACAGCTTATTCAGCCTAAACCACAGTGATAACATCAACCCCATCTTTCAGCTTAACTCATGGTAAAAACTGCAAATCCTTTTTAGTCATCAGCCTCACACTGATGGCAAGAAATGTAAAGAATTGAAAAGAGATACCTACTACTGCATCTGCTATTACTAAAGGGTAAGGAAATGTCCACCCTATATACCATATATATATACACATCTGTATAGCATTTACAGACTATAGTACTGTTAGAAACAGAAAGAGGCAACAGCCTAAGTCCTCAAGGACAGGAGAAGACAGCAACTGCCCTGTTAGGAAAGGCTGCAAGAGTTGGGATTGTTAGCCTGGAGAAATGAAGGCTCCAAGGAGTCCTTATTGTGGCCTTCAGTACTTGAAGGGGGCCTAAAAGATACATGGGGACAAACAGGTTAGCAGGGCCTGTTGAATAGGACAAGGGGTAATGGTTTAAAACTAAAAGAGGGTAGATCCAAACTAGATAGAAGAAAGAAGTGTTTTACAATGAGGTGGTGAAACACTGAAACAGGCTGACTGGAGAAGTGTTAGTTGCCCCACCACTGCAAACATTCAGGTCAGGTAGGATGGGGTTCTAAGCAACCTGATCTAGTTGAAGATATCCCTGCTTATGGCAGGAGTATTGGACTAGAAAGCCTTTAAAGTCCCTTTCACCCCAAACTGTTCTATGAGTCTATTATTTTGTGACTAAAAAATTCCTTTTTCAGTCTTTTTATTCAATGCCAGATTACTCTAATACAAGTTTGGATCACACCATTCATTCACATTAGAATATGGGCTCTCTTCTTCTGAAGTCAGCAAATCAAACTGAGGGAAGTAGAATGGAAAAAAAAAAAAAAGATAATGCCTGTATATGATCCCATCATCCTAAAAATCTATATTTAAAAGCAGAGAAAAGGTAGCAGAAGAAGAAAGCTACAAAGTGCAGACACATAAAGCACTCGTGAAGGATGGTAGAAATCCACAGAATTAATAAACAAAAAGAGCTCTGAATGGACAAACTTTGAAAGAAAATTCCTTAAACCAGTTGCCATCTCACATGTTTGTGAAACATATTAAGTGTACAAAACACCCAGAACCACCCTACAATCTACAGAAGTCTGACAGGATTTTAAGTTTCAAATCAATGAAGTTCAATTCAGCATAGTTCAGTAAGATTCCCTCATTTCCAGTCATCCCTTCTAAAAATCATTTACATAGATGCAAAACCTTGCTTCTGTTAGATGTTACAATTTATGTTTTACACTATACACAATCTTCAGATCTTTGATTTAATGTTTACATGAATCTTATACAAGCTGAAGTTGCTGTGACTTAGTAGTTGCTGATCATGTTGTCAGTTATGTGAATTTCTACTGCAAACTATGTTTGTATATTTCAAAGTATTTTCTTATTTATATTTATATCAGCAGGTATTCTCCTAAAGCCAATGTTCTTTAAAATTACTAAATTCTAGTATTATATCATAGTAATTCTTAAATGGTCTTATGAAACTATAGTAATTAAGATCAAAGCTCATAATCAAAAATGCACCCATGCGATTTTCTTAAAACACTTCATAGCATAAGGAAAATCATTACATACAAAACCACACCTGCAGAAACAAATGTAATTAGTCTTACCTTTGGGCTGCTGTTTTTACTACGGTTGTTTGTGCGTGTGTGTGGTGAAAACGTCTGCCATGTACCACAGTTACAGGACCAGATATATTCTGAGCATTTTCACTGCAAACATATAGAAAATGTTTAAGAAAAGACTCTGGGTGTGTTTGTACAGTCTTAGGTAAAACAAGTGGTGTCCTAATTTTACAAGACCAGCCACACAACACCAAGTATTAAAGTATTTCTGAACCAATAATACATATTGTTAGGATCATTTTACAGGCATATAAACATTCAGCCTTATAATCAAATGGGCATATAAGAATACACACAATTTTTTTTCCTGGAAAGAAAGGTAAAGATTTTTCACTGAACTCTGTACTGCAAAAAGACACCACCTTTTTAATGACTTGTAACCATTTATAACTAATCTATACTTTCATCTCTCATTTTATTAAGGCATATTATTAAACTTCTTTAATATGACTTAAGGGGCAAAATGTGAAGAGACTGAATTCAGGAATGTCCCTCATAAAAAATTGAACATGGCAAATTTATGGATGCAAGATGACTTGTAAGTGAAAAAAATCAACACATTTCAAAAAGAAAAAACTAAGGATTCTCAGGTACTATCTTAACAGGACTCTTATTCATCAATGTATCTTAGCATTTCTTGGGTTTCTTCATTTGCTACCTTTTGACTTTTAGCTCATTACTACATAAAAACAGTAATTATGGAGAGAAGATTTCTTACCATTATTCTCTCTAGTAAAGCTGACATTAAGATACAGTAGATAAATAATACAGTGCTCCTTCAGAAATCATTAAACCTAAAGTATTATTCTGCACACTGCTGTGACAGGACACACAATACTATGCTTGAAATGTTCAAAAAATCACACAACTTTTAAAAGACAGCATGTTGATGATGCAAATTATTTCAAACTATGGAAATACAGTGCTTTAATTGTGCTTTTCAAATTGCTTGGAAATATTAATTGCACTAGAGAAAATTATGTGGGAAATCATTCTTACTAATATTTCTCAGAAATATTATCTTGCCATCTGTCCTGTAACAAACAATGAAAAGAAACATGAAGTACCACAATTAAAAAAAAGCTGGTAACCAATTCCTAATCCCTCCTTTATACTCCCTCCAAAAGAAGAAAATGAGTAAACTGTTACTGTGCTTTTTAATTTTCAGTTTAGCATTACAAACCCTTTTGGTAGCCTTACATAAGTCAAGATGAGAAGCTTTCAGAGCATTTCTGACCACACCTAACACAACAACAAACAGAACAAGACTTAACTTTAAAGCCAAAGGGTTAAATCCTCTTTTCTAAAATATGAAATTTAAAAACATCATAAACCATTTGAGTTAACAGTCCAACATCCTGAAAACTAACTGCAGCCATGCAAACACTAACCTCCTCAAAGTAAACACACTCATCTCAGAAGTCAAGGCTATGCAACTCCAGCTGGTCAGTCATCATCCAGATCAATCGACAGTCAACCTGTCTAATCTGCCACCTCAGAAATAAAAAGCTGACAGCTACTTGCCCTAAATACTTTAGAATGTCTCAAATCCTCTTTGGCTTCCCATTTCATGTCTTTGAAAAGATACTAGGAAAAAAAAAAAAAAAACCAGAAGCAGAGTGCAGGAATGCCCTCTCAAATACTTAAGACCTAAGGACTCCAAACAAGCAAGCAAGCAAGTATATATATCTCTCCTGTTTTACCACTGTGTTTGTTGGATCTGACCTTTGCCAAACTATCACGATTGTGAAACTCTGTCGTGTGCCCCCACAGCAGAAAAAAGCTTGGTAAGCAGCACTTCTGCTTTTTGCCTCCCTCACATAGTGAAAACTCCAGTAGGTGCTGGAATAGAGTATCACAGACTGCTCAGGGATCAGATTTGAGTCAAAGCAGACTGTTCTAGATGGCACTTAAATGGCTCATATGGTGTCAGACATGTTTCCAGCTAGGACAGCTCTAAAACACAATCTGTTCTATAATCTTTTTCTCTGAATGGAACATACCCAACACAGAAGTCACACCAGAAAATACAATCAAAGTCTTAGCAAGTTGCAAAACAGGCACATCAGAACTGAAATCTGAGTTTGCAAGTTTCAGCACAGTTTCTTGCAAATTAGTGTAACACACTAAAAGCAGCAGTGATGTAAGGGCCAGGAAGTTCCTTGAAAGAACAAATGTTCTAAAAAGAACTAAAGAGCATTTTAACAATAAATGTATCATTAATGTGAGTTCAGAAACCACAGAATGATTTGAAGCCTAGGCTTGGACAAAAACAAGGTTTTACTATCACGTGCTATCAGCTGATACCTAGGAAATTCTTAACACCACATATTCAAGAGACAAAACAAAAAAAATCTTGCACTGGGGAAATGGATGGAGCTAGAAGTAAAGGAAGAACAACATTTCAAAAACTCACACTACAGACTACATTAATTCTGCTGTTCATCAAATAAGGTTTTAAACAAAACATTATCAAAGAAAATCTAAAAGGGCCTTAATACAAGTTATTGAGAGCTAGCAAAAATAAAGCTATTTAAAGTATGTCCTCATGACTAAAAAAATACAACCAAAACTAATTGAGTTAAGAGTTTGATACTGGATTTGCTCAGCCAGGTAACAGATCATGACCTTTTCCTTGGTTTAAATTTCTTTGACAAGTACAGCAAATATTTCTTCTCACTGTCCTTGCATATCCCTTCTTCTTATCTCTTATTCTCTGAATTTTAGGGACTATTCTTCAAGAATAACACTCATTTGAGTCAAGCCCCACTGATCTGAAATTTTTAGTACTTATTCTGCAGATTAGATGGAAAAAAAGACTTCAACATTGTGATAAAAATCACAACAAACAGATAAAGAATATCAAGTATCTGATCTTCCTGTATTTAATCTAGCAGCTTATCTGCATGATCAACTTTCAGAATCTTCTCTAGCTGAAGAGTCTAAATAATGAAAGAGTGTAACTATTAAGCACCTTCCATTCTGCATATCAAAGTGAACAAACCAGCAATCATCACTAAAGTGACTAGAGCCCAAACCTTTACTGATACACTTTTATGAAAGGTACAACAAATATCCTCATGTCATTAAATTGAGATATTCACTTGGAGCATAACCACAAAATGCAGCGACCAAAATGTGAGAAGCAGTCACAGTGGCCTAAACACATCCATTATTCATAAGAAAGTCCTTCATTAATGACAGTTTATTAAGACAAGGATGAGCACTTATATTTTTCATTTAAGTATGCATCTCAGTACTACACAAAAGGTGGCTGCCTATTTACAGGCAATAGATTTTACCTTTTATGTGAATTTTATAAATCTTACTAGGTGTTAGGTTTATATTGTATTATTAGTGAATAGAAGGTAATTCCAAACCAGGCAACAGAATGTCTGAACTACATGTGTAGACCATCTAAAAAAATCTCAGGAACTATTTACCTTAAAACAAAAAGTTAAAAAACCATATGTGTACAATATGTATAAACATACATGTACAGTCAAGTCTGACTGCCTTAACAAAAAACATTACATGGTAAGGTTGAATTTCACTACAAATTCCATAGCCAGACAAAGGAAAACTCTAGCTACCAGTGAATTAGAGGAATCTTATTTTAAATGTGTACTCAAAACAAAGAACAAGTATAATGTAGATGCACAAGTTTCTTCAACAGTAAGACAGAGCATAGGAGTCCTGACACACATAATGGTAAAAGTAATAATTACAAATCTATGTTCAAAAACAGAATACTAAAGAATGGAAATGACCAGGATGATTCTATAGGAACCGGTGAATTTGAAGATGTGCAAGGCAGAAATCTGGATTTCATCTCACAAATCTTTTATGTATACCAAAAAAAAAAAAAAATTTTAATCTAAAGACAAAACATTATTTGCACAGATAAATCAAGGACAATGAAGTACCATGCTAATTTTTGTAAACGTAAAAATAACCTATAACAAAAATCCCTTTTCATTAATGAATAAATTTTATTTTTACGAAAACTTTTTAAAATTCAGTAGTTTATCTTAAGAAACCAAGCTCGAAGAAAACAGCAGGAAAGAATATATATCACACAGAGCTTAAAGGATTGATCTCTTTTTTTTTTTTTCAAGTGTCTATGGTAAGATGGTCCCACAAACTTATAGTGCTTACAGTACACAAGAGTCGTGACTGCAGAGAGGGGCCAGAGCTTGGAGGTACATTGTGGGCATGTGGGCACCGCTACCTCATCAGGGGTGAGTTGCTGTAATCAGCTCTGCAGATTTCATCTTCTGCTGCTGCCACTCGCCACCTTCCCACTCCTGTGAGATGTGACCCCAAGATGTGGTTCTAAAAAGCAGCAGGGCTGTATGGAACGAGCCCAGCAGAATGGTCCAAAACAGCAGCAGAAGTGAGCCTGAGCTGAGCCTGAACCCAAGCCTGGTGCAGTGGACCAGCAGTGCAGCACAGCATAGATGATCTCACTTTCATGGTTTTGTCTCTCACTGTTTTCAATTGTCTCAGCCTCAGGGACAGGGAGAGTCAGCTGTGAGGAGGGCCCACCATCTTGTCTTTCTCCCACCAGCCACATGGAACTAAGTGCATAAAGTGCCTTCCTTTATTTTTGTATGCTTTTGTTATCAATATTGCTGCTGTCACTGTGCATTTCTTACTCCACTGCTGTTTGCTTATCTCAACCCACAGTCTCTGCCTCTGTCCCTCTCTTACTGGAGGGGGCAAGAAGGGAAGCAGATTATTCAGAGTTTAGTTTCCAGATGATGATAAACCACACAAATGAAGACAAGGACATCCCTCATGTAGCTACATATACATTGGATATTTGATGACCGGCCCATCTGTAGCTGGGTATCTTACGAATTTTTCCTTCCTGCAAAGGTTACCAACTTTTAAAGTTTAGCAACATGAAACTCCCTGAGAAAGTTATGTGAATATATCACTTTTTATTATAAACTAAATAAAGACAGCAGTCTCTTACAAGCTAGGGACAATAGTAACAAGCAAGCGCAACAGTGAACGCTTAAAAACTGTTCCTGCCCGCTCTAAACGCAAGTGACAGTCTCAAGCTATCCTATGCAAGTATGGCTATTTGCTGAATCCTTTAAAAGAACGTCTGTGAATCCAATATCAAACTCTATCTTGCAGTAAGAAAATCAGAAAACACATCCTGAGTCAACCTTGGCAATTCAGCATCACAGAAAGAAGTGAATCTGAATGGGGATGTAAAAACTATTTTCCTACCTGCTATCACTTTATAGAGGGAAAAATAACACATGCAGGTAACATGGCTGAGGTACTAACAAATATGCCACTGAATGCTGTAAATCCATTTTAACAGTCTTCTTGTACTTTACCAATGTGGTATTAAATATTCTGTAAGAGAAAAAACCCTAACAATCTAGGTTTCCCTCTTTACTCAGAAGCACAGTACAGTACAGCTTCTAAAAATGCACAGCACACAATGTAAATGGACTAGAAGTTCTGTTTATCGTGTATTGATTTGTATCAATGATCAAAGCAAGGACACATAAATTACATGTATTACCTCAGTTTCTTGCTATTTCCCATCATGTTGAGGCCGATTGCATTCCCTTTTAAAAGTTTGAAACCTCCAGCTTTGCCTCGCCTTGCATATGCTTTTATGGCATCGCTGCTGCCGCTGATAGTTCCAGGTCGACAACGAACTGACTGTCACAGCAGAATTCACATACATTAAAATAATTGCATAATTGTGTAGAAGTTAGGAGAAAAATTAGTGCAAAAATATTAATATAAATATTACTTTGGCTTTATTTTGAAACTGCTTTTATACCAAATTTCATGGAAAATATACACTGTCTACACCTACACTACAACATCTTACGAAACAAAATACAATATATATTTTATATTTAGTACAGTATTTATGATAATTGTCTAAACTTAGAATTAGTTACTCTTGCTCATATTTTTCAGAATACTATAGAGATCAAAACGGGAAAAAAAACTTCAAGGGTAGACACATAAACAGCTTGAGCATATGTTCCTAAAACACAACAAGAACTTTCATTTCTTTACACTGGACACATGGCTATGCAACGCTGTTTAAGAACCTAAAAAACTTTAAAGATACATTTTCACCATGAGATAAACCAATTATTTACCTTTTTTTCTTCATTGGGACTGAAAGACCCATCACTGTCATCTAAACTGAGCAGATTTGCCTCGCTAGGTGTGGGAGAGAAAAGCACATACACTGTAATCCAACAGAGCACAGACAAACATTTTAAATGCAAAAGGCTTTTTTATCCCCTTCCCTCTACATTTAAATGCATTATATACACATTGTATAAATATGCATAAAACAAGAACATGAAATGAGCAACAGAGTGATCAGATGCATAATGTGACCCTGAACTTAAAGTGTACATCAAATTATTTTGCAAAAAGCAAAACTAAAAGGATTAATTCAAAACAGACAATGCTACTGAATCTTCAATATGGTTACATCAATATTACTGACACTACAAAAAATTCTACACTCTCTGCATAAATTGAGTCCAAAACTTCATTAACTGATAAAACATGATCTTACTTTGCTTATGCTTATCAATGTTCAAGTACGTAGTTTAAAACTGCAGACTTCATAGTGCTTTAGGAGAAGAACTTAATGTAACTACATTTTACCCAACAGCATTTACTACCAAAGCATGTGTTCCTAAAAAGAACATATTTAGTTTGGTTCTACTGCTTACTAAAATGTGGATTTTTAGTACTTCCAATATCTGTAATCCCCAACCATCAGAACGGGGAAAAAGAAAAAAAAAAAAAAAAGAAAAAAAAAAAAAAAGGAAAAAAATAAAGAAAGCCACTCCATCACTCCATGACACTCTAAAACCATTATTTTCAGTAACAGGCAGTTATCCTCAAGTAATCTTATGTATTTAAATTTAAACCCCAACCACACACTTCATACTGACAGCAGCTAGATTAGTCTAACATATTCTTGCTTCCAGGAGGAGCAACCTGCAGACAATCCCATCTCATCAATCCTGGTAAAGTTACTCCTATGTTTGTGACAAAAAAAATTACAACTTTTAGCCAACTTGTAATTGCGTGGTTTGAAAAGTTTTAATCAAGATGACTCAGGCAGAAATTCCTTAAAATCAAAGCAGCTATGCCAGGTGTTAAAAGGGAAGAACTACACAAGAGAAAAAAAGCTTTCTTAGCTGTATCTGCTTGACATGCTTGCAATACATACAGTGACTTTAGCTCTTCATATATAAATGAACTAATTACTTAGTGCCCCATCCCTCAAGTTCCTAACAACTTTTTCCATGCACAATACTTCCCTTCATGTTACAATTTATTCTTCCATCTTATGCAATACGAATATCTCTAGAGCAAACAAAAATAAAATAAAAATGCTGGGTGGGATCTACAGACTCTGAAACTTCAGGAGATAAGACAGTGCATACAGTTGATTTTGAAAAGGGAAGAATGATGTAAATGTGAACATATAGTCAGTGGCACTGTTGTATTTTCCTTTCACTTGCAGAGCACCACAATTCTAGATGCTCACTGATAAAACAAACAGCAGAGTAGATTCATCACTAATTTCAAACAAAGGCAAAAGAATACAGTTGTACTTCTGTACAGACTATCCATGGATATTAAAATTTTTACATCCTGCAACATTTTTTTAAAATTCTCTTTCAGAACAAATCATCCTTTCAAGGGAGGCTCATAGAGCCTTCTCAAACATTCATCAGTAGACACAGAGTTTAACCATTTCAGAAATTTTCCACATCCTAAAAAATAAACAAAACTGCAGCATAGACATGAGCAGCAACCTACAGTATCCGCAGCTCTGGCATTTGCCTACAGTGCTGCCCTAGTCAGATCATTTCACCTCTAAATGTTTTTGTTCTTTAACTTCAGTTCATACAAAAATGATGGCTATTTTCAAAACACCTTTGTACTGTGTCGATACAGTTAGGATTTCATCATGCTTCAATACTGCAACCATTTTAACCAAGGGCAATTGAGGGGGGAGGTAAGAGAAGGTTAACACATTGCAAATGACCAAAACACTGAGCCAAGGCTCAAATCAAAATGAACAAGAGCAACTCTTACCACGCAACATGACTAGAGCAGTATTAGCAAATTGGAAGTTTTATATGAACCAATACCTTTAGATCTTAAGGAATGTGAAGCATATGCATCAGAACCAGAAAGGCTGTTTTTTCAGAGAGCAGAATACATAGCAACCAAGCTCTGTCTATTTACTCATGTATCACATGCTTCCTGCTGCCTGCTTCAATGATGCAATTTATACAGGCAGGAAAAAACCAAAAGCAACCCAAAACAAACACTATACCACTCCCCCAACATACCAGTCAGTAATATTTTTAACATCCCTGAAATGAAACCTCAGTTGTCTTGCTGGGAGGATGCCTCCTCATTCTGTCACTTTTAACCAGTGAACCATGGGTTTCCCGGTTCTTTTCGCATTGGAACATAATTTCTAATTTTTCAATACGTTCCTTACAATTTTGTAACAAATGAATGCTAACTGTCTACTAATATTTGGGGGGAAAAATAGAAGTAATTTACCTACACAGAGTTCTTAAGGGAAGTTCATAATTACACATTCATATTTAGGCACTGAACAAGAAAACAAAAATTTCTGTTTACTTACCTCTAATCACTTGCTATTTGTTTGATGTTTTAAAACATTAAGAACTATGCAATAGTTAGTTAGACAGCTGAGATTAACAGGCTATGTTTTCACTATTATCTACAGACAACCCAAACTTTAAACCTCTGCTGACCATTGAGGTTACACTCTAATAAGCTGAAAGCACATTTCTATCAACTGATCCAGTCACATTTCCAACATAATTGGAATTTCTTTCTGAAAACTATTACATATCAAACAGTAGGCTGACGTATTTGCCCTCACGGCACCCTGTGAGGGCACTTTGTTTTAAATTACATAGTGGTAGGCAGCACACTAAAAAAGCTGCACTACCAGAGGCACAAGAGAAGCAGCAGTATTATTATTAACTCGTTTACGGTGCCATTCTATTAAAATTAGCTGTAATTTAAAAAGTTTTCATCAATTTAAATGCTACAGTGCCCTACTAACAGGCTCAAAAAAGAAGTATAAAACATCTATATAACTATGGGAGGGTTTTTGGACAAAGTAATACAAATTTTATAAGCAGTGGAAAAAAACTCAATGTAAATATATAACACAGTACAATGCCCAATGTAAATATATTACACAGTACAATGCTTTTCCATTTGTCAACAAATGGAAAAAAGATTTATTCCTCTAAATGGAAGGGGCAAAAAATAAAGTTTTTTGAAAGAAAACTGTAGTTAAGTAAAGACACTGTGGTGCAAATATATTAAGCCCACTTATCTGTATTCCTTGTTTTTGCTAAGGCTACTGTTATCTCAGTGGAAGGCAGAAGTCTAGACTATAAAGAAAACAGTATGACAGCCAAAAGAAATCTGGCCCCATACATTTACAAAACCACTGTGGAGCATACTGATATATTTCAAAAACATTTACACAGATATTACAAAGGCAGTAAATATAAATTATCCAAAACTCTTCAAGAGAATCATCTGTAACACCAGAAATCATCTTATAACATGGTAATTTCATGAATCACACAAATATATTACTCTGGCCAGGTTTGCTTAAGTCTGCCATCCTTTCATATCTTCTGCTACACAAGATCAGCTTCATTTCCACCATTTATTCTGTGGTGGACTACACAGGTTTCAGTGTGCTCAGCTGACCAACTGGTCTTTTCTTCTGTGGTTCTCCATAAACGTAGATGTCCTATGGGATTTCCAATTATAAAGCAAGGAAAGTCTCTAGCTACTTGCTACCATCCTGAGTAGATCAAATCTTTTAAAACACCAAAAATGTGACTTTTACTCTTTCAAATGGATGGAGTTATTATCTGCAGGTGTTTACTTTGGGATAAGATACTTGTTTACTACCTTTCTCAATTTCTGTAACTCTTGTTCCACACTGATTATCAACTCTGGCATCAGTTTAAATTTATATAGTGTTGGGTGATTATTATTTTTCCAAACCTTCTCCAGTTTACAAATATTCTTCAGTCTTTTTGTGTGCATTATTTGATACCTTAACCATTATGACTCATCTCACCTACATCTGAAGTTAAATGACACCCTTCTTTTAAAATAATCTACCTGTTCTAAAAATTGCTGTGGTAGGAGGTCATTAACCTTTGTGTTCATCTCACTGAAGAAAAGATCATCCAAGCAGGCATCCAGTGCTGACCAACATCATAAGCACAGGTCTCATGGGCTAATACAAGACTACAGCCACTCCTTTAAGCGCTGAGATGTTATTCTTAGGCTAGTTCAAAACAAACCTATTGTGTGTCTGCCATTAAAAACTCTGATAAAGTCAGGCACTGTAACCCCAGTGCCTCCACAACAAGCAGGAGATGCATCCAGCTGCTTGCTTCAGACTCACAGCTCTCTCCACAAAGAAATCATGTAAGAGTCAAACATTGTAGTTAGTATCAGCACACCATAGCAAATACCTACTTACTGCACAATATACTCAAAATACTGGGAGGGACACAAAGCTTTATTCTGGAACAATTACATGAATTAAAGCTGCTAATCTTTGAAATGTTCTACTAAGGGTAAAGGAAATTTAGAAATAAAAAAAGAAGGAAAATTCACTGCTATTTGTTTTCTAAAGATTCCCCTCTGTCAATGTTTCGCTGCATGAAATAAAAAAGCATCAAAAAAGAAAAAAATCCAAATTATTTCAAAATGCTAAAAGCTCACTATGTCTTTCAGATTAACAAACCCAGGTGTTACCAAAAGTAAATATGTGGGTAGCTTAAAACATGTGGCAGTTTGGAGGGAGTAAGAAATTGCCTCAAATGGTATCAGAGAATGGGTAAGTAAAGAAGACAAGATCTCCAGTTTAAATCAATTTTCAACTACTCTTCCATTTATACTTCAGAATAAGATTCTGCATAATTCACAGATATAAAAGCAAATCAAAAATGATCTAAGTAGGCAATAAAAATTCAATTCTAGCTATGGGAAAACTGCTTATTGTAGAGAGCATTTGAAAGAAATGAAAAATCACCCAGACATACAATCTTAAAATCTGATACAATTACATAAAGATTATGTTTCATAATAATTTTTCTAACTTTTATTTTTAGCATCATTACCCTATACATTTTTCATTCTATGTTCTTAAATCAACGTCAGCTAGAGACTGATGGAAAACAGCAGTAAATTACTAGTAGGAAAAAAAATGCTGCTATGTTTTCAAATGTGACTTATTTCTGAAGGCAAGTAAAATGGAAATAGTAACTGTATGGTATGTACTGCCCTTAGAACATATTTGTGTGCACTACAAATGGATGTAAAGTTGCTAGGGAACAACACGACCTTAATTTTATAAAACTAAAATGCCCTTAGTTTGTGAAGCCTTTAAAAAGTGCTTTTAACCTCCAATATAGTTCTGTTTTGACAAGAGTTCTTAATGCTTACCTCACACTTTAATGAACTCCTGCATTCATTTTTTAATTACTAAAATACCACATTTCTAAATGTTTTATTAAGATTACAGCATAGCCTCTGTGGTTATGCCTATTTTCCTACCTCCCTTCCAATCCATAGTGTTTGGCAGAATGTTAGATTATACAAATTCATATATAGATTATTTTTGTACTTAGTCACAGTACTAAGTACAAAAATTCTCTCTGGTTCTTCTCTTAAGAGAGAACCACAGCATACCTCTTAAATTTGCAGATTCTACTCTCCAAATATCTAAGCACAAGAAATAAACCGACATGAATTCTTTGTGCATGACACTTGTTCTTTTAACAATTCATCAGTCATTTTGGAAATACATTCATATTGAGAAAACATAATAGTAACAATAAAATGTCACAAGGACAAAGTATGCATTCAAACTATACACACAGGATTAAAGTTTTAGCCAAAATCCAAACATACCAAGTCAAGGATTAAGTTATAAGAAATAAAAACCCCAGCCTTAACTCTTACATTCAGTGAAATAAACTCAGAGGAAGAAAAATCTAGAATCTTTAAGCACAGTTTAACTTGATGAAGGCCTAAAGCTACTGCAGTACTTGAACCATAACTGTCAAGCTCTGAGTAGCATCATCATTAAAGGAAGGAAAAGCTGAAGCTGCTTGGATACCCTATCAACTTCATTATTCTGCATGTTCACATATTGCTTGTCTGTATTCCTTAGACTTACAAAGAAGCTCCCAAGACAACTGCAACGCTTGTGAAACCTACTGTCCCCTGTGTTGTAAGCCCCATTTTCCCAATAAAGCTTACATTATAATGAACTCCTATTTGGCAATACTATTTAAATTAATAACTTATTTGAAATATTTTTCTTAATCACTGAGAGTTTAAAATATTAAATATTGTTTCTTATTCATAAATTACAAAAATAAGTATTTAATTATAAATAGACATTTATACTTTTAATAGCCTAGATAAAAGCATCCTTACTCTTTCTCTGCATCTCCTTCACTTTCTTCTGCATGATCAAAGCTCCAATTACTTTTAAAACCTCCATCTCTCTTGGACTGTGATCTATCCAAAGCTGAAATGAGAACAAGTTAAGATAAGTCTTGATTTCAAGCTGAGTTATTAATCAACACAAACTAGAGGAGTAAACCAAATGCATGTATTTTCTCCCAGTATTTATTTTATTGACATCAGTATTTAACTATCATTTGATCAGTAAGTCCACCAAAGGTGATTATTATTTCCCTAAATAAATAAAAGTATCTGTCAACATCTTCTTAGCAGTGAGTTAGCAAGCTATTAAAAATTATGACCAGAGGTCGTGTAGTAACTATTTTCAACTGTTTTAATGACACCCATAAATTTAAGGGTAGTTTCTCTTATATGAACTGTATGCCACACACAGAAAGAGTCCTAAAGTATATTATTTACATGGCTAATAACCAAAAGTATACAGAATTTTTCCATATAAAAGCAGCAGTTCTGAACTGTCTGAACAATTCCAGCCTAATATGCTGGATTTTTAATTCAACATCTGACACTGACTTGAATTAACGTACAATGCAAATTAAAATTTCATTGTTACAATCAACTAAGTAAAAACTTTCTGTCTATATTACATAAAATTTCAGATCTCTCTACTCCAATATCCACCCTTATGGAGATTTTCATATAATATCATGGTATGGGATATTCTTAAGTGAAGGTGTTCCAGAGCACGGAGACACCACTCATTAAAGCAAGGCTGTTTCCCCTGGGCCCTAAATACTGCAATTAAGAGCTGTCTCACACAAATTCTGTGTGAGACAAACTATACAGCTGCTTTGATTATGGTTTAAGTGTGTTTTTTCTTACTACATTTGCCTTTACATAGTTGAAAATGCGTTTAGAAATAATGAATGATACTGATATACTTGGATAGAAAAGAGTAAGAAAATCACAACCAACAATGTATGTCTAGGATAAAGTATAAACAATGCACACAGATTTATTGCATATTGTACTTCTGCTTCCAACTACTTGCACCTACTGCAGGCTTCCTGAGCCATGGGTGAATAAGTTAAACACATATTTTTGTGTTTAACAGCTTTTTCTACCTTTTATTTCTCCCTGCTTCCTTTTTAATCAAGACTGCTACACAGAATTGACAACATCTTGCAGCAGAAAATACCTCAGCTTAATTACAGGGGTATCTCCTTTTGTTGACTCTGATTCAATCTGGCACCTTTTGCTCTTAGTACTCTACTTCTCCAGTCCATGTACTCGGGAAGACAGTAATAATTAACCCTTCCCTATTCCCTCATGACTGCATAGATAGATTGCTGTTGTGTTCTTCCACGGTCTTCCTTTCCCAGGCAGAACAAGAAAAAAAATTAGTCAGCTTAATTTTTCCTCACACTGAAAGCTGTTTCAAGCCTTTAAATCCCTACTGATGATTCTCTTTGAACCTCCTCATCTCAACAGGGTCTACTGTACCCTGTTGAGATGAGGACACACACACTACAAGGAATACTCAAAATGCATACATCTCATGAATTTCTACAGATGCAGAATGTTGTTTCTGTTTTGTTCTTTGTTCCTTTCCTAGAAAATCTTTACAGTGGATTTGCTGTTTTTACTGCTAAGGAGAACTGCATTCATCTATCTTTAGGTACCAGATAATTCCATGTTTCACTCATGATTGGTTAAGAAGCACTTCAGAGCCAATTGTTACTTACAAAAATGCCCCTCTTTTACTTCTCAGTGGCTTACATTACTTGACATTTACCTACACAGAATTTCATGTACAATTTCAACCCACATAACTCAAAACCTGAGCATCTACAACTTTTTTTAAAATAGCTAGACATTCTACTAACCCAAGTATAGTTTAAACATCTACTAACTTGGTCACCTGGCTATCATACCCTTTTCCTTATAACTGTCCACCAATGTTAGAGATCCTTGTGCAATTCAACTGGTTACTCCTATTAACAAAACAAACTTTTTTTTGCCCTCTTTTTCCAACTCTTCCCAATTGTTTCTTATAATATTTTCCATTTTATTCAGAGGTAATTCAGCCTCTCCCAAAGCCTTTGATAAATGACTTTACAGAGGGAAGTTTCCATGAAATTATAAAGCTCACTGATGTAAAGTTCCTCAAATACCACCACTGCCTTTTTAAAATGCTGATATCACGCTAGCTACCCTCCTTACCTGTAGCAGAAATATGATGCTAACCACAAGCAACACACTGCAGTCATTAGCTCCTTTATCCCCCAGTTCCTCTTACAACACTTGGATGAATGCCATTTGATCATGCTGCCTCGTTCACAGTTTGCTCAATGTACTGCAATTCCTTCCACTGATGCTTCATTTTGAGTCGTACACTCTGTCACATTCCTTATTAAGAAACATTCTGGCATGAAGAGCTCTCTAAGTGTTGCCAAAGTGAGTGCAAGCAATTCCATTATTCAGCTATGACCTTATATACTCCAAAGCCACCTTTTTGAATTGGGTTGTCTACCGATCCTCCAGACACTCCTCAAACTTTCCTGCTGAGTTTGAAGAAATGCTTAACAATAGTTTTTATGTCTGTTTGTAGTTATTAATCAATTTTTTTCCTGACTTCATTATAATTACAGGTTAAATCCACCAGCTTTTTTATTATTCTCTATTTTCATTACACAGATAAAAGATCTGATTCAAGAACTATGAAGTTTTATTTCAGATACCATATCTTACTCTGCTGTTTAGCCAGGCATTAAGCATTTGGGGAGCCTTTTGACATCTACTTAAACAAGTAGCATGCATGCTGTAAGCCTCCTATATCTTTAAATTTCTCCTAAGCTGGCTAGAAGTATTTTACACTCCAGCTGCATATTTTCTTTCTTTTTCAAAAGGTTTCTCTTAGTATTTTCTTTAATTCTTATTTTAATTAAGAATTTTTGTATTGGACAGTTCATCCACTGAATTTACTGATCAGTGCAGCCATCCATGGAAAATGTTTCAGTATCCTAGTTCTGCTCATTCAACTCTGGATCAATTTTCACTCTCTAGCACTCTTGGTCCTAACAAAAATGTAGAAGTATACCATCATGTTAGCCAGAGTGTTCACCTGAGTTACTTGATCTGAACAGCCACTTGGTATCTGATTCCATATAGGATTTTAAATTTTTTTAAGGGGATAACAAGTAATGTTACTAAGGCTAAGCTGCTGACTATTTTGTACTAAGACTTAAATTTGGAACCCCAATGATGCGATTTTCACTATGAGCACTGTTCAAGGTCTTTTCAATCAACAAGGCACAGTCATATCCAGAGGTGAAAATATTCAAAAAATCAGAGGTAACCCTAAGACATTATGTCAAAAGAAGGAAATCCCTCTACCTCTGCCTAAGACAGGCAGCATGCTGGAGGCAGATTTCACTCTCATTTTTCCTCGCACTACTAACTCCCTTTAGTGCTGTTACACCAAGGGAGGTATCAGCTCTGAGCCCAAGAAAGTACATGGAATTTAACTAGAGAAGTTACACAGGTGTAGCTGACACATTTCACTGCTTTTTTGAACAACAGTTACATGCAATTTCTAACAAGCCAATTAAAAAAATTCCTGAAAAAATAGTGTGTTTCATTAGGACATTTATGTCATTATTAAACACATCCTGAAGCCAGACTGTTAAAAATCCCCATACAGTCTTTTTGTGTAAAATACAATTATCTTATTTTGGATTAGAAAGCAAAATATGCCTGTAAGAAAATGTCAGCAAGCAGACCAACACCTTTAAATTACTGTGTGTGGACACTGTTTTGTAAACTCCTTCAGAAGGAGTTACTGTCATTCAACAGTTCAAGCAATTCCTAAATAGAAGGAAAAAACCTCATAGCAAATATCCATGAAATAAGAGCAAAATGTTGCAGTTGCAAAAAAAAAAAAAAAATCTGTTAAAATTCTGCCTAAGCACTAAATGAGAAGTGACAAACACAGTATTTAGCAAAGTGTTAGTGTCCAGCAAAAGACATCACCTTGGAAGATGTGTTTTCCTCATGTCTCGTACCTTGTGCCTCTAAGGCAAATCATTCTGTACCAATCTATACTACAACTCACTAGAAAAACATCTATATTGCTTTATTGTTTTGTATGTGATGCTGGATTGGGTTTGTGTGGCAAGATTTTGGTAGCAGTGGGGAGCTGCGGGGTATTAAGAGAGCCTCACCTCTGTGCCTGGGAAAACCATGGAGCAGATCCTCCTAGAAGACAGGCTAAGGCACATACAAGACAAGAAGGTGACCCAAGGCAGTCAGCACAGCTTAACTAAGGGCAAATCATGCCTGACCAATCTGGTGGCCTTCTATGATGGAATGAATGACAGCAATGGTCGACAAGGAAAGACTGACAGATGCCATCTACCTACACTTCTGTAAAGCCTTTAATATGGTTCCACATGATGTCCTTATGTCCTAATTGGAAAGACATGGATGGACTATTTAGTGGGTAAGGAATTGGCTGGATGGATGCAGCCAGCAAACTACAGCCAATGTCCAGGTGGCAGCTGGTGACGAGTGGCATCCCTCAGGTCTCTCCTGACTCCTGGGACTGGTGCTCTTCCACATCTTCATCAATGACATGGTGAGATCAAGTGCAGCCTCAGCAAGTTGATAGATGACACCAAGCTGAGCGGTGCAGCTGACACAGAAGAAGGACCTGATGCCATCCAGGGGGGACCTGGACAAACTTGAGAGGTGGGATTTCCCTTGAAATTCAACAAGCCCAAGAGCAAGGCACTACACCCGAGCTGGGGAAATCCCAGACATGAGTACAGACTGGGAGAAGAAATCACTGAGAGAAGCCCTTTGAAGAACACTTGGGTGTTCTCATGGATGAAAAGATGGCTATGAGCCAACAGTGCTCACTGATAGCCCAGAAGGCCAGTTGTATCCTGGGCTACATAAAAAGCTGAGTGGCCAGCAAGTTGAGGGAGATAACTCTGCCCTGTGAGACCCCACCTGGAGTACCACATCCTGCTCTGAGATCCTCAGTGCAAGAAACACATGCATCTGTTGGGAGTGGGTCAGAGGAAGACCACAAAGATGATCAGAGGGTGAGAGCACCTCTCCTACAAAGACAGGCTGAGAGAGCTGTTTGTTCAGCATGGAGAAGACTTCAAAAGGACCTTACTGCAGTCTTGCAGTACCTTAAGTGTCTTATAAAAAGGAGGGAGAGGGATTTTTATATGG
Source organism: Serinus canaria (assembly GCF_022539315.1). NCBI lineage: Eukaryota > Metazoa > Chordata > Aves > Passeriformes > Fringillidae > Serinus > Serinus canaria. Next base: position 82,205,708 of record NC_066316.1, read on the forward strand.
ACAGACAGTGATGGGGCAAGGGGCAGTGGTTTTAAACTGAAAGAGGGCAGGTTTGGATTAGATGTATTACTAAGACATACTTTGCTGGGAGGGTGGTGAGACACTGGAACAGGTTGCCCAGAGAGACTGTGGATACCCACCCTGGAAGTGTTTAAGGCCAGGCTGGATGGGGCCCTGAGCAACCTGATCTAGTGAATGCTATCCCTGTCCATAGAAAGGGCACTAGATGCTCTTTAAGATCACTTTCACACCTAACAGTTGTATGATTCTCTCAGATCAACTCAACAAAGAAGCCAGATGCATCTACTGTCCACACAAAAATCAACTTTTCTAGGAAAGTAACCTTTTCATATATATCACTGGTTTGCCAGAATAACTCCCTACCACCCCTCAGAACACAACAGCAGAGACTTCAAGGTTTCTTTTGCACACATAGAAACCTTTGTAAGTGTTTCATCTGCTGAAATCTCATCTATTTCTGTGTGTACAAGAACTATTCTAAACACACAATCTAGGTCAAACAAAGGTTAGGTTCAGGACCCAGATGCTTTTTCAGGAAGACCTGAAGTTTACATTCTTTTTCCCCAGTTGCTGGTAAAGAAACACTGCAAGCCTCATCTTACAAATGCTTACACCATCACAACTGCAACCAACTTATCACATACTGCAGTGCTCGCACAGAAAATGTAAATTAATTTAAATGTACTCAGAATCATTGCCTTCATCCAGACTCATATTTAAATAAATGAAAAAGAATGCTTCTAAGCTTTCTAATCTGTTGCTCATTTAGAGTCATCAGATATATTGTTAAGAGGATACAAGTACTCATAAAACTCTGACACAGAAATATTTTTTGGTTTACTTTCCCCATTGCTTCATTATTCTTCCAGACAGGCTTCTATGCAAAACAGCTTTTTATCTTCCAGCTTTGATACCATCAGCTCTACTATATCAACTGTGTAACCACAGTGAGGTTGCATTTTCACAGTCTGAAGCAGCACCACATGAAGAGTATTACAGGCCCCTCACTCTTCCTAAGAGTTGCCAGTTCTCGCTCCTGTCCTGCACCCTGCACATGTCAGCACTGACAGAAAAGCTGGGGAAGGAAACTAATTCAGGCAAGAACCCCTTGAGCAGCACTGGAGGGGAAAAGTTATTTTTTAACCATATCAGGTCCCTCCTCCAGTTCAACCACACTAACACAGTGCAGCTGTGACAGCACAGCAGTGGTAAGGTCCATCCAGGAACTGAAACTATGATAAGTACTATGGATACCAAGAAAATTTCCATGGAATTACTAGGAATTGTAGCCTAATCTACATTTATAGGCAGAGATTTAAATATCTAGTGCTTCAAAGGTGCTTTAACTTTCCACTCCCTAAATTAGCTGCAGAGGCAAAAAAACCCCAATCAGTCAAAAGCACCTCCAGTAACAGGCAGTAATGATAACCTCACAGTAGCTGAGATATTACATGAAGCAGAGAGTTTAATAATGAAGTTCTATGATACCGGTGTAATGGATATCAAGCAGAGACATTCCTTTGCACGTGAAGGGAATTCAATCTCTTAGCTGGCTAACAAAAACACCCACACCCTTCCAAGAACTTGATGTCCACAGAAAACAATGATAAATACAGAGCTTTCATTCCTGGACAAAAGTGTTCATGACCCTGAAAAGCAAAAGCATTTTTGAAAGTTCTGTACTTTAAAGATGGAAATCATCTGCATGTTCTGGTAAATGACTGAGTTTTTTTCAAGGCTTGTTTGTAAGCACATTGGGCTGCTTACTTTGCAGGTTACTGCACTGATAACAGGGCGGAAGAACACAGAACTGCCTAAGTTTGAGTATTTGCTGAACTGTTTAACATTTCTTAAGTATTAACAAGGAGTAACAGAGGAGAATGAAAGGATATAGCTTTGAAGTATGTTAAACATTTTCTCTGTGATTTTGAAAGTTTATCTGGTTAGACAGCAGTGATAACCACACAATGGACAACTAATGCTGCTTCACCTTTTCTACTGATTCTCTCAACAGAGGTGTAGAGGTATTTACCCCACCCAAGGATGTTACCCTTATGACAGCATCAGAAAACAATGCTGAACTACTTCAAGAGGCCTTCTTTATCTACACCAGCAACAAAAGCAATGCTACAGAAAAATGTGGGCATTTTGTGCTCAATGACACAAAAGCCTAATGACAAAAGACATGAAAAAAAATATTAAGAGTATGATCCATTTTTTTGTCATCCCAGATTTCACTGCTAAGTTCTGTCTTCCGACTTCACAGTTCCTCACCTCTATCAGCAGAATGTGTGAGAATGCAGTATTACCCATTGTCAAGGAAGATGTGGTTAAGGAACACTTCAGCCAGTTGTACCCAAAGAGTGGAAAAACATCATTGCCCTTCAAGAAGGGCAACTACGATGACCTGGTGAACTACAGGCTAGTCTGCAAAAGACAGAACTTTTCTTTACCACGTGAGTGCTCAAAAGAGGACCACACTGACCTGAGAGGCAATAGAGACTGGACAAATCCCCGAGTAACCTGCTCTGATGGGGTCTGGCTTGAACAGGATGTTCCAACCCATCTGAATCCAGCCAGCCGTCAAGTAAAACCAGTGACTATTCATAGGTACAAATTATCCCCTGAAGCAACTGAACCCTCATCACAAAAACTTCCAAAAAAGAGTATGACAGTCACTTTTCTTCTTTTCCCTATCGGAGTAAGTCTGACTCCCACTCAAACCTTCCACACAAGTAAAATAATTTGAGTAACATAAAAAGCAGGACCCAACAATAAAGAGGGGGAAAAAAGAAGAAACAAACAAAGTATTTTTTAATCTCTAGCATTATAAATTCTTTACTTAACTAAAACCTCTATTGCTAGACTTGGAGATATACCAAAAATTCAGAAATTAGGAAGAAAACTTTCCTTAAAAACAACAAAACTAAGTCAAAGAGAGGTTAATCCCTATTTCATAGATAAAAATAGAGGATAAAAGGTGAGGTTAGCCTAAGAACAATTTCTGAACTGCCAATTCACTCTCAAAATATGAAAAAATTACGTAAAGCAACAAGCCATTTCGAGGAAGATGGCAGTTGAACAAGAACTCAAGAATACAATTTCTGTGAGAAATCAGTATATTACATTAATCACAGATGATGTCAAATTCTGAACACTGGAATAGTTTTAGAAGATGAGCAAAACACAGCATGAAACCTTATAGTATATTATGCATGTAATTTGCACACTTTGTTATGCACCATGCGATCCATCTTCACATATAACCTAAGCTTGTACAACTGAGAATACAGCAGCACTAAACAAATGGCAATCTATTTTTAGAAAGTGCTGAAAGGCAGTTACATACAGAGTAAGATTAATAACCTAGCCAAACTACCTGGAAATTAGGCAACTGACACTTTGAGAAGGTTTCCATGTTTGCTGCAGAAATTGGAACATCAGGTTGAAATAAAGCACTGTATCTTACATACCAAGAGGAAAAAAAATAAATTGTACTATTTAATTCTTCTGGTTTTATCCTGTAAATTTTCATAGATTATGTCAGATAGATACTATCCCCTTTATAAAAACATACAGAAATTTGAAGTCCAGAAAGGTTCCACAATCTCTGCAAGAACTTAACTTGCATACGCAGGACAGAAGAATCACGGAATGGTATTGATTGGAAGGGACCTTAAAAATCATCTATTGCCAGCCCTGCTGCCATGAGCAGGGGGGAGACATTCAACTAGACCAAGTCGCTCAGAGCCCTGTCCAGCCTGCCCTTGAACACTTCCCCAAGAAATGTTTCTTCCATAAGAAGAAACTCTAAATGTAATAAAGTAGAAAAAAAAGAGCAAGACACCTCTTTGATGATGTCAATTGCTCAAAATTCAGACGAAATAGACAGCAAAGAAAGCATACAAAGAAAATGCTCAACAATCTCAATTAAAAAACCTCCAATATTTGGTCACATGAAAAAAGCACATTTCAGAAAATAATTGAGTAGGGAAAGGATGATGAACGAGTTAGTTAAACTATGTGGCAAGAAAAATATTTGCATTTGCCCTTCTGTAAAGGCTAAATACCTGGAGTTTTCTCCAATTCTTAGAGACCCTGGCAAGCTTTCATATCCATACAAGGCAGCAGTCAGCTGAGGTGGCTTTCTAATATGGTTGAAAAGGAACAGACTAGCTCCACCAACACTTCTCCCCACCCCAAAGATTAGTTTTCTGCCAATTCAGTTGCTCCAGCCAACCTGCCATGAAGCCAGGGAAGTGTCAGTGTTGACTGCAGCACAACTGGAGCTCACTGTCACTGGGAGGGGCAGCAGCTCTGTCCCTCTGAGCAGCACCTAGAAGTGGGCCTAGCTGTGTTGTCAACTGCAGGCACAATTCCTTGAGTGGCCATACAGTATGGCCCCACACACAGGGTCTTGCTATGACTGCAAATCCACATACAGTTAAAATCTATGTACATTATGTCTCTTAAAAAAAAAAAATCAGAGAAATGTAACACAAATATAGGCAACAGGCTTCTGCTCAGACTAGATACAATATTTACTTCAGCTCCCTTTCAATTAGCAATCATCAATGCAGCAAGGTGTGAAATAATGCAACTAGAGTACTGCATTAAGATCAAGGAAATCCCATTATAATGGAAGTACCAAACTTCTCCAGACCTAACATCAATGAGTTTAAGGAGCACTGACAACTGGTAACTATGTCGCAGTATACTAAAATCCACTTAGCAAGCTTTATTTTTTAAAAAGCTAAAAAATTACTTTAACATCCCATGAAAAACATTTTCTCAGTAACTATTCATAAAAGCAACAAAAATGAAGATGGGCGATCAACTCATTTTTAATAAAATAAGACATGCCAGCTTGCTAATTGAACCTAGTCATAAAACTACTTTTCAAGAAACAGCACTCCAAAGACAGCTATAGCAAAACACAAACTTGTTAAGTGACCATCCTGCAGCCAGAGTTTCAGCCACTTCTATCCAAAGAAACTCCTGCTTACCTTAATCTATAAGTTCTTTCTATCACAGGGCACAGAGTCTTCAGAGTCCTTCTTCCATCTAATGAGCAGCGTCTTTTTCATCTAACACAGGCTTTGCTACATGACAAAGAACTTTTTACTTTATCAATGACAAATAAGATTTTGTGGTGTTTATCAAGAAAAGATTCAGCTACAACATACTTGCCTTATGGCAGAGCTATAAAATCTCCACTGAAGTTTTACTGTCCCAGAGCCAGGTATATGCAATCACAATGACCTGGGTCAGCGTAGTCCCAAAGTTTACTCCCAATTGTAAAGGATCCTTAAATTGTTTCTTAAGCAGTAAGGCTTGGTAGAAATAAAATTACAACAAACTCTAGTAAATGTTTCTACAAGCAAGCCTCAGAAATTACAAAGGCAATTGTAAATAAGAAACCTAACATCTACAGCATAGTTCAAATTCTCATCTAATGGGCTCTTGAATAATCTTTCTGTTAGACTGCCCTATTAAATTCTGTCACCAGCAGGATACTCATATTTTGCTAAATGAACCATAAAAATTGTACATGTCAAACAAATACAACATTATATCCTATGACATTAATAAAAATACATCAGGAGAATGAATTTTAGTACAAATGAAACAACTGTATGACATTGAATAAAAACATACTCATAAAATAAATATTTTGCAGCTGTTTCTTACAGACATAAATTTCTAAGATTACATATTATTAATCATGTCATAGAGTAATATGTTTAACCACACCAGCAGAGTATTTGTGGTATTTTTAATTCCTAAAACATTGTTGTGGTAAGTCTTCTAATAAAAATAAATAAACAAAATCTCACAGAGATATGAGCAGGGAGACTTTGCTCCAGCTCATATGGTCTGAAAACAAACAAAAAGTCAGGAGAGCTTAACACAGAGTTTTGAATCATCACTGCTCTTTATCTATAATCACTCAAGATTAACTCAAAGATACCCCAAAGTCTTTCACTCCAAATTCTTCTTTCATAGGAATTACTGGGACATACATGCAGAAATGTTTCCTTGCCTCATGCAGTGCTTAGATCCCTTGTCTGTCAACAAAAACTTTTTAAAGGCCTGCTGACCAACATGGGAAGAAATAACCACAGCCTGTTAATTTACTTCCTCCAGTCTTCAGCCTTCACCATAACCTTGTTCTTCACAGAAGATAACCTGTTATTTAAAATAATTGTGTCTCCTTGGGCAGAATAAAGCTTCTCTCACACTAAAATACCTATTACCAAGTTTAAGCTACGTAATACACCTTAGCCTGACTTAACAGAACACCAGGCAGAGATGGAACAGGAAACGTCCTATTCTTTTCACAAGTAAAGAGAGGCTGTATGCTCTCCACCATCCAAGCCATTGTCCTGCATCTACCAGATACCCTTCAATGAGCAAATTCAACAGAAATTTGGCAAAGTCCCAACCTGGCAAGACAGAATAGAGCAAGATCAATCTCTCTGGCAAGAAAGTAGTTAAGTCTCCAGAGTGGTGGAGAGTACATGCAGCTCTGCTTCCAAATTGGAGTTGCACCCACTAACGCGACATTCAGACACCAATTCTGACTTAATTACAGCTTAAGGTCATCTTAACCTGAAAATATTAGGCATCCTATGCTGCTGAACACAGAAACAGAAGTTAGGAACACATGCTTTTAAAAATTAAATGTGTAAGATAAAGCTGCCAATGAATTTAATTTTATATAATAAAAAAAATATTCTACTACTGCTTTAATTTTCTTCATAGAAAGTAAGACTGAAATCTGTCTAATGCTCTGTACTATGTAAAACTATCACTACCTTAAAAAACCTCCAAACTGAAACCAAGTGAGTGTCAAAACATGGGCCAAAAGAAAGGAAAATATGCGCTCCCCTCACCCTCAATGTAACTGCCTTTTAGAACTGCCAAGATAAGAGAATTACATTTCTCCTTTTTCCCCAAACCCAGATTTGTTCCTGGTATCTCTACAATATCCTCCACCACAACAGCTCCATTTTTGTTCCATTTCTCAGCCTCCAGCAGAATCTTAAGCTATCCTGCACACTCTTCCACTCCTTTCTTTGCAACACACACACATGAAGGTATACGGTGTCCTGTGCCCCAAGTCCTCTCGCTGCCCTGACCCCAGACTGCTCGGCCACTGAAGGAACAAACACCAGTGAGCAGCAAACTGAAGCACGCTCAGGCAACACTGAAACCTTTGCTTCAGGCACACTAATTTTGACTTCCCTGCTTAATGGAGCAAGCAGATTTCACAGAACTTAAGTATTTTTACCTGTAAAGTAAAGAAGTAAAAAAATTTACCTTTACACCTCTGTAAAGAAGAGGGTTTTAAGTTTTGAAAAAATACAAGCTATGCTACCATGTTTGTTACTTGTAAGAAAGCACTAGCCAAGGACACTGAGGGTGGCAAGGCACTTGCAGAGGTTGCCCAAGGGGGTTGTGGATGCACCAACTCTGGAAGTGTTCAAGGCCAGGTTAGATGGGGCCTTGAGCAGTTTGGTCAAGTGGAAGGTGTCCCTTCCTATGGCAGGGGGTTGGAAACAGGTGATCCTGTTACTGGGAAGGAAGGAGGCAAAATTATGAGATGACTCAAAAAACCTTGATATTCTTACAAAGCAATATTTAAAAGTGGCAAGTTCAGTGACTATTCTCGTATTATAGGATCTGCTACAACAAAACACTTTGATACTCCTCAATTATGAGACAAAGCTAAAACTATAGACTAGGTGAAGTCTGATACTGCACCAAAATCCATGTACAGTCTTCCAGAAACAACAGTAATAAGAGCCAAAGCTGCTGTTGAAACCATTAAAATAAATAATTTATTTTGGTTTAAAACAAGAAGGGAAAGACTGAAATATCTAAATAGGCTCATATCTGTGCAAGCATGACATCTGCTAACTGTTGGTTTGATGTTTGCTATCCCACCACGTATTAATCTTGTTAATACTTTTGTTACTACTATTACTTTTTTATTTATACTTACATAAAGAAGAGTGTAAGGATCTCTTTTAGGAACATTCTTATTTAATTTTTTTTTTTTTGCCACTAAAACCCACTAGTTTTCTGAGGAAACAGTAGTGCTTTACTACCAAATCCAGGAGCCAGAAAATAGTGGATGAGGCATCCCAAACAAGACAAGTTACACCAGAAGCTTCTATATCCCACTTTGAGAAAACTTATAGAGTAGCAGTTACTTAGGAAAAACTAGCAAATACTAAATGTCTCCACAATGAAAACCAGAAAATTGTGCACAGATCCTTTACACTTCAGAAAGCTCAGGACAAGCCTGGGCTCCTCCTAGAATCCTGTTTGAAAATTAAGAGGGTGATGATGTGGAAGAGGACTGGGACACAGGCTTTTACCTCAGAACGTGCTCTCAAGCATACTGCAACATATGTTATAGAGCAGTAATAGATAAATTAGGTTTGTTTTTAGTATCTTTCTACATACTTTAAGAAGCACCCTGTCTTTCCTAATATTTCATGCCACCTATCACCCAAGTTAGTCTGGCATGTATAAAAAAATAAGACAGTAAGAAATGTTTTCAATTTGACTTTGTTGAGAAATAGTTCTCAACAAGTGAGCTTCATTCATAGAAAATAACCTGTTATTCCATTCAGAAGGTTTCCTATTCTCAAAACCACTAGACAGGACATCTGAACATTCTTTAAGTCTAAGAAGATATATGTGCAGCACTGGAAAAAAATCTGAATGGGTCAAAGGACTGGGATATATAAACAAACAATTTAAGTCACAAACTTCACACCTTCTCATTTAAAAAAACCACTCTCAAGGAGAACAGAAGAAACAAAACAGAAATGTCTGGACATTGATGGGACAGATGTAATCCAGACAAAAATTCAACAGCATAAAGCAGGAGTTCATATAGACACAGAAGATCAATGATATTTGAAACAACTCTTCCCTACATTTTCAGGCTAATCACAATCTCCATTAGATCACAAACAAAGCACCAGAGACTTGTTAGAGACAATTACAACTATTAATTATTAAATTTCACTGTAAAGAAAAAAATAAAGAGAAGAGTCTTGCAGGTAGAAATGCTTCAAGTGTTCTACCTGAATATAAACTCAGGTAGTATACACTCTACCTTCTTAATTTGTATTATTCCAGTCAGAGATTTTTCAGTATGATTAAAAACAGAAACAAGAAAAGAGAGGAGGGGTTTACCACCACTTCAAAAGGTAGGTCTGTAAGTCTACACTAATACACAAAAGCTGCATGTTTCTGCACCACCCCAGAATCTCAGCTACCTTTAAGAAAATACATAAGTCTACAACTCTTGCTTTGGTGAAGACAAATCTTTACATGTGAACTGAAAGAAGAATAAAGCAGTCTTCTGGAGTCCTCTGGCAGTCAACTGTGAAGTTTATACTACTGCTGCTAACAGGTAGACCACATAGTTTTGTTTACTGTTATTACGAAACCTGCAGCCAAGAAATAGGAATGAAAATTGAGCAAATTCCTGCCACGACTGCACTAAAATATCTCAACAGCTCTAATGCTAGGGACTGGCAACATTCCTTAGAAAGGAGATCCTCAAAAAGAAAATTCAATACTCGTTCTCAGCATCACTACTGTAATCACCAGGAGACTGAAATAAATTATAGGAAAGAATAATACATTTCTCCCTTATTCTGGAAAATGTTCTGAAGTTTATCTATTAGCTACTGCATAAACATAGGTAAACTTTATATGTCATGCTGGAAAAGGGAAATTACAATTTCCTTGCAATTCAGTAATAGTGAAGGAGTCAGAAAACAAGAGTCGCTGCAATTTTTCTCCAAGGTAATGATCAACAGTACTCTCCATTCCCACATGTTTAACATGCCTCCGACCTTAAGTCCAAATGAGTTTGCCTTCCATTCTTTATATTTTAGATGTGACTATCAATGAAAAAACACAGGAACTGCTGCAGACACAAATTTCTAATCACTAAACTTCTCCTCCTCCACATCAGGGAAGAATTCCCATGTAAGAGAAATATTTAGAGCAATTTCTGCATGTTAGGCCTGTAACTTTGAAACATCACTTTAAAAAAGCAAACTCGGAACAGTTTTACTAATTTCACTTGCATCTAGATGAAATCACAAAAATAGAGTACTTTCCACACTTGTAACAGTCCTGGCACTTCAAGTGAAGTAATCATGCAGGCCATGTATATCCACATACATGTGATCAACTATCATCTCTGCCTAAGAATGATAACAACCACAGCTTTTAAAAGAGTTCATGATAGTCCTAGGGATCTTTTTCACATTTCCATTAAACTGTCTATTATATAATACAGTGTAAAAAATTATGCACATTAGATACACAGAACTGGACAAAAAACATGAATCACTATGAATCACTACGTTCAAGAATGGTATTACCAGAAAGGAAACAAATCAATCATTCAAGGAACACCCTTCCAGAAAGACCATTTTGTTTTTACTGGAGAATAGAATAATAAAAATGTTAAGAGAAAGCCCTTTTGCAGTAGAATAACAGACATATTTCTTCACAGTAACATCTGTTACACTAAATGAAAGAAAAGCAGTATCTCACCGGACAAGTGGAATCAAAATCAAAAATCTGAACCACTATCATACTGAAAAGTAATTTATTTTACTTAAATGTACATTTATCTTAAGTCTGACTGATAGTCAACATGAGCAGGACAGCACCAGAAGTGTCTGTGTACACGTATGTACAAACAAACACACACACAAGAAGGTACGCATTTAACCAGCACAGTGTCCCTTAGTCAGAGCTGATCCAGTGATAGAGCTGACATCCATTTTGCCCAAACTTCTTCTATTGTGCACATTTAAGGCAGGGGTGGACAGAGGAGTCCTGCCCCTCCCCTTTGCCAGTCTTTGAGAAAACACCTCTGAAAACATTAAGCAAACAATTTTTTGCCTTCAAAGGACTCCATGAAACATACACTCAGACAAGTTACAGATACAGCTCTAGGCTCACATATTAATAACCATTATCCAGCAACAGAAGTTGCCATATTTCCTACTCTGCACACTTCAATTCCCTTTTTTTGTCCCCACTATAGTTATTTCACAAATCTGGCACTTTCTTCCTTGTCTAGCCTTAGGGTAACTTAGGGTGCTTCTAGGTAACATCATTAGGTTGATCTAATATGCTACCTTTCCAGACAGCAGATTGCCAAAAATTTCATGTACGTATACGTATTTATAGATTTTCTATGCCTGCACTTTTTCTATAAATATCTCTAATAAGTACCTATCAAATAACATCTGAAAGCCTTTTCCCTTTGCTTCAAATCAGTACAGATTTTACCAGCTCTTACTAAATCTGCCCAAGTGTGACTGTCCCATTTGGACTTGGGCCACCCCCATAAATTTTTTTGTCACCACCATCTACACTAGATTTTCTTCACATGTGGCTGAATTCTTAGGGTTTCTATCACCTCCTCAGTCCTAAAACGAGCATGTCCCTACACAACGGGGAAACACAAAATCAACTGATAACTCAGTTCACTCATCATGGAACACTGAAACTTCAAATGGAGATGCAATCCAGTATTGTATTGCTCCTGCTGTTGGAATGAGAATTTGTAAGCAAAAGAAGTGTGAATACTGCATATGAAATGCATATTCTCTTAGCCACCTGGCAGCCAGCAAGTACTCAAGGTGCACATAGAAGACAGTGGCTAATCATCACCTTGACACTTTTAGCTGTCTGCACAAACCTCACCATAGTCGGTGGAGACTTCAGGAAAAAAATGGGGTGTCTGCATTTCACCACCAAATCCATTAAAGGTATAATGGATTTGGTGGTGAAATGCAGACACCCCATTTTTTTCCTTATACCTTAAGCTGTTATTAACCAGAGTTTCTGAACATCAAAATTCCAGATTAATTACTCAAAACAACAAGCAGTATTTTGTTCACACAGTACATCTATTCCAGAATATCTTGTAATAAAAAGCCAATATTCAGCATCCTGCAGCAAGAGAAAATCTCCAAGAGGTTATGTTCTGTAAAATACAGGTACTGCATATCTCCCATGCTAAACTTATTCCTGACTTGAAAAACTCTGCTCATGAGGAGTACTTAATTTCATTAATTCTTCTTTGTCATCATCGTGGCAATTTGGCAGAATTTACCAGACTACTGGTCTATGCCATCAGGAATGTGCTTATAGCAATTTTGTAAGACTACAGCCGTTAATTTTTTGATGTATCGATGAAACTGTAAAGACTCAACAGTTTAAAAATACCCCAATTTCAGGAGGCTTTTTGCATTGTAATGAAAAGCTTTACAGTGATAAACAAAAACCCCTCAAGATACCAAAACCGTATGACAAAAAAAAAAAAAAAAAAAAAAAAAAAAAGGACTCAGGTCTTTACAAATGCAAAAGGTTTCTTTCAAATGCAGGTAATAAGGTTCATCCTCCCCTTCCTATCAGATTTATAAGCATTACCCCCCTTACAAAATTAAACTCAGTCCCAAACCTTTAAGGGAGCCTTTTAGGAGCAGGCGAAGACTTATTTTATGGTGGGGCCAAAGAATACGTGCTAGGCCGGGGCCTGGGAGCGGACTGAGGGCAGGGCAACGCAGCCCCGGCCTCCCCTCTCACCCAGCGCTAACCCTGCCCGCCGCCCCCAGCCCGGTGCCCGCCGAGCCACGGCGGAGTCCCGCCGCTGCACCAAGCCCGGACTGCTCTCCGCGCTGCCCTGACAAAGGAAAGAAACACCGCACTCCCAACGTCTCGGAACAGTAAAAGAAAGAAAGAAAGAAGGAAAAAAGAAAAACGAACCAAATCGCCCTCGCTAAGCCCTCCCTCAAAAGCAGGTCTCTTTTCAAGCAACGGCAGCTACCCTTCCCCCACCTCGAAGCCACCTCTCATTGTCGTCGCACCCAGAGGGGACCCATAACCCCCACCCCCCACCCCATATGAACTCACACGCCCGCCTCCCCCATTCCCCAGTTTGTGCCGTGCCCCTTTACTGGTCGCCAGAAGGGAAACGCGGGTCGCGGGCCACGTTTCCCTCCTCGCAGCCCTGCACGCACCTTCCAGAAACAAGCTGTCTCTGCAGCCGCCGCCGCCGCCACCGGCCATCTTCCCGCTGCCGCGCAGGGCTCCCTCACTCCATCGCCCAGCGCGGCGGCGGGGCCCGGCCCTTCCCCCGGCCTGCCCGCCCCCACTGCGGAAGGCTGGGTGGCTGACCCGCAACAGCGGCACTACCGCCGAGGTCCGGCCCTCTCCCGCTGCCGGGCCGCGCTGCCTTCCGGCCCCCGCGCAGGAGGAAGCGGCGGCAGCACGCCCGCTCCTCCCTCAGCGCGCCCGCCGCCGGCACTCGCGAGCGGCCGCAGCCGGGCCCGTTGGCGCCCGTCGGGGCAGGCGGGCCTGGCCGCGACTCCGCCGCACGCGCCCCCGAGAGCGCGGGAGGGCGAGGGCTCGGAACGCGCCGCCGCCGCCGCTCTGCTCCGGGAACGGCGCTGGAGCCGCCGGCTTTCCCGGCCCCGGGACGATAAAATGGCCGCAGCAGTGCTGCGCCCCGCCGTACCTCTCTCTCAGCGGCTCTCCCGCTCCCTCCTCCATCAGCCTGGAGGCAGCGGCTTTTGGGAGACGAGGAGGCCGCTCGGGTAAAATGAATGAAGTTAGGGGAGTGCCGGAGTCCATGGCGGAGCGCTGGGGCCCGCCGGCCTGTCACCTCCCTCAAGCTCGGGGAAATTGTTTTCGCAAGATTCAGAGATCCCTTTTAGTCTTAAAATCTTCTGTGGCCTGCTCATATTCAAATCCAAAAGTTGAATTTCGCAAAACGTACAGCGTTGCCACGCCAACTAAAGTGAAATTGCAAGTCATGGCCTCAGGTACATTTGACTTTTAGCATGTATGATTTTACATTTTAAAAAGCTTTCCCGTGAAGCCGAAATACAAAAAAAAAAATTGCATTCTTCAAAGACTAAAAGATAGTTTATGGCAGTCTATAGCTAGGGAAAACCAGATAATCCTTTCTTCGACAGGTTTTTCAATCTGGGATTCTATTGACTTCCCCTCCCCCCCCAACTTTACTGCAGATTTGGGGAATTCTAATGTCTAAGGTCCCTGGTTCCCAACATTTCTAATCCCTGAAAAGTGAGCTTCCAAAAATTCTTGAACTGAAGACTTGTTCATAGACTGAAATCCTAATTTAGGTAAATTAGAGTACCTAGTGCCTATGAAGATTAAAGGATAGAAAGAGGAAAATTGTAGTTTTCCTTTAAGTCTTCTAAATTTGGTATTTTGTTCCTGAACGCACCTAGCGTGTTTAAAATACTTTCGGGAGTGCTCAGTTTTTATGCAATCGAGAGGCAAGAAGCTGTTTGGAAGACAACAGATGTCAGACTGCTCCCCAGGTGCTATGGCAGTACTTGCACCAGAGCTTGCAAGTACTTAGAAAGAATCCCAAAAGCTGTAACACTGCTGGCAAATCTATCTCACTCTTCAAAATCTCTTTAGAAAAAAAAAGGCTTCCTGAAAGAGAGATCACAAACTATCCTTGTTTCATTAGTAATGAGATTAATGGGAAACAATTAGGAGAAGTTGGTCCCAGCTAATTACAGAGAAACCAAGAAAATCATCTGTTCAATAGAAACCTAATAATGGAAAAAAAAAAATTTAGAGTCTAATTTTCAAAAATGCCATCTTGTATCGCAGAGTGGCATTGTCTAGTTAAAAGATTTACTGCTGAGGTTACAGCATTTATCCACAAAAAAAAGTTCTTCTTAACAGTTGAGATTAGACTGCTCCAGGTCTATACAATTCTACACAATTTAAAAAAAACTAAGGGTTTAGAGTTATGAATTATTTGAATAAATGTTCAATGCACAGTAGTGGATTCATTGACCGAGGTATCAAATACATCTTCAGAATTTTAGTGAACGAAGATGCAGTATATATTAAAATACCCTTTTAAAGTAGAAAAGATAAGGGAATAAGCTCAATGTTAATCTAGATGCATGGTTTATTTTGGAGTTTCTGAATGATTGGTTTATTTTGGACTTTCTGAATGATAAGTTAACATATACTTTTTTATGGAAAAGACTTGCCCAGAATTACATCTAATTGTTCTTTTTCCTTTATTTTGAAGCTCTTTAAGGATGCAAGAGGAAGTCAAAACTCTTATTAATGTAACTTTTTTAGTAGTCTATTCTCTGTCTTAGAGTGGTTCCTTTTTTCATTTGAGAAGTATTTGTGAGGGAATGCCATACTGAGAGCACTCAAGTCTTTAAAAATTTTTTCAGATCCTCTTAACTTTGCTTGGAACCAGAAGATTTTCTTCATGTAACAGAATGGACAATGAGAAAGACAGAGTTAGTGTTCTCCTTCACGCTGAGAGAAATCTTACAGAATTTACTGAGTTTTCTTTCTCTCTGAAGGAAAAATTCAATTGTGTCCACAGAATAAGAGCCCAGGGATGACATGCATCAGGTCATTGCTTCCTGGCCTTTAGCATCCTCTAGAAGTTGATCAGTCCCACTGTGGGTAGTTGACAATCACAGGCCAGTGTAAGATCCACAATTTACAAACGCTTGCCTGTGCTCAGCTCTGTTGGCACAGCTCTGTGTTGGGTGGAAAGCTGATTACTGCATTAAGGAGTGATGAAGAATTTTTGTCTCATCTTAGAAATCTATTTTTTTCCTTTTCTTCCCACAATGAAAAAGTTATTATTAATTAATGTGGCTTAGATGATTCAGTACTGAAAATTACTTTACAGACACTGAAAAGTTTTTTTTTTCTTTGTATTTCTGATTCTTTCCAGTTACTGTTTTTTTCCTCTGTATTTTTGTAAGGTTAGCCAAGAAATGGGGGTAGCTATTTCCTAAAAACACTAGTTCCTTGCTTAAGGAATAAAATGGAATTGGGATGCAGTTTTACAGCTGCTGTTGTGGTAATGTACATTACTTAGTTATCTGTATTGGTATAAAAATTGAATATAGACATTTAAGGGAATTTACAGGCACCTTGAATATTTTTTTATAATTTACAATCCATGAACTTGCTCTAAAGACTAAAACTTCTATTTAACAGTCCAATCTTGCAGGAAGTAAGTGCTCTGGGGTAAAGTTAATTTTCACCGTGTTCTTAGAACTGTTTCTTGAACATGTTAATGAAACACAGTCTGTGTTCTCAGTTTTAAAAAAATAACTGTCTTCTTGCTGTCCTCATGACCTGCTGCCTAGTTTTTTTTTTCTTGGCATTTTCAAAACAAAATCAGATTTATTTCTTGCATTGCAATATCTTGTTCTTGATATTAAAGTTATTGCTTTAATTTCAGGGATTGTCTCATACTATTCCAGGATAGCTGGCATACTACAGGTAGTTCTTCAGGAATGTTTCCACAGGGAAGAGTAGTATTCGTCTGTGTGCTAGGACTTACAGTGATACATCAGGATGTGGAAAAGCTTTTTTAACTGTGGTATCAAAGATAGATTGTCAAGTAGGTAGTAAATAACTAAGAACTGCTTAAGATCATTGGGATTTTGTCTAAACCATTTTCGTAATTCTTTCCTTGAAGGAGACGTGTTTTTTGAATCTCACCAGCTTACCTCAAAACTCAACATGGTGCTGTTGGAAAGTAACCATAATAAACAAATACCTTTTAGATTTTCTGCTATTGTTATAAACATTTTGAAATTTAAGATGGCCATTATTCGTTTAAGTATCTTTTGCATTTGGTCATAATTGCATTAGAACTATTCAAAGAGAAACAGTTTTGCTTTAAATCTGCAAGTTCTCTTACTGGACAGTGAGATAAAGCAACTGTGGTAGGGTAAAAACATAATGACTAATTAAGCATCAAAGTGAGTTTTGTAGGTATAAAAGAGTGATTGAGTCATATGCCAACATTGTTATCTACAACATAACATTAGATATTACTTTTGGAAATAAAAATTTCATTTTGCAGGGTTGGGCTACATTTAGGAGGTCATTTTTTGTAGAGGAAAAAAACTTAAAGAATTTGTTGCACAGTCCAGAACCATTACATCATTTACATCTCTAAATAGAAAAATAGTTATGATCAATGAGGAAAAATAAAGTGTTATAAAGGAGAATGAATTCAAATATATGCATGAAATGATGCTATAGAAGAAATAGCCAGTTATAAATCAAATATAAAATATTCTATTGGAAAATAGGGGATAATCTTTCATCTTTTAATTAATTCCTAGTGATGTACATAAGGTAAACGTACATTAAATCTTTGAGGCAAAGATTTATCTTTAACTAACAAAACACTAAAATGTTGAAAGTTTTCTAAGCGTTAAAAGGGGAGCATATGAAAGGCTTGGGAAAAAGACATTAGATTTAAGATACATAAAATATACTTTCCAGTGTATATTCAAAATGTCTAACTTGCTTTATCATATTTTCTCTAAGTTTCCTGTAGCAACAGTGTTGTTAATCTGAATTAACTTTTATTTCTTTCTGGTATTTCTATGGTGATGGTCTAATGGAAATATGTTTTTGCCAACACACTGATGAAATATATTTATTGATTGGGTTTCAACTTGAGATTAGGCAACAGCATAAATTTTTTCTTTGTCTTTTGGTGTAACTCTTATCTTTACTGATAAGAGCAGGAGTTCTAACTGATTCAAAGAAGGATAAATAGGAAATGTTTCTTTTTTCATCCTAAATAGCATGGCATAACCACCATGTAGTCTTTCATCTACTAACAAACAAACAAAAAGTATCTACAGCACCAATGTTAAAATCAAAGAGTATGCATTGAGAAAAATAAAATAATAGACATTTTTCTACAATAAAAGTTAAGCATAAATAATAAAAGCGTAGCAAGGCTTAGACTGTTACTTAAGGCATATCAGGCATCCAAAAACATCCAGCCTACAAGACATACATTTATGCACGGGATCAGATCTTGTCTCTTTAATCTCTTGCTTTTCAAATCAATGGGAAATATTTCTTAAATCAACTTCCAAAGTATGTTTAAACATGTTTAATAAATACTGAAACCTCTTTTGTATGAAGTTATACAGAAGTCATTCTCATGATCACTTGTGGAGAGAAATACAGATTCTTAATTGCCAGCTAGCACAACTTGCAGATGGCCTTCCTTTAAAACGGTTTCACCATTAGAAAGAGAAACTGTTTTGTAGCTGATATCCTTGGAGAGCCTTTGTCAATGACCATTTGCTTTAAGAACTTTGTTAGTAGAGATGGCTTATTTAAACAAATGCATGTAATAAATAGAATATGTCTAATTGATATATTGATATATTTCAGCAGGCTCACACCTCTTAGAGGAGGATTGCCTTTTCCCTGCCTGTCTGTTTCATTAGATGCCTATGTGTCTGGAGCTTTAAGAATACTTGTGCCTCAAAGCAATTAAGGCAATCTTTTAGGAAAAGTTGATACATGTTTTGTATGGAATACTTCTGTATATATCAGAATAATGTTTCTAAAAATAAACTACTCCAAGAACTCGTAAAAGGGCACATATTTACCTGTACACATACATGCAAAAATACATTCTAAAGCCAAGAAAAAGATGACATTTCTGTACCTATGAACATGACCCATGGGGTTGTAGCAATCATAATCAAAGCACAGGTGAAAAAATCCCAGCATCCTCCCTGTTCAATTTGCATGACTTACTCCCTTACTGCTCATGCTGTTGGTGAAGACACCAATTTTGTTCCTTGCAAATTCCCCTTCTAATCAGAAGAACTTCTGAAACCTCTTTCTTAATGTATACAGGAGTTCAGAGGTCTGGGCTGGGAAGATGGATGTGCTCCTGTCAGTGCACTGTATTGCTTAAGTTCTGTGCTGGCTCTGTCTCATCTGGGAAGTGGAGCCAGTTAAAGCTTACATAACAATAACCATACTGCAAGTAATGGAATCCACATAATACAGGATTTGAAAGAGATAAAGGGATAATTTCATGTGTCCTTCTGCCTAGATTTATGACTTAAAATGTTACTAGTATATGCCCTTAAAAGTCTTAGTTTAAGATTGATCTTCAGTCTCCACAGATTGTAAACTAGAACAGGGGGAGTTGGGAATGTCCATATTAACCTAAACAATCTTTTCTAGAAATAGCTTTCTTCTTCTTCAGTTAGAATTCAATTCACTGTGCACTTTTTAGTAACCTCTCTATACTGTGAGATTGCTGTAGTGTATCTCATCCTTTTCTACAGGTCCTTCAGTCTTCTTTTATTTAATATTTTCAATCTCACTGGAGTCTCTTTAACTTGTCTGTATTTAAAGGTGGGGCATTCAAATCAGAATGCGGTACTAATGTAGCTCTCTCCAAAACTGAATAAGAGTGGAATGACTGTCTCCTACTTTGGACATACTGCAATTCTTTCACTATATCCTAAAATATTTTTCAAAAAAACCATAGATCATGGTCAATCTGTAGTCTAGCATAAAGCCTCTGTCCTTTTTTGTACTGTTGTTCCCTAGCAGCTGTATCTCAGTTTGTATTACTTCATTTGATTTCTCTATCTAAAGTGTCTGATTTTCTACATTTCTTTGCTGCATATCATCTTGTTGGTTTAAGTAATTTCTTTTAATTCTAATCCTGTCCTTAACCCCTTGTTAGGTGCTTGCAGTACTTGTGGTCTGACAGTGAAAATAGAATTACAGCTAGGATAAACCTGTGTAGGATAAGCCTGGGTAGGATCAAGTGCTTCTCTCAGACTGTCAGGGAAGCACACTGAAAGTGCATTTTTCCAGCTTTTTTCCTGGTTCAGTTTTAAGAAGTCGTACACAACCGTTAATATCTTACTGGAGTCAATATCACCTACTTTCTCCTTTCCCTATTGATCCTACATGCCAGCTACTCCAAAGAAGGTAGACAGAGCTGTAGCATGACATCAGAGCTTTTCAGTGATTCTCAGGAGACTGGAATACAAGTCCCAGAGATCTGTAAGAAGAAATTCACATCTGTGTAGAAGTCCAGAGTGCTTTGATCTTCTCAGTGTTTCACCTCAAGATGAGAATGGCCTTCTGAGACATTATTTCCCTCTGTTAGAAGGATGTGGATGTCCACAGCTATTTTTGAAGATGTCATTTACATTTTTTTAATGAAGTTATATCCTAACAGCACCAGCCCATATGAAATGCTCTTATACATGCATTGTCAAATGCCAGAAGGTGTGCTTAGAAGTCTCAGACAAGATGAAGTTTTCTCCAGAATTAAAACTCAATTAGCCCCTATGAAATAAGATACAAGAAGTATTCGTGGTGTAGAGTGTAGCCCTGATGCAGTCTGTAGAGAAGCTTGATTGATGTTAAGCAGTATGAGCCCTCAGACAGAGGAGGTTAAAGAAATTAAGAGTTACCTTTATGTGCCCAAAGTTATACTGTATAAGGACATCTTAGTGGGAGGGGATGTTCTAACTCACAGTGACTTGTGAGATCTATGGTATTTGTTAGCAAGCTGTACCAATTTGTAAAGTGGCCTATCACAAGCATTTGTTTTAACTTTAAAGATTCGCCAAGTCTTTATGCTCTTTGATAAATGACGATGTCAGTCATTAAGTGTCTGTCTTTGATTCATTCCAGGCGTGTATAATCCTCATCATTAGCTGCCTGTATGAAAACAAGATGAATCTGGTTACTCTTGGTGTGTTATTCCTAATGGATACCATTAGGTCATGTTCTTCTTCAAGGAGATGTAGCTGTTAAAAGTCAGAGGCCAAGAAGCTAAGAGGTAGCTGGGGCCAGGGAGTGGCTGCTACCACTGTGAGTCCTGTCACAAATCGTTGGAGCCCCCTATAGTAACACAGTCTTTCACATTAAAATATCAGTAGTACTGCTGTTGGTTTCATCAAAAGCTAAGGGGAGCCTAACTACTGCGAGCATAACTGTTATGTGACTGGCCTGCAGACTTTTACAGGAGTGGTTCATGCTGTGTTTGGTGTTATTGACCATTTTATGTAAAAATGCTTGAGAGTCACTTGAGTAGTTGTCTTTTCTGGGAGCCTGAGGTCCACATCAGCTTGCAAGCATATTGTGAACATATGTAAGCATATTACTCAGACTGTTTAGTGCTCAGAAGAAAGATAATGCTCCTTTTAATATTATGAAGACATTACTCTCCATTTTTTTTTGAGAAAACCTTGTAACTTGTGATTAAATTTGCTTACTTTAATACATGGAACTCTGTAAATTTGTATGTAAATAATCTAGATCACAAGCACTGTTTTCTTTATTTTCCAACAAAATAAAGATAGAAAAACTAAACAGTTTCAATCAGTTTGAAGATATATGTATTTTGACCTAGGGTCTATGGTTGCTAAAACAATGTGAAACTTTTAACAGACTGTTTAAATTATGGTTACCATATGAGAACATTAAAGTGGAGCTGACCTATTATTAATGTCTGTCTTGTTTGTTGGCTGGTAGTATAGAAATTAAATGTATTGGTTTTCATCACAGAAAAGTCTTAAAGTGCTGTATCAGTTTTCATCATAAAAATTCCAGATTCTGTACCACCCATAAAGATTAATAGATTGTAATCATTCTAGGGAAAATTCAGCAAGTTAAATATAACCTTGCTAAGAATAGATAATGTAATTTGAAGAAAAGAAAACTAAATCTTATTCATGACCCACAACTTGTTTTGCAAGAGGAAAATCATCATCATGACACTTGAAATGTGTGAAGAAATTCAGTGTTGTAAAATGTTTATAGTTTGTAGAATGCATGAAATTTTGTTGGTTTTGTACAGCAGAAGATTTCAAGATGCCTTGGAACAATATATATGCTATCTATTCTCATTTGTAGGGCTAATTAACAATATTTTCATAATTTGGAGTATTTTGAGTTATATCACTATCCTAATTAGTTTATTTTAGAGCAACCTGTCAGCTACCATTTTCTCCTCCCCAAGAGACAGACTCAACCTTGTTTTCAGAACCTCTTTATTCACTTTCCTCCCTGTGGCTCCTGCACTAAATGCAGTCCTTCAACTTCTGTCATTGCTTGTTCTTCCTTCCCTCAGTCTCCCCGAAAATCCTTTCCTCTGGCTCTTTCCTTTCATTCAGTTTCTGTTTTCAGCTTCTTTCCATCTAATCTCTCCATACCAAAATCCCTCCCATGCTTCCAAAGAGACTTCTCCAATCCTTTTTGTCCCACAACTGCCACCTCATTCTTGCCTTTTGTTGTGGTTCCCTCCCACTGCTGCTTCTGCTATATTAGTTTGTTAGGATCCATGGTCCATATTCAATAATGGAGGATAGTGTTATCTGAGATTTAGCTAGATGAGTAAAAAGAAAATCTTGCCCTTATTTCTTGAGAATTTTTTTCTCAGTGCCATGACTCAGTTTGGTAATAAATTCTTCTCTTATATATTAGCTAACACACGTAATTCTGTTTATTAGAATGTCACATATGCACATGTAACACTGAAACAGCATGCAAAACAAATTTCATACTCAGTGCAAAGAAGCTCAACCAAAACATAATTAATGCAACACAATGTTTGAGATTTTAAGCCAACAAAAGCCAGACCATTTAGAGCTAAGGTTCCCATAGCAACCTTATTCTGTCTCCTCCTGTGTCTGTGTGATAGGGTCTTTTTTTTACATGACCACATATTGCTAGAGAATGGGCTGTATTATTCCATAAATAGAACATCAATTTAATAGGTGAGTTAACTGCACAAGGTTTTGTCAAATTCTGTATCTTCAAAGGAAGTTATATCATTGTGGCTTGTAGAGCTACTGTACATATATAAATACTAGAAAAAAAATTGTGTAAGCTGCAACATGTTGTTACAACATCATTAACATAAATCCTGCCTGCAAGTGAATTTTTGGCATGTTTTTAGTTTCCCACTTATCTATTTGCCTGCAAATAATTATGGGAAGAAAATTGTTGGTATTTCTTAAAAAATAATACAAGGAGACTGACCAGTAATTATATTTCAGGGTAGGCAGCTACATAGAGGCATGTGGGAATTCAAAAGGGGCAGACTTTAGGGCCCAAAATCATTGCATTTGACTGTAAGCACTTAAAAAATGGGGCCAAAGTTATATGTACACCTCACAATTTCTCTACAACTTAGGGAGGTGGAAGAGTGTGTCCAAACAATGATCCAGTCTTCCTGAGGTGTGATCTGCCCTCTGCCTGTCTTACTCCACTGACTATACAGTAGGCCCAGAGTTATCAGTCGAGATTCCTTCCTTGCCTAATTTGTTGCTTCAAGTCAGATAAATTCATGCTATGTTGTCCAACAAAAAGAAGTGAGATTTTCAGATAATTCTGAGTATCTACTGTGTCTTATGGGTTAGATCCAGGACTCTCCCCAGACTGCACTGATACCAATGTCTAATCAGTGATTTCACATTCACTTGACTATACAGATATGTTCTGGATTAAATAAGACAACACAGACCACCTCTTTTGAGCAGATACAAAACAGTTCTTTGATTATTCGGAGTTTATATTGTCTGCAGAAAGACACATTATACCTTATTTGCCCTAGTATTGAAGTATGCAGATAATAACACCTGATTTATGTATAAAAGCCATTGGAAGAACTCAACTTTGTTTTTGTATGTATTTGAACTAGCACAGACAGTTAACATTGATTCCACTCTCTACATTCTTCAGCTGTGAGATTTCTGATACAAGACTGTCTCAGAGAACATGGAAATATATTTTTACAGGCATTGAATAAGGTTCTTCAGCACTCAGCTCATGAGTTTTGATTTCTACTCAGGATGCTGGGTCCAGGCACTGCTGCTCAAAGGTAATCAAATTATGTTAAATTTTTGTTGGTTCTGGATGAAGGTGAAAAGTTTAGATCCCTGGTAAATTTTCTGCAGCCTCGAATTATATGTTTGGAATTGGAAGTGTTCTGTGTGGCACTGATATAAAACTGTGGCAAACCAGATGGCAATCTGGTCATTTGGAGAGGATTTTAAAACAAGGATAATACAAAGAAGAAAAACTACTAACACAAAAGAGAGAAATGTCATCCATTTCCTCAGCTGGGCTGCAAAATACACCTTTCCATTAAAAAATACCTAGAAAGACCTGGTTAATGTTTTGAAGGTTGTAAGAAGTGAAGTGGATGGATACTGCTAGCGCTTACCCACAGTTAGCTCTGAAGAAATCTGACACTCAAAGATTAGATGACTGGCAAATCCCCGAAGTATCTGGTTTCCTGTAATAATAAATAGACAGCAATGAGACAATGTGTCCAAATAAAGGTGGGTAGCAGTCTGAAATATTGAACAGTTCCCCATAGATATTGTAATGAGAAACTATTTAAATAATATCCTCTTTCCTACAGGAATGTTACAAAGCAGTAATCCTATTGTGCTCTGCTGGATTAAATTTGGTTGGAACTGGTACATTTAATTGTAAAATCTTCATTGAAGATAGTATTGGGAGAAAGTTAAGATTGTTTTTTTCACCCAAACAAAAAAGAAAATGCCTGAGATCCTAGGGATCTGAATGGCCAGAATAAACAGCTTTCATCTAGACACTGTTTGGTAAGGCAAAGGGAGGAAATAGCTCAGTTGAAAACAAATAAGTCGAAACGTAATGGGGGAGAAAGCATGAAAGTTTGAAGTGTACAAGTGTGTGACTGCTTACAGGCTCATAGCAACTGCCTGGAGAACGTGAATTTTGAAACAGGACAAGGAATTATCTTAGAAAAAACACTTGTTTGGAGAGCCTTCTGGTGGGATTTTCTGGAGCAGCTCCAGGTAATGTCCACTCCTGGCAGCTGCCCAACATCACCTCAAATGTGCCTCAGTGCTGGCCAGCTCGAGGGGCACTGAGTGGGCACAGAACTGCCTCCCTCCCCTCCTGTAAATGCTGGAAAGTGGAACCACGCCTCAAAGAAAGGCTTTGGCATTTCTGTGCTCTGGCTGCTCCTCATTGGTGGTAAAGGGAGAGGAAAGATGGAAAGATGTTTCGCTGACTGCAAAAATGTGTTTGCAACTGTCTAATGAAACCTGGGTTTACTGCTATGGTTAAATATAGACACTGTGTTACTGGTTGCCATGTTACTTGAAGAGAGCAGTTTGCAAATCTAGTGAACATAAGCATTATTTTCAGTTGAAAACTCACAAGCCTTTTCCTTTTTTTTAGGCAGCTGGTCAAACCATTCTTATTTTGCTCAAGCTATTTGTTATGAACTTCATAAGCATCAACATTTCCCTACCATCATTCATCATGTAGGTTATTTGGAAGTATATTGGTCACAGCACTTAGATTGCTATAAATAAATATGTTTGCCTTCCAACACTTAGGTTGAGATATGTATATGAAACTGGTATTGCAAATGACAAATGCAGTTTTTCAATTTTTATAAAACAGTAACCTATAAACAAAAAGTGTACTGAAGAGTATTTTAAATTACCCATCATTTATGTGTACTTGTAAGATGTACTGCCAAAGGTAAGTGCAAAGAGAGAGTTAACTTTATTGTCATCATTTGCCTGTCTTAGGCCCTGATGATGTTCATGATGCCTTTACACTTTGGGTGTACCATCTGCAGGACATTAGCAAGCCATCATGCAATGGCTTTCTGATACAGATCTCTTTGGTTTAAGCAATAACCCCCACTTCTCCTTAGATGAAGTCAGAAACTAGCAACTTATATTTCAGAGGTAAAGGTTTGTGGATGATTTTCTTCAGCAGAGGTTAGGATTAATTTGCTAGAGATCTACCACCAGTGACTGTCTGAGGCATGCCTACTTCTTAACTGGATCAGCTGGTACAATAATTACTATTCTGTTTGTAACAATGATGTAACTGTTAAATTAGTTGTTTTCTCTTAGATTGAAATACTAAAGATCAGCAATGAGGTATCAGTGCTGTAAGATAAATTAAACTGGCATCATGAGATAAACTGATATAGAATACTGTTACTAAGAACCAGCAGTTCTTAGTAGTTTAACTCTTACCTAATTTTAAATTGATCACTAGTACCAAATCTTGAAAGAAGTTGGTAGAGGTAATTCGTTCAAGTTTCAGACAGAAGTGATTGAACTCTTTCAATAGCAGGAGCAAGGAGTCAGTGGATCTTAAATTGAAAGGGGAAAGATAACAACAATGACAGAGGACCAAGAGATCCAAATAAAGCTCTTAAGTCCTTTATCAGGACCAGTTAGTAAATGTTTTGGAGAACTGAACCATTTATTTGGGCAATTAAAGATGAAGTCAGAAAATTAGTGCTTGGTTTTAATGTTTTTAGGAGACAGCTGCATAATACAGATAATACTGACTGATGTTTGTAAAATGTGTGGATGAAGCCAGGTATTATTAAGAACAAAATATCTCACATATATGTAATATCAAAATATTTGTCCTTAGAAGGAAGAATTCTCCTATTAATTCCATTATAGAAATAAGTGTCTCTTGCAGATGGCTGGTCCCTGAGAAATCAGTCTTTGAACGATTCATAGCTTCTAATGCCTTAAAATTCTCCTAACAATTAAGAAATACAGTTACCCTCACTTAAAGAAACATAAGCACTGACAGGATTTGTCTTTCATGTTTTTAGATGAATGCAGAGCTGTAGTCTACATCTAAGCAGGAGCTCTGTCATTCTTTTATGTTTAATGGAGAGAAATAAGCATTTCTGAGGTATGACTCATTTAGGATATATTTAGCTATCTACTTTAGAATGAGATGAATAGCTTCCTTAAATCTCCTGTTTCTTTTCATTTACTATAAAGGGTATCTAGATGTCTAGTTCAGATGTAGATTTCTATAGTGTAGGAGTCCCTATTTAAATAGATGAATTGTATCCTGACAGACTTAGCAGAAAATACAGGCTGGCTATGTGACTTCCTGGATCACACATAAATCCCCACTCTTAAAGAAGGAAATAGTGGATAATGTTAGAATTCTGTGTCCTCTGCAATTGTCTCCAGAATAATTTAAATATTTATTCCTTTCCTCACTGATTTTTCTGGGCAGCTGTAGGAATGAGGCATACTGCCATGAAATGTGCCATGAGATATATGAAGGGATTACCGTGGGCATGATGGCATTCTGATGGGTTGACAGGTAATCAGGCTGAGGCCTAATGACCCTTATCACTGCTATGGAAGTGACACTGATACTAACTTGTCACAGATACACTCTTGGGCAAGACCCACTGTCATTTGTAATCTCTTTTTGTAACTATTTTACATATAAATAGTTTTCCCCTCCCTTCCCATGTATAATGGCAGTGACAGGATATTTGACTACAGTCTCACCTCCACTTCTGCCAAAAGTGTGAATTGGCATTTGAAATCCTCGTGTCAGGGGACAGAAAATAGGATCATCTTGCAGACAAATTGATGGGCTTGCTCCTCTGTCTTGCCCAAAGCAGTGATGCCTCTTTGTTAAAATTTGCACCTCTGACTGTGTGGGAGTATACTCTTGAGCCCTGGTACAGAGCACAATACGCTTATATTTTGTAAATCTAGTCAATCTGTCACCAGAAATCTTGGTTATAATAATAAATTAACCCAAACACCTTTAATCTTCAAGGACTAGCTGGAAAGCAAGGGGGTTTATTTTCTGCCATATTTCTGTACTCTTAATGCAACAACAAGTTGTCCCCTAAGGCTTCTGGACCCTGATTAATGTTCAGAATATGCCTGAATGTCAGGCTGTGATTAGACAGAGTCTTTCTGTGCCAGTGCTGAAAGCTGATTCAACCTCAGTCCACAAAGGTTCTGAGCCAGCTGAGTGCCTGAGTCCAGGGCCTGGCTTGGCCAAATAACCATGCCACTGAGCAGCCTGCTTAGCCCTGGCATGGCTGTTACTGCACTCACCCGTGTCTTGATTAGCACAGAACATAGGCAGAGGAGGCCCATCCAAAGAAATCATGTAGGCAGAACTGCAGGACATTTCCATCTGTTTTTTTCAGAGCAGCTGCAGTCTTCTGCTCACCTGATTAGGATTCTATCTGTGTAACAGGGTAGATCATTGCAGGTAAATAAAATAGAAAAGGCAGAATGATGCCTTGAAGTTGGTGAATTCTTAAAGCTATTCATTCTTTCTTCCATGTGAGCTGACTGAATCCACAACTCTAAAGAGTAATTGTTATAAATGATCAAATTGGCAGCCAAATGTATAATAAAATTTAACAAAGATTTATTAGATCGTTACGAAAATAGAATTTTGAAAAGCACCACAGCCAAGGCAGCGCCAACGCCGGGTGTCGGCGCTGGGTGAACCTGGATCCGACTGACAGAGTGCCAGCGTCTCCTCAGTGGTTCACCCCGAATGCTTCATGCAGCTGGCTTATATCCCGTTTATTCTGCCTGAGGCAGAAATGACAGAAGGTTCTTTGGTGTCCCTTCACATGTAGAACTGGGACCATACAGATGCAGAAGTGTACAAAAGCCGGACCAGAGGTCCGGATGGCTGTCTGGACTTCTTCAGAATAGCCTTCTTTCACATGTAACGGAGTAGTGCTGGTGCTTGAGCTGGTAGATGCAACCTCCCCAGGTGCAGGTTCTCGTGAACTCTCAGACTTCCTGGGAAATCGGCACTCATGGCCCGGGAAGGTTTCATTCTTACCTTAACAAACTTGATATGATGTGAACGATGGCTGGGAACTAGTTGAATAGAAATAAGACTCTACTCCCAGCCAGGGTGGTCAAAGACATAAGTTGGATCTCACAATATTTTATATACATACACAGCATGAATTATCTCTACTATATACTACAGTGTCCAATTTTCTAGACAGGAAGAATCAAAATTTGATCCTACACTGGTGTGAGTAACAAGGAACTAACAAGCTATTTTTAAACTTGCAATCAGACTAATTAAGATTACAAAATGTTCTATAGTGGGCAAAGGATATTATGTACAGTCATTGGAGTACAGTGAGACTGAAATTCTCCGCTGAGTTGGCTTTTACTAAAATGATGTGTTAATCTCCTCGGGAATTTCAAGTGACAGCTACACCTCATGCAGTCTGCATCTATAATCATGGCATCCACAATATCATTCTCCTTTTTTATTAGCTTCATCACTTACTGCAGAAACAGCTATATGACATTTTCCCTTAACTGTTATCTCCTGAGAACAGAGAACTTAGACCAAATTCTTTCTTACCTTGCCTTATATAGATATCATTTTACTTGTGGAAGCAGAACCTTTAATCAATTTTTGTTAAGACTTCTCTCTTTTGATATCTCTGGAATAAAAATTTTTCAGCTCATGAAAATGTGTTGTTATGGCAATGTTTTACAGTGCTGACCTATGCATTTGAAGAATATGAATACAAAATTGTAGGCAAATATAAAAAATTATAGTCCACTTGTCTGTGCTTCAGAGTAAAGTAGAAGACTGTCCTTCCACAAGATGTTTACAAAGTAAATTAAAGGATTATGTTAATTCGATTTTTCATTCCCTTGTAAAGTTGAAACTTGAAGAAAGACCCTTCAAGTTTTTGAGGGAGTGTTCTGATTAGTGAGCTGAGGAACAGCTCCTAAATATGTCAATAGTTAGACAGTCTTGGCTTTCTAAACTACATATGCACAATAATAAAAGAGCAAAGCTCCTTAAAAATTACTTTGTCACCTTTTCAAATCATGCTTTTAGGACTATAGTTTTAGGCAGATGAATTCCAGCTGAAAATATTTCTTTTTTATGAAGCTAGCTTTGTCCAGATTGTGCCATTAATATAGAAGAAAAAAACCTCCCGTCTTGACAGTCTTTATCTTAAAAATAGGTGAAATTAACCATGAAGGTATGTATGAACACTTCACTCTTCAGAAGAATTTACAAATCTTGTAAAATACTCTCTCATATCAGTAAACTTTGTGGCACAAGGGACCACAGTATTAGGACAAAAGTAGCCAAAGTGGTATAATGCATCAGGAGGTATAACGCTGGTGACTTTTAGCAGTCTGTATTTTGTCATGCTATATTTCAACCATAGCGTGGAGAACCTTTGAGCTAGCCAGATAACTTTGATTCCAGTTTCACCCACTGAAGGCTTAGTTAATTTTTTTTGGTGGGCGGACTCCAGATTTTATTAATCTATCAATTTCTGCTAGTGTGCCACAAGGGGGCAGATCAGTGCTGTTGAACTCTGTGACTTCCCTCCGCAGTCAGCAGGAGCAGCAGACTCATCACTTGGGAGTTCTTAAAATACATTGCTGTCTGCAGTTTGATTTCCTTATCAATATTGCCTGGTAACGGGTTTATTTAAATATTTCTGTCACAAAATGAATGCTTGTTCTGGGGGATTGTATTTGTAACTTTTTAATGCAAGAAATGAAATTAAACAATATATTGTCATGGATTTTCCATTCTACTCGCTACCCACAGAGTGTTCAGTCGACCACTGCAAATTATTAGCTAATACCACTTTCATAACTTTTATAACTTAAAAAGGCAAGTGAGAAATATTTGATTAATTAAAGCTTGTTTTCAATACTTCAAATTCACAAACCACAGTTTCTGGTAATCGTGTGTTAACACTATGTAGTGCCCTTTAAAAATAAAATTCATTTATAAAGATAAATTAAACCAGTAGAAATATAATTCCATAAATAAACCTCTTTCTTAAAAAAAAAATAAACACAAAAAACCCCATAAAACATTAAAAAAATCTTTATTTTCTCTTTTAACCTTGTTATGGAATTCAAAGTAACAGCATCCAAAATTATTTATGTTACAATTAGGCTTCTCTAGCTTACATATTACTGAAAAAGGAATAGTGCTTCAGCTTATAAATTTGTCAAGATCAGTCTGTGCTCAAAATCTTGAACACTTAGTACATGCTGGTGTCTAAGTCAAACCAGCTATTGAAGAATCTCCCAAATTTTTACCTAGAAAATAAACAACAAAAAATCACGTTGTGTACCAGAGAAAACCAGTAATAATTCCATGGAATTCCACCTCTAACCACATGTAACAGAATCACTACCAGTGACAACTGCTGAAAAGAAAATAGACAAGAGATGATGAATCAAAGTACATCTAAATGCACTTCAGGGAAGAATTTCACCAAAATACTCTGTCTTCCCTCAGCATGGAGTTTGGTCTACACAGAATCTTCTATCTGCAGAACTCTTAACAAGCAGGAAAAATTTTAAACACTTGCCTCTTAAGCATGTGCAAAATGAGGTAATTCAGAAGGTTATAGTTTGATAACATATAGCGGCTTTACACTGTAAGAGCAACCCATCTTCAGAAGTATCAGGTCTTCTATGTAAGACAAGATTTAAAAAACCTTATTTTTAGCAGAGTGGCAATTAGTCTTTACAAGAGGATGGCAAGACTTAGTTTTTTTTTCTGAAATAAAACTTCTCAAACCAAATAAAAACAACCTGAGCCTGAAACTGAGGTCACCAGTAGAAAATGTCAGCTCAGATGTTTCAGTTATGAGAAAGAATAGGAAATAGAATCTAGCTGGTAATTTCACATTATTTATATATATATGTGTATATATATATGTGTGTGTGTGTGTGTGTTTGTGTAAAATATATAGATATAGTAATAAAAACTGTCAAAAGAAATGACATTTGATTAAAATATGTGACATTAAATTCTGATGACAAATACAAATGCATATTATTTAAATGGGATTATATATCTTCATATGTATAAATACACATCCTCAGATGTCTGGATTTGGTACAAATGAGAGAATGCCACAGTCTTCAGGTCATATGTACGTGGGATGAAGTACAGAGTGGTGATTGTTCTAAGAGCAAGTGAAAGGCATTACAAAGCCTTGTTGTTGAAATTTATGCTTTATTTTTAAAAGAGTAAGATGTCAACTTGCCTTTGACTTTTTTTTCTTAAGAACAGCCTTCTTTACATTTCCATAATTGTTATGTATACCTCTTGTATTTTTAAGAGCCCTATGGTAGTAGTTAATGAGAGAAACAGCAATGTATTTATTATGCCAAATATTTATTCCATGCTACCATTACTCCTACTTGTATATCTGGTGTGTACTGACCTTATCCATTGTGTCTAGGACATTATGTAAGGGGAAAATATGCATAATGTTGTTGTGGACAGTACATCCCACACTTAAACAGAATCAAAGTCCTCTTTAAGACATTTTCTAGAATCTAACCAGAGATACAGACCAGATGGCAGACATTCAGCACGCTGTGTTTACAAATTTCAGTGTGCCCTTTAAAATCTTTCTGGATATGAATGGACTTTTTACTTCTTATGGACTTTAAAACATCATTTAGGATGTGTATCTGATCTTTTCTCTTTGATTTTGCTTTTAGTGACAAAGTAGAATGACCAGAAACTTTTGGAAACCGTGACAAAGGTGATGGTAAGGAAGTGGGTTTTTTTTAAATTGAGTTTTATATTATAGTATGTATAGAATTAAAATGGAAAATTAATTTTGGATCTTAATTCAGTAGAAAAAGTATAATTTACTTATTAATACCCTTTCAAATATTGACGTCATGTCAAATACAGTATGAAAGAAAATGATATAATTTATGATGTTGTTAAAGGCTATGTTGTTTGAATAGGATTTTTAAAAATATATGCTTTTTTACATATATATATATAAAATATATGTGTATATATATATATGCATATATGTAAGGTGCATGATAGTGAGATATTTAGTAAATTTATTGCAGTTAGAAAAATAATTTCATTTCTGAGATTTGGGAAGGTCTTTTTATCACAGTTTCACAGATTTTATGGCAGAAGATTATGCATTTCTACAAGAAGGCAGAGAGCATGAAACTGAATGGGATTTGAATTGAATTGAATTGGTTTTGGTTTTTGTTTTTTTTTTTTTTCTTTCTCAAGAACTATTTTCATATTTTGAATTATGGTTCCTATATGTGAAGGACGTTCCTATACTGGAAACTGTAATGTGTGTTTAATTAAAATTTAGCAGTTTAAAGTAAAACAAAGACCGAAGTCCTCTAGTACCACTAGATGTCATCCTGTGGTCATTGAGGATGTATAAGAAAGAGCAGACTCCTAATAACCCATAGAAGTTACCTGAAAATCATTAGAAAATTGAAAATGGGTGCACCACAACAAGTATATTTGGTTGCAAATAGTAATAAAAACATCTCATACAACTTTAAAGGGTATCAGTGTAAGTCCAGGAACTCAGATACGTTTGCATATTGTTCTTGCATACCAGTAATTGCTGGTTTATTAACTCAGACTAGCAGTTCATACACACTTAAAATGATCTCTGGGGTATTTAATAATATTAAAAATGGGGACAGATGATAAAGGCATTGTGAATGCAGTGCAGTCATACAATCTAAGGTTTTTTCTGCAGTGTCACCATTTGTATTCAATCTTGATTTACTGCTGCAGATGGGTTTCACTGAAAACCCTGGAGATGAATAACTCCAAAGTCTGATGATGTTCAACACTCATTTCCAGTTAGGAATTTTGCAAATGTTCCCAGTGTTTAGAATGAGACTGGGACCAATTATTCATAACTTTTACTGTGCTTGAAATCCAGTCTCAGAAGCAAAATTTGATGCCTCAGTGTATCTCTACCAAGAGTACTGCAGCCGCTGGGACTTTTTTTGACAAAGCCTATTCAGTTGGCTCTTTGCTGTGATGGCTTTGTAATGAGAGAAAATACCCAAGAGAAGCTACTTTTCCAGTGCTTCAGTTCTGCAGACAGTGCCTGTAGCCCAAAGGCTCATCTTGTTAGTAATGGCCCCAGTTCTGACCACTTCTCTACAGGCGTAGAGCTTTTGCTGATTCACCTTTGTAAATTAAAGCAAAATTAGTTTTTTCATTTCTCTCATAAATTTAGATAAAAATTCAAATCTCACTCATCTGTGAATCTTGTTTAGGCATGTTTTTAGTTAAAGTTCATTTAAAAAAATCTTATTTCTTAACCTCATTAAATTTCCTGTTGGTAATGGTGCCAGCAGGGAGTGAAGGGTCTTCAGATCTGGTCATGGTGGAAAACCTAAATTTGTGGCACCAGTGTCTTTTAGATCCAGGAGGCTGTCAAAGTTTGCAGGCAGCTTTTTTAGTGTATGCCTAAGTAGTGAAACCTGTAAGTGGCTCACTACTGGAAAAAACTTCCTATCCTGTATGCTTCTAATATTTGTCTTTAGAACATGGTAGCAGAAGATATAAAAAGATATGTAATTATTTTCAGGATTAATGTAACAAATTTTTATTCAAATTAAGGTATAATAAATGTAGTTTGTTATTTCACCAGTCACACTCATTCCCTCTACACTGCATAGTATAATAGAATAAGCTTAATATATAATGTACTGGGACATATATATATATAAAATATACAAGTGTATTTAATTTAGCCTTCATAGGTAAGTCTGTCTGCTACTGACTTAGGTCTGTCTGAAGTAGTCTTTCTTTCTTTTTTTCTTTCTTTCTTTCTTTCTTTCTTTCTTTCTTTCTTTCTTTCTTCTTTCTTCTTTCTTTTTCTTTCTTTCTTTCTTTCTTCTTTCTTTCTTCTTTCTTCTTTCTCTCGCTCTTTTTCTCTCTTTCTTTCTTTCTTGCTGTGTGGGTTGGTTGGTTTATTTGGGATTTTTTTTTTTTTTTGCATACACTGAGTATGATGTAGCATTCTTTATAATTATTTTTTATAAATAAGGCCTGAATCAGAGTCATTAAACTTTCCTGAGATAATGAGGATACTTCCAAGAAGGTTTGGTATTTTGTGCTATGCCATTACTTGTTTATACTGCATTCAACTGATATAAGCATGACCACAGAGATAGTTTACATCACGCTCAAGTTCAAATAGCAAAGATAGGTTGAAACTTGGAGAAAAACATTTATCAGCTTAGTTAAGTCCATATCTCTGTTGATCTAGTCAGTAGGTCTCAGTAGTCTTCACTGTCTGTAGTATGATCTTCTGGCTAGACGGAAAAGCTGAAGAAAAAATGGAAAACGTAAGGCTGCCTAATGTAATAAAAACTGAGAACAGAAAATTAGCAGTCTAAAATAGCTGTTTGAATGAAAGCTTTGGATCTTTGAAGGAGCTGCAGATACCTGGAGAGGAGACAAATACCTGGGATCCCAGTACAATAAGTTGAGATGGGAAGGGTGAGAGTCATGGAACCTCTTTTCAGACGTCATGGGCACCTGATTGAAACCCAGCATCTTATGATCAGTGGACAGAACAAAACACTTCTAGGGAGTGGTCTCACCAACTGTTTTAGCAGAAGAGGAGATCTGCTTTAGAAGTGCTTGTTTCTCTCAATAGCACAGGGAGACTGGGTAGATAACTCAAGAGTATATGAGTTAACTCAATCCTAAGGTGACTGTAATGTGCATGACCTGTGTTATGGGTGTCATAATAGAATGATGGGGGCTATCACTTACAGCTCCAATCAAAGTGTGGGGGAAAGAGCCTCCTTAGCCCTCCTTCCTGTAGAAATTCCTCAAGCTTTGCTTGCAAAACTTTTTAAAACTGGTAGGTGTTTGGTACCAAATAAAAAAATTAGGGAGGTTTTAGCTGCTCTATTGACATCTCTCTGCATACCATATAATATATGGTTATCTTGAGCTCATTATGGTTGTTTTCCTCCCACTGAATGTAAAGTTCATTGGTTGAAGCCCAAAGCCACAAACAATCCCATGAAATTATGTTAGATAGGAGTATCTAATCAGATTTCTCACAGATGCACTCATTGTATGAAGTATAATTGCAGGGTTTCTTTTTCTGAACAGTATTAAAATTATGTATTTTTGTGTAACCACTGTGAGCCTCATAAAGTAGTCTCGGAGCTGTGGGATAAAGTTTAAGCAACATTTTCATATTACAATACACTGAAAAGTTGCAATATGAAGTTTGTTAAATTGATGGAACTAGACAAGCAACACAAGTTAACCAAGGAAGTCTCATGCTGTTTTTTTAGCAAATAGCACATTGCTGCTTCAACAGGAGATGTACCACAGAAAAAATCAGAAGCTTTAGAAGCTGTGGGCAGTCCAGGGGAATGTGTATCTTTGTGATTCTATTTTTGCAAAGGTCAGGCAAAGACTGACCTCATTTTGTTGGTAGCTGGTAACAGAAGAGAAACCTGTTTACGTTCCACAGGAATTAATGTCATGATTGTGGTGAAGATGAGGAATTTGGGAGGTTTGTTCATCAGCGATCTTTCTGGGCAACATTTCAGTGCTCCTTCTTTCCTTCCATGTGCTTCATCTCATCTATTTTTATTTTATTCAAACAGTAGAGAAGACAGAAATTTGTCTTTGTTTCTAAAGTTGTCCTTCATAAATATCGTTTGCTATACTTTTCTTATGTTGTTGTTACAAGGAAATTTTGTAATATTTATAAAATTCTAATTTGTGAAGACAAAGATGTTGAAGAATTAATAAAAATATGTCAAACTTATTCTGCTGCCTTCTTATTCAATGAACTTATTTGTTCATTGAGTAACCTGAAGTGAGATGTGGGACCTCAGAAGATTTACATAAAATAGAGAGATATTGATATTTAGTTATATAAATGGGTTTGGAGTTTCTATGAACCACATTTTTTTTACTAGATTTTGTCATTTGTGAAACCTTTCAAAAGTACAGGTCACAGTATTTGTGGAGTAACCTATTTTTCCATACATTCTTGTAATGTATCCAGGAAAAAAATCCAGGATAAAATAAAAGGACATGCACTAGCTGGGATTAAATAAAAAAGCACAGGTAATCAGTGATAACAAAAAAAAGAGTGGCTAAACAGTCAAATAGTCTCTAAAGTCCTTCCACCTTCTGTCCATGACCTGAAGACAGTAGTGGAAGAACTTCTTCCCACAGTGCCTCTGTAAATAAATATTTTGATGGAGAGAGATTTCAAAGTAAGAGGATACTGCTCATTACTGGGAAGTGAATCCCTTTTTCTTTAGGATGCAGTGCTTTCCTAGGGATGACTAGTCTTGCCTGTGTCCTTGCCAGCACAGTGAAGGCTGTCTCTGCATAACTTCAAACTCTGGCTATCCTTTGACTTGCCTTTCTAGTTTATTACAATCAACTACTGGCAACTCCCTTATATTCAGGAGGAAAAATGTGTAGTGAGGAGCTGGTGAGGAGCTGCATCCTTTCCTACCATCCTAATAAAACTTCTCACATGTAAATCTCATTCTACATCCATCTCAATTCCACCTGGCCTCATCCTGATGATTTGAGATCAGTAATCTGATTGCCCAGGAATGCTGCATAGATTGCCAACTACATTCAAGTGCAGTGTTGTCCAGGTTTGCTTTGTCCCATCAGTTTTAGGTCTTCCCAGGGTGTGAAAGGCCTGTAATGTGCTGCTGGACCCACCTCTACTCTGACTCTGTGCTGCTCCACTAAGATCTACCCCCAAACATGCTGATGAGCAGATGCAATCTGGTAATTTTCTGTATTTTTTCTCTATTTTGAATGTACTTCCTGAAGGAATGTAGAGAATATTTCCTTTGTGGCTTGAGCACAGTGATTAGGCTGATCCTGTGAGTGGCAGGATATCCAATGGTTCTGTGTGTGGAATCAGATGGAAAGCCAGCACGCTGGCTGCCCTTCACCTTTACTGCACATGGGGATGGACTGCCCATCCCTTTCTGTTGCTTGCTTCCAAAACCAAATATTTGTACAGTATTTTGGCCTGTTAGAGATGCATGGTGCCTTCAGATGCATTTCAGCTTCTTGAGTTAGTCTTTCCCTCAGGCCTGAGGAAACCTAAGGTCTTTATACTAGTCAGTGTTCACAGGCAGCTACTTCCTAAAATGTAATGGTTAACTGGCTTCTATTATCAGTACAGGAAGCTAGTTAAAATCCCTTACTAATTTATTTCATTATTTCTCAAAATACTTCTCTTCTGACATTACAATAGTCCATGAATGTTGAAGTTTATTTCAATGTTTGAAGGCAAATTGCTTTGTTGTGTGTCTTCGTATGTAGGTATGAAAAAATAACAAATCCCCTTGTTTGCAGTTCAGATTCTATCTTGGTGGCCACCTCTTGCTCTATGTGACACCTCTTGTTTTTGTTATGAATGGTAGAAGTAAACCTCAATGCAGGTAAAGGTCTGAAACTCACACTCCTATAAAATGTGTTTGTTAATCATGGATTTGAAAAGACCTGGGTTTCCCAGTGTGTGTCAGCTGGCAGTGCAAGCCAAACTGATTGCACAAAACAGTTGTTTCTGTATAGTTAGGTTCTTAGACTGCCATCACCACTGAAACTTCTGCACTCCTGCTAAAATATATGGGGTGCACTAAACTGCCCTTCCCACCTTTTCACTGCTTTCTTTTCTTGTTTGCATCAAGACATTTTTCTGTTTTCTTCCCTCTCCTGGTTAGATTATTTGTCTGTATCTGAAGAGCTTTTTTCCCTCTTATTTGTCAGCCTATTGTAGACTAGAGAAGTTACAATTCCTTCTAATATTAACAGTGATACAGAGCCCTTCTGCATCAAATTTTGCTCCTTCTTTAACTAGTAAGCAATTTTGGGCCTTTTTTTTTGTCTTATTGAGCACTACAGCAATATGTGACAAACTAGCCATATCTTTCAGCTACAGCAAAATTAATATTTTCTTCAGGTGCTCAGGTTTTGCTTCAGTACTTTCTGTTACTCTCTGTTGAGAATGAATTATTTTACTTGTTTTGCAATATTTTACTGATTTGTTTTGGCTTTGGCTTAAAATAGTCATGTTGTTCTATTTTGCTTAGTTCCCAACTATGTCACTATGGTCTGGAGACTTTCTTTTTTTTTTTTTTTTTTATTAGTTGTTTTCTGAAGGGTAAACTGTCCCTAAAAGTGCCTTAGTTATTATGCCTTGGAGATTTGTTATTGGCTGCAAATTTTTTTATACCCCAACCTATCATAGCTGCAGCACTAATAAAACACAAGCAGTGCAGAAGCACTTAGTGGATGAGCAGGAGGCCATCCTTCTGACAGATGCACAGAAGAGTAGTTTGAGATGCCTGAGTGTATTCTTGAGTTTCTAGAAGGATTTACTTAGACCTTAGGGAGAAAGAAAATCTGCTTAATATGAAAGAATTGGGGGAAAAAACATGACAAAATAAAGCAAGCCTCAATTTTTAGAGTTATATATGTGGGAGGGAAGCACAAAATACTAAAAAATCTTGACCTCCCACATTCTGTAAAGGAGGAATGTAGGGGTAATATTTGCCAAAAAGAGATCTGGTTTTGTTTAAGGAAATCTTAGACTTAATATGGATTCTAGGGATAATACAAAAGAAGTAACATAAAGTGCATCAGCTCTGAATATGAATTGAATTGTAAATTTTCTCAGTATTACTGAAATGTGTAGTTCAAGAGATTCTTTGGACTTTTCTTAGGAAGTTAAAGTCTGGCTTCTGAAGTTAAACTTCTGAAATTTCTGGGAAAAAAACCACAAAGAATTATCTGGTTATTTCACTTTCTTGTGAAGCCTAAACTTTATTTACTTCTTAATGATGCATTACATAAAATAACACATGAGAAATACTATTAAACACATTAATGAAAAAACCCAAATAATTTCTCTGAGAAAAACAGAAGATGTGGAATTGTGCTGCAGACTAGATTCTTATCAGATTTCTTTTACTGTCCTAAAATGAGTGATCAATCATCTCCTCTCAAGGACTGATGTTGATTTATTACAGAGGAAGCAAAACTGAGCAGCTCAGACTGGGTACCTAATTAATGGCTGATTTAGGGGAGACAGATCTGCTCTGAGGTACTGTTCATTTGCTGTGCTCACTCCATCCTTGGAGATACTCAGAAGATATCTGGACATGGTGCTAGGCAGCCTGCTCTAGGTCACCTTGTTTGAGCAGAAGAATTGGATGAGATGACCCCCAGAGGTTCTTCTGAATCTGAATTGTTGTCTGATTCTGTGACATATGTTAAAAACAAAAACAAACAAACAAAAACCCCACAAGCCAAACCAAGACATTGTAAGTAGAAAGTAGTAATATGTTAAATTTTAAACAGAAAGGTGACCTAATAGAATGAATAGTATGATATAGGTTTTTTACTAATTTCTTTGGGCAGTACTGTCTATGGCTTCTCTGCTAAGCAGTCTTTGTGCTGTTATGCTTTTGATTACTACAAGTGGGGATCCTCAGGAACTGACTGAATATAGGTCTGCTTAAATTTGTCAGGTAATGAGAAAGAAGGAAACTTACATGGTTGTCAGTGGTGATTGATGCTTACCCTTGACTCAGTAAGTACCTTGTTCTGCAGAGATTTTTCATACTCTGAAAGGCAGTAGTTTAGAGAATGAGGAGAGTTTAAGGTACTTGCTTTATTTCCCTTTCCTTTTTTAGGAAGAGATGCTTTATGAGGAAGTCTCCTGTAGTGTTCTTGATTGTAGAACTTGTAGGTTCAGTTTCCTCTGTATCCCTTCTCTTGATTTCTGCATTGGGCACTGAAACATTTCCCTGTTGCCTGTGGATTCCTCATCTCATTTCCTATCACTGTTTCTCTAAATAATTGAATTATAATTATGAGAACTAAGGAGTCTCAGGTAGTTTCTTCCAACTTAGAGGGATTTTCATCTAAGTAACTTGTGTTAGTAGAAAGGCATTGGACACCAGTCTGTACTAAGATTATCAGACATTCATTGCAGATTTTGGTTCAGATAGATTTCCTAAGCAGTTGCATACACTCTACATCCAAAAGAAAGGGCTTTAGATTTGTTAGTTTGCTCTTTGGCATGATGAACATGTGGTTTAAGTAAATGTCAAATGATGAGTGCTGCAGCATAGTGCTTTGTAGTCCGAATGAAGGTGGCAGATTTTATTATCAGCCCAAACATGTTATAGTTCAAACCTTTTCTGTAATCCCAACTGATGACTTGCTGGTAATAACAAGAGTAGCATTTGAGGATTTTTTCACAGAGGATGTTTCCCAATAGATATGATTTAAAAATAGAAATCCTTCTGCTGTTTCCAAAATCAAACGAAAACAAAAGTATTTTTATAGTTTTCGTGCCAAAATATACAGAAAGTTTGTATGCTAGTATGGGCAAAACAGCCTCTAAAGCAACAGAACCTTCTTTCCTCCCAGATTTCCTATTTCCACCTGCACTTGTTACTATTAATATTTTGTTATCTATATTATCCTGCCCTTTCAACAGTCAATACAAAAGCAGAATTAATCTCTCCTAACACTCCCAGTAAATGCTGTGCTTAGGGCGCTGTTCTAAACAGCACTGCTTAAAAACAAGTCCTTTTAAAGTACTTTTGTCTATCACTGGCAAGCAATGTCTTTTCATAAGCAAGTTACTGGAACACCAATTTAACTGAGCCCTCTTCATTACTGTTCACCACATTTTAAATAAAGGAAAGAAGAAAGCAGATACCTCTTCCTCACATCTGTGAAAGTAAAACCAGAAAATGTAAATGATGTCCAATAAGGTTATTTTGCATATATCCTCTTTACATTAAAAATGGAATGTGTTTGATACTTCATGGAGATTAAAATCTTGAATCTCAAAACTCTGCCTCTGACCCCTTGCAGAAATAGTCCTCAAGCACAGATTTGTGCCTGAATCTAAACACCTCATCCCTTCCCTCTTCTCCTGCTCAGTTGCACACAATTTATTTGTACCAATGCTGTGACTGTCTTTGAGAGGTGTTTGTGTACAGTTTGGTTATGGGACTGGAAACATCTCAATGGGAAAAAGTTAGCTGGACTGTTATTTACAACTGGAAAACATCTATGGTTTATCTCTGGGACATCTTGTCCTGGGGCTTCCAGGGACACAAAACTGGGAAAGACCACTTCTTCCTGCCTAGCTGTTCCTAGATAGACGACTCCAATACCTATTTTTAAACTGTTGGGATGCTTATATATGTTTTAGGTGCTTCTTTCTCCACAGCAGTTCAAGCCCTACAGATCCACAGATAAGGTCATAATAACTTTAGGCTCCTGTCAGTAAAATCTGGAGAAGTGCTAGAGAAATGAATGTTGGCTTATAATGTCTTAATTGCAGTAGGATGTAACCAGTCTGAGCATGTAGTGAACCATGTACATGGCACAGAGAGGATGACAGAAGCCAGTGTTTTATAGGAAACACAGCTGCAATCTGGGAATGTGCAATGGAAGACGCCCCCAAGCACAGAGAAAAACAAGCAAGGAAGCAAGGGATGGTGCAGAATTGGGTGAGAGAGCAGAACTCCCTCTCACTGTCCTGTCCCACGATGAGTTAACCCTGACGCTGATAGGTGGCACTGTGCTCTTGGGGATGGCAGACCAGAGCTCCTCATCCAACTGTGCTTGGCGCTGCTGTCAAGGTCAGAGCCACCCCACTTGGGGAGCTGGCCCTTAGGTCTCACAGCTTTAATAATAAATTCAGATGATCTGTTTTGTTTGGAGAAAATACTCTTTGCTCCTATTTTACATGTTTACTGTATAAGTAAGTTTACACACACTGCTGTGTTTCACCTCAAAATTCTTCATTTCACTTGAAAATTATTAATTTGTATTGGGGGGGAGCTAGAAAAGAGATTTCCTCTTCAAAGTTGTTAATAACCACAGGAATTTATTTAGAATTGAACGAATTGAGAGAGGTTGAAGGCCACTGACTAATCATCACGGTCTAGGAGCTCATCAGCCAACATCAAACTGGAAATAGATTGCAAAGGTTGGGATTGCTTGTAACAGGAGGTTTAATTTACTCTTGCACTTATATATCGCTGTGGCAAATTATCCGTGTTTGATTTACGCAATTTTCCTCAAAGATGTGCTTTTATTCACTGCAACTTGCTGTTTTGCATGAAGAAAATTCCACAGTCTTTCCAGTGTAGGAGGCTCTATTAGCTTATGAAAATAGTTTGTTCTGGCCTTAAAAGCAAAAAGTCCATTTTCAGCTCATTTTTATCTTAGTTTTTGGGCAAGTTGCATACCACTCCTGGGGTGTGGCAGTGAAGCTAGTAAGATGATTTACTCCATTTCCAGAGGTCTGGTTTGACACTTTCCTACAGATTGGTGCTTCCTACTGTCTCAATTTGACCCAACTGGAGTGAGAGCCAGATTCTGGGGCTTTGGATTCAGAAATGTTCAAATGTGTTTCTAAAGTTATCACTGTTTTTTTCTGTCCTTTTTGGAGACAGGGTTGTGCCTAAACATCAATGGGCCATCTGATGTTCTTGATGTGGCTGTGTGTCTAACTGCCCCCTATTTGATCTGCACCTCACTTCATTTGAAGACACCTTATGGGATGCCAGTATTTTTTTTGTACAATGGAAAAATAAAGTAAAGTAATT
Organism: Serinus canaria; assembly: GCF_022539315.1. Taxonomy (NCBI): domain Eukaryota; kingdom Metazoa; phylum Chordata; class Aves; order Passeriformes; family Fringillidae; genus Serinus; species Serinus canaria. Next base: position 82,248,934 of record NC_066316.1, read on the forward strand.
GAAATGCACGTGTCTTTTAATATATTTCTTTCATTAAGATTACAACTTTAAAAAAAGCAAAAAATGTTTCTTGAAGACAATATATAGATTGAGACAGCATATGAAGAATTGAAATGAAAGACACCCTGGTTTTATTTCACTGATAAAGCATGCAGAACTATTACAGAAAATACTATAACATTCCAAGTGTTCCTGGAGGTTTGTGACTGTGGTGGGGATCTTTTTGGCAGGATTATAAAATAGACAACTAAAATGAATCTATGAACTAAATGCAGAAATATGTTTCTTTCTTTAGTTATAAAAAAGCAGGTGCTGAGATGAAAATATATCAGACCTAACATCTAAAAGGCAGTGTTGGCTTTTATAAGGTGACAATAATATCTGGAAAACTAAAACAATCAATACCTATCCCTCCCAAAATACAGATTTGAAGGGGTGTAGCAAGATCTTATTAATCAAAACATGCTTCAACACCCTCCTTTCCAAAAGACTGTAAGGAAGCACGAGTTATACTGTAAAGCCAAAACAAAGCTAAAAGCAGTAGCATAGTCTAAAATAACAGAGATCTATGGAAGTGAGCAATAAGTATGAAAGCAGGTTATCACAAAACTGTGGTGCACTACCTCTCAAGCAAATGAAAAAATGATTTGTTAGAAACTAAAATATTGACTACTTCAATGCATTTTAAGAAGCAGATTAATAAGAACTCACAGAATTATACACATACTAGAGCTCTTCAGGACATACAGTTAAGAACCTCTAAGTCTATTCACATTGATTTTTTCCCAGTATATTGGTCAGTTAAGGCTGATGTAAAATATTTTAAAAGGACAAAGGTACTGGGCTGTGTCTCTGAATGCCTCCGTGACTAAGAGAATGAGATATATTTGTACATCAAAGTGATGGATGGCTGAGAAAAAAAATACATAGTAATACTATTGTATGTGTTCCAGAAGAATATTTTGCAGGCATACATTTTAAGGTCAAGAGAAACCAGTAAGGTCAGAAGAAGACATCTGCTTTGATCTTCTCTATAAAAACCATGGGTTTTCTGCCAGTAATTTCTGCCTCAAGCCTGGAATTTCTCTAGAACAGCTCATATCATAAAAATTTTTCTTTCATTTTCTAGCAATGCAAGTACAAAGAAATATGATTGTGTGAACAGTGACAGGCCCTCATCTATATTTTTGATTAGCATTATCTTTGAAAATGGCAACAAGTCATGTTGCTACTCTTCTCTCTAGTGCCACATTTTATTCCCTTTTTTTGCATTGCTCTGGCCTTTGGTGATTTGATTGAAATAATACTGAAATATTTGGCTTCCATTACATATTTTCTTAGAATTATTTACTTTGGACTCCATTATCTTGGTTGCTTGACTAAGAGAGAACATAATTATCAGAAATTATAACAAAGTTGCTCTTTAGAGTTAGTTGAGGATGTCACTAAGACTTTGGATGATGCTCTTTATTGACATTAGGACCTAACATAGGATGTCAAACTAAAAAGTCTCTTTCATGGTTTTGTTTTTCCTTTTATTTCTCACCTCCACAACCTGTCTATTCATAATTATCTTTTCCATCATTCAGGAGGGGAAAAACTTAGATGAGCACCATTTTCATACTGTACAAAGTTAAAAACTTTACACTTCCAGTATTTCTGATTAATTACACCCTTTCCCATACAATCTTTATATATTCTCTGACTCACTTGCAAAACCTAATCTATACTATTTTACCTACATTTTTTTTCTGAAATTCCCCTGGTGTTAGAGGATTAAATCCGTGGTGCACAGCTGGGGAGTGAGTTTGCAAGTGTACAAGAATAAGCAGACTCACACCAGCAGGTCACTATTGAAACTCACCCACAAGGGCTGGCAGCAGAGAATGCCTCCTAAGAAGTTGTATTGTTTTCCACTCAGTGAATGTGCCAGGAACTAATGGGAGAGAAATGTTGAGAATCGCTTGGTTTTTTCTGAGACCTATAAGCCAAGTTAATTGTTTTGTTTTCCTGATTTATTATACTTGAATGAATAAAGTGCTGTTAGTACTGCACTTTGAGCAAGAATTTAAAGCCAGAATAGTCAAAAAGTTACTCATCTTCTTAGAGCACCTCAGTTTTATGAGGGAACTAAGTTAGAGATTCATTTTAGAATGTGTGTATCTGTATCTCAATTCAGTTCAAAGTGGAAGCTTATACCAGCAAACTTTATGCCAATATATTATTTGTCTCTAAAATAATCTTCCAAATAACTGTTTTTGAAAAACAGAAATGTTCCCACATTTTTATTACATTCTAACTATTCTGTCCAAGTCAAATATTGAAATGCAAATGGAAATTAGTGATTATTACTTGGTCTCCAAAACAAAATATATTCGATATGATGGAAGTGTTTTGGGCTTTCATAAATGTGTCATCAATGTCTTAATATCAGTTACTTGACATAATACCTAATATTTACTTCATTTTCTCTTTATGAGCAACTTGGGAATGAAAGCATTTTTTCATTGTTCCTTGCTTGTTTAGATAATGACACAGATCAAGCAGAAGTCATTCCAGAGACAGGGTTAGAGCACCAGGCTACAGCTCATCCCGCAGCTGCTTCCCGTAAGGGCTTTTACTCACCCTCTGGTATCCCAAATCCTTGTGGCCAATCATGTTCCTGCATGTTGAAATTGCCACAGTGTGATACCTTTTCACTCCCCATCCTACTCCTTGCACAGAGACCCAGCATCACTGCAGGGTGTTAGTATGACCTGCTTGAATATTTTTTTGCTCTGCAAGGTGGGTGTGTCCTCATGTATAAATATCCACATGAGAATTTTTTTGCATCATTTAACTTTTTTCCCTGTCTTCTTTCTTCCCTGCCTCTTCATCTAGAAGATGAAGATCGATAGATCAATACCTCAGATGATCACTAGAGAAAATCCTTCCAAAGGAGGCTCTTTCTGCATTTAATTCTGAAGTACTGCTCAGATGAGAACAGAGTTGTTGAGGTAGGGAATTTTCCTTGCCAGAGACATTTTCAGTGGCTGTTCTGCCATGAGATGGTAGAACCTTGCTCTAGAATCTGAGATCTGCAACATCTTTGAGTCTTGATATGACAGTATGTGGGCTGAAAGCTGTCCAATGTTACTGCTGGTCTGTTGATTAAGAGACTTGTGGCTTAGAATTAGGAATAGTAATTAGATCCAGAAGCAAATGTGGATACATCAGATTGCATACGGCCCTGGAGTAATGTGTTCCGAATCCTCCTGTCCAACCAATTGTGATTTGTGTGGCTTTCCTTTTCTTCAGTGAGAGACAGTGTAGGAATAACTGCAGGAAGCTCTTGGTCTGGGAGAAAAAGGTTGTCTTTGGAATAAATATCACAGTGAAAACTTTCCACCCTAAGCCTTCATTAATTTCTCCATGTCATCTTAGTATATTTAAACTCTGTAAGAAATTATGCTGCAAAAAGTTCTTCCCACGTGTAATTTTTCCTCCAGTGAAGTGCATACCTTTCAAATTATAAACTTCCTACTTGTCCTAGGAAAATTCTCACTGTATAAATAATTGAACTCATCTGCAGTGAACACAAGTATTCTTTCTCTAGCAGTCTAAAATATATGCCTAAATACACATCTTGTACTTAGTGCTTTAAATAGTAATTACTCCTGTGAAGTCACTGGAAGCCCTTAAAAGGATTTGACAGTTTCCCCACAATCTTTCAGTGAATGTAGTAGCTGGGCTGTGCAGTGCAACATCCACTGATAATTCAGCAGCTGAGGAACTCAGCAAAGCCTGCTCCAAACTCCTCAGCTGTTGACAGGCTTGACTTGCTGAGAACACTGGTTAAATATAGCACAAGCGAGCTGAGCTCAACAAAGTCATTGCTGTAACACTGTGTGAAGAGACCAGAAGAGGGGAAATACAATCTGAGAACTAAACTGCCAAAGCCTAACACCACCTAGCAACAGTTGAAAAAACTTTTAAACAAAAGTCTGGGTGAGACACAGACAGAGTATACCTCCTACTTCTCCTGCCTGGGATTTCTGTGAGAAGCAGCTCCGGTCTTCTGCTCTCTACCTTGCTTCCTTCATTACTTCAACTGCTGGTAGACCTAAAAAAGTGGGAAAAGTTTCTGTCTTTGTGCTCTCCTCAGCTGGATCATTCTACTCTTGTGGTAGTGCTGTGGGACAGGCTACTGTGATCTTGCAGTGTGAAGGATATATTCCTAGGTCCGTGTTGCTGACAGGTAAGCCTGAGTTAACCACTCCGTCTTTTTTTTTTTTTTTTTTTTTTTTCTTTTAACAATAACCTTTATTTTCTAGTATCCTTTTACAAAAAATTATTTTCTAATGTCTATTGTCTCTTTCCTTCTTTGAACAATCTTCTGAATGATTTGGAAATATCAATAGATGAAAGGTAATATAAAAGTTTTAGAGTTTTTTTAATGTTTTCATGATAGAAAAGCATTGCCTAAATAATTTCTGCAGTTCTGAGAACAAGCATAATGAACTAGCCAGTAGTAATATGAAAAAATGTATAGATTTTGATGTGTATCTTGTTAGTATCTTCTTACATGTAGACAGAAGACGAATCAACATTTAATAATAGAATACCTATCATCTCTGACCAGTGATAGTCAGCAGCTATTAAAAACAGTGACCACCTGTGTGATAAATAAAAGGAAACCTTTTAGTTACAGAATTAACCAAATAGTTCGTGGCCCAGCGCGTTTGTACTTTTTGTTTCCTTGCTAACTTTTAGGGCACACCTGGTGCCTTTCATATTATCTTAGTGACAGCCACTCTTGGTTCTTGTCCTTATTTACATAGAATGAATATTAATCTCTGCTGCTTTGATTAGCAGCATAATGCAGCCATCCAAAGGACTGACCTTATGTTCATTGTACTTCAGTGTGCTCGAGCTGGGTCATTGTTGTTAAAGTGGATGTTTCTATCAGCAAAATAAATGAGAAACCAGTTCTCAGATGTTTTACCCTGGCAGCAGGATGGAAGCCTGTTTGTTGTTGGAAATGCATATCCCATGGCCCCATAGTGGTCGTGTAATTTAGGGGAGGAATTGCTTAGTGTGATTTACTTTGTCTTAACTGACAAAAGCTGTTTGATCAATTGGAGAATGAATTCCACTCCTCCCTGCCACTTTTTTAAAGCTGTTTTCTGCAAACAAAAAAATCCAGAGCGCATGGATTTTTAAGAGACATACTGATTGTTGGTTCATATGTAATATGAATTCAGTTATGAAGGCAGAGATTTAAAGAATGCACTTACCCTGTGCTAAAACCCAGTTCACAGATTTATGTAGAATTGTCTCAGATGAAAAATATTTGTCCTAAAGAAGGAATGAACTAACTGAGTCTGTGCTGACTGTCTGTGGTGTTTGACACTTAGTCTGTGGATGCTGGGACTGCCTCAGGGAGATGAGAATGTCTTGCTTTAGCTAAAAAATTCTAGTTGCATCCCTGCATACTACATAAATGACATCAATACCACATCTAAGCAGTGGATGGATTGGATGGAATTAAAATACTCTGAAGCAACTTGTACTTAGTGACTGAGAATGTAACTGCCTGTGAAATGATAAAATAAGTTGAGTATTAGGATGGAATAAAATTCTTAAAAGCAAAAAGGAAGGCAGTGTACATTTTATTTCATAGCAAGGGGCACCCTAAAGCACTAAACAGAAACACTTTTTGGCAACTATCATTTAATATGATAATCATTATTGTGGAATTACTGAAGCACTATGGTATCCCAAATCTAAGTCTCAAAAGGAAACTTGGGAATTACTTTTTAATAAGGACATATCCTGAGAAAGTTATTTTTTTCATAAGAGGGCTACACGGTGAGAAATAAATCTGAGGCAATATGATTTGTACAGTCTTTGTCATCTTGATATTAGAATGAAAATTACTGCCTCTTCTCTTTAATGAAATATCTGGCAAATTAAACTGTAGAGAAATGACAAGTTTGACCTTCTTAAAATGTAGGGATGGCAAAATCTGGGAAAATGCTATGGTAATATTGACTCCTTTTTTTGGTTTAGTTGTTGCTCAGTGTAATGTGTGGTTATACAACTTCACTTTTTTCGCACAATTTACTTTTAGCCAGGTTTTTTAAATCAAAAGGCAAATTATTAGCCTGATAACTGTCAAAGAAGTGACATTTGAACAGTTTAATAACAACTTCAAACTCTAACACATGGAGTTGTGGTTTTGCATACATCTGTCTTCCTTTCCACTTCAAAATGGAGGAGGAGGCTAAAATTACTCTTTTCAACAGGTGTCCACAAAGAGGCTCTGGGGTTTTCCAATCAAATCTGTGGAATATATAATGTGGCTATTCAACAGATGGTTTCATATTTGAAAGATAGCCAATTCTTGTAATGACTACAGTGAAACCAAGGTCGATTTTATATCAAATCAAAAAGTAATTTCTGTTTTGGCGATACACGTAATGATTTTTGTGGAAGACAAGTAGATGTAGCATAATAGCATACCCATTTATTTTCTCCCTCATACATCACTTTGATTTTGTTTGTATTTACATAAATGTGGAATGGATGGTGCCTTTCATGCTGCTAAAGACTCTTTCCAATCTGAATCCACTTCCAGACTATGTTGGTGGCTTTTATGACTTTATTATGATAGTTTCAAGTTTATGGTTATTGTGTATTATTATTATTTCATTATTATATTAATTTTGTTATAATTTTAGCTGATCTAGTCCCAGCTAAAGTCACCATCTGAGTCACCATCACTCACCATCAACCACTGAGTGTTTTCATCCCCTCAGTCTTGCAGTCTCTCTATAGAGGATCTGATTGTGTTTAACACCAAATTCAAAGACTTGAAATTCATCCTCAAAGCTCAGCACTGTTCTGTCCCCGCTTACATATGCCTTGATTTTCCTGAGCTCCTCCTGCTCATATGTGGTAGATTGACCTTTGGCTCTGGTGTTTACTGGTACATCCTTTATGCTACTGGTTTTAGTGAGCTTGATGACACCTCACAACATCTGAGTTTTCTGTAGTGCCTCTCACTGTCACACCTGACACCAATGGAAAGACTAAACATTCATATCAATAGAACTGTGTCAGCCAAAGCAGGATTCCTGAAAAAACTGATGTTCTTCCTGGAAGCAGCCTGTGGACTAAGCATTAGAATATTAGGAAATCTCTGTTTTGCTGGTATGGCCTGTTTTGCTCCTCTGGGTTACAACTTTACCACTATAGCCATTTCCATAATAGAAGCTTCCTTTTGGTAAAGGTGTATCAGTGAAACTCCCCCTGACACAGGATCTTTCTGCTGGCAGACATTCCACACATGCTTAATTGAAGGCTTTTGGTAATCTTATCTAACTCAGTTCAGGTACCCCCAAGCAGAAATTAAGAATGTGCCTCAGAGCTGTACCTGTCAAAGGTCAGGTTTATGCCACTGAATTCAGAGTGAGATTTCCTTTGAATTTAGTAAGCTCAGATTTTAGTATTCATGAATTAGCAGATAAATTTCCAGTCCCCTCAAGAGCATTTAACAAAAGAGATCATCTCTATTTATGTCCAAATATTTTTTTTCTAAGAGACATTTTACTTTTCTTCCAATTTCCTGTTTCTTCCTTTCTCAAGGTCTGTCGTTTCAGGTTGCCCTGTTATTTAAAGGTATAAACTGAATTTTGGGCAGGGGTTTTGTCCTTCTGCATATCTAAAATGACAATTGGAGAAATAAAGTGAATATTTGTGAAGAAGCCAGATAAAACAACATTACAGATGAGAAGGAACTCCATCTATTCATACTTCCTATTTCACCAAAATGTTTAGTATATAAAAGGATATATAGGATCCTTTATTCTTATCCTAGGATAAGAACTGAAAGCTAGGAATAAGGTTATTCTGTTGTATAGAAATGTCTACATACTTCTTTACAAGAAGCCCAAATGTCTAAACTTTTCAGCTTGTGGTAGTTTTCATTTTTAGCCTTTTCTGTTTTCCTTTCTCTTATTGTTTTATACTGAAATTAGTTTCTTAATTTTATACAGAATATTGGTAATTATTTGGGGATGACAGACTTTTCTTCATTTTGGAGCATTCTGGATAACTGAGAAAACAATCAATTCATAAAATATTAAGATTTTTTTTTTAACTCTCTCTTTCTACTTAGTAGCCAGCATTTGTACCAAGCTAGTGACACTAGAACTTGTAACATGGTCCTGCAGTTATGCTTTGAGGTGAAGGCAGAAACAAATGTGCTGGTGTTCTGTTCACGAGACAGTGGGACTCTCTGATCCTGTTGAAAATGTGTCATGCCTCATGTCTTTGCGAAAATCCTACATTTCATGACCCTTGATTAGATTTTCCCTTTTATTTTGGGTCTTTGCACCTATTCCTCCTGCTTCTGGAGATAATCTGTACTTTCTATATTACTTCTTATTCTCAGCATCATAGGAAAATAAGTCCTAATATAAGTGCAAATAGAAAACCTTCCTAGGTTGGAACAGCTGTGCTTTGGTTTTTTTTTTTTTTTTTTTTTTGCAATTGTTGTTGGGTTTGTTTGTTTGTTTTTTTTTTAATACAAGATGGCTTGGCCCTGTGATTCTCATTCTGCTTTGTCTGGACTATCTCTCTAAACCTTTTCCACAAATAAAACATGCAAATTGTAGCTGTAAAGGCGATCTGTAAGATTACATCGATTGTGGCATCCTTTACAATGTTTTACACACTCAGAAATGCAGAGAAAATACAATTAAAAGTTTAATTAAACCTCCATCAGAAATGGGAGCATATGTGGTCATGTGCACATGACTTTGCAAGGAAGGAAGTGCTTTTTGGCACAACAGAATGCTTTGCTGAAGGAGTGGGACAAACACATCCAGAGCACAGGGAAATAGGCTGGAGCTTGTACTTTTTCCCTTAAATGGACAACCCGTCTGGTTGCTGTGTGCTGACAGAGGCAAAGGGGGTGTGAATCCCAAAGATTGCTGCACTTTGTCCAAGTGAGTTTCATTTCAAAGCTGACAAAATTAGAATTAAAATCCTAATTATCTCAGATGTGGCCAAAGTCATTCAGGTATACACTGGTGGGGTTTCAAAACGAGAAGAAACCTCGATGAATTTGCACTAAACTTGTCCAGTTTGATTTACACACTTTTAGAGCTCTGTAATACAGTAATGGTTACTTTCTTAACTTTTCCTTTTTGGGGAAATGGTGACAAAGAGTGCAATGTTTTGTGATTTATGCTGTTCAAAAATCTGTTCCAGAACATATATAAAAGTGAATCTAAATCCATTTTCTATCTGAAATCCCCAGTATTTAGAGGCTTGTGTGTTTGTGGGAGGGAGGTATCTAACTGACCAGTGTGCTATGGTTGTCGGCAGCAAGTGCTACAGCTTCACTAACAAACTTTGAAGAAACCCAACTGATAAAAAATTGATTTTATTGCAGGAACAAACTAGGGTGTTTTTTTAGAAACTGGGTTTAGGGCTGCTCCTATTATAAAAAAAAGTAATTGAAAATGAAAGCTCATGTGTCCTTGGTAGAAGAATTCTCACTGGAGTTTATCAGCCTGCTTGTGTTTTTCAGAAAATATAAAGGAAATGAATACAACAGAAAGCAGAGACTGCTTGCATCAGTGTAATCGAATTGCTGCCAACTTGCCTTGTTTATCTAAGAGATCTCTGTGAAAATAAGGTCTTTCCCACACAGGCATGAGTCATAGGATGTAATGCAGCTAAGCAGACTTGCTTCAGCTTTCTAATGCACACAAATCTAAACTAACCTGTTTTAGTGCCTGCTCCTGCAACTAAATGAGATCTAACTTGACAACAGGAAGGGAGAAGTAATGGTGAGTTCATGGTGCTATTTCAGTGCAATAACCTGAATGCTAAGGAAACGATGCAATTTCCATTTATTGGGAAAACTGCAGTTACTGTGACAACAAATATACACTGAAAAAAACACACACAATTTATCCTCAGGTTCAAATTGGTGAACACAGTAGAAAGGGTATTCATAAAATCTCACACTATCTCATCATGTGTCCCAAAGAACATACTTACTTTTAAAAGATACAATCCAGATTGTTCAAAAAATAACCCTTTAAAAGCCATAAACCAGGACATAAACAAAAGGGTGGGAAAGAGAATGTGGTTAATGATGACTGGTTTAGTGTTGGACTGGCTAAAAATTAATTAAGCATATATTTCTCGTGCTGAAGTTATTCTATTCCTGTGTCTGTCATTCATACTTATCCTGAAAATCTCACTTGTATTGCCATCTGTAATTACAAAGCCTCTTGGATCTAACTTCTAAGGTAAAGGCTACAGTGTGTGTTATTCTTCTATAGTGTGTTATTTCTCCTTTTAGTTTTCAACCAGGACTTCTGTAATGAAAAGAAACATACATTTTATTCCAGTAGAAAAAGATTTCAGTTCCTCAGTCTGATAAAATTCTTTAGAGAAAATTATACATCCCAGTTCTTGACGCTGGGCAGGAGATGGCAGGAGGGGAATGATGCCATGCTGGATGTCCTGAGGCATGTCAAACACAGTGCAGAACAAGATGTCCCTGTGTGCAGAGGGACACACATGGCAGCAGGGCTCCTGAGTGCCAGGGGAACCTCTGTTCTGAGGCAGCTGCCTGTGGGAGCCACTGCTGCTTCAGTGGCACGAGACAGAGGCTGGAATCCCAGGCACAAAAGGCATCAGAGTGCAAATAGTGAAAGGCAGGGTCACAGAAGCACATCCTCTGCCACTTCTTTACAAAACCATAACTCAGGTGGGAGGAGCTGGCAGAAGCCATCCAGTCACCCTCAAAGTGGAGCCATCTCCAGACTCTGATCAGGTTGCTCAGAGCTTTGATTATTTTCATAGATCTTGAGTATTTTTAATTTATAAATACTCTAAGGTTTCTCATCTTTGTGATCTTTGGATCAGAAAATGTTGGACATGGCTGGCTATGGAATAATTTGATAATCAGTATATCAAAATACATAATACACTGAATAAAAGATGGTTGATAGCAACAAATTACAGGGGTCTTTGGCACTTTCAAAATTGCAAAAAAACCCACCCATAGTGGGGTTTTAAAATTTGTTTGTTTGGGGTTTTTTTTGTTTGATTTTGTTGTGTTTGATGTATTATGTCCTAAAATAGGAATAATAAGGACAAAAAAATCTTGTATGTAATATTTTATCTTAGCTTTTAGAGTGCACACCCTCTTCCTTCTGCCTGCTACATTCTGTTTGAAAGCCAAATATTTAGATTTAGGCACAGCTGAGGTGCCATCTTTCTGCAAAAACAATTCTGAAAAATGTTAAATATATTTTATCCAGGTAGTCCAATAAGCTGCAAGGCTGGCATTGAGAATGTAAGTAATAAAACAGTAAGTGTATAAGAAAGGATAACAGAGATGCTGCTTTTGAGGAAGGAAAGTCTGGAGACTGTTTCCACTGCCGAGTTTCCTTTTCTCACTGAACATCTCTTTCCAATTGTATCCTAATCATGAGCAGAGCATGATGCACATATGGCAAACAGGATTCCTAGATGGAGTTCTAGTGACCTGACTAGCTTAGGCTAGTGTAAAAAAGCCCAGCTTGTGGAAGCATCTCAATTTATCTGTTAGTGACTATTGCAGCATGAAACAAGGACAAAGCAGAGGGCTTGTGACACTCGAAGGGATGTGGCAGTCAGTCTTTCCAGATAGGATTCCTTATATCTTATAAGAATAACCACTGAAGACATGTAGCCTTCTTGGTAGATAGATAATGTTCCTAAAACTGGAACTTTAACTAGAATATTGTCATCATCTGTCCATATGGAGGGAAAAAAGAGAGGGAATTCTTGTAGCTGGTGGTGTACAGAGGTCTCAGATCCCATTGTACTTGTCTGGAGCAAACTCAGCACTGGCTGCAGAGAGAACTGGAGGAGCTGGTACACACACACTCATCATGCAAACCCTTGCAGCCTTTTTAATAAGAAAAGCTGTCATAAAGTTCAGTGGGGTTAAGTTAGTGAGAAACATAGTGAGATTTAGGAAGAAGAGTTCATGCTTTGAAAGACACCAGAACAGCCTAGGACAGACAAGAGGTGCTTTAGCAGGGGGCCAGGAAATTGAGTGTTTTAAAGCTAAACTCTAAACCTCTTAACCAAGAATTACCAGGTAAACATCTTTAACTACCCTGCCTTGAATCCATATGGGCAGACGTTTCAAAAGTATCTAGTGGGTTGGAGAAAAAATACCTAAACTGGTTTTCCTTTGCTTTCAGGGAACATATTCTAAAACCTCAAATTATTTTGGAACAGCTTTTTATTAGAACCATAGAGGGGGTGCAATGTAAGTATCTTTGGTACAGAATTCCATCCATTTGCAAATGCAAATTTACTGAACTTACACAAGAGGATTGTGCTGCTGTGGTACTTGGGGGCCCCGGAGGAGCTGTGATAGTGACACAGCTGCCTCATTCCAAGAAAACAAACTCCCTGCAGTGATACAAGTTTCTAGCCCCTGTTCTGTATCACTATCAGCCACACAACCTTTATCACTGCAGGTCCAGGAGAACTAATGGAGTGCCAGGGAAATATGTGAAAGCTGTAGACAGTGTAATGAGTTTCTCATCTTAGCACAAAAGAAGCCTAGGAAAATAAACAGAAATAAACTGAATAATCTACAGAAGTGTTCAGTGAATACGCTCATGGTAACACAACAGTTTGTAACAGTTTGTTAAGGAATTGGTGGAATGGCAACAATTCTACAGGCTGTTGGTGTCAGCTCCAAAAATCCCTCTGGGAAAAGCAGTGAGTGTCTAGAAATATGCCAAGCACAATTGCACACAAGGAGGGTTAGTTTACTTAGCACCAGCACTGGTTGTGTAAACAAAGCCTAAATCACACTGCAAGAGTGTGATTGAACTGCAAGGCTGTAAGAGTGGCAGCACATCTCAGAAATTCCTTATTCATCAGAAACACTTTGCTAAATTCAGGTTCCCTCTCCAAAATATTCGCATCATGTTTGAATTTTGTTGTTTAAAATAATGTTACCTTAAAATGTCAGGTGATAGTTGTCATACCAGGGAGGAGAAATGCTGGTTAAATTGCTGACTTTCACATCAGTGACTCCCTGCGTGACTCTCTGCAAGTTACTTTTCCACTTTTAATAACAACCTGGAATGTTACAAGAATAAACACAGTAGTGACTTTGACACTCTGAGATGTTGCAGTGTTGAACATCATGTCAACAGCTTTGAATAAGAAGACTTAAATAGCCCTCCTTAGAAACCAGATTCTGCAGGGAGAAGTAGGAATAGAAGTTGAATTAGTCTGCGTGACAAGAATATGTATTTTTAGAGGAGCTCCCCGGAGGGAAGCTTAGCTGTGCCCTTAGTTGTAGGTCACCATAATCAGCTAGAGTGGTAAAGCACAGCAAAGAAAGGAAGGAGGAGGACCAGGGATGTGACCAGAACAGGAACAAAATCATCCCAGAATAGAAACCAAACTAATGGAAATACTAAGGTGTTTCAGGAAAATCATTCCCTCAGGTTCAGTTGTACCAGAAGTAATTCACAGGGCAAAAAGGGTGCTGTCAGCCTGTGAGCTTGTTGTTATTTTGGGAATGCTCAGGACAAGCTCTCTAGTATAAGGAGGAGACTACTGGGAAAAAAAATAATCCTGAAGGAAAAAGAACCTTTGAGAGAAGGGGTGAGCTGAAGGTGGCTGCCTAGATCAGCTGGTGTTTGGAAGCTCAGGAGCCACTATGGAGCTGTGGGGAGGGAGGAAGAGAGAGAACCTGGAAAACAGAAATGTCCTGTGGTGCTGCCTGTCTCTTGCAAGCTGAGCAGGTAACCAGAGTCTCCAGTTGTGCCTGCTTTGTTAAAGCAATGTTGGCAGCTCCAGTGACTCTTGCCCACTGGGATTTTTGATAAGGACTTACCAAGGAATTAAGCTGCCATAACATGGTACTCAGCTTTAATTAAAACCAGAGAAAATGAGAAGAAAATACAGTTCTGATGTCTTCAAGTTGAAGTTGAAGTCTCTGATCTCTAGATGATCTGGTGCCATGATGCTTTAAGAAGTCCTGAAAAGCAACTATGGAAGATATTCTCAAGATTTTGGATCTGTGTGGTTGGCAATGCCAGTGGACAGAGGGGATGGTGAGTTGGGAGCAGGGCAGAGTCTCACCCTTACAGATGTGCCACTGCTCAGGAGAAGCCACAGCTGCTGGGACACAGCTGAGAGCAGCATGAGCCTGCCACACTGTGCCCTGCCATGGTGACAGCAGTGACAACTGCACAGGTGGCCTCAAAACTGGCCCAGATCAATGCAGGAGGTCTGGAAATAATTTCTTAGTTAGTTGTGAGCCTCTCAGATTGAGGAGAGAATGGGGTAATAAGTGACCTTTCCTTGGATTTCATGAAAGGGAGCTCAGGTCTTTATTGTGAGTGTTCCCCTGAAAAAAAGCTGTGAAATGTGCAAGTCCAAGCAGCCCCCCACATCCTGGGTTTACCAGCACAGAAAAATGGTCTGCATGTCCTGCTCTGCTGGGAGAGGAGTGAAAGCTGTAGTCCTCTTTTGGGGAATGACACAGGGAGGGGTTGCAGGAAGATAAGGAAAAATCACTTATCAAAAGAATAAAAAAATCAATCTTCTGGGGCAGTTATATTCAGATGCAAGAAAGAGGTGTGGAAAGGAAAATAAATCAGTAGTTTCTTTTAAATGATCCTAGTTAATTTCACTTAAAAAATAGTGACCCACAGTGATGACCTTGAGAATGCTCAGAAGAAGGAAAGGGAGTTGCATATGTGCCATGTACTGAAATGCAGCAGCATTTCAGCAAATGCTGTGTCATTGTGGAGAGTGGGACTTCTCCCCATGTGTACAGTGGTAACACCCATTCTCTTACAAAAAACTCATACCATACTGTAGCAGAATATGAGTTCAAAAGGTTTGTTTGAAGTCTCACAGCAAATTGTAGAACTTCAGCACTTCAGGGGGCTTTTTTTGGTTAGTTGTTTGTTGGTTGGTGTTTTCTTGCTGTTGCTGTTGTTGGGTTGTTTGGTTTTGTTTTGTTTTTTTTTTAATTTAGGGCTATGGGATTGGTGGGGTTTTTTGGGGATTGTTTTTTCTTCTTTTCATAGTGAAAGAACAAAGTTAAGCCCTTAGGATTTTGAGCCTACTGTCTCATGGCTGAACCTAAATCTGATCTCTGAGTTCCCCTGGACAGCCTACTTCATTGTTGCTTTCCTGATATAAAAACAAGGGACCCTGAGAAAGTGAGAGGTAATAACCTCTTTTCTGGGTGGTCATTTGGTTGCTTCTTGGATCAGGCAGCTTGAGATGCTTCAAAACAACCTAGAGTATTTCCTCCAAAGGATGCATATACATTTCATCCCTGTGTGTCTAAGTCCCCCTGGCTTCTGTCCAGGAACATCCACATTTCCTGACTCATAACAACTGTACCCTGTCTGGTTGTACTTCATTAGCAGCAGCTCAAAAATCAGAGCAATATTCTGCTGTTGCAAAAGTTTTTCCAAGCAGTAAACAATAACACACTGCCACAAACTTTATTGTGTTTCTCTTGGAATTCAAGATCCTGAAGAGACCACTGCTTGTTATTTTTTTCTTTCATGACTATCCAAAAAGATTGTAGATGCTATTCTTTAATAAATGCCTTCAGGATAACTTAGTATCCTATTAATTAAATTATCTGAAAGGAAGAATAAATGCTACAGAAGCTGTATTAAGCCAATAATTTTTCTTCCAGCTGAGAAATATAGTTGTGATTTTTTATTGTCACATCAGTTTTATTGCTGTATCAGAACTTACATAATGAAAATGGTGAGGGCACATTTGAAGCTACAGAAGCAGAAAACAATTAATGGGAAAAATTACAAATTAAAGATTTAGTAACATACCTTTCAATACATCCTGTTCTAAATAGCTCTTCTTTACTTGCATCTCAAACATTTAAAGCATTTTAAAAGCAGTAGCATTATCAACTGGCTCAAAGCAACTTAGAAAATAAATGGTCCTTGACTATTACTGGAGTTCATGAAAAGAAAACTCCTGTCTGACTCTAAAATCTATTTTGGAGCTACGGCTGCTCCACTCCCCTGCTTGTGGCATGATGCAGCTGCTATTCCTTTAATATTTTTGCTGACAGCTACAGCTGACAGATAACATTTCAGTTCACCCCAACATCAACTGTCTCTCAAGGCTCCCTGAGGATGAAAATGCAACCTTCCTTGTGCCTTCACCTGCATGGCAGTGCAGCTCTGCAAGTGTGCAGTCATTCACTGGTCCCTTGTAATGGAGCAGCCTCAGGGCTGCTGGCAGGTCCTGTGCTGGGGGAGCACATCACCCATCTCTCATCTGGGAATGGTGCAGCACCAGCTCTTCTTCTTTCCCTTCATTCCTTCTCTCACATCCTAAGAAAATGGGCACCTGAGCCTGAGGATAAAAATAATTTTGCATATATAGCTTTGCAGTATGTAAACTGATATTTTACATTTTACATTATTTGTAACCATCTATTTTTTGTTTTAATTATATTTATTAGCATAGCCAAAATAAAAGTTATTTTATCCATCTTAATGTATAAATCCCTAGCAAACAGGCTTAGATTTCTTGGTCCATAGGACTTTCCATATCATAATCAAGCACGCAGTAATACTATGCTGATCTACCCACAAAAGGAACTATTCACAAGTGCAGGACTGTTTTCCTCCCCAAGAGAAAACAAGAACATTTGCAGTGCTCCCAGTTCTGTCCTTGAACATCCATATCTGTTAGAAAGAAAAAACAGGAGGATAGGTAAGCAACCAACATGTAAGAGAGAGAGAGAGACAAAGAAAAGTGAGAAGAAGGCATTGCTCAGTTAGTCCTCCAGAGTAATTCTCAAGAAAATTAATTATATCTGTTCCTTTTTGATTGATGACAGAGTTAAAAAAAAGAAAAACAAATGAATATTTTGCTGTGTTTTCTGATTGTTCGTTTTTGGTTTTGTTTGTTTTGGGGTTTTTTTAGGATTTGCAGTGAAATCCATTAGCTTTTGTTTGGATTTAATATTTTACTACACTTCAAAATACTGCTTTTATTATGGGTCACATCTATCAATATTTAAAGAACAGGAAGACAAGTGGGAGTTTGGAACCATGAAAAAAACCCACCAAAACAACCCAGGAAGGAAAAGGTTACAGTACATTTTACTACAGTATAGACATTAAAACATCTCCCAGAAAAATACTTTGACTGTTTCACTTTGCAGGAGAAAAGTCAACTTTGTGTGAAATCTTTAAATATTCATGGAGCAAGAGCTAGCACTTGGGAAGACCCAAAGCTACATGCAAAGTGATTGAGTTGGTTGACTCCCTGTGACCCAAAATTCACACATTTTTGTACAAATACTCATTTTTGAATCCTACAGACAATTTGTAAAACAGTTTCTGTATTGTATGAATTTAAGACACTGCTGGGCTTTGACAGAAAATTGGGACTTTTGGTAAAAGAAGGCAGAGAAATAAGTTTCTCTAAAATTGTTCTACTTTCCTCCCATAGTACCTCTGACTTCTTGTGATCTTAGTGTGGAGAAAAAAATGTCAGAAATAGGAAAAAGAACTGTTTCTGCAGTTCATATATTCCATTTTCATTTCTGGTTTCTTTTCAACTTTATGCTGAATTTGACCCAAATCTGCTTCAGAGTACTCAAACCCATTCTTTTAGGCAGAATGAATTGTTTACTAGAAGAAATTGCCCAGCATAATTTCAGCTGCAGGCTCTAATCAGGCTGCTGTGCTCCTAGTTCTCCTGTGGTGGGAATCCACACAAGGCAAGCAGCAGGATGGTTGCAAAGCTGTAACACCAGGGGCTGAGAAAAGCACATCCTTGAGCCTTTACAGGTAGTGTGACGGTGTCCTAGCCCTTCTCTAGGGCCCATGGGACCAGATTTATGGCTGGAGAATATTGGTGGTAACCTCATATTCCCATTTTTCTGCAGAAAGAGAACCTAAGCAAACACAAAGCCACCACTGAAAACCACACCTGCCAATACAAATAAATACTACAGTGTCACTATTCTATAAAGAAAGCAGTGAACCTCAGTTTTCTGTGTCAGGTGATGATATTTGATTATGTAGTGTTTGACAGTTCAAGAAATACCTAATATAGGCACTGTTGTGTTATACTGGATCCATTTTCTCTTTGGTGCAACTCCCTTTCCACAGGTTTCTCAAGGAAGGCAAAACTTCTCAGTTCTGTCCTGCAGTTTAGTGGAATCATCTGGTTTCTAACTCTGACAAGTGGCATTTCATCTGTGTGACCCCTCAAATCAAAACACTTTCTTGATGGAAATGAGCCTGCCTGAAACAGCTTGCACTAAAAATGTGCTGTAGTTAATAGGTCAAAACTCCCAAGGACATTGCACAAAAGTCTGGCAGTGTCAGACTGGTTCATCTTAAAAATGCTGTCATAGAGCACTGCAGGCAGGAAAACATAAACTGCAGACATTATATTATTTTTACATATTTTTTGAGTGCTGCCAAAATACATTTGCAGATCAAATACAGAAAAAAAAAAAACTTAGCAAGTTTGGCTGAAATAATAACAAGGAATATTTAGAAATTTCTTAGAGCATGTCTGAGAATGTGCTGTGTATGTCAGCTCACAGATCATGATCATATCCTTTTTTCATGTATTCTCTAAGAAACCACAAAATCAACCAAGAATAAGATAGTGAAAGTCAGAACAGACACCCCTTCTGATGTTTTGACTACAAACAAAAATATATTAATTTATTTCATAAAACCTCTGGTTTTATTTTTAGCATCTTTAAAAATACTTCTTTTAGAACACAGAAGGGAGGGAATGGATTTGTTGATAAACAGTCTTATCAACATTAGGTACATTTTGAGACTCTTCAGTGGATTTCTCTTAAATTTTCTTTGCAAGTCCTTCCTTAAAGTCAAGAAAAAACTGGTAAAAATCAAGGTGTTCCATGAGATGCATTTGACAGATTTCTCTTATCTAGACAATAACTTGAAACTTGATTAATGGTGACACTTGATGGATTTCTCTTCATTAGAAAGTTTGCTTTATTATTGGTAAACTGTATATAATCAACTGGTAATTCACAATAAATGAAAATTTGAAGTATAAATGTGAGCAGATATGAAATGCTCTATCTAAACACTATAATATAACAGTCATGACAATTGATTTACAAATGAAATTTTAGGCTGGGATGTAGAAGAGAACACATACTGCAGAGCAAGCTGATAACAAAGCCCTATCTAAGTTTGCCTGACACTTTTCATTAAAAATCTAGTCTTATATGAAGCCCAGTTGTTTACAGCTTTGCCAAACTTCAGTTGTTCAGGCTGGATGTCTGGCTGAGTCTGAATTGTTTTTGGAAGTTTCAGCTAGAATGCTTTGAGCATTTCCAAGAATTAGTTGAGAGAAAATTCTTGTTTGCCCATGTGAAAACAATCCCATAACCGTTTTGCTGAAGAGCTTTAATGTCTCTGTGTTCCAGAGTGATCTACTGAAATTCAGCCAGGAAACTGCTCTATGGCAGCAAATTGACTTTTGCCTTTCCTGTGAAAATTATGCTGGGCTAAGAGCCACTGAGCAAAGCATTCCACCAAGGATATCTTGTGAAGAGATACCTGGTAGAGATTGGTAACTAGCTTCTCAGAACAGCCCACACATGCTGAAAGCTGTCCCAGTTCCTGCTGTCTCACCTATTGCAGGTGACTAAGGCACATGCCATTTCCCCTCTGTGCACCACTGGCTCTTCCTCTGGTGTTTCAGCTTACAACTCAAAACAAAATGAGGTGAAAGTCCTTGCTTTTTCTGTTTCAACAGTACTTCCTCAGCAGAGCCTATGCCAGGGTGGCAAAAGATGTGTGGTTGGCATGATTGCTCTAGCTGCTAGGGAGGGTCACTGGTGAGGAGCAGCACAGTGATAAGTCCTTTGGTGATATTGTTGTACCTTGTCTGTCAGGATTTCTTTGCCAGCAACAAATATTGGTCATCACTTTTGCCGTGCGATGGAATTCTTGCCTTTCTCTGCCAGGCAGAAAATAATCAACAATCATACTAACACTTTGCCAGGGTAAATATGCTTTTATTAGGAATTTATCTCAATCTTCAGCTGCTTCATATTCAGAATCAGAATTATCTCAGTTTGTGTCTTTCTGTGGTGTAAGATTTGTGCTATTGCACTGTCTGGCATTCACCATTGCCTGAGAAGCAAGGTGGACTTCTCTCTGGGTCCCAGCATCCACCCCAGCTCATCTTCCAGCTGTGAGCTTTGGAAGTGTTCAATCTCCAGTTCCTCTCTAATAGCTGCAACTCTCCAACTTCTCCCATCTGCAAGGTACCACTCTTCCCTGCAGAGCTGTCTTCTCAGTTCTTCCTTTGGATTTGGGCACAGGGCAGGCTCCTAAGGCAACTTGCTCAACCTGCTTTGCTCTTGTAGAAACAGCTATGGCAGCTGCTGTTCCCATATTTTTACCATGCTCACTGTTCCTCTTTTCCCTGCTGCTCTCCTCCAAGGAATTCATTCCATCTGACTGTGCCCTCTGTCTCAGTGTTCCTCACCTGCTTCCCCTCCTCTCCAAAGCCAGGGCTTTGCAGTTCTGCTGCAGTTCTGTAAAGCAAAAATCTCTGTTTCCACTTCTCACAGTTTGAAAGCCACACAGAAACAGTTAAAAATATGTGGGTGACACAAAGCTGGTTCTCTGACCCTCAGCTGCTCATACCTACATTATTAAACATGGACTTCAGAACAGGTTCACTATGTTCAGGCTGCCAAACTCTGGCTTGGTTAATCCCCAAGCAGGGCTAACTCCTGAACCATTCTAGGAAGACTCCTAGTTAGTCCATGCCAAAATTTTGACCAAGCCCTGGCCCTGCTAAATCTCCTAGTTTAGATGTAATCCTCATGTCACATTCACCTGAGCACACCAAGTGCCTGGGATCATCTGAACAATCTCATAAAACATTTCTGCATTATAAAGCTATACTTTATTATTATTGAATCAGACTTCTCTGAGATTACAGCTAGAGAGACTGTTTTCCAAGCATTTTCTAACACTGGAAAATTCTAACATTGGAAAAAATTTTGTGACACATGTTTAAACTTATTTTTTGTGTTAGTTTCTTAGGCATTATTTTAGTACATATCCTCTGTATGCATCTTTTTTTTACTATCTACTTTCCTTTTTCTCTTTTAATTAGATGAGTAAAAACAACACAATTTTAATAAATCTCAGGGATCAGTGTTTCCACCTGAACTACCTTCATTAATGAGCACAGCAGATGATGCTTCAGTCAGATGAGTCTAAGATAATAACACCTCATTGGGTCCTCTTAGTTCCTTATGGACAAACAGTGCTTAGAGCTACAAGCACAATTGGGCATGTGATTTTACAGGACTATCTCCTTTTCAAAAGGCAACATTTAAGCAAGAAAAAAAAATGCCAGTAAGAAAAATGTTAATTTTAACCATATGTGGTTTTGGAGGACTGGTTTTTATTGAACGGCAGTTCAATGAGTAACACAAAAAACTCATACAGGCAATTCTAAGCTCCATCAGGAAAAAAAAAAAAAACAAACCCAAAACTTCTTGATACATCAACAACTAAATGGTAAACAGCCAGCAAGCCAACCAGAAACTCAAAGAACTGCTTTGAGCCCTCGTCTTCAGCAGAATAGAGCACACAACTCTCATGTTTGTGGGAACATCAGGCCTTGCAGGACCTTCTACTCTTCTCCATGCAAAAGTAGAACATTGGAATTTGCAGCTTGTGAGGACTGACCAGATGAATTCCTTGGCCTTCCTCTCCTGTGGAAGGACTGTGGTGGTGCCTTAGAGCCCCAGGAGTCACTCACTCCTGTAAGTGCAACAGAGCCACAGAGGCAGCTCCATCCTGAAATGGTAGCATGAAGCAAAAATTACCACCCATTTTCTTCCATAAGTTTTCAATGCCCTATGTTCAATGCATGTTTTGTTAAAGCTTGAAAAATCACAGTTTTAGAGCAAACCAAGAGACTTTGATCTGCCAACATGCCTTTCAAATCCTTCTCCAAGAGCTGATGAAATGATCTGACATAAAGCAGAGCAGAGGCTGCATTCTTTACAGAGCTTTGAGTGATGCATTTTTTACCAACCCATCCATGAGAAAGGGATTCTTGAACAAAATGGCTAAGTGAAAGAAGAGATAATTTTAAAAATATGCTTAAATGGAATTTTAGTTGCGACATGCACCATGAACATTGCTAATGATTTCAGATATAAGATTGTTCTGCAATTAAGAAGGAACTCACTACACTTTTAAATTGTAGCTCTGAAAACATAATTTATGTTTCCGTTGCTTTTATCTTAAATAGTCTTTTTGGCTTTACAAAAATTTGGATACAGATTGTTTAAAAACTTGCAGCTCCAGCACTAATTCAACAGAACAGTTTCTGAGAAAAACTGTTACATCAATAAATATAAATATCTAAAGATACATAAGATTCAGATCCTCCCTATCCAAGATATTTCACCTTTAATTTTAGGTGCTTGAGGCATTAGCAGAAGCTTAAAAGTGTTGTTGAAAAAGTGCTGTGACATCTGAGCTATGGTATGCAATTTGTTCACATGCCCAGCAACAAGCAACGTGCTCTGCCCTTCCTTTCTGTCCATGGGAAGAGTTGCTTTTGGATTTCATTTAAGGGTGAGGCCAGTACTTTTGAGATAACGTTTTGCAGTTCCCTGCTGTTCTGCTCTTATTTGCAGGCTCATTAGTGACTGTTTTGCAAGAATAGCTTTCACATTTGAACTGCTTAGTAATGGCAATAAATTTTTTGTGGTTTAAGACTAACAAAAGTCAGCTCCAGATACCTGCCGGGTGGTATTATAATTTTTTGTGTACCTCAGCTCAAGATACAGTTGGCTTTTGTTGTTGCAGGGTATGAATTACAGTTTTGCTGCTAAAAATAGAAGTCCTTTGTATTTGTACCAAACAGTTCAATAAACCATCCTTGCTGAGATAACAGTATGCTTTTCATGTCACAACTACAGTGGGACAAAGAAGCCTGCTTTCAAGGGTACCAGCCAAGCCACAGTAATTTAAAATAGCTGAGCATCAAGTCCTTCAGTTTTACTTCCATGTCTTGTCATAAGCAATAAGATGAAGAGAGGGAAGTCGACTGAATTAGTAGTAAGCCACCACTGCTTTTCCCAAAGTGAGGTTCAAGCCTTCTCTGTGTGAACCCCTGAAATTCAATCAGCTGCAAGGAAATCTGCAGCATAATTAGTGGCAGCTGGGGGTTGCATTTGTGCTCCACTCTGGGCAAGCAAACAAACCAACCAACACACAAACCAGCAGCTGAAAACTGCCAGCAGGGGAAAGCAAGTGCATGGCAAGGATTTAAAACTTCCCCAAAGCACTCCTTCTGTCTCCAGCTATTTTCAGTTCAAGAGATTGCCCTAACCTGATGTGGTTTATCTGGCAGCAACCATAAGTGAGTATTTGTGCCAAGAATGTCTCCTCCCAAGTCTTGTTAACTTCTGCATTCGTGGAGAAGGCATTCTGTAATTCTGCTCCTCAGTGTGTGAAGAACCATCCTGTTCTGTTTGTTGGTGGAGACTGCTTCAAAGCCCATGTAAAGCAACAATAATCAGCAAAAGAGAGCAGGTGCCAGAATATGATAGGAGCATAGACTAGTTTTCCAGTAGAACTCTATGGGTTTGAAAGATGTCAGTGTCACTTACCTTTCTGGCTCTCTTCCCAGTCACAGCCAGGATGGAAGACAGTCAGTGCCAGAGCCCTCCAGAGCTCAGATCCCTGAGCTGTGGATGACCAAAGAAAGCCAAAGCAAACGCTCTCTTGCTCCCATCATGCACAGAAATCATCTGATAACTGAGAGATCCTTGAGAACAGATTTTTCCTCCACAGGAAATGAAAACAAACAAACAAAAAAGAAAGCACATAAGCACATGAAATTGTTGTCCAGGGCTCTAAACCTAGAGTTAGTATCATACACTTTCTGATCATCCTTACATTGTTTCTCACTAATATTTCAGAGGAGCACAGAAACTAGCAGTCCTTGCAGAGGCTCTACTATACTTTGACCAGCCACAATAGGGACTTAAAACCTTCAGTGCTGGAGATTTCTTGGTGAAGCTACGTCTTGTTTCTGACATACAAACATGAGCAAAATAATGTGGTCTGTGAGGATTGTATCAGAATTTCTCAGAATAATGTGTAAATCCAGAATCTAGTGTCAGACAGTATATAACTTTTTCTTTTGAATATGGATCAAGTTTTTTTTTCTTAAAATTAGCATAGACATTTTTCTCCTGTAAGAGAAAATATTTCAGAGTATCAGTCTTCTGAAAATTGTTCAGTCTTCATTTACTCATTACAAATTTGCTTCTGAAAGAGTTCAAAGCATGTGGACAGTTTCTGCTCAAATCAAGAAGTAATTTTGCTTGAGACAAAAGTAGCAGTTTAAGGAGGAAACATGGCTGTTTTGATGTGTATGTGTCACATGGAGGCAAATCAGGAACTTGAAAAATGCCTCTCTTCTGATTAAATCCTTAATCATAAATAATGGTGTCATGGTTTAATCCCAACTGGCAGCTCAGCCCCACACAGCCACCCAGCTCCTCCCCACAGTGGGATGGGAAGAGAATCAGAGGAGTAAAAGTGAGGAAATCTGTGGGTTGAAATAGAGAGAATTTAACAGGAAAAGCGAAACTGCACATGCAAGCAAAACAAAACCAGGAATTCATCCACCACTTCCCATGGGCATGGAGGTGTTCAGCCATCCTCAGGAGAGCAGGGCCCCATCATGGGTGTCAGTCACTTGAGAAGACGAATGCCATTGCGCCAAATGTCCCCCCTTTCCCTTCTTCCTCCCCTAGCTTTATATACCAAAGGTGACACCATGTGGTATGAGATGACCCTTTAGCCAGTTGGGGTCACCTGCCCTGGCTGTGTCCCCTGCCGAGTCCTTGTGCACCCCCAGCCTCCTCACTGGTGGGGTGGGGTGAGGAGCAGAAAAGGCCTTGACTCTGTGCAAGTTCTGCTCAGCAGTAAGGAAAACATCCCTGTGTTATCAGCCCTGTTTCCAGTACAAATCCAAAATACAGCCCCATACCAGCTCCTGTGATTACCTCCATCCCAGCCAAACCAGCACAAATAGGAGTAGGGACAGAGGCTATCATGAAAATCACCAGCAATATCAGAGTCCAAAGCAAAACTTTTGATTTGTTTACTTGAGAGAAAAAGTCTTGAAGAGGCATGGAAGAAGGATGTTGAATAGCAAGAGGCTAGAGAAGATGGATGGGTGGATGTTCCGTCACAATATAAGTGAATATGCATCTGATTAAAAAAAAAATTAAAATGAAGAAATGCATGCAAAGTTATGTAAATATATGTCAATTGATTTTAACTGTCTTTGATTAAAGTCAGAAAGTTAGAATGCTTTCAGAAGAATTTTTATATAAGATAGGAAAAGATGTTAGAAGTCAGTAATTCAGGTCCTAAGCCATCCATTAACTGATGACAATGGAGACATGTTTTCCATTCTCCTGGATACTTTCTTCCTCAGTGTCTAATGCTGAATCTTGAGAGCTGAATTCAGCATTGCTCACAAGAAAGTGGTGAGAGATTTTTTACTAACTTTAATGCTGGCTAAGACAGTGAAGTGCTAATAAGCCCAGGAAACCTCAAGCTAGGTTTGTGAAACATCTTAGTTGAGAGTAGAGTGAATCAGAATTTGATATTATTAATTACCATAAGATATGATATTACAGTAATTTTGGGGTATCTTCATAGTAAAATTTGCCTTCACTGAGCCAGTACACATTATATGAAGGTAGCATGCTGGTATTTTCATCAAAGTTTCAAGAGGGAGCTACAGGAAAGTGAAACCAGGTGTAGTACTGTCATGGCTATAGTTTGGTCCCAGTCACGGGGGCTCTCTGCATTTGGAAAGAAGAACTTTTCGTAAATGATTAATTTTTATGTAACTATTTTACTGCTTTTGGTGGAAGTAGATTTTTACGAACTTTTATTTTTACCCAAGAAATTTTCTGCTTTATAGAGTTCATGGGTTTTTACTTCAAGCTCAGCATAAGAAACTTTTAAGCATGAAAAAAAATGAAGTATCTCCAAAACCAGACGACTCTGTTTTTAAAAAGTCTTCCCTCTCATGTGTTCAACCCATGCTATGACCAACATAAATTAGAAACAATCATAATTCTGTTCCCTTGGCTATATCTTTTGGATACCCTCCAACATAAAATGCATTAGCACAAAAATGTTCTTGTCCTTAATTAATTTATAGCTTAGAGCAGAATACCATAAATAACAGTTGAACTTCAGCTGCAAAGGTTTTAAATCCATGGATAAAATATTTCATAAAAATTGTAATAAAGCTTAAACAGTTCTAGATGACAAGTAGAACTAATTATCAATAATCTTAGGAATTTTGGTGGTGGACAACTGAATGTAAAATATTTTTATTTTGTAATACATTTGGGTTCTATTGAATTTATTGTTGTTGTGGGAGAGAAAATTATTTTAAGTTTCATCCCTACCCTGAACAAATACACTTACTAAACTGAACTATTTGGTTAGAGTTGTTGGTTTGGTTTGGTTTGTTTTTAAATAGCTTGAAACATATAAATTATGCTGGCGTATCTTGTTTTGAAGCATGGATGATTGAAGTCTACAGAATCTGCATGAGATATTATAGCTTTATATGGCAACACAGAACTGGAAAGGATCTAATGTGTCATCAAATTTATTGTTATAATATTGTAGGAATCATGTTTTATAATCCCCTTCATACACTTATCAAGTTCCACTGTGACTGCATTTAGGAGTTTTGCTGCTGTTTCTCCAACTGGAAAATTGTTCCCAAATCTCATTGCCCCATGTGAGAACCTGTTTTTGGTCTCTCACATAGGTTGAATTCTGGCCAATCTTTGCCATTGGGTTCCACTGCCAACACTGTCATTTAGTTGAAATGGCTCTCCCATCTCCCTGATGTTTGCCTCTGTGATATATTTATACACAGCAACTGGATCCCCTAACAGCCTTTATTTTGCCAAGTTAAACAAGCCAAGCTCTTCATTCTGTCTTCTCATATGATAGGCTCACCATTACCCTGATCATCCCAGAAGTCCATCTTTGTACCTGGACAAGTCTGAGGTAATGTGCTACAAATGACAAAGTACAACAGTCTTGCATAATAGCACAATAAAAGAAACCATAGCAAACAGAGTAATAATTTCAGGCTTGCAAGGATGTGCTGTGCCAAATATTTAGGAGGTTGAGTAAAGGTTTTGAACCTTCTGAGGGGATCTTCATTAGAATAATGTGGGTCCCCCTGCCTCCCTAAGTTGTTGATTGAAATTGCAGTATGAAAGGTTTTAGGGTTTCAATCAAAAGCTGGGAAATAAATCAAAATTTTTACTTGGTCGAGACCTTCAGCAACCATTGTACGCAGTTCATTAGATTTCTGACAGTGATAATTGAAGAAATGGGTCTGGCATCTTGAAAGGTTCTTTGGTAAAGTTTTGCAATTCATGACTGGGGAAATTCCTATGAACACTGTATAATATGTGATGAACCTTTCCTGGAGAAGGCACCATTGCATTCACATGTTGCCCTTAAGAAATCTCAGTTACAGAGTTCAGAGGGTTGGAATTACCCTGGAATTACCTCTGCAGAGTGCTCCTGTTGGTGTGAGACAATGGAAAGCAGGAGAAAATGTAGGTACAATGGATCCCACTACCTCCCAGGACCACAGTGAAAAGTGTGTTTGGTCAAATCCAGTATCCCCTGGTCTCTTGTGCCATAGCTTCTTGGAGAACTCCAGGAGACTCCTGCCTGCCAGCTATTAAGACTGTGACAGCAATCTTTACTTGTAATCCTTACTGAGTTGATAGCTTAATCAAATTTCAAAGGGAGCTTCAGAGAGAAACTTTTCCCCAGTCATTCTGAGCCTGACATCCCAGTGCTTGGCATCAAGCTCACTGCAGAACAGGATGTCTGTAAATGTAAAGGAGAGGTACTGGGGGAGCATATTTTTTTCTACAGTCCTTCTTTTCTCAGGAATAAACAGTCTGATTTTCTTTTTCTGTCCCGTGGCAGAAGGCAAAAAGAGCTTTTGTAATATACCATAGGAAAAGCAAAGCACAAATTTAAGCTACTACATGCACATATGAAGATCAGTGAAAATGAAAAACTTTTAAAATACTTGAACAAGAGCAAAGGAGAATCCCAGCTGTGAATACAAGCAGTTAAGTAGACAATTAAAGAATTACATGGAGGAGTGGCAGCTTTCTGAAGATTGGGGATGGCAATCCCC
This sequence comes from Serinus canaria, assembly GCF_022539315.1. Classification (NCBI taxonomy): domain Eukaryota; kingdom Metazoa; phylum Chordata; class Aves; order Passeriformes; family Fringillidae; genus Serinus; species Serinus canaria. The sequence continues at coordinate 82,277,296 of NC_066316.1, forward strand.
TGGGGAACAGAGACCAGCGGGAGACAGCTGGGGACAGCCCCAGGCCTTGGCATCAGGCACATTCCTGGTGATAGGAGGAGCCCAGGATGGGCAGTGGGCCCAGCTTGGTGGCCTCCATGGGCAGGCAGGGCAGGGTTGGGCTGTGTGGGGCTGTGTGCCAATCCTGGGACTGGGGCTGATGTGGGGTCCTGGGTTCTTGGGGCACTGATAATAAACTAAATGGAACTGTAATTCTAACAAATACTCTCATGATAGCAGTGATAGTCAAAGGGTTGATTTAGTAGTGGAAGCTGTCACACAACTCCTGCCCCCATGGTGGCCTGTGGGTTATGGGAAGGAAGTGCCCCTTCCTGCATCCCAGAGCCTTGTCCACTGGTGCTGGTGGGGTGTAGGGTGCTTGACAAAATCAGCTTCATTTTGTGTCCCATTCTGACTAAATGTGCACAGCCAGACCTTCACAGTAGCCCACCAGACTGTCTGCCCAGGACTTGCCCTTCATTGTATGATCCCCAGTGTAGCTGCTGGGGCTTGGAGCTTGGAGTGAAAAGCAGCTTTGAGACCTCTTTGCTTTCCCTGGCTTTTCCTTTGAAAGTCCTGGGAATGGTGGCTTGTAGAGCAATGGGAATATGGGGACTTTCACTGACCCCTTTCATTAGGGCTTCTTGGCAAACTTGCCAAAGAAAACTTCAGCTTTATGCTACATTTGGTTTCCTGATCCATGCTTCACTGGGGGAGAAAGAACATGTGCATGTGAACAAGGAAAGATGAGAGGCTTTCTCCAAAACTAATCTAGAGAGAATCAATAGCTTCTTACTGCTCTGCTGAGAGTAACAAACAAAAATTACTCTGTTTAGTGCGCATGATAAAACTCTCAACAGCTGGAATGGAAAAGGCAGCCCAAAAAGCTGTGATGTTATCTCAGACCTGCTAGGTTTAAGTTGCTCTTGGTGGAAAGTCTGCAACCAAAGCTTTGTCTTTCGTTAGCCTACCAGGGGTTTAGGAGCATTTTGATGCACCTGTGTGATGTCTGTGAGTGAAGTATCAGCTGTACCAGTATTCAGCTCAGCAGCAAAATCTCATGGGCTTCTTAAAACAACACAATGTTGTATAATGGGGAATACTCTAAGTGCTACAGTGATATTCACCTTGACTCTTTCTTTTGCTCACTATATTTACTATGTCATCGCTTATTTAAAATGAAGAAGATATGTGTAGGCATTAATATTTTATTGAGATATTTTAATGCTTAATGAAAAAAAAGCTTTTCCAAAGAGTATACTGTGTCTACCTTATCCTGCTGCTTGGTCAAGTATTAGAGGATGGAAATTACTTAAGTCCTATCTGTGTTCCAGGATGTCTCTTCTTGCTAAGATATAGGTGTTATTACTACACTTGTGAAATTACTTTAAAACAATAAATAAAGGAAAGAAAGTACTCTTAAGTGCCTAATTTAAACAATGTCATCTGTGAAGATGGTTTCTGCAAATCATGAATAATGCCACTTTTGTTTGCTTACAGAACATCAGACTTCAATCTCATTGAGGCTGATGAAAATCCAGAGTAACATCTTTAAACTCAGAAGAGTAAAGGCAAATGAGGTCAGAATTTGACCCACTAAGCCTTGGTCCACCCTTTTTGTATCTTAATAATTAGTATGTGCTTGTTGACAGCAAACTCTCCTTTGTTTCTTACATTGTGTAAACTGCATTGCAAAATCAGCTCTTCATTACAAAAACATGATTCATTTTCTTTTTTAGGTCTAGAAACTTTTAAAGAGAGTAGTCTTGATTCTTCCTCCATTGAAATTAAGGAAAAAGACTCTCACTGAATTTTTTTGAAGGACAAACGTTTCGCATGCCAAAGAATTAATTACTGTAAATCCCATGTGCCTCATACAAGTTATCTCTATTCTGCTTCTTGTGAGTTGTCATGAGAGATATGATTCAGGGCTTGTGGTATAACAGCGTGATAACCTGAATTCTTGCACATGTAGGAAATGTTTTCTACTATTCATAAATAAATAAATAGATAGGCAATTGCTCAATCTTTTCCAAGAAGTAGCTGCTACTCAAGATTGAAGTTCTCTAAGCAAATTTTCTAGAAAATTAAAATACCAGTAAAAAAAACCTTTCTGTAAATTGAAGTTTTTCTTAATATGTATGCACCAATTACAGCTGGTTAAGATTTCATTACTGTATCTCTCCTTATATTGCCCATATTCCAAAAGATCTTGTTCATTCCATGCAGAGCAAGGGAAAAAAGATACAAATTGCAAGCTGATACTCACTATTTTGCAAGAACTCACATACAGTTTGTTAAGAAATAATAGGCAAATGGGTCAAACACTGCTCTGACTGCTACTAAATTAGTGCAGTAGTTTTGCTCTGTTCCTTGAATGGTAATATTAGTTCCTTGTATGACTATTCTGTTATTAGAACTATATAAATTATGTAAATAACAGTCATTTTGTAGAGTTGAACAAAATTGTTACTGTTTTATTTTAAAAAATCACAGCTTCCAAGAACACCATGTTTTCGTTGCCCAGGAAAGACCTCTATGGTCTCACAGCCCTCAGAATCTCTTTGAGTCCTGCCACTGAGCCTGCCTGCATGCAGCACAGACCAATGGGCCCTGGTGTTTCCATGCCAGCTGTGTTTGGAATGCATTTGACCTGCAGAACTTGGCCTATGCCATAACCATGCTGCTCAGAGAGGAGGGTCAGGGCAGAATTCAGGGAGTCCATGATTCTGTTTGTTCAGACAACCCAGTCAAATGCATGGACGAGCTTTATCATCATGAGACCCTGCCTTTGTCCAGTGCGATGGCTCGGATCTCTATATGCCCAGCAACATCCCAACTTTCCTGGAGCAAAACTCCTGGCTCCCTGCATGTCCTCTACATCTCCACAGCATTTGGAGTTGTCACCATGTCCCCAGTCTTCCTTTGTTTTGTGAGAGAAACCATGTCTTGCTGTGCATCAGGTTGGCAGCTCAGCCAGCCGCAGGCATCCTGTGTTCCCCCTGAGCAGGCAGGGCTCTGCAGACCGCCTGCAGTGTCACTGGTACCCTGCTCTCCTGTCACCAAGTTGTGTCACTGCCCTGCACATACTCTGCAGAACTGCTCTACTCAGTGAGGAACCCAGCACATCACCTACCAGCTTTTTCCTTCCCCCATTAGGACTGCTTTTTTTGGGATGGAGGGGTTTCTTGGTGTCGATTGCCAAATTACAGCAGAAGGCTCTGACTTGTGGTACAGCTCTTTGGAGGCAAAGGGAGTCTGAGGTTTCACCACCCAGTTGCTGTATCAGTCCTACAAATGCCTCACCTTGTGTATCCTGGATTCTGCAGGACACTGTGCACTGTCATGGCTTTGGAAACACAAGGATAAAGCCAACAGGAGTCTCTAAATAAAAACTATAAGTATTTTCAAGCCACTTAAGGTCTGGAAGCCTGTGTTTTCTAGCTGGCCTGCAGGCTGGCTGGCAGACAGAGCAGAACATGCTGCTTCTCTCTTTGTCCTGGCATGTGGCTCCTGAGCCTTATCTCTTCTCCAGGGAGCAGCAGGGACCCCAGTCAGCCCCAGGTGGGAGCAGCAGAGCGATGGCACAGGGACACCTCTACCCTCGACTCCCTCCTCCCCACTCTGGACCCAGATTCTAGTGAAGGCCCTGCCCTGGGAGCATCCCTGGACACAGGTATTCCTGCACACCACGGGCTGTTTTGCTGACACAGCTCACAGGTGGAGCCACACTCCTAAATAAATTACATTCAGGACATGCTGTTGCAATAGCATGGCTGGAAAGCAATACCTGAGCTTTCTGCAGGTGTCAGCTCCAGGAGGTAACCAAAATGACTTATTTCAAACCAAGTGAACACGTGAACATGAAAGCCAAGGGTTTCTCAAAGGCTCATCTGAATTGCAGAGCTGTTAAAGCCCTTGGGGACTGTTGACAATTCCCAAGGACATCCTCAATGCACATTCTTTTCTCTGAATTTTTTTAGCATAATGAGTTAAAAATAAGCATCCTGAGTTAAGGACTTAGTGTTACAAGGAACTCTGCAGCAGGCACCATGGAATCCTGTGACCATATTACATGTCTTACAATATTCATCTTGGATTTTTCCTGTCTTTTAAAAGCCCCATTGCTGGTATCACATTGGTTATACAGCATTCTTGATTTCCAGTTTTAAAGTTCCTCAAGGTGCTAGAACATACTTTGGAACTGTGAACCCAGCTCAGAAACTGGAAGGCAAACACTAAATTATTTTGTAAAAATTTCACTGCTTTAAGCCCAATATCATATAATATTTTTAAATGTCTGAGTCATTTGGAAAGCTTGAGACTGTCTGTATTAATTATGGCCCCAGAAGATCTATCCCAACAGTCAGAAAGCAACTCCATTTGTAGTCAAGGATTGCAAACACAATCTTCCTGGAACTGAAAGTTGCACATTGTGCAATTTTTATGGCTTGCATAGCTTTTCTATTTTTAGTTGTTTCAAACCTGCAATACATCACATAATCCTCCTTAAACTGTCATCCATAATGCTAATTGAGGCTAACTTGGCATAACCGATTCGCTTTCTTAAATTTATGTAGTTACTGTTTTATCTAACAATGTTACACAAACAAAACTTTATTTTTCTCTGATATAAAATTGATGTGAGTACAAACTGGTAACGATGTGTTTCTAGTTATGGACTTCAAAACAGTTAACAAAAAAAAAAAAATTGCTCCCCCTCCCAGTATTTTCTTTCTTTCTTTTAAAAATATGCATGTGTTTTAAAGTCCAACAACTGTTCCATTATTTCAGCAAGACATTTATTTAATATTTGCCTCTATAGACATTAGGAAAAGTTTCTCTGAGGTTTGAGAAAGACTAATATAATGGCACTTCTCAGCTTTTTTGAATACACAAAGAGAAAAACAATTTTCAGGGTTTTTTCCTTTCTACAAATGCATCTTCAAGGTATAAGAGAACAGTCAGTGGCAAGTCTTTACACAGAGCTCCCCAACCTTGTTCTTGCTTACTTACATAGTTGTTTGGCTACCTGCAGAAATCCTTTGCAAGACCCTGTGTAACACCATGGCTGAGCAGAGGACAGGGGAACTTGCAACACCAGTTCATGACTTTTGTACCATAATCCTAAGTGTTGTGTTCTGCCAGTATTTTTATTTTCTAGGTTTTCCTATCCCTTTGATTGTAATCCTTTGTCTTTGACATGTATGCTTATCTAACAAGTCCAAGGTTTGTCAAATTCTTAGTGTTTGCTGCTTCCACAGGGTGAATTCTAGTGCCTGGAAATCCAGTGCTGCAGCCAAGTCATCCCACAACACTGGGATGTGCTGCTGAGAACTTTTCCATGCAGGCCTTTGGTTTTTCTTGATGGCAAAAAAGTAATAGCAGTACCAGTAAGTAGAATCAGAATAAAGATAATTTTTTGTAAGCTTGACAGCCACCTTAGGCTGAGCTTGTGGCCATCTGCCAGCTGTACAGAGTTTCTCTAAACTCTCTGGCCATTTCATAGCAGGGTGGTTTTGCAGGCCTAGAATTCACTGACAAACTGCTGATTGACTTTTTAATTGTTTGGTTTTGAATTTATGGGGGGTTTTTTGGTTTTTTTTTTTCAGTCACTGGTATTGTGCAGGATGAATTGAAAAGATGGATACCATGTTTCTGAATTTACTTTCATTAAATGAGTTGCATAATTTAATATAGAGGCATAGGGTGTATGTATTCCTCAAATTCCCTTTCATTTAGCAGAGTCTTTCAGGTTTAAATGTATGACATATTCTTAATTAGTAAAAGTAAGGAAATATTTATTCAACATGGGGATTTAATTCTAACTTTTCTGAAAGCCTTGGGAAATATTTTCAGTATATATACAGTGGAGGCTCAGCTGTTTAGTTTGAGCTTGCTTTTTTGGCACAGCTGTGCTTAGCAGTTGGCTATTGGATGCTCTGGAGAGCTGACCTCTAACTTTGGTCTGGGCAGGTCTGTAAAACCCCTCTTACCTCTGAGATTCATGCAGTCTGCCTGTGGACAAATGCAGATAAGGAGAAGCTCTTATCTGTAGTGAATAGCACCACATTTAGCAGTGGCAGAGAGAGCTCACTCAGACACTTTCACTGGGCATCTAAAGCTGAGTGAGGGAGTAAAACAGTAAATGGAATGTGAAACGCAAAACAGTAAATGAAATCCTGTTTCTTAAGATAAGTAAGTACAGCACCTTGAATATGACAAGAGGTGGATTTGCTTCCTCAAAGGAGGAAAACTGGCTAATCTTCCCTTTCCCAGCCACAGCTTGGTCCAGCTTGGGCACAGCAGAGCCAAGACATGACAGAGCTGCCAGCAGCAACAGCACCAGGTCCTTGCCAAGGCCCCGGGTCCACCACACAGGAGAAGCAGCTCCAAGTAATTTCTCAGTCACCTAAATCTCCTTGAAGGCAAATGAAATATATTTAAGGAAACAAATAAGGAATGCTGAGACACTACATAACTGCAGGGTCAGACAGCTTTTCACTAAATAAAGAAAACCAGTAATGTACTTATATGCTGCTTTCTTACCTGACCTACTAATAATATGCAATCTGCATTTATACCTCTCACTCTCTCTTTTTTTTTTTTTTTTTTGGATGGTGACCAATATTTTGTGAAATGTCAAATCACTCTTGAAAATTTGTATTCCAAAACCCAGTGTTGCCTTAATATTTAGAGACATCCCACCAATTTCCTTCAGCGACAGAGATCCCCACTGCTTTTCTGTCATTCAGCTCCTCATATGAAATAGGAACTTGAAAGTTTTATGATTAATTTTTTTTTCAGATTTTTCATCAATAAAAATAAGTTTCTAGTTTCACCTTCCCTAACTGAAAGAAACCTGATGTAGATCCATTTTTATTGCTCTTTCTTAAATTAGCTGTTTTGTACAATTACAGCCAAATTCTCCCCACTCTTCCTCCTAAGAAAAGAGTTTAGTAAGAGAGGTTGTAGCTGGAGTACCAAATGAGCTCATTTCCAAGTTAGGGAGCTCAGTAAGGGTCACCTATTGACTCTTTTCACCTATTTCTTCACAGTATTTTTAGAAATACTGTGCTCTCTGCCCCTCTCAGGCAGAAGTGTGCCTGCAGCAGAGGTCTGATGCCTTGTAGAAAACCCGTCCCAACAGCACAAAGCCACTTCAGTTTGTGACTTCATTAATACAAAATTGGTTATAGCAGAGACTGTGAGGGGCAGACACAGTCCCACAGCCTCTGCCATGTCCTAACACTTGCCACCAAGTGTGGCACTGTGTCAGATGCTGATAACGAGGTGCCAAATACCTGCTATTGCCTCCCCACCCATCAGCAAAATCGGCCTTTGTGATGATGCATTTCTGGATCCAGCCCCAGCTTAGCAGTCAGTTCACTGATGTGCCCAAATTTAGGGCTGACTCAGAGGGGCAAAACTGGGACCTCCAGCCATGAACTCTCACAGGGAGACTGGACCAACACCACCCTCTACCCAGCACCTTTTACCATGGGAGGAAATGCAGGGGATGCTTTCCCTGATAAATAGGAGCTTTAGCAGTGGTCACTGGAACTGCCTGACTGAGGAGAAGGAGGACAGACCTGCAGCCCTCAGAGAGCTCAGACTCCATTTCAAAGACACTGCAGATTATGGATGGAACCTAAACTTCTGCCTAAGTCACACAAGCATTATGAATTTATACCAGTGCAGACAACTTTAACATCACACAGGCTTGTAAAGCACCCACTCCATTTGCTGGATCTCTTTTTAATATCTTTCCATGGCTCTGAACTGAAATTACTTTCTAAGAAAAGCAGCTGAGAAAGTTTTTCTCTATCCTTCCTAGTAAAAAAAAAAAAAAAAAAGAAAAGAAAATTAAACCTTTTTAATGAAGTTAAGAAAGGTTGGGTGTTTGGCTAGTTGCAACAAGACAAACACAATTAACTTATATTTTATCCCTGATGAAATTGGATTTTAAGATGTCACAGACATTAAAGAATCTGGCAACAGGTAATCCTAGTAATGCTAATGCAAGACCAAGGCCATGCAGAAATATTTATTTGCTTCTTCCTTCTCCTTTCCTCCCTTACTCAAAGTAACTATGCTGTATTTTCAGCTTGGCCTGAATTTTTGCTCTGAATTAAAAGGCCAGGTGAAGATTTAAGCAGATTAACATTAAAAGGCAGTTAAAAAACCCATTAAAACCAGCTCAACCTGTACATGCAGGATAACTCTTTAACTTCATTCTTTTCAAGTGAAGAAATTGTTGTCTAGGGATTTTGAAACCATGACGTTAGAAGAGGCATGCAAATAAAGTTCCTAAAAATGAAAACTATTCAAGTGGCTGAGGCCATTCTCAACGCCCAGGTGAGGTATCTGCAGGTTTTTGTGCTGCTCCCTGTCAGCAGTGTGAGACATTTTTAAAATCATTTAGGCTGACATTTACTACTCTACTTTCTGTGCCACAAGTTCTGAAGTCAGTGGAAAGCCTGCAGGATTACAGGGAAATGATGACAGTCACTGGGCTGGCACTGCCAGGAATGAAGTAAGACTCTCCTTTCCTTTTACCTCTTTGCAAACAGTAATGACAAGTGAAGGCCAGGGCTTTCAATAAGGCAAGGGCCACTCTGGAGCCTCACAGTGTCCCCTTATCAGTGACATAAAGAGCTCAAAGTTTGTGCCACCAAGCCCAGCAAAAGCCAGGATAAGCCTGGTGTGAAGTGGGGATGTTGAGCAACCTCTCTCTGTGCTTCAGCTTCTCTGTCTCTTCCTGCTCTTGCTGAACCTCTCTATCACCAAAAAATCCCTCAGTAGCAACTTAAAAATATGCCCCTAGGATAAGTACTAGAGTTCTGCATGCTTTGACCTAACTTGAAAAATTCGGGTTTTTTTCTCTTTTCCCACCACCCACTGCTTATTTTCCCTCTCCAGACTGTGTATTTATGGTGAGTTGCACTTTCCCTTAGCACGGCTGATTAGTTTTCCATTTCCTTTGTTTGTAAAGGCTGTGGAAAGGAAAGGTTGTAAATTAAACAGTGAGGGGGCATGAGCACAGGTACTGGAAGGTGAATGTTTGTACTCTTGCTGCATTCTTGCAGTGGTCCTTGGCACACTTCTGGCCAGGCCACTTAACACCCTCCCGACCCATCTGAGAGCACGATTCAGGAATCAGCCTGGGCTAGGAGCAATTCCCAGTGGGCAGTGTGGATGCAGCCAACATGTTATGGATGCTAAGAGGGCTTAAGAGCCTGAAGCATTTTCCAGGACAGCTGGCCTCACAGCCAGAGAGGAGTCCTGGGCATGGTTAATCTCCAGTATATGTGTAGCCAGAGAATTTATTTTTTTCTCCAATAGGAAAAATATTGTTGTCAAACCACCAAAATTGATAGTGAAACCCAAGGGCAGGTTTAGTATCAGAGACTATTTTAACTCCTTGTTTTGAAACCAATTAAGCTTCACAGAGGAGGAACATTTTGGGAGGTGGAAGGTAGCCCAGTTTAATGGAGGGGGTTAAATTCACATCTCACCAGATGACAAGGCATTCATGTGCAAGCTGGTACTCTGTGTCTATCAACAACTGAAACTTCCTACAAAGGAGTCACTGACAGAGATTTGGAACTTGCTCCCTGCTTTGGACAGTTGAAATTTGAGATGCTGCAGATGGCTTTTTTTACACTGCTGTCTCTTGGAGACTATATTTGTAGAAGATACAGGTCCTCTGTCTAATTTTTTTCCCCTTGCCATAAAATCTATAAGGGTATCTACATTGTGATTAATTTTTGTATTTTTTTTTTAAACAAGAGAAAGATAAATTAGTCACATGTAAAACGTAGCTATAGCTTGCTCTTTCAGCAAAATCAGAGCTGTGCAAATTATGGCTACTGAAAAGAAGACAGATTCAAGATCCACATCAGGTCAGAAAGAGACAGCAAAATGTTTACCTCCACCCAAAGCTTAGAGTTTGCTTTTGGGACATTAATCTTTTTGTCTCATCTCATAGCTGTTAAAAATACAAGTTAATTGGGAAATAAAAAGTAACTTTTCAAAGTGAAAAGTTGAAACTTATTTTGTAGAAAGCTAAGGGCTTCCTCATTTCCTAATTGTATTTGCTATTTGCCCCATGGTTCATTACTAGGTTAAAGCAGGCTTGCAAGGCTTTAGTTTCCATGCTATATTACTCAGTGATATATAATTTTTAAGTATTTTGATTGGTCATAGAGAGGATACAAACAAGGCAAGACCTGTGACGATTTTCAACCTCCTCCTGTTTACTGCTGCTTTCAGCAGTTTTCTCCCACCTTGGCTGGGGACTCTGCACTGTTATAGGAGCAGTGGTCTTTAGGAACTACTTACTAGAGATACCAGAGTGTTGTTCCTATGTCCACAGTGTATTCCACCGTGTGGGTTATCAGCCTGATCCTATGCTGCCAGCAAAAAGAAATGACCAGTGCTTACCTAACCCCAGAGATTTCCCAACTGCAGGAGTGAAAAACCTTTGGTAGACCAGCTAATCTGCATCACCTCCCTTACCATTCTCCAGGCATGTTCTGGCTGTCAGGTGATAAAACAAATGTTTAGGAGGTTTGGACTGGAGCTAATGGTGACACTGCTAGCGTTGTCTTCATGTGAAGCTCACAGTTTGATTTGAAATGGGTTAACTCAAGAGAGCAGAAAGCTGTAAAACAATATGAGAGGAATCATGACAGGGCACAGCGCTCAATCCAGCGCTCTGAGAGTGGCTGTGTCTCAGGACAGCCTTCCCCAGCTGGGTGCAAGGCCCCAGAAAGCAGCTGCATTACTTTCCTCCAAAGACTCATTTTCCTTCAAATCAGAGGTATTCCTGGCCATGGGGCACCCAGGAATGATTCTCCCACCCCTCCCAGCTCAGCTGAAATGGGCTAGGAAGGCTGCAGGGCGGGCACTTGGCACTGCTGCCACCCTCCTTGCCTCTGGCTCGTCCCTTTCAGCCTCGGGGCCACTCCAGAGAATAAATGTCTCAGCCCTCATCAGACCTTGCAGCGTGTTTGTCTGGTGGTGTCAGCTACTTGAACTGTCTCCTCTGTGACTCCTGTTTGTACTTTCTGGCAGCTGGGAAGCACAGTAATCAAAACATGGGTAGGGTGATACATAAAAGTTTATTTTTTTGACTCAATTATGATCTAATAGCTTATCATTCCTCATGCCTCATGCATCCAAGATGTTTTTCCAGATGAAGCCTGGGAAACATGAATCTTTGTGAAACAAGTCTATGTTACTCCTTAGTTGGTCAGCATGCATTACTCATGTAAAAGTATTCCAGATGAAACCACAAGTTTTCCTGAAAATGACAAAATTAATGGAATTATACCAGCATAAACTTTGTTCTTTGTAAATCTGTGCCATAATTTAGCTAGAGAAGAGTTTACCTTGGAATTAAAAAAATGGAGTTAAAGTGGTATAAATCTGCCTTGGTGATGAGTGTGTTTCCTCTTTTAATTTTGTGAAATCCTTTTCTGCTTTCATGCTGATTATACTTATTTAGAAAGACACCTGGATATGGTATTTTCAGAAATCTGTTTTCTTCCTGAGAGTACACTTATGCTTATTCCTCTTTTTTTGTTTTTTCAAAACAAAGGAGCTATTGTTGATATAGTCCTTGGTGAATACAGTCTGTGTGTTACTGTCTGCCACTGTAAGAACACACAAGAATCAATTTTAAAATAAATTATAAGTCTTTGATAAAGCAAAAAGGCTTTGCTGATTCTCATGCTGCACCTCAGAAAGTATGTCTGCTATAACCTTGCTACTTTTCTACACTGCTTGCAAACAGCAAACCCCACTATGGCAGCAGTGTCAACAGGATGAAACAAATATTTATTCTTCAGTGCATGAGGCTCAGCACTGGGGTGCTGTTCCTCCTAGCACCTGTTTGACAAACACTTTTCCAGGGCAGCAAGCAGACCAGGTGAAAGGATGAAAGCAGCAATGTTTTACATAGCTAGACTAGCCACAGGTCCTCTCCCAGTCTGAACAGGAATTACAGCCCTGTGGTTTGGTTATTCACGCTGTTCACTAAATAGAGAATTGTCCTGATTCAAAGAGTATCCATAGCTCTGTGCCAAGAGCCCAACAAGAAGGGCAAGCAGCAAACGTGCTCTCAGAAAAGCACATTGGCAAAGTAGAACACTGTCAAAAGGAACAAAGACTTTTCTTGTTTGCTCAAATCATGATGCATATGAGGACAGGAGACCAGGGTTAGACAGCACAACAGATTAGTACTTTAGGATTGAAAATTTAGAAATTCAGGAAACTCCAGGATTACTAAGGTCAGATATTTTTTGTGTTCTTCATTGTATTAGTCATTAGGTTTATTGCTCTCCTCTGACCATCATGACTGAAACAAACACAGGAGTCATCTGCAAAAGGAAAAGCAAGAATGAGGTCTGCATTCCCTTGATCTAGTTCATTCACAGTCCAGAGTCTGTCACATCCAGAGTCTGCTCCACACAGCATTAGAGTCCAACTGCACAGCATTGCTCATTCAGTGCAGCTACAGCTCCTACTGGGCCTACCACAACCTCTTGGGAATGTGATTCCTTTTAATTTCTTCAGGCCAGATGAAATAATGAACATCTGCAGAGCCCAGGAAAATGTCCTGGAATAACCAATATGAAAACTAAGAATTTTAATCAGTCTCTGAGGGGGTGTGAACAGTTGTATCTCTACATGGTTGTCCTGTGAAAGTCATACCACCGAAGCCAGGTAAATTAGTGGTGGCTATCCAGATCCCTTGGGGCTAAAGCCATCCATTCCTATCTGGGGTGGTCCTTGCTGAGGACTTCTAAGCCAACAAGGTCAATTTGATGCCTCCACCCTTCTCTCCTCCTGACATGTGAGAAAATGTCTTCCCTTCCCTTCCCTTCCCTTCCCTTCCCTTCCCTTCCCTTCCCTTCCCTTCCCTTCCCTTCCCTTCCCTTCCCTTCCCTTCCCTTCCCTTCCCTTCCCTTCCCTTCCCTTCCCGTCCCTTCCCTTCCCTTCCCTTCCCTTCCCTTCCCTTCCCTTCCCTTCCCTTCCCTTCCCTTCCCTTCCCTTCCCTTCCCTTCCCTTCCCTTCCCTTCCCTTCCCTTCCCTTCCCTTCCCTTCCCTTCCCATTTTTCTTAATTGGTACCTGCTACTTTCAGATACAGACTGAGACTATTTAAAAATTTTTCCAGCTCTCATCATTTGTGGGGTGTTTCAGAACTGATGGAGGGTTTATATTATTTGGTCTCCAGTCTGAGTATATTTAAATTATTTTTCTCTCCTAGTATCATATATTGATCCATAATCACTAGGCAGAAACTTGAAATGCTCAGTGCTTGAGTTCTCCTCAATCAACCCTGTGTACCCAAGCACTTCTGCACATCACTTTGCTCCACTCCAAATTCCTGCACAGCAGAGCCCCTGAAAGATACAGTTCCCAAAGCCACAGCAGAGAAACAAATTCCAGTTTTGGTTCAGTAACCCAGCTGTACTGTCCCTAGAATACTTTGTCAGCCTGTCAGAAACCCAGCACTTTCATGTCATACTCTAATCAGTTAGATCTGCAACTGAGATCCAGACTACAAACTTATTGCCAATGGCAACAATCATATCATGGCTTTAAATCAACTTTTGTGCATGTGTGTATATTATGACATAATTATTATTATTAAGGGAAAGTACTATGGAGCCAAAATCATCATGTCCAATTAGCAAGAGGGGCTACACATTAAGTTCAAAGAACCCCTCTGTGTTATCTGATTCTGACAGAACTAGTAACAGAGCCTAATCTAACCTGCCATTGCAAGAGCTTCAGGGAGAACAAATTGCCATCAGCAGGGGAAAGACTTGGAATAGCATGCAGCCTGTCCTCTCCTGACATCCTACTCAGCAAATTCCTCACAGATTTCCTCCTGATGTCAGTAAAACTAACATAAAGGTTATTTCATAAAATCTTGTGTGGATTCTAACTTGTGAAAACTGAAGGATCCATGCCCAGAACAACAATACAGGCTCATGTAAATAACCATAACATTTGTCCTTTGTGCATAAAGCTTAACAAATGGCTGAACCAGAGGAGGGGCTGAAGAGTTCCCATGCCGAGTACCAATGCTGTGAGCACGTATTGAAATGAGTAGCCAATAAATGTCAAAATCAAGGTGACTGATCACAAAAAGTCTTCTTGTTTGACTGGAAACTGTTAGGAAAGGTTTCCAGCTTAATATGCAATATGATAAGGAGTGGGGAAAAAAGAAGTAGAGTTAAATGCCGAAGTTGCTATAAATCATATGAGCTATTTCTTTAGGGAACACAATCCCTGAATGCTGGAATGATATGGAGATGTAAGGAATGCTGTAAGATATGGAGATGTGGTCAGGACTGACAGCAGGAGGTCATTTGTTACCAGTGTTGGACTGGCAGTGTCCCCAGAATCAGTTTTGGAACCCTGGTGAAACAACAGATAAGCAAAGTTTTGGGATTTGTATATTTCCATACTGAAATAACGCAAATACTCAGAAACGATTCTTTATCGCCATGCCATCAGAAATGGGGACAGATATCCAAAATGATAGAGCTGAGCACTCCTCTCCAGCACACAGCATCTCAGCCAACACCACCGCTATGTTCTGGCTACTTCACGCTGCTCTAATTCAAACTCAGTCATCCCTACAGCTGCTTTGTGTTCCTGGAGCACTGCACAACAGCTGGATCATGCCGTTGATTTTGGCCCTTAAACTCCTTGGAAATTACTGTGTGAATATCGAAACCTTGGCCTTTTCTGTCACCATTTAACCTTCTGTTACCTGCATCTCTGGCTTCAGCTCATGACACCCTTGCATTTGGGTAATGTTTTGAAAAAGTATCAACTCCATAAGGGAAGACAGAGGAAGTGTTAGCATTCCCCTGATTTTGGCAGACTTTCACACTAAGAAAGGCTGTTAGGGGCAGTGTCCCCGAGTGTGGCAGAGTGGCTGCCACACTTACTGTCAGGTAAGGCTTGCTGCAAAATAAATCCACAAGTTTAAAAAAAGTTTTGAAAGAGGCCAAGTTTGATCTCCTATATTAGCAATCATATGCTAATTAGCCAGATGATACCGAACACCAGGTTAATTGGTTAAGCCTCTGTGTTGTCATTTTAATGAACATAACTTTGAATTTGTCCTTGGTGGGCCTCTACTGATTTACAGTGAGCATAAGCACTCTCAAAATATGCATTCCTAATTTCTCTGTTAACAGGTTGACAAGCCTATAGTCAACTGCTCAGTCTTTACACAGCCTCATGAATTGTTACTCAGCTCCCACAAGGACAGATGGATCAAAGTGGCTGTCTTGAGCTGTGATGTGCCTGGGTGACACACCACCTTTCATGAAGTCTAACATACTCAGCTAAGTGCATCTGGTTATGCAATGTTTCAGCTGATGATGTGCCTCAACAGAGGTAAATTAAATTTAACATTAATTGTGCACTTTCAGGCCTATAAATTGGGTCACCTTACTACAGAGAAGTCCTTAAAATGGCACGTTACTAGGCAGAATATACTGTAATACAATAATCTATTTTCCACTGCAAAACATATACAAGACAGTCTTCAAATATTTGTTCTTAAAACATGTGGAATGTCCTGGCTCCATGAAGCTATTCAATGCAAGCCATAAAAAATAGGTTTGGTTTAGAGATGAAAGTGGCTGGAGGCTGTGACCCACAGGGACTCAGAAGGAAACACTTAGAAAATAGAGACAGATTGAATCCCAAGTGCTCTCTCCTGAGAGGAAGCATGGTTGGAAAGTTTCAAACCCATTAAAGTTAAACAAATTGAAAAGCCCTATCTGAGAGGAAACATAGTACCATGTTTATTTTTCCATTATAAATCTGAAACCTAAAAGATTTCCTGAGGTTCTCAGGTATTGTTCATGCTTATAATGGAGACCTGTTTTTAGAAAGTGCAATTCATGTATTTAATCCAAACTGTTTGATGAAAAACACCCTGCATAAGCATTCAGGAAGCTAAAGGCCATTGTATACCTGTATCACATATTGTTTGGATAAGAGCAGGCCTACAATGCAAGGAATCTCTTTGTGAAACTCTCTCACTCTAAAATATAGGGTCTAATTCTCTCCCCATTTATGCTGCTGGATGAATTCCACTGAATTAGTGAAGACATGAGTACCCAGTCATAACAAAAGGACAATCTTCATGCTGAGTGTGAAACTACAGAAGTGCAAGACTAATTGTGGCCAGAGATTTATAATGCTGGCCTGAGTCAAGGGCAAGCCACTGCAGACCCAGTGTAATTTAACAAAGCTGATTAGTCAATGTATTTTAGGTTTTGCTCCCTCACTAGTGAACTGCTGCTCTGAACTCCTTATCAGAAGCATGTGTGATGTTATTGAAGTTGAAAAGCATCTGTTTGCTAATGAACAAACTGCAAACTAACACCAGAGATCAATTTAAACAAGAGGAAATGCTTGGAAGCAGTGGAATATTTTTCATTAGATTTATTGCTATAAAAATTTAGCAGTACAGTTGGTCAAGTGACAGAGCTGAGGAATGTTTGCTGTTGTAGTCTAAGCCTCCATGTAGGTGCTTAAGAAGACAGAAATGTGAGCATTGAATAACCATGACCTGACATTTTGGAGAAACCCTGAATCTTCTGGAAAGAGTGTGTTGATATTGCCCATTTACCTGTTAGTGATTTCATACCATTTGTGCTCATTTTTCAAACTTCTTTTCAACTTTCCTTTATGGAACTTATTGTCTATTAATGCTGTGCAGTATCTGCCGCCTGATTTACTCTGCATTCTCCATTCTTCTTGGTTACCTGCAATAAAATCATTGCTTATTTCAGAGAAACAGCAGACTGACATTCGTCATGCTTTGGCACTCCACTCTCACAGAGAATTTCTACTCCAGCAATATGCTTTTCAAAAATTCAATTGCATTTCTGTTTCTCAAGTAAGCCACATGTTAAATCAGATCCATTTGACAACCTGCTTTGTTTTGTACTGTTGAATTGGGAATGATCAACACGTCAGCTGAAGAAAAGGAAACACTGGAACATGCTGTTCCACATAAATTTTAAGTTCCATACATTTAAGCTCATATCAGCATTTGGCTTGCTGAAAAAGATGGCTAACCTTACCTCAGGACTTTTTTTCTGCCCCACACAGAGTTGGAATGGTTGAGCTTTCTACCACAGCCTCTTGAGCATGACAGTATTCTCCAGTTTTTAGAAGACTGTTGTTCTTACCAAAGGCAGTATTTCCACTGTGGCTTTCTTTTTTCGTAAGTAACTTTGTTTACAAATGCATCTTTATGTTTGTTTCTTTCTAGGCAGGGATGAGGTCCCGAAACCAAGGTGGAGAAAGCTCGTCTAACGGGCACTTCTCCAGTTCCAAGCCTGTCATCAGCCACGCAGAGAATGAAAAACTTCAGGAGGATGCCAAGAAAAAGAACAAACCTCATCGGAAGGAAGATGAGGTCATGGTTTCAGCCACTGTCAAACGGCACTCAAAATCACCTGGTCCTAGTGAGAGAAAGAACAAGAAGTCCATAGAGCTTTCTAAAGAAGACTTGATAAAACTACTCAGTATAATGGAAGGAGAATTGCAGGTAAATTAAACATATTCTAAACCATATTTTCTATGTACCTATCTATTTTTAGGTTGTCCAAAGAGCACAGGGCTCAACTAACAGGAACATCCATATTTAAGGCAAAAGACCACAAGGAGAGAGCAGTAGTAGCTGGTGTTTAACAGCCCTAGTTTTAAGTGATGCTTTATTTCCCACTGCAGCTACCCAAGTAAGAAAAATTATAAACACCTGCCAAAGAAACACCTGACAAACAAATGTGGATCTGCAGGTGAGGCTGAAAACAGCCACAGGAGAATCAGTGGTGGGTGGGAAGAAGGGAGGGGGGGAAGGCAAGTAAATATAGGGAATGTAATTGCAATCATTATTGAAAATATTCAGGAGGCTAATATAAAAGTCAGGAATACTGAAAATGGACTTAGGATGTCCCCTGGAACTTAGGATGTCCCCTAGAACTTCTGAGGCCTCAGCCAAAGCTCTGCCTGTCCTGATTTCTGGAGTCCAGTGTTCTGCACATTCCTTGCCTTTCAAAGATCCATTCATTTTATTTCTTGGAGTAATGCTTGCTTGAAATCTTTCTCAGTTGTCCTGGTTTGCATGTTAATTTCAGCCCAGTAGTAAGTCCCTGATGGCAGTCAGCCTGATTCTGCACTTAACTCGTCCCCAAATGTCTGTCCAGTTTTGAGATTCTCTTTAATGCTATTACATCACTGAACTCTCTGTAGTGTGAGCCTCCAGAGAATTTCAAAATAAGAAGCTGAAATGTGGTATTTCAAAAAGTCAATATGAAGACTTGTGGCTTTTCAAAACTTATCCCCTTTTGTAATAGGACTGCTTTTCAAATTCATACGATCTTTTGGTTGTACTTTAGTGACCTTTTTCACTGAACCTGTGGACAAGCAGAAAAAAGCCACCCAACCTGTGTGAAACATTTTGTCTTAATCCCTTTATTCCAATTAACCATCACTATTTAGCTTTTAATAGAAGGCTTTACTTTGCCCCTGAAACCCACATTCATAATATTATTACTTTAATGTTATACTTGTTACCATCTTATCTGATTACAAGAAGAAATTGTTCTGTTAATTTCTTTGGTACATGGGTAACCATTAGCACAACTCTGAGATTCCATCTCACTAAGTATCATTAAGTACCACTTTTTCTGCACATAATTCATCTCTAGCTTGTCAGAAACTACTGTCAAGTTACAAGAAGTATGCATTCAAAATAAATAATTTTGTCAAACACAGAGAATAGTCATTTTACAATGAAAATCTACAGGGAAAAAAAGGAAGAAAATATGTTGAATGCAATTTTGCAGAAGAAAAAAGAAATTATAGAAAAGTAACCATTTTTATTGTCCTTCATTTTACTTTATTCAAAATCATATATATGTAATTTCCTTAGAGATGGAGCTAGCGTGCAGCTTCTGTGGTGAACAGAGCCAAACCTCAATAGAAATGTATCATGCTCGTGTTGTTCACAAAGATTTACCCTGAAATCACCTTTGTGGTCTGGAAAGGCGAGGTGAAGAAAGTCACTGATGTTTCCTGTGTGGCAATAAATGTGGTCTTTATTGCTTGAGTAATTCTCCTGTTCTTCACCATAGTCTTTTACTTTGTGGGGTGGTTACACAACCTTTGAAGGACTGCCCATGTACTCATTATCCTTATGGGCATGATGGGAATAGATCCTGGACAGTACTTTTAGGGCTTTTCATACATACAGACCCCAAAGAGATGTCAGGCACTGCTGAAGCTTCCTGGCATGACAGGAGGGTATGGGGACACCCACACTGGTAGGTGTAGAGTGCATCTCTTCTTCTGCTCCTTGCAGCCAGGCAGGGAAGAGAGTAATTATTTTTAATCCACACAAGTTTTTAATTTCATGTCAAACCCCCCATTTTTAGTTATTTCCCTGGCACCTGTGTTGACCCATTTCTGAAGTGGGCAAGCTACAGCACTTTGGCTTGAGATGAGAGCCTGGCTTTAACACTACAAAGGAAGATGAGCCAAGGAAGGCTCCAGCCAAAGTAAATACTCTGGTATTACCTCCTGGCTGTCACAGTGACCTAATGCACTGAGTCATTTCATGGCTTTTTATTTTCAGATCTTTTCAGACATCTCTGGTGGCTGGCTGGCATTTTGTTGGACTGACAAATCACACTGCGGGTTTACTTTGAAGCCATTTCAATACTGGCAAAGCAAACATTATCCAGGCATATGGAAGAGGAATTTGTTTTGAGAATAGCATCAGGCTGTACCTGTAGGGAGATGCATTATTTTCTGAATGAAAAAAACGGGATAAAATACCACATTTGTTTGCTCAGCCATGAGCAGGGAGTATCTTATGCCCATACCACCAGGGTGACACTGCCTTGGAACCCTCAAATGTTGAGCTAAGCCATGGGAGGTAACCTGTGACAGTGAGGTTAAGTGGGGTTAGCAGGGTAAACTTGTAATGTATTCATATGCATTGTGTGCTTAATTCTCTACTCACATCAT
This sequence comes from Serinus canaria, assembly GCF_022539315.1. Lineage (NCBI taxonomy): Eukaryota > Metazoa > Chordata > Aves > Passeriformes > Fringillidae > Serinus > Serinus canaria. Next base: position 82,297,400 of record NC_066316.1, read on the forward strand.
CTGAAAACACAGACCCACAGCACATTTATCTTGGTATCAATATTGAGCACTTTTATCACAACTTGATGCCCCAGCTCTTAATTTTGAAGTCAGACATGCCAGAAAACCATGGAGAGACACCCTGGAAATGATGTTGATGTCTTCATTTTACCTTGATTAGTTTTCAAAATTATAATACCCTCAGGTAGGTTGCTTGTGCTTTAGTTTCAAGAACCAAGTTGTGCCTGTCTTCATGTTTCCTGTCTGGACCCTGTACATTTACTGAATAGAGAGAAGGAAAGCTTTTCATAAACATCTGAGGTCACCATATAGCCTATGCCTTATTTTGTAAGAAAACAAAAGGGAAGAAAAAGTTTACAGAAGCTGTGGTGACGAGAATGTGTCCCAATATACATGGCAGGAGAGCTCTTAAGTACAGCCTCTCTGAAAGAAGGGTGGGAAGCAAATGAACTGATGACAGGGATTTATTTTAATGGCCCTACAGCTCAGTGGAGTGTATTTTCTCTTGTGAGATCTAACTGCTCACATAAAAAAAAGTAGTGATTACATGGTCTTTAAACCCATATTGAACAGATAGTGGCAAAAGACCAATGAAGGATTGCTTCCTATACCTGAAAAAAAATCTTATTTTTAAATACTGTAAAGCTGATTTGAAAAGAAAACTTCAAATACCAGTAGAATAAATTGGACCATGAAAGCATGGCATTAATTTGCTTGGTGATTTCAGTCAAACCCACATGCGAATATTGTTAATTACAGAGCAAGACAGGCTCTGTGGATCTTTACAATGATGATATAATACTATCTGTGGTTCACAGATTTTTGTCCAATGGCCTATGTATTTGTCCTGGCAGGAACATATTCCCTTTCTGTATGTTTTCTGAGCAGCAGCCATTAATCTTCAGCAATTCCAACACTGATTTTCAACATTTCCTGACTGGGGGCCCAAAAGGAAATGAGGAGGAGTATTCCTACATGTTTACGACTCACTCTTTTATTGCATGTTTGGGGGAAAAACCCACAATAATAAAAATATATTTATAAAGACAGCATCCCACTATAAATCATTAGGTTTTTCAAGAAAAATAATTTCTTATCCAGATTCTGTGCCTATTGCTGAAGGACAATTTAAGCTTGGGAGACAGTTTCCTATATTTCACACCAATTCAAAAAGGAGCAACTTTTCCACTCAAGGCCTTTATGATAGTCCATGTTTACTGGGTTTCTCCGGTGCCAACGTGGCATTCATGCCCTGCAGCTCAGCCCCTCATTCCTGTCGAGGTCCCTTCCATGCTTTAGGGCTGAGGGAAATGTTTCCTGAGAGCCTGGCACTGCTGAGGAGCAGAGCTCCTCAGAGCCATGCAGCCATGGGGGGTAAAGGAAATGCATGTTGAGTTGTCAGCTGCACATTTCCTCTGTTGCAGACCTGAGGGTGCAGATGGGCAAGATGTGAAATGGGATGCCCTGAGGAACAGCATGTGTAATATACAAGGGATACATAAATTAATATTTATTAATTAGACAAGACACAATTTCTGACAAGTCCTCAGACTTCCAAATGGGCTAATGTAACACTGGCTTGGGTTTGGTTTGATATTTGAAGGGAAACACTTATTACAAACTACATATTTGTAGCAGATATTCAGAGGTAAACCTATTTATACAGCATTCCTGGTTCAGATGGAGAGACCAAACCACTCTGCTGTCAAAGAAATCCCTTCCTTACAAGCATTTAATCAAGGCTGCATTTAATGTTTAATTTGAGTGCTTGCAGAAGGTGCCAGAGCAATATCTTGTTGAAGGGCAGGTGTGGGAGGCTGGTTGCTGAAACAAGGCAGTCGTGGGGGAAGGAGCTCTCTCCTCCAACAGGAGGAGACAGGAGGAGCTCACCTTCAGGTGGGCTGCAAGACTTTCTTCTCAGCCTGGGAGGATCAGGGAAGGGTTAGCAGAGGACTCTGTGTTTTGTGCTCTCTGGTAAGGTCCTTCTGAAACACTCTGGTATCAGTGACTGCACATCCTGTCACCAGGAAAATCCTCACTCTTAACAAAGTCAATTAACTCACATGGGTTTAGGTGATAAACTACCCTTTGCATTTTAACATTTTATAAGGCATTTTAATACTTTTCTGTCTGTCTTTCTAGCAGAAAACTGTTCTTTGTAAATGCAAAGGAAAGGAAAATTCTGTACTGTTTCCATCTTTCTGCTTTCTCTTTTTCAGGGAAAATTATATATATATATATATATATATATATATAAAATATAATACCTTTTTTTTTTATAATTGCTCTGTTCAGCTCTTTTTCCTAAGATCTAAATTTCCCTATTCACTTTTCTTCCATTCTTTATTTTTCTAGCTGTGAGCTTTTTTCTTACTCTACTTTTTTGTCACTTCCCAGCTCAGGCTTTCCTTGTGCTTACACTGCAGATGCATTGATTGACCTGAGAATTCTGGAGATAAAATTGTAGAAAATCTACTGTGTATAAAATCCCATCATCTGATTTTTTAGGCAAAGGCTTCCTTTTTTAAGATTAAGTGGGTTGTATACTTTGATGACTCCTATTGGAAAACAGTCCCAGAACTGAAAATCTTTAATGTTTATCTGATTTCTCCCATTTAATTTCTAAAGCAATTTTAAATATATCTAGTGAAACCTTTATGAAACTCTGCTGTACAGTGATCCTACTTTGAAAGCCCACCTCTGTCCCTCCTGCTTTAATGCCTGATGTGTTTGTAGGCAACAGCCTTGCATGCTCTGAGCCTTTGTTTTCACTGTGCTACCCTACCACATCCTTTCCATTTCCTCTGGCAAAACAGGCTCTCCATGTCCTCATCACCCCCTGACCAGCAGCAGTCACACCCCTGGTTCACCTTCTTGGTGTCTGTAGCTGGAACTGCACGTGGTCCTTGCTGTAGGAGAGAGCTCCCTGTGCCTTGTGCATCTGGTTTCATACTTGCCTTTCTCTTTAGGCATGGCATTCCTTGGCCTTCCCATCACTTGTCACTCTGACTAGTATATGCAAGAGAATTTTACTCTGTAGCTGTTGTTATGATGTTTTTCTGTCTCTTTTTCCTCTTGCTGCAATTACATACCTTGCATGTAATGCCTCAAACTGCTTTTGTATTGACTCTTCCAAAATATTGTAACCACATTGGGAGAGCCACCTAGTTGTTTAGTTAAAAACACTGTACAAACTTCTGTATTTTTCTTCAGTGCCTTTTTTTTTATACTCTTGCATTAATATTAATAAATATGGATCTGTCTGAAAGCACAAGCAAGGAATGTGGGATAGATAGGTGGGTAGAAACCACATGTGTTTCTTGTGCAGGCACAGAAATCAGAAGAGAAAGCTGGGGCAAGTTGCCTTGGCACCAGGGAAAGCAGTGAGGAGAAGGAGTTTTCAAATGGTCTTTAGCAAAATAGCATAGATTAACAAGCAGGAGATGAGCCAAGGCAGAAAGAATAGGTAAAGCCAGAGAAGAGTGCATGCAAGGTATCTGTGAAGTCCTGTTGATTGAACTGAAACAGTTTAGGATTTATGAGGACATCATAGATGAAATACAAATTCCCCACGGGAAAACCTTGGCAAGGACAGAACTACAGGGAAAAGGAGAAGATAGGGTTAATGTGAGGAAGGAGAGGTGACTTAAGCAGAATGGAATGAGGGGAAAGAGGCTGGGCAATAGAAGAAAAAGAGTGTAAGTAAAAGGGGAATACAACAGAGATAAATGGAGCCAAGCTAGTCACACAGAAAGTGGGCACACAAAAGGCAAGAAAATGAAGGGAGACATGGTATCCACAGTGTAGCAAAATAAGAGCTTAAAAACAAACCCTAAAAATGTCTGGCACATCAGTAAATGAGTTAAAAAATTGTCTCCTCTCTTACTGACCCCTGGTTTGTTTGTGTTTTTTTCTAGTGAAGAATGCTTTTGCAACACAAAAAAAAAAAGTTTTCAGACCACAGATGCTGTCTTCTATTTTTATTGAATAATTTATAACCAGATAATAATTTTGTCCAGAATAGTATTATAGTTATTTTTATTATATATAGAATAGAATAGTTTATTCTCTGTAGCTGCAGTGCAAAGTGCAGAACATATCATAGGAGGTAAGAAGAATTTGTCTAGCAAGTCCCAAAATCATCAGTTTTAAAATAGAACCTGGCTGTTTTGTGAGAGGAAAAAACCCCAAAAAACAAAGGTTAGACAGTATACTGAAATATAGTTAAATTGTGCTATTTAGGCAATTTCCTGCTCCATCTGAAATAAAGGGCAGAGGTACTATCAACTATGGGGATGATAGCCATCCATCTCTTTGGTACTGAAATTGCTTTAGAATTACATGTATGCTTTTCAAAGTAATGATCCTCAGTAAAATGTCACTGTCACAGGACAGCTGTAGGCTGGAGACCTCTTTCACAAAGATATTTTAACATCCTTCTCTAGTAATGCCTAAGCTGTACTTAACAGAGCTGAGTCCATTGTGTTAGTTAGGCTTGAAGGATCAGAAGAGAGAGGAATAACTGGCAAGTGTCTCTGACCCACTGAACATCTTATCTAGAGTGGAAGGAAGAGTAGGAACAGCTTGGTTTTTTTTTTTTTCCAAAAATTCTTGGTCTTCTCTTCAAAACAGAACAGAATTACAGAATTGCCCACAACGAGCTTTTTGAGTTTTGGTCTTTTTCCAAACTGGTCCTCTCTTGCAAACTTTTAAAAATTAGTTTTAAATAATTATATAATTCGACTATTTTTCTTTTTCTTTACATTTACTTACCAGAAATTGTATATTCAGTGCAACAGTAATGAAGAAGTTCGTTTCTCTTCTCATTTTTCTTGAAAGTTCACTCTGTGGGAGAGCACACGGCCGATCATTTTGCAATCAATGTTAAATGCATGAGCTTTCTGGCTTTAAAATATCTGGGATTCTTTGGAGAGCTTGCAACGAGCATATGTCTTATGTGTCAGAATGCTGTCCAGTACTCTGAGTCACCAGTTGTTAATTTAACATTGCAGTGGTAGATGAACCTGTTTTTATTAACTTTGCTGCCCCAGTTCTGTGTTTATTAAGTTTTTGTCTGTTGTCCTCTAGCTGAGGATCAGATAAGCTCTTGAGAGCAAAACAGATTGTTTTTAATCCAAAACAAGCTTTAATAAATGCAAATATAAATCTTTACATAATAATTGTCATAACATGGCTGAGAAAATGTCTTGTTTCTAGGGTTAAAGGCTCCATCTATTGGTTGACTAAAGTGAGAGAAATGTAACATTTTCACATAGAAAACTGAAGGTCCTACTGAACATCCTGTGTCTTGCCACATCTTACAAAACTGGGACTTTGAGAGTTTGTGTGATACCCAAAATGAAGTAAACTCTGACTTATTTCAGAGCCCTGGGCACATGTGGCACCCAAAATGATGCAGTGCTGAGGGAGGCACTATGAAGGGAAATCCTTTCCCGAGACAGGAAGGGTTTGGATTTTGCTAGTGATGTCTTTCTTATCCTGGAAATTATTGGTTTTCTTTGCAAAAAATTAGCATCAACTCTTCCATGCCAGAGAAATGAGTGGAACTGAACTAACTCAAATGCAGTTGCATGATAACTTCCAGACATTTGTGACCTTCAAGTTTAAACAAGTCAGAAACAGAAATATTGATGTGAATATGAAACCCCCAATTCTCCAGGATTGTCTTGGGCAATCTCAGCAGTTCAGGTAAAACAGCATTTTGAAGGGCTTCAGAGTCATTCTTGGAAATGCAGTGGGACAATAGAGAGGGGAAAGGATGTCCCCAAGTGGGGCTTGGGGAGCGCAAAGGGAAGGACAGGCACTGGGGAATCAGGGGGATTTTGGAGACAACTGAGGGCATCATGGGCATGGCTGGGAGCTCTCACTCTGTGCCTTTCACTGCCCACCCACCCTAGTTGCTTCACACTCAGAGTTTGGCCACTTCCCTCATTTCCTCTGACAACTCCTCCATTCAAATCACTGGTTGTGCTGGTGAGTGCTCGCTGTAATGCAGTCCTACTGTTCTTGCCCATTCATCAGCCACCAGTAACTGGGATGCACATTGTGCAGCACAGAGTACTCAAAAACGTCTCGTTGAAGCCAACAAAATGCTTGGACAAGAGAAAGTTGTGTATACAGTTTATTACACACGTACACAGACTTAGGTCTGTTAGTGTCCCACATGCTCCTGTCTCCACAGAGGAGGCAGAAGGAATGCCTCTGACTTCATCATCCTGGTGGTTACAGCCCTGCTGGCTCCAGCTTGTCTTGCTCCATCCTGCTCCTTGTCTGCTTGTTCCTTCCAGAAGGAAGTAAGATCACTGTGGAAAAAAAAAAAATGCCTGGGCTGATTTGTTCCTATTGGAGGCAGGGCACTCACAGCAGCTGCTTGAAGTGCATCCCTGAAATTCAAATCAGAGCACCTAATTTCAGATGCTTCTGTTCCTTATACTGTCAATGTAGCACTTGCAAAGAGCAATTTAGACAAGTTACACATCTAATGAAGATACTTTTTAGTTTCTAATGGATTTCAACAAATTGGATGATAGTACAGAAGAGCCTGTCCCTGGAAGAAATAGAATATAAGAAACGGAGGAAAATTAATAGGAGAACACTGATATTGATGTCAGAGTCTCATATTTTTTGTAGGATTCACAGCATATCTAGATCTTCTATATACTTGGAAATTATATCTCATTAATGAGAAATATTATTTCCTTTATGGAATGGAAATTGGAGCATGGTGGGATTAATTTTATGTGTGAAGCATAAGAAAGAGGTTCACGATCCATGGGCCTCTTGTGTCTTGGTCCAGACTCACTAATAGGGCCATATGATAAAAGAAGAAAGAGGAAAATAAATGCTTTTCCTGTTATTGCCCTTTCATTAGTCACTTTTTTTTTCCTCCTAAAGCTTCTAACAGATCCCAAAATAAGTTCTGGTTACAAAAGGAACATGGCAGCTTGATGGCTAGTTGGATCAGTCTGTGGTTTCTGCTTGCTGCTGGGCTTCAGGCCATGTGAAAAATATTACACAGTTAATGTTGGCTGAGACAAAAACTCTGTGACTGGATACAGCAAACCCAAACCAGTGGGTTTAGCCATGGTGAGGCATTGCTGGAGCATGCAGAACATATCCCAACATGCAGAGTCACGCACATAACTTGACAGTGACCTCTTGCCCTGGTGTCTCTGTGCTGACTGGATCATGATACTGTAATTCTATATGCTGCAGTAACTGCCCCACGGCTTGATAATATCAAGCAAAGCACTCTTTCAGTGTGAAAAGACAAGACAGGGTATCCCAGACCATAATAATTCTGAAAACATCAAGCAGTGTGGAGTTAATACTTCTCAGGGTCTTGCCATGGGAATTTTGCTGGCTGTGGCCCAGACTACAGATAATTAATTATGTCAGTGAAAGGCTCTGGTGGCCTGTTTTCTTCAGAAAAAAGTGACATCATCCGTGGAGCGCTCTGGCAATAAAGCAGAACAAAGCTGTGTGGGCAGGAAATAACAGACAGATGTCTTCTAGTGCTCATTTGATCTGTTTCAAGGCTTGCTGGAAGAAGAAATACATTGCTCAGTGCTGCTTCTCCTCAGCCCTGCAATCTTTAGCAGGGACTTTTTCAATCATAAGAGGCCAAATTAATTTCTGATGTAATTCTTCTGGAGCCACTTCAGAAGATTTATGCAGTGGCTGAGCTAGTCTATCATGTGCCTCTTCTCCAGTATTGATTTTAGAAGAGCCTTCTGAGCTATCACAAGATAAAGCACAGTAAAATTAAATGCAGTGTAGAGATCCAAAGGCACCATACAAGGCCAGAAAGTTCTGCACGGTGTGGAGTTCTGCACAGGGCAGTTCTGTTCAATATCCTCAGGGTCATGAGGGATCATTTGTATTTCTGGATATATATTTCACTTACCCTTTGTACAAAATCAACAATCAACAATGGTCACTTTTCATCACTGAAGTAATCTCTACCTCCAGAGTACATCGTGTACCTAGACTTGAATACGGAAAAGTTAAAAGAAATTCATGCAAATGAAATCCACAGTTTCAAGTATTAGGAAATTAAGCTAAGATGAAAGGTGTAAAAAAACCCTTGCTGTACATAAAGTCTTCCTTGCAAAAAAACCCAATGTATTCATGTTGCTGGTGTAGCTTAACTTTGACTCGAGTGTGTAGTTTTGGTGCCACAATATAAGAAAGATATAAAGCATTAGAGATGTCCAAAAGACAGCTGTGGAGATGGTGAAGGGTTCAGAGGGGAAACCATAGAGCAGCTGGAGTTCCTTGGTTTGTTCAGTCTGGAAGAGACTGAGGGGAGATCTCATCACAGTCTACAACTTCCTCCTGAGGGGAAGAGCAGGGCAGGCACTGATCTCTTCTTCATGGTGACAGTGACAGGATCCAAGGGAATGACCTGAGGTTGTGTCAGGTTGGATATCAGGAAAAGGATTTTACACCCAGAGGGTGTTTGGGCACTGGAGCAGGCTCCCCAGGGGAGTGGTCACAGCACCAGTCAGACAGAATTCAAGAAGTGTTTGGACAATGCTCTCAGGCACATGGTGTGATTCTTGGGGCTGTCCTGTGCAGGGCCAGGATTTGGATTTGATGTTCTCTGTGGCCCCTTCCAACTCAGGACTCCTAAGGTTCTATGATCTTATGTAATTAGCCAGCATTTTGCATGGCTAGCATCACTGAATGAGCGATACAAACAAGGCTACTTCAGATATCTGGTATAGGAGAAAAAAAAATTTACTCAGTTTTTTGGCAAAAAGATCTTTGTGTGATGCAATATGCAACAGAGAATCTAACCTCCCTGCTTTGAAACATGCTTTGCACAATAGAAGGCCTAGAGTGAGCAATCAGGCCTTTAACAAAAGTGTCATTCCAGCTGTCAGGAGTAGTTTTTATTACATTCTGTATGCATATTTATAGTATTATGAGACAAAATTAAGAAAGTACACTTTCCTTTTAATTATTTTTGTTTCCTCCTAAGATAAGAATGAAGGGAAGTTATAGGTCTTAAACATGGACTAATAGATTAGTGTTAGGAAAGATTTTCACATACAGGTGTTGGAGTGCCCCTGCTTGAAGGTGCTTGCTTTCATTAAAATAAACTAACCGAGCTAGTGATATCCACTTTCTGAAGTCCCTAATGGAACTTTTCAGAAATGAGGCTATTCCTGCCCTAGTGGAACGCATCATGTTCTGGATAGCAGGGAAAGCAGTGTGAGAACATTCTCCTGATCTCCCCCTGGATGCCTTGAGTGTGATGTTTATTAACTCTAGGTGAAATATTTGTAAAGCCTACTGGCATTTAGGAAATCAGTCACTGGTAAGACCCCAACATTACATGGATAACCTGTGACCTTATCTAGTTTCGGATGCTGAACAGAGCAGCTGTTGTGCTATAAATAACCTGAACTGTGGGCAATGCAAGGAACAACAACACAAGTAGAAGTAAAGGTTCCTGTCTGTGGTTTCATAGCTATTTTTTGTCATTAATCACTGGCAAGAAAAATACAGCTTCATAAATATTAAACATCTGCTACTTAGTGCACTTCCTTGTGTAGGTATAATAAAGTGTCTCCAGAACCAGAAAAGAAATATTCAAAAGCTGGAAATATCAGGTTGCTAAAATATTACATAATTGCATTTCTTGTAAACGCTACTCCTGCTCCTGAATTTTCAAAACTTCTTTCATCTAATTAAGAGGATTGTTGTCATGTTACTGAAATATTGAGGTTTCTTTAAAGTACTTAGGTGTAAAGTAGTAGTTAGGTGTAAAGTAGTTAGATGCCTCCAGATGTGGAGCTATGAAGGTAATAGCTACCAGTAACTGATTTTGAGAGAGACAAACTATGAACTTTCAGGGAGGCTACTTAGGAAAAAAAATCAGAAGAGTTTAGGACATGTACTGGCAAATGATCTTGAGTTGGGTTTTACTCCTAGCTGACAGTGATTACTTCGACTCCATTCAACCCATCTTGAATACAATTGAATTTTCCCCCCGATTTACTAGATGCCTTATACGAAATGAGTTTGATCAGTTCAGTCCCATTTCCCAGGTGACAAATGGCCTGTGGCAAAAATTCCCAGTTTAGTGGGTGCTGAGTTTTGTCAGCAGGCTCATGGGAGAGGCCAAAGACTGTGGGAATGGGGAGAGGGGGCTGTAGTAAATTGGCAGGGCAGGGCATGAGGAAGAAGCACGTCTGAACGCCCAGCTCGTGTAACAGTCTTTCCATTGACCAAGAATCTGGTTGCTAGGCTGCCAGACCCCTTTTACAAGCAGCAGAGTCATGCTATTGTTTCCTAAATGGTTTCAATTTTATGCAGGAACCTCTTTACATCCTTTCTATATCTTTTAAATATTTTACTAGGCATGTAGTAAAGCAAAGTTTGGAACACAGCCCCCTGCTCTGCTCAAGTTGGTGAGTAAAATAAGGTCCTTCTACTTTATTCTGCCAAAAAAGTGAGTGTTTCAGGGTGAGGAGTGGGCTCACATCAGCCTTCCATCTGGGCAAGCAGTGGGCACTCATGAGAGAAGGGGAGCATTGTCTTGGAATTCCCAGGTAGGAATGTAGACCCCATCTCTTTGGTAAGTGCACTCATGAGTGGGGAATAGAGGGGAGGGAAAGGAGAGCAGGCAAAACTTTGTGGGACAGCAGTGCTCCACAGCACCTCAGGCCCTCCATGGGTGTGCTCAAGAACTGAGGTCATCAGCCTTTAGATTTTGGCACCTCCAGTAAGCATAAAACAAGCTTAGACATAGTTCAACTTTGCAGTTCTTCTATCAGCAGGAGCAACCAAAGGAGTTAAATGAATGGTCTTTATTACTCCTACTGCTTAGAGAATCTGGTACTTGGGACATTTTATTAATGCAAAAGTATCTTTATTTTCAAGAACTCACAATTTTAACAGTTTAGACAGAAAGGTAGCTCAGTGTTTTCTGTAGGACAATTGAAGTAATGAAAAACTAACAAAAGTAAATTTTTAAAATGCCGTATTTTGACTTTAAAGAGCTTCTCTGACTAATTGCAGTCTTCTGGACTTTTGCAAATAAGTTTCATAATGAGTTACAAGCTGTTGCAATGTGCAGTCTTCTCAAGCCTGGATGCTCTTTCTCATCACAGCACCCACAAAACAAAACAAAAGCAGGACTTGAGAGATGATTTTCCTGCGCCAAACATCATGTTCCTTCTACCAAAACAGCTAAAATCTGTTCTCTGGTATTTATATGCAAGTTTACTTGCAGTTTGAAATATCTTTCTTGTGTTTGTCTCCTAGCTTATGATTTACACAAAACAAGATTGTGTTTTGGGGAAAGAAAGGCACCAGCAGTAGATGTCCATCAGTAGAAACAGCTTGCCAGAAAAGTCCCCTCTTCTTAGCTAGGGGACCCCCACTTTGAGCCTCTCATACTCAAAGGTATGCTACTTCAAAATTCACAGGTAGGAATTTTGAAGTAGCCCCAGTGCTCCTCGGCAGTGTTATTCTGACTTGTTTTCTGAAAATGGTCTGTTTCCTGCAGATTACTATACATTGGAAGAAAACATCTCTATCTGACCTCTCTTCTAGTGGTTTCAGGGGAAAATTGGTCATCTGGAGAAATATGAAATCACAAGATACACAGGCATGCTGTTTCAGCTCCTTCCCTCTATATCATCCTGAGGAGTTTCAGAGAGACTAACTGGAATTCACAAACCCCGAGGCTGATGGATGTTGCCCAGATATTTCTCTGACCTAGGTTAGCTGCCCTTCAGAATCTCCCTGTGATGGAGCTTGTTTCTGACCAAATAAAAGCAAATTTGTCTCCAGTTTATTATTAGCATTAGGTTCCCTTTTTGGTCCAGTGCTTCCTAGCAACCTGTGCGTCTGTTTGTCATTTGTTTTTCACAAGCTGTTATCACAACTGAAACAAAGTACTCGGTGAATTAACCGATACCCTTGAAAAGATAAGGATAGGAGAGATGGCTGAGCCCAGAAAAGGCAAAAGGCAGCCTGCCCCATTAATGCCATCCAAATCCCCAGGGCCAGCAGAGTGCAGGGTACAGGACAGGGCAGCAGGCTGTGCCCCTGGGCATGGTGCCACCCAGCCTGATTCTGGGCTAGGTACCCTGCCCATGGGCTGCAGCAAGGTCTGTTCAGTGCTGACTGTCCTGCCCTGTTCCCTTGGAGCTAGGTGTGTCACTGCTTCCCTTTAAAGATGAAGCAATGGATGGTTTTTTTCTTCGAAGTTTTGAACTGAGCTTGGGCACCTGCTTTCCTTCTTGGGGTGTCAGTTCCTCCATTCAGCATCATCCACTCCCCTGGCTTGGCTTCCTCTGTCTTGACTCCCTCTGGCTTTTGGGGCACCCAAACCTGCAGCATCCAGAAGCCTTTCTCAGTTAGCAGGGCCATTCTTAGCTGTTCCAGGGACTCTTATTCCTACTCCCTTGTGCTAAAGTTGCTCCATTTTAACAGTGAGTGATGACAGACTAATGAGGCCTGAAGGAAAGTCAGGCAGAGCACAACTGAACAGGGGCTGGGGCACTTGCTGGGCACAGCAGCTGCCTGCACAGCTATTTCTGTATCAAATAACCATTGCAGGGGCTGGAGTCCAGCTTTTTGCTCTGCCTATTCACAATGTTAAATCCCCATTCCCGAGCTGTCTCTGTCCGCTCTGCCCAGCACTGCCAGTGTTTAATTATACCATCCAGGGCCCAACAGCCCCAACGTGAGAGAATGAACTCATCCTCCTCCCCTCCCAAACAGGGTCTGAGCTGTGCCTGTCCCTGTGGAAAGGCCTGCTGTGTGTCTTGGTGCAGAGGGCAGAAGGGAGCTGCTCCCCCATCCCCATCCCTCTGTGTTGGTGCTCCCTGTGCACAGTGCTCTCCCTGTGGCACAGGGCCTCAAGACAACACATCATAAAATCTGGACATTTAGGAATCCCTCCATACTCCCGTGCTATCCTACTGAACTTTTTAAAGGCTTTTTCTTCAATATAGAAGCATTGGCCTCATGGTGATGAAGACACTAAAATATCTGTTATTTCTACAGGGATAGAGAAAAGTAATACATTTGCAAACCTGTCAAGAACCTGCCTAAAATAACATTTTTCCTGTATTGAGAATGGCACAGTCTTAGGATGTGATGTAGTGAGGTGTACATGCTCTTCTGCCTTTCTTTGGGGCTAGCTCACATAATCCCCTTAGTTCTAATATCCATGAGTGATGAACCTTTCCCACTCTCATTCTGAAATAAGATTAATACCCCTCCAATTTGCATTTTGTATCTTGCAGACAAGTGAAAAAACTTTACTTCTGTTTACAAAATGTTATGCATATTATTGTATATATTGGGCTAGTTCTTAATGAGATGGCATGATCTTTGCCTGAAGTTCATGATTTATTTTCATGTTTTAAATAAAAAAAAAAATTAAAGGATATTTGCCATTTCCCAAAATTGTTTTCTTGCTCATTTTAAAACCAAGTAGTTTTGTTGAGCTGTAGTGCCTCTGTGGCTCTGGGTAAAGATTTAAGATTTGCTACAGGGATGAATTGAATGCTGTTATGAACAGCTTGGAAAAGTGTGAAGAGTTGGTCACTTCAGAAATCTTAAAACAGGCATTGCTTACATAGGGGCAGAATTTGTAAAGAATTTTTTCCTAAAATGTCTGAACCTTTCCTTAGTGCTTAATTTAATTCCCAAGCTCACATGGGTTGTCAGAAAGGCAGGAAAGAGAAAAACCCCTGTACTCTTCTACTCCCCCATCCATTTGCACTTGTGGGAAAGATGTTCTCTAGGGAAATCCAGGAGCTCCCCTTTGCCCACCAAAAACCTGTAGGTTTTACAGTCCTTCCCTGGACTATGGCCTCATAAACACTCCTTGAAGGACAAGCTGGTGTCCTGCCCCCATTTTACAGATGGCTTCACAGGTGTTGGCAAGCACCATTAGAAACAGAGCCCTGGCTTAAGTGTTTGTCCACAGCACAGCCATAAAGTGCTCCTTATTCATAGCCACGTGGCCTTGCAGAACTGTCTGGTCATGCCCAGATGTCTCCTCATGCTGCTGGAACTGGGGGCTTCCACCTGGGGTAGGGAGCTCCAGGCTGCCCTTGGCCACAGGAGCTCCCCTGCTCCCAGCCCCAGCTCCAGCAGCACAGCCATCCTCCATGGCTGGGAGCATTTGCTCAGACTTTCCACATCTCCTTAGCTGGGGTCTGCAATGTCTAGGAGTTTGTTTAAAGAAAAAAGCCTAGAAAAATTTATTTAAAAGTTTCTTGGAAAGAGTATTTAGTCGGAAATTCAGTTAGGGAGTGACTAGGAAGTAGCTGTCTGAGAAATATTAGTTCAGCTCACCTGTGCTGCTTGTTCTCCTCATTTCCTTATCCCTTCAGGGAACAGCATGGGCAACAACTAAGATCCAGTGTATGAAGAATAATGATGTTCCCTGGCTATAGTTGCAACTCAGATAAAAATTCACGGTTTTCAAATGTAATGTCATACAGACACAGAATAATTCATCCCTTAAAGTACAATATTTGTATTGGACAGATCATGTTTAATCTGAGATCTCCCAACATTTTTATATTTGCATTGACAGCCTGTCATTTTTCTAATTTATTTTATTTTTGTGTATGCAGTCTTTACATATGAAATGCTCCTATTTTCCCCATGTTCCCTCTTGGTTAATAGGTTGACTCATGAGAGTGATTTGCAATATTACAGGCAAGGGAGGATGTGATCCACATGCTGAAGACAGAGAAAACCAAACCTGAAGTTTTAGAAGCTCATTATGGGTCTGCAACTCCAGAGAATGTGCTTCGAGTGCTACACAGGGATGCCATCCTTGCCCAGGAGAAGTCTGTAGGGGAAGACGTCTATGAGAAACCGATTTCAGAGGTAACAACTTCTTGACTGACAACATTATCTCTGCACAGGGAGAAGCTTAATCAAAAGTGAGACCCCATATATTTTGGATGCATGCAAAGCATGCAAGAGGATAACACAGAATTTGAACACTGAAAATAAAATCTTGTTCACTCATATGCAGAATACTTTGTAAGCGAAGTCACGGGATTTGAACACAAACCATAAAGAGGCTGTGTGCTTCCTAGGGCTGGTGCTGTTAAGCAAGACCAAAATCTTGGGTGTTAAATTTCTAGTTTTTAAATTCCTTTCAATTATAGGCTTCAGCCTCTACTGCTCACAGCACTGGTAACTACTCCTTGATTTTCTTGGCATACTAGAACACTGTCATGAGGGTAGTTAAGAAAAGAAGACCTTTGGAGATTGACTTTGAGCATATTTATGGGATCATAAATCCATATCCATTTTACATCACTTAAACTCTAGGACTGCAAAGTCAGTTCAGCCCCTAAAGGAGACTTATAGGAGTCCTTGCTTTAAAATTTAAGCAATAAATGCATGTTGAGTAGACCTGAGAATTAGAGTAGACCTGAGAATGTCTGAGGCCAGAGTGGATGCCAAAATAAACAGCAATTGCTCCTGTTCATAGTTTCATAACAGTCCAGGTCATGGGGAAGGAGCATGCAACAACATAGTTCATCCAGTTAGAACATTTAATTTGTTCACCAGCAGTTGTGTCTACCATGGGATATCTTTGTACTATGTGTTCCCATTGAAGCATCTCCTGGAATTTTTGGGATGTTAGTAAATAAGGAAATCCAACCATAGTATGTGGGAGCATACATAAAATACTCTCAGACAAGATTAAAAGAGCTTAGCAAGGCATTTTTCCGAAGAAGATGAAAATTTGACAGGGACCTCAATGTAAAACTTTCATCATATACAGACTCAAAAGGCTTATGCTGAAAAAAAATAGAAAAAGTAAGTGTAAAAATCTACTCTGAAAAGCTGAATCCAACCTGGCTCTTTTATAAAATGCAATTACTTTTTCACTTTGAGTGCTACAGTCAGCTTCTGGAGAGCAAACTGCCATGGTCCTCCTGCTCTCTTATTTCCCTCAGTTTACTGAGACATACTGTGAAACAACAGCAGCCCAGGGCAGCTGGGGCTGAAGAAGATGAGATTCTCACAGGGTAAGGGGTGGGAGTGGGCAGAGCAACCAGAGAAGCACAAAGGCTGAGAGCTGCTCCGGCAAGGAGGAGGCTGAAATTGGTCATCTGCACCCAAGAAACAGCCAAAGGAGCAACATGAATAGCTGTGGTGGAATTAGAGTGCCCTGGCAAGTTTTCAGACACACCTCCCTGGTTTTAATGTTTGTTTGAATAATAGTTGGCATATTAAATTAATAAAAAATGCAGAAGACAAAAAGGGTAAAGGGTTGTGAATAAATAAAGAGAATTTCTGTAAAAAAACAGGCTGAGGGGAAACTCCTGAGGCTTATATTTAACTGCATTTGGTTATGTAAAACTGAATCTGGACAGAATCTAAATAACCTGGATCTTTTATCTCAGCAGAGTTACAGGTGTGTTAAAGATGTGTAACTCAAATTTCAGCCTTCAGATTACACTTTAAGCATCACATGCAAGTGTCCAGTTCCCATACAGGTGTGTGAATTCAGGCTCCAAGGCTCTGAGTTCTGAGCTACAGCTCTTTCCTAGTGAAATGAAGAAAGTATGGACAGCACCTCACCACAGGGGAAATGCGGCACTGCAACAATATTATTTGTTGCTTAAAGCTAAGTGAAATTCTGTCCTTTGTGTATCTGAAAACTGCAAATGTTTATTGCTAATATGTCATCCAAATAAATCATTACTTTCACGGGGCAGTTATTCTTATTTCTAGTCACTGCTTTATGTAAAACCCAAGCCATATAATTACAGGACTTGCATTTACCAAGCACAACATTGTTGGTCAATAAATCAGATGAAGCAAGTAAGGAGACCTTTAAAACAGTCTGCTCTTCTTTCCTACAATCCAGCTGGACAGACTTGAAGAAAAGCAGAAGGAGACGTACCGGCGCATGCTGGAGCAGCTCCTGCTGGCAGAGAAGTGCCATCGCCGCACCGTTTACGAGCTAGAGAATGAGAAGCACAAACACACAGATTACATGAACAAGAGCGATGACTTTACCAATCTCTTGGAACAGGAGCGGGAGAGGTGAGTTAAACACCAACCCCAGCGTCCCAGCGCTTGTCCCTTCAGCAGTGACACAGCCAGGAATTTTCTGTGTTTAAATGACCCTAAACTTTTGTGTAAAACATCTGTAAATGTCGGTCCACTCATGTCATTCATAAGTACATTACTGTGCAAGTCTGGATCTGGAAGAATACTGCTGAATGTTCCTGCAGTGTGAGCTTGACTTAAGAAACAAATTTGTTTTGAATTAGTCATGCCCGTTTTGGGTTCAGCTCCAGGTATCTTTAGATCAGATGTTGTTTGTGTTGGCAAAGTTTGGGACTGGCTTGCTTAGCTAAGCGCTGAGTTTTGTGAAGGACAGAGCACTGTTGTCACAGCAGGAGGGCAGGGTAAGGAAAATCTCAACACACATTAGGATACTGGCACACAAGTGGTGGGACTCTGCCATGCCCTTTGCCTTTAGGCTTGCAAAGTCACAAACCATTTGCATTCTTTTTCATATTTTGAAGAAGCATGCCTCAGGCAAGTTATCTGGAAGAAAATATTATCATGCATTACAAAACGTGCCCAGCCTGTGATGGAGTATCTGCAGTGTTTATCTCAGAGTCCCATACACCCCACATTTCATTTTTTTGAGTGTTTATCCTGCTTGTTGGACCAGGAATTGGTTCTCTGTGTCTCTAAGAAAAGAATGATCACCTACCTTAGCTGAAGACTGAGCACTCAGTAACAGCCTCAGTTTTTCAATATGAATTTTTTGTGCTTATACCAAACTGCTTGAAATCAATCCATGTTGTGTTTCTTTTTGTTGTTTTTTCTTTTTTTTTTTTTTTTCTAAGGCTCTAAGAAAAATACTTAAGGCAAGTTCAAAGAAGAAATGCTTTTGAGGAAACCACAGGCTTGTGGCAGACATTTGCAAAAAGCCAGGAGCAAAACTGTTTAGTGTATTTCCTGAACTCAGTTCAGTGCCAACTTTGAGTAGGTGGCACATGAGCTACAGCGACCGTATTTCCTGGTTTAATAGGTTTTGGTTTTGGTCTGTCTTTACTTTCCTGGGTTAATTGGCAAACTTTAAAGAACAAAAAAATGCTTCTGCATCTTTTAGCAAATTGATTCTCTCAGTAGAAAAGGAGAAATGCAAAAATATATTTTAAAAAAGTTTTAAGAAAAGAAGATGTTGTATTTTCAAGTAAGGAGCAACTTCACATCTGATTCTCATAGAAGACATTTTGTCTCTATGCTGAATATCCATGTATGTGTCAACATGCATCCACTAAAATGCTACAAAGGTGGTATTAAAATACCATTTACATTTGTCCTTACATTTTAATGTTCACATTAATTTGACAATTGTTGCCTTCTTATTGTTCCCCCTCAATGTGTGAAAGTCACTAAATGGTCCACTATTATGGCCTGGGTTGAATTGACTTCCTTTAATGAAGTCAAGATTAAAGAGCTTTTTGTCTTACCACTAAGATATCACGTCCTATATCTGTGGGCATTTTCTCTTACCCTTCCTGCTCTCTCAAACTTTAAGTTTTCTACATTCTACAATTTTTGGAAAAACATCAATAAGAAAAGGAAAATTTGAATTTGAATTTCTCTTGAAAGCAGATCTTCAAGAGCAACTAAATCTGCTGGCTTTATTCACCAGTGCCTCAGTACTGGTGGCTGCAGGGGAATAATTGCAGCGCTGAAGTCCTTTTGATTTATGTTGAGTAACACCAGAAATCTGATGTTTGTTATTTAATCCACTTTGTTTGTCTATGACACTAACTTGTTTCAAGATAATAGTGACCAAGCAGAGAGAACATGACGTGCAGCTAAACATAAAAAATCAAGATGCATGTACCTCCCTCTCTAGGTTCCTCCTCTCAGATCACTTACAGAGCAGATTGTCAAAATCAGGGTGGGCTGGAAGCCAATTGCTAAGCATAAAGTCTGAAACAACCTCAATTTCTTACCTTTGTTTTCTGAGTGCACATGAAACTGAGGCTGCACCCATGTCTTTGTAGATATTAAAATCCAGAAGTAGTATTGTTTGATGGCTGTATTCATAAAGAAAGGGAGGGTGATAGGATGACTTCTTAGGAAAGCCCCAAAGTGATTAAAGCATACAAGAAACTCATACTCAGTCTACATATTGGGACAGAGAACTGACCTGCCCAAAGGCATTTTTTAAGGTCCTGCATAGGCATTCTTGTTTTATAAGTACCACTATACATATCACTTTACTGTGGCACTTTGAGAGTTATTTTATTAAGAGCTGAACAGACTTGCAGTCTCCAAGAAAACGAAAAGGGACACAGAGCCCAACCCTGCCCGTCAGCCACTCTGCGGCACTCGCAGTTATAATGTTAATGAGACAGGGTGAGCCAGAGGAAGAGCAGTGCTGCAGGATGGCCATCTCACAGCAGTCTGCTACAATGAGAGAAGTAATAATTTCTATACTGGCTCCAAGTTATTTCAGCAGTTTCTTTGCTCACAGCATTTTATCAATCTTCCCGAACCATTGCTGTCTACATCAGCTTTCACAGGCACATCTGCTTTTGCTGTCTCGTGAAAGTTTGAACAAAGCAAAAAGGGGATTCTTTAGGAAAGAAATATGCCTCAGTTCTAATGTATGTCTAACACTCTCTTAATGTATTTACTTTGGAATATTTTTTACTTGTGTTTTCATACATTATCTCTAATCCATCTACAACAACAAGCTATGAAAGCAAACAGTTCCTATGAGTGACTAATTATTAGGCCAGCCTCATACAGGAAGGAAGTAACAGGAAAACATGATTTCTCAAAAATAATGACGCATGAAAAGTATGAAAAAGAGAAAAGTATGCACTGGGATGTTCAAAATGTAGACAGCTGGGGACGTGGGGGTAAATTGAGAAGGCTGATGGGCCTCACTGTTGCTGTTGGCTCTGCAAGACCAACTGACCTGAAGAAAGAATGTGGAAAAGGTTTGCATGTTA